>NC_057799.1:197842555-198442555 GCF_018294505.1 Triticum aestivum
AATCAGGTGATTCAAGCGCCTAGAGTTTCGTCTCGAAATTCTCTTTCCGTTTAACCTACTCAAACAAGTTTTTGCTACAGTAAAATTTGACCTAGATCCAGATTAGCAAACGAAGTTTCTTTCTTTCGCCGTTTGACTTTCGTTGTTTCTTTCGAGTTGATTCTTTTTGCAAACCGGAGTTCTTAAGTTGAACTTTCTGGTTGGATCTTTCTTTCGAGTTTTACCTGTGCATTAGATGAGTACTGATTGTATGCTTGCTTGTTTGTTTGCGATAGAGTACCCGGAGTGTGACGCTTGTTACTTCGACTCGCTAGGTTTTGCGGATCATCAGCAAGGCAAGTAACACTTTGATCATACCCCGTTCATACCCAGTTTTATTGCATTAGATCTATTTTCCCAAACACATTGCATGATTAGGATCTAATTAAACTGTGGGTATTGGGATGTAGTTGAGGTAGTACCTATTACCTGTTTACTATCAAACCCTTGGGAGTTACTTCTACGTTGCTTATATTATTGCCATGCTATGCTCGTAGACGTGGATTGGGTTTGAGAGATATTCATGACAGATGTGAGTGTTTAATAATGGTTCAACTTAAGGTGGCAACTAAAACTCACATCTGGGTGGATTGAGACACCTGGAGAACCCAGTGTTGTCTGTATGTATAAGGTCCGCCACCCAGGCTCAAAGGGATCATAAGATTATTCATGCTAGAAACTTCCGTGTGCAGCCGCAAGCTATTATGGGCTCTAGCATAGCTGAGTAGGTTACAGGATCTCTTGAAGAGGTGGACTAGCAGATGTAGGGGAAAGTAGGTGTACCGGTCCATCCAGAGTAGAGAGTGACTGTTTCTGAAAGACTGTGTCTCGGTCATCCGTTTCTCAAACATCAGGCAGTGCGAGAATCAAGCGGAGGCGATCGAGTCTTGTGGGAAAAGTGCACAAACCTCTGCAGAGTGTACAAACTGATCATGATTAGCCGTGTCCCCGGTTATGGACAACTTGAGTATCTAGTACCTGGATTATCATTTGAATCTCATCACTGTGATACTTAATTAATTTTGTTGGGTTAATGATGTTACTTAATTGGGATTGAGTTGGAGGTACCTTCTCAATGTTTCAACCATCATGATAGTTAAATAAAATTTATTCCTTTGCAGTAGGATAAAATTGGCTTTTCGCAAAAACATTATAACCATAGAGCTTTCCACCAGCCATATATGCATATAGTATAGCCTTATCATTGTTCATTGCTCTCTATGTGTTGCTTTGCCAGCATATTCTATGTGCTGACCCGTTTTCGGGCTGCAACGTTTCATGTTGCAGACTTTTCAGACGACGAGTAAGGTGCCTTAGGTCGTGGTCTTATACTCAGTGATGCCGCTGGAGTTGATGGACTCACTTATCTTCCAAGTCTTCCGCTGTTATCGTTTTAGATGGCCTTAAGCCATGTTTATTATACTTGATCTCTTCGGAGATATTCGATGTAATAAGTGTGTGATTGCTACTCTGTTATAAATCCTCCATTTGTACTGTGCGTGTCAGCATTACTGATCCAGGGATGACACTGGTGCACAGCAGCACAGGCCATTTGAGGTCTGGTCGCTACAGAGAGAGACACACATGATTCAGAATTTGTCAGAATACTCTATGTGCTTCACTTATATCTTTTGAGCTATATAGTTTTTGCTCTAGTGCTTCACTTATATCTTTTAGAGCATGGCGGTGGTTGTATTTTATAGAAATTATTGATCTCTCATGCTTCACTTATATTATTTTGAGAGTCTTAAACAGCATGGTAATTTGCTTTAATTGTGAAATTAATCTTCCATTTTGAGTTCATTGAATATCATGAGAAGTTAGATAGTTGATAAGTGTTTTGAGATATAAAGGTGGTAATATTAGAGTGTGCTAGTCGAGTAATTGTGAAATTGAGAAATACTTGTGTTAAAGTTGGCAAGTCCCGTAGCATGCATGTATGGTAAAAGTTGTGTGACAATCTTCACACATGGGTGTTCTTTTATTGCTTTCCTTATGAGTGGCGGTCGGGGACGAGCGATGGTCTTTGCCTACCAATCTATCCCTCTAGGGGCATGCGTAGTAGTACTTTGCTTCGAGGGCTAATAAACTTTTGCAATAAGTATATGAGTTCTTTGTGACTAATGTGAGTCCATGGATTATACGCACTCTCAACCTTCCACAATTTTCTAGCCTCTACGGTACCGTGCATTGCCCTTTCTCACCTTGAGAGTTGGTGCAAACTTCGCCGGTGCATCCAAACCCCGTGATATGATACGCTCTAGCACACATAAGCCTCCTTATATCTTCCTCAAAACAGCCACCATACCTACCTATCATGGCATTTCCATAGCCATTCCGAGATATATTGCCATGCAACTTTCCACCGTTCCTTTTATTATGACACGCTCCATCATTGTCATATTGCTTTTGCATGATCATGTAGTTGACATTGTATTTTGTGGCAAAGCCACCATTCATAATTTTTTCATACATGTCACTCTTGATTCATCGCATATCCTGGTACACCACCGGAGGCATTCACATAGAGTCATATTTTTTTCTAAGTATTGAGTTGTAATTGTTCAGTTGTAAGTAATAAAAGTGTGATGATCATCATTATTAGAGCATTGTCCCATGTGAGGAAAGGATGATGGAGACTATGATTCCCCCACAAGTCGGGATGAGATTCCGGACTAAATAAAAAAGAAAAAAAAAAGAGGCCAAAGAAAAAATGAGAGAAAAAGAGAGAAGGGACAATGTTACTGTCCTTTTTTCCACACTTGTGCTTCAAAGTAGCACCGTGATCTTCATGATAGAGAGTCTCCTATGTTGTCACTTCCATATACTAGTGGGAATTTTTCATTATAGAACTTGGCTTGTATATTCCAATGATGGGCTTCCTCAAAATGCCCTAGGTCTTCGTGAGCAAGCAAGTTGGATGAACACCCACTTAGTTTCTTTTGTTGAGCTTTCATATATTTATAGCTCTAGTGCATCTGTTGCATGGCAATCCCTACTCCTCTCATTGACATCAATCGATGGGCATCTCCATAGCCTATTGATTAGCCGCGTCAATGTGAGACTTTCTACATTTTTCATCTTCTCTCATAACCCCCATCATTATACTTTACTCCACCCATAGTGCTATATCCATGGCTTGCGCTCATGTATTGCATAAGAGTTGAAAAGGCTGAAGCGCGTTAAAAAGAATGAACCAATTGCTCGGCTTGTCATTGGGGTTATGCATGATGATAACGCTTGTGTGACAATATTGAAACATGGCCTAACTATATGATTTTGTAGGGATAAGCTTTCTTTGGCTATGTTATTTTGATAAGACATAATTGCTTGGTTAGCATGTTTGAAGTATTATTGTTTTTATGTCAACATTAAACTTTTATCTTGAATCTTTCGGATCTAAATATTCATGCCACAATAAAAAGATTTACATTGAGAATTATGCTAAGAAGCATTCCACATCAAAAATTCTGTTTTTATCATTTACCTACTCGAGGACGAGCAGGAATTAAGCTTGGGGATGCTTGATACGTCTCCAACGTATCTATAATTTTTTATTGTTCCATGCCATTATATATTCTATTTTGGATGTTTAATGGGCTTATTTATACACTTTTATATTATTTTTGGGACTAACCTATTAACCGGAGGCCCAGCCCAAATTGCTGTTTTTTGCCTATTTCAGTGTTTCGCAAAAAAAGGATATCAAACAGAGTCCAAACAGAATGAAACCTTCGGGAGCGTGATTTTTGGAACAAACGTGATCCAGAGGACTTGGAGTGGACGTCAAGCAACCAACGAGGCGGCCACGAGGCAGGGGGCGCGCCTACCCCCCCCCCCCCAGGCGCGCCCTCCACCCTCGTGGGCCCCTCGTGGCTCCACGGACCTACTTCTTCCTCCTATATATACCTACGTATCCCAAAACCATCGAAGAGCACCACGAAAATCAAATTCCACCGCTGCAACCTTCTGTACCCGTGAGATCCCATCTTGGGACCTTTTCCGGCGTCTTGCCGGAGGGGGCATCGATCACGGAGGGCTTCTACATCAACACCATAGCCTCTCCGATGATGTGTGAGTAGTTTAGCTCAGACCTTCGGGTCCATAGTTATTAGCTAGATGGCTTCTTCTCTCTCTTTGGATCTCAATACAAAGTTCTCCTCGATTCTCTTGGAGATCTATTCGATGTAATCTTCTTTTGCGGTGTGTTTGTCGAGATCCGATGAATTGTGGGTTTACGATCAAGATTATCTATGAACAATATTTGAATCTTCTCTGAATTCTTTTATGTATGATTGGTTATCTTTGCAAGTCTCTTCGAATTATCAGTTTGGTTTGGCCTACTAGATTGATCTTTCTTGCAATGAGAGAAGTGCTTAGCTTTGGGTTCAATCTTGCGGTGCTCGATCCCAGTGATAGTAGGGGAAACGACACGTATTGTATTGTTGCCATCGAGGATAAAAAGATGGGGTTTATATCATATTGCATGAGTTTATCCCTCTACATCATGTCATCTTGCTTAAAGCGTTACTCCGTTCTTATGAACTTAATACTCTAGATGCATGCTGGATATTGGTCGATGTGTGGAGTAATAGTAGTAGATGCAGGCAGGAGTCAGTCCACTTGTCACGGACGTGATGCCTATATACATGATCATATCTAGATATTCTCATAACTATGTCAATTCTATCAATTGCTCGACAGTAATTCGTTCACCCACCGTAATACTTATGCTCTTGAGAGAAGCCACTAGTGAAACCTATGGCCCCCGGGTCTATTTTCCATCATATTAATATCCCGTTATTTCCATTACTGTTTACTTTGCTTTCTTTACTTTTACTCTTTATCATAAAAATACCAAAAATATAATCTTATCATCTCTATCAGATCTCACTCTCGTAAGTGACCTTGAAGGGATTGACAACCCCTTTATCGCATTGGTTGCGAGGTTCTTATTTGTTTGTGTAGGTGCGTGGGAATTGAGCGTGACCTCCTACTGGATTGATACCTTGGTTCTCAAAAACTGAGGGAAATACTTACGCTACTTTACTGCATCACCCTTTCCTCTTCAAGGGAAAACCAACGCAGTGCTCAAGAGGTAGCATGTACTTTACTAGTATTCATAGTAGCCCGTGGGTATTTGATACCGGTTCAGTTGCTTTGATTAGTAACTTAAAACAGGAGTTACAAAATGAACAGAGACTAGTTGAGGGCAAGGTGACGATGTGTGTTGGAAGTGATTCCAAGGTTGATAAGATCACCATCGCACACTCCCTTTACCTTCGGGATTAGTGTTGAACCTAAAATAAATGTTATTTGGTGTTTGCGTTGAGCATAATATGATTGGATCATGTTTATTGCAATACGGTTATTCATGTAAGTCAAAGAACAATTGTTATTCTGTTTACATGAATAAAACCTTCTGTGGTCATACACCCAAGGTGAATGGTTTATTGAATCCCGATCGTAGTGATACACATCTTCATAATATTGATGCCAAAAGATGTAAAGTTGATAATGATAGTGCAACTTGTTTGTGGCACTGTTGTTTAGGTCATATTGGTGTAAAGCGCATGAAGAAACTCCATGCAGATGGGCTTTTGGAATCACCTGATTATGAATCACTTGATGCCCGTGAACCATGCCTCATGGGTAAGATGACTAAGACTTCGTTCTCCGGAACAATGGAGCGAGCAACTGACTTATTGGAAATAATACGTACTGATGTATGCAGTCCGATGAGTATTGAAGCTCGCGGCAAGTATCGTTATTTTCTGACCTTCATAGATGATTTGAGCAGATATGAGTATATCTACTTAATGAAACACAAGTCTAAAACATTTGAAAAGTTCAAAGAATTTTAGAGTGAAGTGGAGAATCATCATAACAAGAAAATAAAGTTTTCTACGATCTGATCGGAGAGGCGAATATTTGAGTTATGAGTTTGGCCTTCATTTAAAACAATGTGGAATAGTTTCACAACTCACGCCACCTGGAACACCACAGCGAAATGGTGTGTCCGAACGTCGTAACTGTACTTTATTGGATATAGTGCGATCTATGATGTCTCTTACCGAATTACCACTATCGTTTTGGGGTTATGCATTAGTGATAGCTACATTCACATTAAATAGGGCACCATCTAAATCCGTTGAGATGACACCATATGAACTGTGGTTTGGCAAGAAACCCAAGTTGTCGTTTCTTAAAGTTTGGGGCTGCGATACTTATGTGAAAAAGCTTCTACCTGATAAGCTCGAACCCAAATCGGAGAAATGTGTCTTCATAGGGTACCCAAAGGAAATAGTTGGGTATACCTTCTATCACAGATCCGAAGGCAAGATATTCATTGCTAAGAATGGATCCTTTCTAGAGGAGTTTCTCTCGAAAGAAGTGAGTGGGAGGAAAGTAGAACTTGATAAGGTAATGGTACCTTCTCCCGAATTGGAAAGTAGTTCATCATAGAAATCAATTCCAGTGATTCCTACACCAATTAGTGAGGAAGCTAATGAGGATGATCATGAAAACTTCAGATCAAGTTACTACCAAACCTCGTAGGTCAACCAGAGTATAGTCCGCACCAGAGTGGTACGGTAATCCTTTCTGGAAGTCATGTTACTAGACCATGACGAACCTACGAACTATGAGGAAGCGATGATGAGCCCAGATTCTAACAGATGGCTTGAGGCCATGAAATCTGAGATAGAATCCATGTACGAGAACAAAGTGTGGACTTTGGTGGACTTGCCCGATGATCGGCAAGCCATTAAGAATAAATGGATCTTCAAGAGGAAGACGGACGCTGATAGTAGTGTTACTATCTACAAAGCTCGACTTGTCAAAAAGGGTTTTTGACAAGTTCAAGGTGTTGACTACGATGAGATTTTCTCACTCGTATCGATGCTTAAAGTCTGTGCAAATCATGTTAGCAATTGCCACATTTTATGAAATATGACAAATGGATGTCAAAAATGCATTCCTTAATAGATTTATTAAAGAAGAGTTGTATATGATACAACCAGAAGGTTTTGTCAATCTTAAAGGTGCTAAAAAATGTGCAAGCTCCAGCGATCCATCTATGGACTAGTGCAAGCATCTCGGAGTTGGAATATACGCTTGGATAAGTTGATCAAAGCATATAGTTTTATACAGACTTGCAGTGAAGCCTGTATTTACAAGAAAGTGAGTGGGAGCACTACAACCTTTCTAATCAGTATATGTGAATGACATATTGTTGATCGGAAATGATGTAGAATTTTCTGGAAAGCATAAAGGAGTGTTTGAAAGGAGTTTTTCAAAAAAAGACCTCGGTGAAGCTGCTTACATATTGGGCATCAAGATCTATAGAGATAGATCAAGACGCTTGATAAGATTTTTCAATGAATACATACCTTGACAAGTTTTTTGAAGTAGTTCAAAATGGAACAGTCAAAGAAAGAGTTCTTGCCTGAATTGCAAGGTGTAAAGTTGAGTAAGACTCAAAACATGACCATGGCAGAAAATAGAAAGAGAATGAAAGTCATTCCCTATGCCTCAGCCATAGGTTCTATAAAGTATGCTATGTTGTGTACCAAACATATTGTGTACCTTGCCATGAGTTTGGCAAGGGGGTACGATATTGATCCAGGAGTGGACCACTTGACAACGGTCAAAATTATCCTTAGAAGAGTAAGGAGATATTTCTGGGTTATGGAGGTGATAAAGAGTTCGTCGTAAAGAGTTACGCCGATGCAAGCTTTTACACCGATCCGGATAACTCTGAGTCTCAATCTGGATACATATTGAAAGTGGGAGCAATTAGCTAGAGTAGCTCCACGCAGAGCATTGTAGACGTAGAAAATTTGCAAAATACATACGGCTCTGAATGTGACAGACCCATTGACTAAGCTTCTCTCACAAGCTAAACATGATCACACCTAAGTACTCTTTGGGTGTTAATCACATAGCGATGTGAACTAGATTATTGACTCTAGTAAACCATTTGAGTGTTGGTCACATGGCGATGTGAACTATGGGTGTTAATCACATAAAGATGTGAACTATTGGTGTTAAATCACATGGCGATGTGAACTAGATTATTGACTCTAGTGCAAGTGGGAGACTGAAGGAAATATACCCTAGAGGCAATAATAAAGTTGTTATTTATATTTCCTTATATCATGATAAATGTTTATTATTCATGCTAGAATTGTATTAATCGGAAACTTAGTACATGTGTGAATACATAGACAAAACAGAGTGTCCCTAGTATGCCTCTACTTGACTAGCTTGTTTATCAAAGATGGTTATATTTCCTAGCCATAGACATGTGTTGTCATTTGATGAACGGGATCACATCATTAGAGAATGATGTGATGGAAAAGACCCATCCGTTAGCTTAGCATTATGATCGTTAAATTTTGTTGCTATTGCTTTCTTCATGACTTATACATGTTCCTCTGACTATGAGATTATGCAACTCCCGAATACCGGAGGAACACCTTGTGTGCTATCAAACATCACAACGTAACTGGGTGATTATAAAGATGCTCTACAGGTGTCTCCGGTGGTGTTTGTTGGGTTGGCATAGATCGAGATTAGGATTTGTCACTTCGTGTATCGGAGAGGTATCTCTGGGCCCTCTCGGTAATGCTCATCACTATAAGCCTTGCAAGAAATGTGACTAATGAGTTAGTTGCGGGACGATGCATTACGGAATGAGTAAAGAGACTTGCCGGCAACGAGATTGAACTAGGTATGATGATACCGACGATCGAATCTCGGGCAAGTAACATACCAATGACAAAGGGAACAACGTATGTTGTTATGCGGTTTGACCGATAAAGATCTTCTTAGAATATGTAGGAACCAATATGAGCATCCAAGTTCCGCTATTGGTTATTCACCGGATATGTGTCTCGGTCATGTCTACATAGTTCTCGAACCCGTAGGGTCCGCATGCTTAACATTCGATGATGATTTGTATTATGAGTTATGTGATTTGATGTACCGAAGTTTGCTCGGAGTCCCGGATGAGATCACGGACATGACGAGGAGTCTTGAAATGGTCGAGAGGTAAAGATTCATATATTGGAAGGCTATATTCGGACATCAGAAAGGTTCCGAGTGATTCGGGTATTTTTCGGAGTGCCGGGGAGTTACAGGAATTCACCGCACAGGCTGCCTGCTCGAGGGCAGGTCATCCCCACTCCCGAACCCAACGAGAGTGTCGTATTTATTTCCCACTTCCTCTGAGGGCTAGGCTTTAGTCTTGATCCCTTTGTCAGAGGGCTCATGTTCTATTACGGGCTCGATTTCCATGATCTGGCCCCGGATTCCATCCTTCACATCTCGTCGTTCATCGTCGTGTGTGAGGCCTTCCTCCACGTCACCCCACACTTCGGCTTATGGTTCAAGACCTTTAATGTGAAGCCGAAGATGATTAATGGGCGACACACAGAGTGCGGAGGTGCCGTAATAAGCAAAGGCGCCGATGCTCCGTGGCCAAAGGGTTCCTTCCCGGAGGTGCCCAGCTTATGGCAACGGGAGTGGTTTTACATCACAGCTCCCCGAGGTACTAAGTGGGTAGCCGCCCCTGCCTTCCGCTCGGGCCCCCCGCCACAATTGGCGTCATGGGTCAACAAGGGGCTGGACTGGGGGCCGGTAAATGATGTGCCGACATTGTAGAGCCGCATCCGAGATCTCCTTGAGAGAGATGTCAGCCTTGTCAAGGTAGTGCAAGTCATGCTAGTTCGTCGAGCCCTGCCTTGCAAACGTCGACCTCTCCGTATGTGGGAGTTCAACCCAGAAGGACCGCGAACTATTCAGTACTTCTTCGGCATGACGCACGAAGAGATGTATGGATTGTTCTTTGGATCAAAAAATAAAGTGTCCGGACACCACCGAGGATGCGGGTCTGAACTGCAATCGTCCAGACACCCAAGTATGTAATTCCGCGGCCGAACACGTTGTCTTTTAATTTACCACAACATCATTCTGAAAAGTCGCCTTTCGACCAGGACTGGATAAAAAAGGCGAAGATGATCAGGTGTTCGGCCCCCCTTCCCGAAGGCTCACCAGATCCTGTACTAGCCAGGATGCTTGAGCTCGCGCCTTATCAAGCGCCATCAGGGGAAGATAAAGGGAGGAACAAAGAAGCCGAAAGCGAGCCTCACTCACTATTCATCCAAACCGGGGGAATTAGTGCCTCCACGAAGGAGGATAACCGGGGAGAAGAATCTAAAATTCCCTCTCCCCAAGGAAGGAAGAGGGCCGCCTCTGAGGACTTGGAAACAATGGTTTCCAACCGAGGGAAGAAGCCTTTGTCAGAGGGCCCTACCCCGGAGGGCATCCTTACCGCACAGTACCCGCAAGGGGACCAACCCTCCACCGAGCTATAAGTAAACAAAAGTACTTTATAGTAAATATACCCTGCTTCATTTCTGAGAACAATAACCGAGACGTATGTCTTGTAGTTCAGATCGTAGCCCTTCTCGACAGAGTTCGTCTTCGGGGGATCTTCTTTCGAAGATGATGGAGAGCGAAACGCCTCCCCGTGCCTCCCCGCCTTGTGAAGCGGACGACCCTGAGGTGTCGTCACGGAGGATTTCTCCTGATCCACCAAGGCCAGAGGGTAACCCTTCGGCCACCCGAAGTTCGGAGTATTCGGCTCCTAAGAAGAGCAACGGAAAAAGTCCGGGACCGTCCGGTGCGTGACCAGATGCACTGATGAATCTTCTGGACCAAGCGGCTATCTCAGAAGCGCATCGTACGCTAATGGGTATGGTGGTTGAGAGGATTTCATCCGCCGAAAGCGGGTTGCATGAAGCTTTTATGAGCCTGCTGAGAGGCTTTGAGGTACGCAAAGTAATATATATTTTTTGACGGTACCGCACACGCTAGGTGTGCCCTATGCAGATAGTAGCCCCTGAGACTCTGGTTGCCGTCGAAAAAGACGGCAAATAGAGGATCATAGTCCCAGGTAATAACCGTGCTGCTTTCACATGCAGGCGGCTGAGGGTCCGGTGGCTAGCCGGACTGGTGAGTTTGCCGAACTGAAGCGGCAACTTGATGCGGCAGATGCCGACATCGTGCTTGTACACAAGCGACTTGACGAGGCACAGGGTATGTATTTTCCTATGATCAACACATATTAAGAGGAGCATGATGCTAGTATCTGTAATATGCTGTGACTGCAGATGGAGCTGTCGCCGTGGAGACCCTTCGGGCGGAACTTGCCCGAGCCAAGGAACAAGCCAGGAGGAGTGATGCGGCCGCCCTTAAGGCGGTCGAAGAGCTAAGAGCCGAACAGGCTGCGCATTGCCAGAGCAAAGAGAAAATAGCCAAGATGGTTGTTGAGCTGAAAGATGCCACCGGCCGTTTGAGCTTCTTGAAAAGGAAAGACAAACGAAGACGGTGGACCTAGAGAAAGCCACGGTAGCAGCCAAGGAAGCCCGCTCTAAAATCAGAGCAGCGAAGGAGGAGCTACGTCAAGCCGGAAATATCACGGCTGGGAAGCCCTTTTTGTTGCGGACGAAGTTCGGAGATCCCAAGTATGCCCTTCTGGATCAATTATGGAGTTCTGCGGACGCGTACCTGGATTTGACAGCAAGTGCTGCTGATGCGACCAAGTTTTTCGAAGATCAAAAAGATCACGAAGTGGAAAAGTTGTTCTGGTCGCAGTTCAATGCTCCGGCGCGTCCGCTGCTGTTAAACGAGCAAATGGCCGAGTGGGCCGAGCTCCATAGGTTGTCCGGGCTTGCCATGAGGTCTGTTGTGGATCATCTTTGGCCGGAAGGGCCAAGGCCGAATAGTTATTTTGGCTTAGTGCAACGATTCCTTGGTGCTGTGTCACATATCGACGCTGTGAAGAGGTCGGCGTGCATAGAGGGTGCGCGGATAGCTCTTGTCCGTGTCAAGACATACTGGGCAGAGATGGAGGCCACCGCTATTGCAACCCAGAGTTCGGCCGTAGGCCGGATATCGGCCGAGCACTATTTTGAGGAAGTCTTAGAAGGCACTCGTTTAATAGAGGCTCAGTGCTCGAAGAATATCATGTTCTAGTGACATGTATCCCAATTGTAGGAATGATGTTATTTGAATTATAAAGGCTGTGTTTATACTTTTGCCTGAAAGTATTATTATGCCTCATGTGCGGTCGTTTATGTATATATATATGCATATATCCTGAAAGTTTGCAGTCGTCGGCTTCAGCCCCCACGCATATAATGCGGGGGTGTTCGCAAAAGCGCGTCTTCACACTTGATCCAACGTCTTGGTCCATTAAGGAGGTGGTAGCGCAGCGAACGAGGCAATCGGACTATATTGCTTTAACACTTTCGCTTAACCATAGGAGTTTGACAGTGGGGCTACCATATAGCCCCTCGTATTTCCGTGGCTATCCGAATACGGTGCGCGTACGTACATGACCGGGGAAACCGGCCCTTCGTTAATGCGGAGGAATCCCAAAGATTCCGCTAAGTCATCGAGTGGTTGACCAGTCTCGCGCTTTATCATGACAGTCAGTTTTCGGCTTTCTCTACTGAGGTGCTCATCCGGATGAACCAGGGCACAATCGCAGTAGTTCTCCCGGTGCCACCTTAGCCGATAGAGCGGAACGTAAGGTAGCAAAACGCGGGAGCCAGGCAAACCCAACATTTGACCAAAGACATGATTCGGAGCTGATGCATATAAGGCCAAACTCGCGACGCCGAACACTCCCTAAGGTGTTCGGTCTTTACAACATATACCGGGCTGAGTAACGCCCTTGATAATGAACCCCGAGTGTCCAGGTACGTGCATTATTCTGACGTGGCGAAATGCCAATAACGTCAGCATCCCTCTCGGTTATACTGAGTATCCGGAGGATGTGAAGCAACAAGAGACAGTAAAAAAGGTTTACATTGGGTCTTAATCTAAAAAGAAACCTTTGAGCGGGGCCCTGCTGCACGTCTGCGCCTGTGTCTCCGTTGTGTCGTATCCTGGAAGGGTGTAGCACGATTATCATTTGTAAAAGAGAAGAACATAGGTGAA
This sequence comes from Triticum aestivum, assembly GCF_018294505.1. Lineage (NCBI taxonomy): Eukaryota > Viridiplantae > Streptophyta > Magnoliopsida > Poales > Poaceae > Triticum > Triticum aestivum. Next base: position 197,855,606 of record NC_057799.1, read on the forward strand.
AGTTGTCGTGGGAAAAATTGGTTATTCTTAATAAACCATTAAAATTCAAGATAAGTAAGGTCGAGCCGAACTGTAGTCCTTTTTACATGTGGGAAGCCCCTGGTACCGCCTATGGGGGTATATCCATCGAACCAATCTCAGGTTTATCTAAGCTGTTACAGCTAGTGATGCGCCGGACTCGTCTAGCCATGTCCGCGGTCTTGACGACCGATCATTTATTCTGGTTGGAGAGGCCGTTTTAGTGTTCGGCTGCTAAAGCCGCCACACGTTCTTCCGCGAATTGTGATGATGCCACGTGGACCGGGCATCTTAAGCTTAAGAGAAGCATAATGCGGTACTGCATTAAAACGAGCGAAAGCTGTTCTTCCAAGTAGTGCTTGATAGCCGCTTCGGAATGGAGCGATGTCGAAGGTTAACTTTTCACTTCGGAAGTTGTCGGGAGAACCGAATACAACCTCTAATACTAGAGAGCCCGTACAGCAGGCCTCTGGGACTGGTATTACTCCTTCAAAGGTAGTATTGCTTTGGCTGATTCTTGTCGGGTCTATCCCCATTTTGCAGACTATGTCCTGATATATCAGATTAAGACTACTGCCGCCGTCCATGAGGACTTTGGTGAGATGGTATCCGTCGATAATTGGGTCTAGCACCAAGGCAGCCAATCCTTCGTGCCGGATACTCGTCAGGTGATCCCTGCGATCAAAAGTGATCGGGCAGGCCGACCAAGGGTTGGACTTAGGGGTGACGGGCTCTATGGCGCGTATGTCTCGGAGTGCATGTTTGCTTCTTGTATTTATTACGTGAATCATGTTCACTGTTTTGACCTCTGGTGGGAATTTTTTTCTGACCCCCCAGTGTTTTACTAGCGAGGCTCGTCCTCGTCTTCACTTGGTGTTTCCCTCCCCTTGTGTTCGGCGTTTAACTTGCCGACCTGTTTGAAGAGCCAGCATTCTCTGTGGGTGTGATTTGCAGGTTTATCGGAGGTGCCGTGAATCTGACATATTATGTCTAGAATCTTGTTGAGGCTGGACGGTCCATCTCTGTTGCCTTCGAAAGGCTTTTTCCGTTGACCGGGTCGAGAGCCCCTAAATCCGGCGTTTACTGCCGTGTTGTCTGGGCTGTATTCGTTATTTCGTCGCTTGCTTTTATTGCGCCGTGGTTTTCCGTTACCATCCCTGACTTTAGATGTGCCTGGGTCGCTGGTGCTACTACGTGCCAGCCAGTTGTCTTCGCCCGCAAAAGCGGGTCATGAGGCTTGTTAGGGCTGCCATTGTTCTTGGCTTTTCTTGGCCGAGGTGTGTGGCGAGCCATTCGTCTCGGACGCTGTGTTTGAAAGCTGCTAAGGCTTCAGCGTCCGGGCAGTCGACGATTTGATTCTTCTTAGTGAGAAAACTGTTCCAAAGCTTTCGGGCTGACTCTCCGGGCTGTTGAATTATATGGCTTAAATCGTCTGCATCTGGAGGTCGAACATAGGTCCCTTCAAAGTTAGCCCTAAAAGCATCCTCAAGCTCCTCCCAACTTCTAATTGAATTTTCGGGGAGGCTCTTCAGCCAGTGCCGAGCTGGTCCTTTCAACTTGAGGGGCAAGTATTTGATGGCGTGGAGATCGTCTCCGCGAGCCATATGGATATGGAGGATGAAGTCCTCAATCCAGACTCCAGGGTCTGTCGTTCCGTTGTACGCCTCTATGTTCACGGGTTTGAATCCCTCTGGAAATTCGTGATCCAGCACCTCATCGGTGAAACATAGGGGGTGCGCGGCACCCCTGTATTTGCATGTGTCATGGCGTTCTGACGGTTGTAGTGTTCGGTTTTGATTATGCGCTGGAGCGCGCTTCCTAGATCCGTAGATGGATTTGGTCACGCCGGCCCTTTGATGCAAGTCCTTGCTTGGATCGTGTGCTGACTTATGTGTGGCCTCGTTAGCCGCCCTATCGCGGCCACGGGGTGGTCGATCCGACCGGTCGGCCGTTTTATTTTTCGGCTGTGTGGGCTCTAAGGCCTCATCATCGAATTCAGGCAACAGCTTGCGCTTTGGATAGCTCTTTGTGTGGCGACTGCCACCATACTTTTCTTCAGTGTCAAGCACTTTGTTCCATCTACTATTGAGTGTATTCTGCGCGGCCTTAAGCCTTTGCTTCTGCTTCTTTAGACTCCTCGCGGTGGCAATAAGCCTTCTATGGAGGTTCTCTTGTTCCAAGTGCCTTTCCGGGATGATGTGTGCATCGTCGTCCGGACTGTTTTCCTCTCCGGAGAGAGGTTGATGAGCTTTATCCTCGGCGTCGCCGTGATCGGACAGCGGCTCCATACTCTGTTCGTCGTCCGCTGGTTCATCCTGTTCTGTCGCTGGGTCAATGTGGTCGTCGTTTCCTCTGGAGTTGACCGGGGTGTTATTTTTTCTTGCGCTGTTATCGCTGTTCTTGCCTAGGCGGGATTTGGAGCGGCGCCTACGCCGTCGCTTTGGTTGCTTCTCGAGGGAGCTATCCCTCGCTGCCTCCTTCCGTTCCTCGTCATTGTTTTCTTTGGGTGTATCCACCATATATATATATTGTGTGATGAAGTGGCTGTCAAGCACCCTGTGGGCGGTGGTTCCTGTTCCTCTCCTGCATCGTCGTCCATACCGTCGATGTCTTCGGAGTCGAAATCGAGCTTGTCGGTTAAATCGTCGACAGTGGCTATTATGTGGGTGGTGGGTGGGGAACGAATTTCTTCGTCGTCCGCTTCCCATTCTAGCCGGACATAGTTCGGCCAAGGGTCTCCTGACAAGGAGAGAGACCTCAATGAGTTTAACACATCGCCCAGTGGTGAGTGCTGGAAGATATCCGCGGAGGAAAACTCCATGATCGATGCCCAATCAGATTCGATAGGCACGGACGCAAGCGGCTCGGAGCCCGTGGCCGGGGACGAATCCAACGGTTCGGCAACACGGGTCTCGTAAGAGGTGAGGTCAGTATTCGGCTCTATCGCCAATGAGTATGCGGCCTCCGTGCCGGGGTCCATCCACCCGTCCTCAGATGGCGCAATTTGTTCCAGACTAAGGGCCGGAGGAGTCGCGGGTGTGATCTCCCGAACACTGTCCGATGGCAGAGCTATGTCATGCTCGTCGTGATCATGTGGCGCACCCGACATGGGCTCGAATCCATCGAAGATCAAATCTCCGCGGATGTCGACAGTATAGTTCAAGTTTCCAAACCTGACCTGACGGCCAGGGGCGTAGCTCTCGATCTGCTCCAGATGGCCAAGCAAGTTGGCCCGCGGTATGAAGCCGCCGAATACGAAGATCTGTCCGGGGAGGAAAACCTCACCCTGGATCGCATTGTTGTCGATGATCGAAGGAGCCATCAAGCCTTGTGGTGACGACACAGTGGAACTCTCAATGAAAGCACCAATGTCGGTGTCAAAACCGGTGGATCTCGGGTAGGGGGTCCCGAACTGTGTGTCTAAGGCGGATGGTAACAGGAGGCGGGGGACACAATGTTTACCCAGGTTTGGGCCCTCTCGATGGAGGTAATACCCTACTTCCTGCTTGATTAATCTTGATGATATGAGTATTACAAGAGTTGATCTACCACGAGATCGTAGAGGCTAAACCCTAGAAGCTAGCCTATGGTCTGATTGTTCTTGTCCTACGGACTAAACCCTCCAGTTTATATAGACACCGGAGGGGGCTAGGGTTACACAGAGTCAGTTACAAGGGAGGAGATCTACATATCCGTATTACCAAGCTTGCCTTCCACGCCAAGGAGAGTCCCATCCGGATACGGGACAGAGTCTTCAATCTTGTATCTTCATAGTCCAACAGTGCGGCTAAAGGATATAGTCCGGCTGTCCGAGGACCCCCTAATCCAGGACTCCCTCAAACGCTTCTGCTTTCAGTCTACGAGGGTACGTGGACACACTCTCCCCGCTTGTTGCTATGCATCTCATAGATAGATCTTGCATGATCGTAGGAATTTTTTTGAAATACTACGTTCCCCAACAGAAGAGGTCGTTGGTATCATGAAGAATCTGCTATTCAACATCATTCATGGCGTTCCTATCAACTACTATGATTTCTTCATGAGGACTCTGGCCAATGTTGCATTATCTCCATTTGAATTGAAGCCTTGCACTGCCTGGATTATGAGATTCCTCATATCAAGGTCTTCAATCAATTACAAGGCTGATACACTTAACCATGGCAGCTACTTGCCCCCCATTGAAGTCCTCAAACAGACATTTTCCTCAGCTGATGAAAAGGGCAAGGCCACTAGTATTATTGATGAAGGCATTCGTCCATTGGATGGTCAGTTCTGCAAAACTGCATCTTACTCCACCAATGATGACTCTGCCACTCATGACTCTGCCGCCAATGCCTCAAAGCAAAATCCTCAAGGCACAACTCCAAGAGTGATGACTGATCGTGAGCTTCTCCTCAGTCTTCACCAGAAGGTTGATCGCAACCATAAATGGGTAAAAAGGCAGTTTGGTTCAATTCTCACAACATGATTGCTACACACACTGCAGTGAAGAAGAACCACTTCTACCTCCATGAAGTATTCAATCGCAGCTGGACTGTTCTGTCTCATCTTTATGGTGAAGAAGATCTGAAGCAAATGGGTTTCAAGCAGGACTTTGACTGGTCTCAACCACCAGCGAAGAAATTCAAGAAAGTCAAAGTTCCTTCCTTGGTGGCCAGCTCATATTCTTCATCGCGCGACACTGATGAGCATGAAGATTTGGACGACACTGCGGCAGGCCCTACTTCAACAACCGACCCCAACAACGCTGGCACTCCTCCATTGACTTCATGATGATATTCTTCAGGGGCGTTAGTCCTCACTTTTTGTCCCTTTTGGTCATTCGATGACAAAGGAGGGGGGGTTGAGTTAGTCTTCAAGCGGGTCTCTATATATGGGCATTTTTTTTGCTAAGTTACAACTCTCGTTCTTTTGAAGATTTTGTTGGATCGAGTTGTAAACTTAAACCCGATGGTGGTCTGATACTTTCGCTATGTTCTTCTGCATGCTATTTCCTAATATATGTTAATGCACACATGCTGAATTACATCAGTCACCATATTTCATCATGCATTTCAAGTTCTTCATATCATATGTTAAATGCGTGTATGAATTACAAGATATAGGGGGAGATCTCCATGATTCTACTCTTCAAAATGTGCATTGCTTCAAAAGCAAATTCCTCACTATGCACATCTTGAGGGGGAGTTCATCTATATGAGTATTTACACTTCATATGTTTATCCCCATTGAAAACTTAACCTATATTGCCATCAATCACCAAAAAGGGGGAGATTGTAAGTTCATCTAGTGCCCCTTAGTGATTTTGGTGTATTGAAGACTTATAGGTTAAGGGACTGATGCATTTGTGAGTGTACACAGGTCTATAAGTCTATGAGGAGTTTGTTGTTTATAGAGAAAGTCGACCCCTAAAAATGAATGTCTTCGACTGAAGACATTGGATTTCTGAAGACTTTGAAAGTGAAGAAATTGGTGTGACCGTGAAGACTCTATATTCATGCGAGGAATATGAAGCGTGAAGACTTTGTTTTCATAGTTTCGTTTTTCTCTTTATTGAGTCATAGGAAACACCGTACTGTTAAAGGGGGTCGAGGAAAAACTAAGGAAAAGTTTCCAAGTGATGCTCATCTCAAAATCCTACACCTACCAATCCCTTCGAGTGAAGCCATTGGAAATCTCATACAGTTCAGTCAATTTCTTCAGTGACAGAGACGAAGTTCTTCTGGTCTCTGAGGAATTTGTTCTGGCTGAGGAGTTAGGAATTCGCCAGTGCGGATTGCCTACAAGTGAGGAACATGATAGCCCTGAGGAATTTGAGCCTCAAATTTCTGACCGTTGCTGTGCTCGCCCTCGTCGGACGACACAAGACCTCCTCGGGGGCTGCCTCACCAGGTTGGCTCGCGAGGGGTGGAGAGATCAAGGCAAGGGACACCTCGCGAGGTTCCTATGACGCAAGCCATGACGACTGGAGCCAGGCGGGCGCCAGCGCGCGTAGTGTCCTCGTTTCCTCTTTGGTGCTAAAGGGGCAAGTGCAGGCGAGGAGTTCCGAGGCATCAGGCAAAGATTTCCATATTGGTGCAACGAGACCAAGACCAGCAGGACGACAGGACGGAGGTCACCATGGAGCCCAAGACGGCGTCACCACCAGAGCCTTTGGCAGGCAAAGACCACCTTTAGTCAGGATAACTTGTACTAGTTGTCTCCCTTCGAATTTGGCCGTTGTTGGATCCCTTCCCGCTCAATATTTGGGAAGGGAACCAGGGCCTCTATAAATAGGACTAGCCACCACCATAGAGAGGGGGCAACTGATCGAGGGATCATCCAGATCACCCTCAACCACACAAGTTCACCAAGCACAAGAGCACCTCTCCTCAGGAGGCTGTTCTTCCCTTGTAACTATTCATCCTCAGCCCAAGAGGCAATCCACCACACCACACTAGAGTAGGGTATTACACCACATCGGTGGCCCGAACCAGTATAAACTCTTGTGTCTCTCTTTCTGCGGGTTCGACGCGCCAAGCTTTGAGATCGCGGTGAGGATGAGGGCGTGATTAGGCAGGGAGAGATCTTCATCCGCACCCCAGTGTTCGAACCTAAAGGGTTTTGCCGGAACCCGGAATCCGACATTTGGCGCGCCAGGTAGGGGTGCGCCGAAGCTTTCCTTCCGTCGATCTACGCTTCGCCACCACCGCGCCTCACCCTCATGGCCGGTGCTGCTCTTCCGGCTGCGGCGCCCGAAGCCCATGGCGGGGCCGGGGGCTCCGAGCCTTGGCCCCCGCCTTACGGCAGGTGCAGTGGCCACCCAAGTTTAGGCCAGAGATGCCGCCGCGGACCCATCAGCTTTCCTGCTGGCGTACGAGGAGGCCGTCCTTAAGGCCGGGGGCGACGACAAGGTCATGGCCAACTGGCTTCCCATGGCCCTCACCGATGCACCGCGCGCCTGGCTGCTCAACCTCCCCGGATCCACGGTGGCATCTTGGGAGGAGCTGCGCAGCCTCCTCGCCGCACGCTTCGCGGTACCGGCGCCCCTCGCTGTCGCGGCCCTCCTCGGCGGTTCGCAAGCTCCACCTTCGGACCGTCATGCCAAGCCGTTCTTTCGCCAGATCAATGCCGCTTCCACGCGGCAGGGGGCTCCCCCAGGTTGGGTAGCGCCCAACGCCGACCTGACCTTCGACTCGGGAGATCACCCGTCACCACCGTCAGCTCGGGCGTGCTCCCAATGCTTTGCACGCCCACCATCTGCAACGTAGCCATCAATAAGACCCTCATCAATGGCGGCGCCGGCCTCAACATGCTCTCGGTGGAAGGCCTTCAGCCTCCTTCACGTACCACTCGAGCGGCTCCGCCCCAGCAAGCCCTTCTCCGGAGTCGACGACGGCTCCTCCAGCCCCCTAGGGCAGATCCGTCTTCCCGTGACCTTCGGCACCCGCGACAACTACCGCATTGAGCTGATCGACTTCGACATCGCCCGCATTGGCCTTCCGTACAACGCCATCCTCGGATATCCGGCTCTAGCTCAGTTTATGGCGGCGACCCATCCAGCCTACAATCTCATGAAGATGCTTGGGAGCAAGGACATCCTCACCATAGTCGGAGATACCAAGGAAGCTCTAGTGGCACTCAAGCTTGCCCTCAAGACTGCCGCGGCAGCGCGACCGGCCAACGAGGCCCCCTTAGGAGTTAAGGGGGGCGCGCCAGCCAAGAAGAAGCAGTTGTTCACTCAAGATCGGGCGGAAACCAAGCAGGTGCCGGTCGAGGAAGATGGGTCTTCTGGAGCCACCTTCACCATAGTTGCCAACCTCGACCCAGATCAAGAGGAAGCATTGGTAAGATTCTTGTGCGCAAACGAGGAAGTATTCGCATGGGAGCCCGATCAGCTGGTAGGGGTCCCAAGAGGGGTGATCGAGCATCACTTGAGGGTGTGCCCCAATGTGCGCCTAGTGAAGCAGAAGGCACGGCGACAGTCCATGGAGAAGCAGTCATTCATCGTCCAGGAAACCCGCAAGCTGGAGGCAGCAGGTGTCATTCGCGAGGTTCGGTACCCCGAGTGGCTGGCGAACCCTGTCGTTGTGCCAAAGAAAGGCAGGAAGGAGCGCATGTGTGTCGACTTCACCAACCTCAACAAGGCCTGTCCCCAAGATCTGTTCCCGCTTCCACGCATTGACCAGATCATTGACTCCACCGCCGAGTGCGGCCTGCTCTGCTTCCTGGATGCGTTTTCAGGCTATCACCAGATCAAGATGGCAGTAGAGGATGTGGAGAAGACGGCCTTCCTGACCCCTTGCGGGGTGTACTGCTACACTCGCATGCCGTTCGGGCTGCGCAATGCGGGTGCATCCTTTCAACGGCTGATGCACATCACCCTGCGCCAGCAGCTCGGGAGGAACGCAGAAGCCTACGTTGACGACATTGTGGTGAAGTCTCGGGAGGCGAGAACTCTGATTCAGGACCTGGAGGAGACCTTCGCGAGCCTGCGCCAGGTGGATTTGCGGCTCAACCCGGAAAAGTGTGTATTTGGTGTCCCTTCCGGCAAACTGCTGGGCTTCCTCGTGTCTCACAGGGGGATTGAAGCCAACCCAGAAAAGGTCAAGGCAATTGAAGACATGAGCCCACGACAAACCCTTAAGGAGATCCAGAAGCTTGCCGGCTGTGTGACTTCGCTGGGACGCTTCATCTCCAAGCTGGGAGAGTGCGCCCTACCGTTCTTCAAGCTAATGAAGAAGAAGGGTCCGTTCGAGTGGACTCCGGAGGCTGACCAAGCGTTTCAAGACCTCAAGAGATATCTGACCAGCCCTCCGGTGATGGTGGCGCCCCGCCCTCTCGAGCCCCTGGTGCTTTACCTCGCCGCCACCCCTCACCCAGCCAGTGTAGCCCTGGTGGCGGTTCAGGAAGAGCGCCAGGCCAAGGACACGTCACGTCGAACTACGCCCCCAGCCGGGGTGACGCAAGACCCGAAGGAGACCGCGGGGGCCACAGCAACACCGGCGGATGGCCCGGCTCAGCAGGATGGCGACCTTAGGCATACCAAGGCCCCTATGGGCGACCAGGCTCCGGAGGTCCAGTCACCTCAGGAGGCGCCCCAACCTCCAACAGACGCGGCTCCCGTTGACGTGCCCGCCCTCGTCGAGCATCTAGTGTACTTCGTCAGCATGGTACTGCGGGATGCAAGGGCACGGTACCCCATGCCTCAGAAGCTCTTGCTCACGCTTTTGGTGGCCTCGCGTAAGCTACGACACTACTTCCAAGGTCACCCAATCAAGGTCGTCTCGGCCTACCCACTGGAAAGGGTGCTCAGGAGCCCTAACGCTGCTGGAAGAGTCGCCGAGTGGAATATTGAGCTGCAGGCGTTCCAGCTAGAGTTCAGCACAACCAGGGTCATCAAGGGGGCTGCACTCGCCCACTTTGTGGCAGAATGGACGGACGCCCCTTAGCTTGAAGCAGGAGAGGATCGGTCCCTCTCGCCAAGGAGTGAAGCGCCGGACGGCTGGGTGATGTACTTCGATGGCGCATTTGTGCGCCAGGGCGCGGGAGCTGGAGCGGTGCTCATCTCGCCCACGCAGGACAAGCTCTACTACGCCGTGCAGCTCTGCTTCCAGCAGGGCGAGAAGGTCTCCAACAACATAGCAAAGTACGAAGGCCTCATAGCTGCCCTCAAGGCTGCGATGGCCCTGGGGGTGAAGCGCCTCACCATCAAGGGCGACTCACAGCTCCTCGTCAACTTCTCCAACAAGGTATACGAGCCGAGAGACGAGCACATGGAGGCATACCTCGCGGAGGTACGTGCTACCTCTTGAGCATGCGTTCCTTTTCCCTTGAAGAGGAAAGGGTGATGCAGCAAAGTAGCGTAAGTATTTCCCTCAGTTTTTGAGAACCAAGGTATCAATCCAGTAGGAGGCCACACGCAAGTCCCTCGTACCTACACAAACAAATAAGAACCTTCCAACCAACGCGATAAAGGGGTTGTCAATCCCTTCACGGCCACTTGCAAAAGTGAGACCTGATAGAGATGATAAGATAATATTTTTGGTATTTTTATGATAAAGATTAAAAGTTAAGATTGCAAAATAAACGGCGACAGAAATAGCTAGTTGACGGGAGATTAATATGATGGAAAATAGACCCGGGGGCCATAGGTTTCACTAGTGGCTTCTCTCAAGATAGCATAAGTATTACGGTGGGTGAACAAATTACTGTCGAGCAATTGATAGAAAAGTGCATAGTTATGAGAATATCTAGGCATGATCATGTATATAGGCATCACGTCCGCGACAAGTAGACCAAAACGATTCTGCATCTACTACTATTACTCCACACATCGACCGCTATCCAGCATGCATCTAGAGTATTAAGTTCATAAGAACAAAGTAATGCATTAGGCAAGATGACATGATGTAGAGGGATAAACTCAAGCAATATGATATAAACCCCATCTTTTTATCCTCGATGGAAACAATACAATACGTGCCTTGCTGCCCCTGCTGTCACTAGGAAAGGACACTGCAAGATTGAACCCAAAGCTAAGCAGTTCTCCCATTGCAAGAAAGATCAATCTAGTAGGCCAAACCAAACTGACAATTCGAAGAGACTTGCAAAGATAACCAATCATACATAAAAGAATCCAGAGGAGATTCAAATATTGTTCATAGATAATCTTGATCATAAACCCACAATTCTCGGATCTCGACAAACACACCGCAAAAAGAGTTACGTCGAATAGATCTCCAAGAAGATCAAGGAGAACTTTGTATTGAGATCCAAAGAGAGAGAAGAAGCCATCTAGCTAATAACTATGGACCCGAAGGTCTGAGGTAAACTACTCACACATCATCAGAGAGGCTATGGTGTTGATGTAGAAGCCCTCCGTGATTGATTCCCCCTCCGGCGGAGCGTCGAAAAAGGCCCCAAGATGGGATCTCACGGGTACAGAAGGTTGCGGCGGTGGAAATAGGGTTTCGTGGTGCTCCTGGATGTTTTCGGGGTACATGGGTATATATAGGAGGAAGAAGTAGGTCGGTGGAGCTGCGAGGGGCCCACGAGGGTGGGGGCGCACCCAGGGGGCAGGCGCGCCTCCCTGCCTCGTGGCCTCCTCGCTTCTTTCTTGACGTCCACTCCAAGTCCTCTGGATCACGTTTGTTCCAAAAATCACTCTCCCGAAGGTTTCATTCCGTTTGGATTCCGTTTGATATTCCTTTTCTGCGAAACACTAAAATAGGAAAAAAAATAGCAATTTGCACTGGGCCTTGGGTTAGTAGGTTAGTCCCAAAAATAATATAAAAGTGTATAATAAAGCCCATTAAACATCCAAAACAGATAATATAATAACATGGAACAATCAAAAATTATAGATATGTTGGAGACGTATCAAGCATCCCCAAGCTTAATTCCTGCTCGTCCTCGAGTAGGTAAATGATAAAAACAGAATTTTTGATGTGGAATGCTACCTAGCATATTTCTCAATGTAATTTTCTTTATTGTGGCATGAATGTTCAGATCCAAAAGATTCAAGATAAAAGTTTAACATTGACATAAAAATAATAATACTTAAAGCATACTAACTAAGCAATCATGTCTTCTCAAAATAACATGGCCAAAGAAAGTTCATCCCTACAAAATCATATAGTTTGGTCATGCTGCATTTTCGTCACACAAGAATGCTCTCATCATGCACAACCCCGATGACAAGCCAAACATTTGTTTCATACTTTAGTAATCTCAAACTTTTTTCAACTTTCACGCAATACATGAGCGTGAGCCATGGATATAGCACTATGGGTGGAATAGAATATAATGATGGGTGTTATGTGGAGAAGACAAATAAAAGTCTCACATTGACGCGGCTAATCAACGGGCTAGGGAGATGCCCATCAATTGATGTCAATGCAAGGAGTAGGGATTGCCATGCAACGGATGCACTAGAGCTATAAATGTATGAAAGCTCAACAAAAGAAACTAAGTGGGTGTGCATCCAACTTGCTTGCTCACGAAGACCTAGGGCATTTGAGGAAGCCCATTGTTGGAATATACAAGCCAAGTTCTATAATGAAAAATTCCCACTAGTATATGAAAATGACAAAACAAGAGACTCTCTATCATAAAGATCATGGTGCTACGTTGAAGCACAAGTGTGGAGAAAGGATAGTAACATTGTCCCTTTTTATTTCTTTTTTTTGGGCCTTTCCTTTTTTTGGCCTTTCTCTTTTCTTTTTCTTTTTTTGGGACAATGCTCTATTAATGATGATCATCACACTTCTATTTATTTACAACTCAATGATTACAACTCGATACTAGAACAAAATATGACTCTATATGAATGCCTCCGGCGGTGTACCGGGAAGGGCAATGAATCAAGAGTGACATGTATGAAATAATATGCATGGTGGCTTTGCCACAAATACGATGTCAACTACATGATCATGCAAGGCAATATGACAATGATGAAGTGTGTCATAATAAACGGAACGGTGGAAAGTTGCATGGCAATATATCTCGGAATGGCTATGGAAATGCCATAATAGGTAGGTATGGTGGCTGTTTTGAGGAAGATATAAGGAGGTTTATGTGTGATAGAGCGTATCGTATCACGGGGTTTGGATGCACCGGCAAAGTTTGCACCAACTCTCAAGGTGAGAAAGGGCAATGCACGGTACTGAAGAGGATAGCAATGATGGAAGGGTGAGAGTGCGTATAATCCATGGACTCAACATTAGTCATAAAGAACTCACATACTTATTGCAAAAATCTACAAGTCATCAAAAACCAAGCACTACGCGCATTCTCCTAGGGGGATAGATTGGTAGGAAAAGACCATCGCTCGTTCCCGACCGCCACTCATAAGGATGACAATCAAAGAACACCTCATGTTTCGAATTTGTTACACAACGTTTACCATACGTGCATGCTACGGGACTTGCAAACTTCAACACAAGTATTTCTCAAATTCACAACTACTCAACTAGCACAACTTTAATATCACTATCTCCATATCTCAAAACAATCATCAAGTATCAAACTTCTCATAGTATTCAATGCACTTATATGAAAGTTGTTATTATATCCGTGTTGGATGCCTATCATATTAGGACTAATTTTATTGCCAAAGAAAATTACCATACTGTTCTAAAAGACTCTCAAAATAATATAAGTGAAGCATGAGAGATCAATAATTTCTATAAAATAAAAGCACCACCATGCTCTAAAAGATATAAGTGAAGCACTAGAGAAAAATTATTTAGCTCAAAAGATATAAGTGAAGCACATAGAGTATTCTAATAAATTCCGATTCATGTGTGTGTCTCCCAAAAGGTGTGTACAGCAAGGATGATTGTGGTGAACTAAAAAGCAAAGACTCAAATCATACAAGACGCTCCAAGCAAAACACATATCATGTGGTGAATAAAAATATAGCATCAAGTAAAGTTACCGATGGACGAAGACAAAAGAGGGGATGCCTTCCAGGGCATCCCCAAGCTTAGGCTTTTGGTTGTCCTTGGATTTTACCTTGGGGTGCCTTGGTCATCCCCAAGCTTAGGCACTTGCCACTCCTTGTTCCATAATCCATCAAATCTTTACCCAAAAACTTGAAAACTTCACAACACAAAACTCAACAGAAAATTTCATGAGCTCCGTTAGTATAAGAAAGCAAATCACCATCATAAGGTACTATAATGAACTCATTCTTTATTTATATTGGTGTTAAACCTACTGTATTCCAACTTCTCTATGGTTCATAACCTCCGATACTAGCCATAGATTCATCAAAATAAGCAAACAACACACTAAAAACAGAATCTGTCAAAAACAGAACAATCTGTAGTAATATGTATCAAACGTATACTTATGGAACTCCAAAAATTCTGAAATAAATTGCTGGACGTGCGGAATTTATCTATTAATCATCTGCAAAAATAATCAAATAAATAGCACTCTCCAGTAAAAAGTTGTAGCTAATCTCGTGAGCGCTAAAGTTTCTGTTTTTTACAGCAAGATCATAAAGACTTCACCCAAGTCTTCCCAAAGGTTCTAGTTGGCACAAACACTAATTAAAACATGAAAACACATCTAACCAGAGTCGAGATCAAAGATTTATTACTAAAAATAACCAAAAATCAAGAAATGAAAATAAAATTGGGTTGTCTCCCAACAAGCGCTATCGTTTAACGCCCCTAGATAGACATTTATAATTTCGATGATGCTCACATGAAAGACAAGAATTGAAGCACAAAGAGAGCATCATATAGCATGTGAAAAACACATCTAAGTCTAACATACTTCCTATGCATAGGCATATCATAGGCAAACAAATTATCAAGACAAGCAAATACTAGCATATGCAAGGAAGAAGTGAGAAACAATAGCAATCTCAACATAACGAGAGGTAATTTAGTAACATGAAAATTTCTCCAACCATATTTTCCTCTCTCATAATAATTACATGTGGGATCATATTCAAATTCAACAATATAGCTATCACATAATATTTTCTCTACATGATCCACATGCATGCAAAGTTGACACTCTTCCAAAATAGTGGGAATATCATTAACTAAAGTCATGACCTCTCCAAACCCACTTTTATCAAAAATACCATAAGATTGGATATTCTCCAAATATGTGGGATCTAAAGTTGACACTCTTCCAAACCCACTATCAATATTATTGCAAACACTATTATCAATCTCATATTCATCATGGGGCTTAAATAATTTTTCAAGAACATAAGAAGAGTCACCCCAATCATGATCATTGCAACAAGTAGTAGACATAGCAAAACTAGCATCCCCAAGCTTAGGGTTTTGCATATTATTAGCACAATTGACATCAAGATAATTTATAATAACATCATTGCAATCATGCTTTTCATCGAAGGAACTATCAAGTATGGGTGCAATAGCAACTATCTCATGTTTAACATAAGGAACTATAGCAAATTCATCTTAATAAATATTGGCATCATGGCCACAAGAATAGCAAGCATCATGTTCATCAATGGATATTTCAATCAAATCATCGGAATCATAATTATCTATAGATTCATGCACATCATTATTTTCTTCCAAAGCAACGGTCACTCTTTCAATGAATTCTTGGACATAGACATTATGGGCATAGTTTTCATTGCAATAATTAAGTATGTCGGAATTTTCAGATTTGTGGAAAGTAATATCATACTTTTCAATCAAAGAAGCAACTTCATGAGCACCCTTAAAAACGACAAATTCTTCAATTTGTTCGATATCATAGTAACTATAAACACCCTTTGCATAAGAAGATAAGATTTCATTATCATTAAACTCACATAGGTAGGGGAGGTGTTTTTAGGGTTCTTAGAGCAACAAGTAAAATCATAAATTTCACAAAGATTCCAAGCATAACGCAGCAATCTGTTTATTTGATCCCATAAGAGTGTCCCTTTTTCAGACAAACGGTGACGCACAAAATGAGCATGCTCATAGAAAGATTTCCCATCAACTAGGCTAGTTGGGGTTTCAGCACGAGCGCATAAGGATCGAAGATGATCGAAGTAGAACACTTTAAGTGGATCCATATCAATAGATTTTTAGCAAGCAAAGATGCAAGCAAATAGAAGGCACATGGAAACACAAACAAAGATACATACGGGAGGAAGGCGAACAGAAAAGGGGGCGAATAAAACAGCAAGGGTGAAGTGGGGGAGAGGAAAACGAGAGGCAAATGGCAAATAATGTAATGCGAGGGATAAGAGTTTGTGATGAGTACTTGGTATGTCTTGACTTGTGCGTAGACTCCCCGGCAACGGCGCCAGAAATCCTTCTTGCTACCTGTTGAGCATGCGTTGGTTTTCCCTTGAAGAGGAAAGGGTGATGCAGAAAAGTAGCGTAAGTATTTCCCTCAGTTTTTGAGAACCAAGGTATCAATCCAGTAGGAGGCCACACGCAAGTCCCTCGTACCTACACAAAGAAATAAGAACCTTGCAACCAACGCGATAAAGGGGTTGTCAATCCCTTCACGGCCACTTGCAAAAGTGAGATCTGATAGAGATGATAATATAATATTTTTGGTATTTTTATGATAAAGATTAAAAGTAAAGATTGCAAAATAAACGGCGACAGAAATAGCTAGTTGATGGGAGATTAATATGATGGAAAATAGACCCGGGGGCCATAGGTTTCACTAGTGGCTTCTCTCAAGATAGCATAAGTATTACGGTGGGTGAACAAATTACTATCGAGCAATTGATAGAAAAGTGCATAGTTATGAGAATATCTAGGCATGATCATGTATATAGGCATCACGTCCGTGACAAGTAGACCGAAACGATTCTGCATCTACTACTATTACTCCACACATCGACCGCTATCCAGCATGCATCTAGAGTATTAAGTTCATAAGAACAGAGTAACGCATTAGGCAAGATGACATGATGTAGAGGGATAAACTCAAGCAATATGATATAAACCCCATCTTTTTATCCTCGATGGAAACAATACAATACGTGCCTTGCTTCCCCTGCTATCACTGGGAAAGGACACCGCAAGATTGAACCCAAAGCTAAGCACTTCTCCCATTGCAAGAAAGATCAATCTAGTAGGCCAAACCAAACTGATAATTCGAAGAGACTTGCTAACATAACCAATCATACATAAAAGAATTCAGAGGAGATTCAAATATTGTTCATAGATAATCTTGATCATAAACCCACAATTCATCGGATCTCGACAAACACACCGCAAAAAGAGTTACATCGAATAGATCTCCAAGAAGATCGAGGAGAACTTTGTATTGAGATCCAAAGAGAGAGAAGAAGCCATCTAGCTAATAACAATGGACCCGAAGGTCTGAGGTAAACTACCCACACATCATCGGAGAGGCTATGGTGTTGATGTAGAAGCCCTCCGTGATCGATTCCCCCTCCGGCGGAGCGCCAGAAAAGGCCCCAAGATGGGATCTCACGGGTACAGAAGGTTGCGGCGGTGGAAATAGGGTTTCGTGGTGCTCCTGGATGTTTTCGGGGTGCATGGGTATATATAGGAGGAAGAAGTAGGTCGGTGCAGCTGCGAGGGGCCCACGAGGGTGGGGGCGCGCCCAGGGGGGCAGGCGCGCCTCCCTGGCTCGTGGCCTCCTCGCTTCTTTCTTGACATCCACTCCAAGTCCTCTCGATCACGTGTGTTCCAAAAATCACTCTCCCAAAGGTTTCATTCCGTTTGGATTCCGTTTGATATTCCTTTTGTGTGAAACACTGAAATAGGCAGAAAACAGCAATTTGCACTGGGCCTTGGGTTAGTAGGTTAGTCCCAAAAATAATATAAAAGTGTATAATAAAGCCCATTAAACATCCAAAATAGATAATATAATAGCATGGAACAATCAAAAATTATAGATACGGTTGAGACGTATTAGTACGCAAAATGGAGAAGCAGTTCTTGGGCCTGGAATTGCAGCACGTGCCCCGCGGCACCAACAAGGAAGCCAACGACATCGCTAAGAGAGCATCCAAGCGGCTACCCCAAGAGCATGGCATCTTCGAGGAGCGGCTCTTCAAGCCATCGGCAACACCGCCACTTTCGAGGACGGCGCTGCCTCGGGAGGAGCTCCCCCAACCACCTGCCTCGGGAGCCCCGGCCTGCGGCCCGACCTCGGGAGCGCGCCTACTCTTGGTGCTCGAGCCTCAGGAGGGGTGCTGGACCAAGGAGTTCAAGGAGTACCTGACGCAAGGGATGCTGCCGGAGAAGGAGGAAGATGCGGAGCGTGTGGCGCGGCAGGCCACGGCGTACTGCATCCAGGACGGTGAGTTGTACAGGAAGCGGCCGAATGACGTTTCCCTGCGTTGTATCTCCAGGGAACAGGGGAAAGAGCTACTAGCTGACATACACGGCGGAGACTACAGGCACCACTCGTCATCACGTACCATCGTCTGCAAGGCGTTCCACAGTGGGTTCTATTGGCCTACGGTGCTCAACGACGCAACTGAGCTGGTGAAGTCCTGTGAGGCATGTCAATTCCACGCCAGGCAGATCCATCAGCCGGCTCAGGGCCTCCAGACCATCCCACTCTTCTGGCCATTCGCGGTCTGGGGGCTAGATATCTTGGGCCCATTCCCTCGAGCACCTGGGGGCTACCGCTACCTCTACGTCGCCATCGACAAGTTCACCAAGTGGGCGGAGGTAGAAGCCGTCCGCACCATCCCGGCCGGATCTGCGGTCAAGTTCAACAAGGGTCTCGTGAGCCGGTTCGGGGTCCCCAACCGCATCATCACCGACAATGGCTCGCAGTTCACTAGCAATCTCTTCAAGACATATTGTCCTAACCTTGGAAAGCAGATCTGCTACGCTTCGGTGGCACACCCCAGGAGCAATGGTCAGGCCAAACGCGCCAACGCGGAGGTCCTGAGAGGCCTCAAGACCAGGACCTTCAAGAAGAAGCTCGAGGCCTACGGCAGGGGCTGGCACGATGAGCTCCAGTCTGTGCTGTGGTCCATCCGCACCACCGCCACCAAGCCAACAGGCGAGACCCCGTTGTTCCTCGTCTATAGAGCAGAAGCGGTTCTCCCTCATGAGGTCAAGCATCGCTCCGCGCGGGTCCTGGCGTTTGATGAGACGCAGCAGGACGCCATGCGGGGGATGGACCTTGTGCTGGGGGAGGAACGCCGCCGTGAAGCCACGCTTCGAGCAGCAAGATACCAGCAGGCGCTGCGGCGGTACCACTGCCGCATCATCAGCCTAGGACGCTCGAGGTGGGTGACCTCGTCCTAAGGCGGGTGCTCTCCAGGGAAGGGCTGCATAAGCTCTCGCCCATGTGGGAGGGCCCGTTTAGGGTCGCCCACGTCTCCAGGCCTAGCGCTGCGCGCCTAGAGACGCAGGACGGGGTCCCCATCCAGAATGCCCGAAACATCCAACACCTCTGGAAGTTCTACCCATGAAGAAAGGCCCAGCGCTTGTGAAAAAGGCCTAGTGCCTGTGAAGGTCTTTGCTCGTGACACTCTCACGTAATGATGAATGGGGCTGTACACGCCCCGGAGTCTCAGGAGTGCCGCCCTCGGGCCTCGGGGGCTCCCTCCCACGTCCTAGTGGAGAACTTAGCTCCAAGCTGGTGAGAAGACAAGAAGACTAGACTAGGTGCCGGACGCGGCTTTTCATTTGCTTTCCGTGGTTGGCTTGCCCCTCTTTAATGGAAATTTGCTTTCTGGTGTTCCTTGCCGGTTTGGTTTCATCGCCCTTTGCCTCCATTTCTGCCTTCAGTTCCTTGTTTTGACCTGTACTCTCTCTCGCATGCCTCGCGAGGGGGCTGGACAGGTGCCCCCGCTAGGGTTTTTCCTGTTTTTCGCGAGGCACCCTCGTTCGAGCTCATAAGCTGGCGCACTTCCCTCAATCCGTGCCCCTCGGGTACCGCGATGCGAAGCGCTAGATCATGGCCAGCGGCGCCTGCGACCAGGGCCCGGAAGACTAAGAGTTTCCTAACGATTTTTTGCAGTTCCGGGATGCCTCCCAGGCCAAGGAGGCCTCGTCAGGAATTGGGAAATGCGTGCCTCACGAGGCGAAAACTACTTCGAGCACGTCAAGCTAAGTCATTTCCACGCGCTTACATAAAACGTTGACGCTGCAATACGACACAGGAACAATAAACATGGCATAGCAACTTGGAAATCATGGTTCGTTGCACGCCCCCACGGGGCCCCATACTTGTCTCTCTCTAAATGCAGGAAGGAAAGAATGAAACAAAAGAGGTGCGCGCCCCTGCAGCAGCTCGCGAGGACGGACCCATGGCGATCCCCCAAGCTCAGCCGGACCCCTCCTCGCGCTTCACTGGGGCGTGGCAACGAGACGACCCGCTGCCACCCTCGAAGCGGGCGCGGCGGCTGGTCGTAGCTGCCGCTGCTGGAGCTGTCGCTGGAGGGAGAATTGTTGTAGCTGGGCAAGCGGCGGCCGGCACCGAAGGCAAGGCCACCCTCCCCCTCGTCTCGGCCGTCGCCAAGGCCAAGCACCTCGTTGCCGTCGTTGTCTTCAGGGCAGCACCCGACGCGGCGGCTGTCTTCTCCGAACGCCCTCACGTAGAGGGTCGCGTTGCCGTCATATTTGAAGTGGAGGGTGCACCGCCTGCCCAGGCCACGCGCGGGGGCAAACATCTGCCAGCCGCGGGCCAGGGCTGCGTTGCCTGCGACGGAGACCTCGACCGCGACCCACGAAGCTTTGCTATAGCAGCCGTCCGCCTGCAGCCAGAGCCCACCTGGACCTGTGGCTGGCAGCTCGCCGGCGAAGAAGCACGGGAGCTGAAGCCAAGTGCCGGCCGGGTTCTCCGACCGCACAACGAACTCCAGCAGCACCTCCGCCGAGTGAAACCACGGCCAGGGAGGCCGTGCGAACATGGCGTGCCTCCCTTCATCAACGGGGCTGCCACGATCTGGGCGAGTCCCACCGCGAGAAGAGGCACCGCCGTGGCCGAGAGGGGCCGCGGCGGGGGTAGCGGCGTGCTTACGGGGACGGCCGCGCCCGCGCTTGGGCGGCGGAGAGCCGGGCCACTCTTGGCGGGCCTTCCCCTTCTCTGCGGCAGAGAACCTCTTCGTGGGCGCCATGGGAGTCGCTGCTAGCAATGGAGCGAGGAAGGAGAAGCGAATGGAGCAGGAAGAGATGGGCAACGGGGGCTCCGCCTCCTCATTTATATCAGGGGAAGGCCAACCGGCGACCCCCACGATCACAGGTAATGATGATTCTTCTGCATGCAGCAGGGACTCGTCAAATCGGGCGGTTGCCGAGGCAGCGTGGGGAAGCGAAGACGCCCACGTCCAATCAATCGCCACGCGTCGAGCAGGGCCGTGATGAACCACAAGTATAGGGGATCTATCGTAGTCCTTTCGATAAGCAAGAGTGTCAAACCCAACGAGGAGCAGAAGGAAATGATAAGCGGTTTTCAGCAAGGTATTCTCTGCAAGCACTGAAATTATTGGTAACAGATAGTTTTGTGATAAGGTAATTTGTAACGGGTAACAAGTAATGAAAGTAAATAAGGTGCACCAAGATGGCCCAATCCTTTTTGTATCAAAGGACAAGCCTGGACAAACTCTTATATAGAGAAAGGCGCTCCCGAGGACACATGGGAATTATCGTCAAGCTAGTTTTCATCACGCTCATATGATTCACGTTCGGTACTTTGATAATTTGATATGTGGGTGGACTGGTGCTTGGGTGCTGTCCTTACTTGGACAAGCATCCACTTATGATTAACTCCTATTGCAAGCATCCTCAACTACAAAAGAAGTATTAAGGTAAACCTAACCATAGCATGAAACATATGGATCCAAATCAGCCCCTTACGAAGCAACTCATAAACTAGGGTTTAAGCTTCTGTCACTCTAGCAACCCATCATCTACTTATTACTTCCCAATGCCTTCCTCTAGGCCCAAATAATGGTGAAGTGTCATGTAGTCGACGTTCACATAACACCACTAGAGGAAAGACAACATACATCTCATCAAAATATCGAACGAATACCAAATTCATATGACTACTAATAGCAAGACTTCTCCCATGTCCTCAGGAACAAACGTAACTACTCACAAATCATATTCATGTTCATAATCATAGGGATATTAATATGCATAATGGATCTGAACATATGATCTTCCACCAAGTAAACCAACTAGCATCAACTACAAGGAGTAATCAACACTACTAGCAACCCACAGGTACCAATCTGAGGCTTTGGGACAAAGATTGGATACAAGAGATGAACTAGGGTTTGACAGGAGATGGTGCTGGTGAATATGTTGATGGAGATTGACCCTCCTCCGAAGAGAGGATCGTTGGTGATAACGATGGCGATGATTTCCCCCTCCCGA
The DNA here is from genome assembly GCF_018294505.1 of Triticum aestivum. Classification (NCBI taxonomy): domain Eukaryota; kingdom Viridiplantae; phylum Streptophyta; class Magnoliopsida; order Poales; family Poaceae; genus Triticum; species Triticum aestivum. The sequence continues at coordinate 197,877,433 of NC_057799.1, forward strand.
AGGGAAGTTTCCCCAGCAGAACAGCTCTGCCGGAGCCCTAGATTGGTTCCGCCAAGGTTCCGCCTCGTGGCGGCGGAGTTTCTTCCCGAAAGCTTGCTTATGAATTTTCCTCGGACGAAAGACTTCATATAGCAGAAGATGGGCACCGGAGGCCTGCCAGGGGGCCCACGAGGCAGGGGGCGCACCTCCCACCCTCGTGGCCAGGGTGTGGCCCCCCTCTGGTAATTTCTTCGCTCAGTATTTTTTATTAATTCCAAAAATGACTTCCGTGAAGTTTCAGGACTTTTGGAGCTGTGCAGAATAGGTCTCTAATATTTGCTCCTTTTCCAGCCTAGAATTCCAGCTGCCGGCATTCTCCCTCTTCATGTAAACCTTGTAAAATAAGAGAGAATAGGCATAAGTATTGTGACATAACGTGTAATAACAGCCCATAATGTAATAAATATCGATATAAAAGCATGATGCAAAATGGACGTATCAACTCCCCCAAGCTTAGACCTCGCTTGTCCTCAAGCGGAAGCCTATAACGATAAATATGTCCACATGTTTAGAGATAGAGGTGTCGATAAAATAAAATACGGACATGAGGGCATCATGATCATTCTTTTAACAGCAACATATTTGAATATTGTCATATGATTTCTTATGCTCAAGTAATAATCTATTCACAACGTCAAGTATGAATCAGAAACTTCATTGAGAACCAACAAACTATAATCTCAGTCATTGAGGCAATTGCAATTTATCATAACATCAGAAAGAGTCAATATAAGAGCCTTTCAGCAAGTCCACATACTCAACTATCATTTAGTCTTTCACAATTGCTAACACTCACGCAATACTTGTGGTTGCGGAGTTTTAATCGGACACAGAGAAAGATAGGGGCTTATAGTTTCGCCTCCCCACCATTTACCTCAAGGGTAATGTCAATAATAATAGCTCATGCTAACTTACATCCAATTGGATATATATATATATATATATATATATATATATATATATATATATATATATATATATCAGGATCTTTCCAACACAATGTGCTTGCCAAAGGATAAAATGTAAAAAGAAAAGGTGAAGATCACCGTGACTCTTGCATAAGGTAAAAGTACAAGATAGGTGAGCATTTTTCCTGCCAGGAACCATGGACGTCATTATATTTTCAAGACGACAACCACGGAGTAGGGTTCTTTTCCATACCTCTGCGACGGCGTCTCAGTCCTGACTGCCTTCCTTTAAGCCTACCCGGTTTCGGTGCCCCTTGTTGGTGAGTCACTGCGGGTTCGGCATGGCGTCCCGAGGGCCTTCCCTGTAAGACACCATATGTGTGCGGTAGGTGAAGTGCAAAAAACAAAAAAGGGATCCTTCTCGGAAGTTGGGACTCCGGTTTTACTTACATGCGATGCAGGGAGCAGTCCGGGATAATCGGCTATGATGGCCACCAAGGCACCGTCGCAACTTAACTGATAGAACGTCCTGTCGATGAGCTCCACAAATGTGTCCGGATCTTCTTCGAGTCCGGGGTCGAGGGCCCGGTGAGGGTCCTCTGGTTGTGGAGACGGGCTGTGGACCTCCCTCACAGCTTTTCGCAGTTCCTTCTATGAAATAGCAAGGTAAATACTTATGACAAAGAATGTGGGAAGGTCTGGAGTAAAAAGTAGCAGCTCACCCAGTTTGGGGGGTTGTACATGGAGAATCCATCCCGTGGCTTAATGCGGATGAACTCCTCTTCCTCTCCTTTATATAAATCGGACAATATTTTCGCTAGAGCAGCGACAGAGTCCGGACCTTTACGACCGCAGCAGGTGGCATCGTCTTCTCCATTGAAGTGCCACATGGGTTGTCCCCGATATTGAAGTGGCTGCACCCCCCGCATTATACATATTGACATAACCTCGATTATTGTCAATCCTGATTTGGCCAGCGTTTTTATCCGGCCCATCAGGTAAAGGACCTCTCTGTTATCTTCCTCCTGGGGACTCCGGGGGCGCCAGCTGCGGTGTTTCTTCAAATGGGCGTTATTGAACTCAGGGAGGCTCATCCGAATAGGGTCCGAAAGGGGGACGTCCTCCGTATAAAACCACTCCGAAGGCCAGTCTTCGGATGTCTTCTTCGGAGTACCGGACAGGTATCCGGTCCCGGCGATGCGCCATATCTCGGCTCCGCCCACTTGATATATTGACCCCTCCTGTGTACGGGGTACGAGGAAGAATAGCCTCTTCCATAGCTAGAAATGAGCTTCGCAGCCCAAAAACAGCTCGCAAAGGGCGACGTAGCCAGCGATGTGTAATATGGAGGCGGGAGTAAAGTTATGCAGCTGGAGGCCGTAGAACTCCAGGAGCCCGTGGAGGAATGGATGGATTGGAAATCCAAGCCCCCTTAATAAGTAAGGGACAAGGCATACCCGCTCCCCCATGGATGGGTTGGGAAAGCTCTCCGCTTGCTCCCCGCCGTTGTAAGTGGCAAGTCCGGCTCGAACGGGGACCATATACACTAGAGGGAGAAACCCCTGGGTCTGTAACTCTACTAATTGGCTGTGGGGGACGGAACACTTCTTCCAATTGCTTGGCTTAGGGCTACGGGAGCTAGAGGAGGAGCTGCGATGGCCGGCCATGATGGGATGGACTTTTCCGGGCGCGCTCCGATGGATACTCGCTGTGGGAGGATGGTATGATCTGGATCTGAGGATCCCCGTCTCTTTAAATAGACGATTTACTCACATGGTTAGGGTAAATGCCCCGACTTCTCGCATTCGCTCGACACGTGGAGGATAGCCATTATTAGGCGCAGAAGCCAAGGAGTGCAACATTCATGGGAAGCCGGACACTACTCGACAGGTACTCAGAATTTGGAGAAGAACCCGCCTTGCAATGCCGAAGACAATCTGCGCGCCGGACTCATCATCATTGAAGCCTGGTTCAGGGGCTACTGAGGGAGTCCTGGATTAGGGGGTCCTCGGACAGCCGGACTATATACTTTGGCCAGACTGTTGGACTATGAAGATACAAGATTGAAGACTTCGTCCCGTGTCCGGGTGGAACTCTCCTTGGTGTGGAAGGCAAGCTTGGAAATTCGGATATGTAGATCTCCTCCCTTGTAACCGACTTTGTGTAACCCTAGCCCCCTCCGGTGTCTATATAAACCGGAGGGTTTAGTCCGTAGGACAACAACAATCATAATCATAGGCTAGCTTCTAGGGTTTAGCCTCTACGATCTCGTGGTAGATCAACTCTTGTAATAATCATATCATCAAGATCAATCAAGCAGGAAGTAGGGTATTACCTCCATCGAGAGGGCCCGAACCTGGGTAAACATTGTGTCCCCCGCCTCCTGTTACCATCCGCCTTAGACGCACAGTTCGGGACCCCCTACCCGAGATCCGCCGGTTTTGACACCAACAATAGGCCCTTCGCAGAGGTAAGCAGAGGTTGTCATGCGCTTTCATGGTTGGATGCGCGAAATCTTAATGCAAAAGAACGTCACTTTATATTGCCACTTGTGATATGGACCTTTATTATGCAGTCCGTCGCTTTTATTTCTTCCACATCACAAGATCGTATAAAGCTTATTTTCTCCACACTAATAAATCATACATATTTAGAGAGCAATTTTTATTGCATGCACTGATGACAACTTACTTGAAGGATCTTACTCAATCCATAGGTAGATATGGTGTACTCTCATGGCAAAACTGGGTTTAAGGGTATTGGAAGCACAAGCAGTATCTCTACTTGGTGCAAAGAATTTGGCTAGCATGAGGGGGAAAGGCAAGCTCAACATGTTGGATGATCCATGACAATATACTTTATTTTGGATATAAGAAAACATAACCCATTACGGTGTCTTCCTTGTCCAACATCAACTCTTTAGCATGTCATATTTTAATGAGTGCTCACAATCATAAAATATGTCCAAGATAGTATATCTATATGTGAAACCTCTCTTTCTTTATTACTTCCTATTAATTGCAATGATGACCAAAACTATGTTTGTCAACTCTCAACAACTTTTATTCATCATACTCTTTATATGTGAAGTCATTACTCTGCATAAGATCAATATGATCTCTTTATTTCTTTTTATTCTTTCTTTTTCTTTTATTCACTCAAGATCATAGCAAGATAATCAAGCCCTTGACTCAACACTACTCTTTATTATATATAGCTCACGGACTCGATTACATAGAAAGATCATAAAGCAAAACTCAAAACTAAATCATACTAAATCTTTATTCTACTAGATCAAGATATTACCAAAAGGATCGAACTAAGAAAAACGGTAAAGATAGGAGTGTGATGGCGATACGATACCGGGGCACCTCCCCCAAGCTTGGCAGTTGCCAAGGGGAGTTCCCATACCCATGTGATTATATCTCTTTTGCTGGTGAAGAAGATGGTGGTGATGATGGATAGTCGCACATCGAGCGTAGGAGATCCTCCAATTTGCGAATAATGCCCTTGAGTGCGATGATATGCTCCTTCAACAAAATATTTTCACGTGTGAGATACTTGTTTTGAATACGAGCTAACTCAATCATCTTGAAGGCTTCGATCTCAGTTGGGGTAAGAAGATTGTGATCAAGTTGAAGAATATCTTCTTCTACTGTCGGGGCTTGGTCCTCCGTGGCCTTCTTGATCCCTTCATCCTTGTTGATCTCCATGGGTTCTTCCCTCTTCAGCTCTATCTTCATTAACCAAGCATCGTTGTCACCATTGTTGGAGGAGGGGGACGACATGATGCCTGGCCTTGCAAACCCTGACAGGAAACAGCTCGAAACAAGAACAGAGGATATTTGCGTGATACGGTGGTCAAAACCTTCACGAGATTATATAATGAATTTTTACCGACCAAAAGAAGTATCGTGCAAGAAAACGGAGTCCGGAGAGCGCACGGGGTGCCCATGAGGCAGGGGGGCATGCCCAGGGGGGTAGGGCGCGCCTCCCACCCTCGTGGAAGCCCCGTGTCCTTCCCGGACTACTTCTTATTTTCCTATTTTCTTAAATATTCCAGAACGGAGAAAAATTGCCATTAGAACTGTTTTGGAGTCGGTTTACTTACCGTACCACATACCTATTCCTTTTCGGAGTCTGAAACGTTCGGGAAAGTGTCTCTTATGTATTCCTCCGGGGTTACGGTTTCAATAACATTGGTTTCAACATTTATCGGATTACCTGAGATATAATGTTTGATTCTTTGACCGTTCACCACCTACGGATTTGTGCCTTCGAAGTTGTTGATTTTTATGGCACCGGAACGATAGACCTCCTCAATACGTAAGGGCCTTCCCATTTAGAGAGAAGTTTTCCTGCAAAAAATCTTAAATGAGAGTTGTATAGCAAGACATAATCACCTACATTAAACTCATGCTTTTGTATCCTTTTGTCATGCCATCTTTTAACTTTTTCTTTAAATAGTTTGGCATTCTCATAAGCTTGGGTTCTCCATTCATCAAGTGAGCTAATGTCAAATAACCTCTTCTCACCGGCAAGCTTGAAATCATAATTGAGCTCTTTAATGGCCCAATATGCCTTATGTTCTAGTTTGAGAGGTAAGTGACATGCTTTTCCATAAACCATTTTATACGGAGACATACCCATAGGATTTTTATATGCAGTTCTATAGGCCCATAATGCATCATCAAGTTTCTTGGACCAATTATTTCTAGATCTATTAACAGTCTTTTGCAAAATTAATTTGAGCTCTCTATTACTCAATTCTACTTGACCACTAGACTGTGGGTGATAAGGAGATGCAATTCTATGATTGACATCATACTTAGCAAGCATTTTACGAAAGCACCATGAATAAAATGTGAACCACCATCAGTCATTAAATATCTAGGGACTCCAAACCTCGGAAAAATACCTTCTTTAAGCATCTTAATACAGGTGTTATGATCAGCACTACTAGTTGGAATAGCTTATACCCACTTAGTAACGTAATCAACAACAACTAAAATATGTGTATACCCATTAGAGGAAGGAAACGGTCCCATGTAATCAAAGCCCCAAACATCAAATGGTTCAATAACGAGTGAATAATTCATAGGCATTTCTTGATGTCTACTAATATTACCAATTCTTTGACATTCATCACAAGATAGGACAAACTTACGAGCATCCTTGAAGAGAGTAGGCCAATAAAAACCGGATTGCAATACCTTATGTGGAGTTCTATCTCCAGCGTGGTGTCCTCCATAAGCTTCGGAGTGACACTTGCGTAGGATCTGTTCCTGTTCATGCTCAGGTATACAACGTCTAATAACACCATCTACTCTTTCTTTATAAAGATGTGGGTCATCCCAGAAGTAATGCCTCAAATCATAGAAAAACTTTTTCTTTTGCTGGTATGTGAAACTAGGTGGTATAAATTTAGCAACAATGTAATTAGCATAATCAGCATACCATGGAGCAGTCCGAGAAGCATTTATGACATTTAATTGTTCATCAGGAAAGCTATCATCAATAGGTAGTGGGTCATCAAGAACATTCTCTAACCTAGACAAGTTGTGTGCAACGGGGTTCTCAGCTCCCTTTCTATCAATAATATGTAGATCAAATTCTTGTAGAAGGAGAACCCATCTAATAAGTCTAGGTTTAGCATCTTTCTTTTCCATAAGATATTTAATAGCAGCGTTATCAGTGTGAATAGTTACTTTAGAATCAACAATATAAGGTCTGAACTTATCACAAGCAAATACAACCGCTAAAAATTATTTTTCAGTAGTAGCATAATTTCTCTGGGCATTGTCTAGAGTTTTACTAGCATATTGAATAACATTTAATTTCTTATCAACTCTTTGCCCTAGAACAACACCTACAGCATAATCACTAGCATCACACATAATTTCAAAAGGTAAATTCCAATCAGGTGGCTGAACAATAGGTGCAGAGATTAATGCTTTCTTAAGTATTTCAAATGCTTCTACACAATCATCATCAAAGACAAAAGGGATATCTTTTTGTAATAGGTTACTCAGAGGCCGAGAAATTTTTGAGAAGTCTTTAATGAACCTCCTATAAAACCCGGCATGACCTAAAAAACTTCTTATACCTTTGATGTCCTTAGGACACGACATCTTTTCAATAGCATCAACTTTAGCTTTATCAACTTCAATACCTCTTTCAGAAATTTTGTGACCCAAGACAATGCCTTCATTAACCATAAAATGGCACTTCTCCCAATTCAAGACAAGGTTAGTTTCTTCACATCTCTGCAAAACTTGATCAAGGTTGCTCAAGCAATCATCAAAAGAGGATCCATAAACGGAGAAATCATCCATGAAAACCTCACAAATCTTTTAACAAAAGTCAGAGAATATAGCCATCATGCATCTTTGAAAGGTAGCAGGTGCATTACATAAACTAAAAGGCATACGTCTATAAGCAAAAGTACCGAAAGGGCAAGTAAAAGTGGTCTTTGCTTGATCATCAGCTGACACAGGTATTTGAGAGAAACCAAAGTAACCATCTAGAAAGAAAAAATGTGTATGTTTGGATAATCTTTCTAGCATTTGATCAATGAAATGCAAAGGGTAATGATCTTTTTTAGTAGCTTTATTTAATTTGCGAAAATCAATTACCATCCTATAACCTGTAATAATTCTTTGCGGGATCAATTCATCTTTATCATTAGGAACGATAGTAATACCGCCCTTCTTAGGGACACAATCGACAGGACTTACCCACTGGCTATCAGCAACGGGATAAATTATACTTGCCTCAAGGATATTTAATATTTCCTTTCTTACCACTTCTTTCATCTTAGGATTTAGTCGTCGTTGGTGATCAATAACTGGTTTGGCGTCTTTCTCCAAATTTATTTTATGTTGACATAGAGTGGGACTAATGCCCTTAAGATCATCCAGAGTATATACAATCGCAGCACAGTGCTTCTTTAGAGTTTTCAATAATTTCTCTTCTTCTTGCTCTGAAAGGTTAGCACTAATAATAACAGGATATATCTTCTTTTCATCAAGATAAGCATATTTAAGAGTATCAGGCAATGGTTTAAGCTCAAACACGGGATCACCCTTGGGTGGAGGAGGATCCCCTAGGATTTCAACAGGCAAGTTGTGTTTCAGAATAGGTCCCTGTTTAAAGAATACTTCGTCTATTTCCCTTCTTTCATTCATAAACATATCATTTTCATGGTCAGGCAAATATTGTTCTAAAGGATCATTAGGAGGCACGGCAATAGAAGCAAGACCAATAATTTCATCTTTACTAGGCAATTCCTCATCACGGGGTTGTCTACAAAATTTAGCAAAATTAAGCTCATGAGACATATCACCCAAACCAATAGTAACAACATCCTTTTCGCAGTCTATCTTAGCATTAACAGTGTTCCAGAAGGGTCTACCAAATATAATGGGACAAAAGCTATCTTGTGGGGTACCGAGAACAAGAAAAACAGCAGAATATTTAACCTTCCCACACAAGACTTCAACATCTCTAACAATCCCAATCGATGAAATAGTATCTCTATTGGCAAGCTTAATGGTAACATCGATATCTTCTATCTCAGCAGGTGCAATATCATGCATAATTTCTTTGTATAAGGTATGAGGTATTGCACTAGCACTAGAACCCATATCACACAAGCCACGATAACAATGATCTCCTATTTTAACAGAAATAACGGGCATGCCTACAACAGGTCTATGTTTATCTTTAGCACCAGATTTAGCAATTCTAGCAGTCTCATTACAGAAGTAAATAACATGCCCATCGATATTATCAGCCAAGAGATCTTTAACCATAGCAATATTAGGTTCAACTTTAACTTGCTCAGGGGGTTTGTGTGTTCTAATATTACTTTTGTTGACTACAGTTGAAACTTTAGCATGATCCTTTATTCTAACAGGGAAAGGTGGTTTCTCAACATAAGCAGTAGGAACAACAGGATCATTATAAGTGATAATCTTTTCTTCAACTTTAATAGGTGCAACTACTTTTACTTCAATGGGAGGATTATATTTAAACCACTTCTCCTTTGGGAGATAAACATGAGTAGCAAAGGATTCACAGAAAGAAGCTACTATCTCAGAGTCAAGTCCATATTTAGTGCTAAATTCATGGAAAGCATCGGTATCCATAAAAGATTTAACACAATCAAACTTAGGTGTTATACCTGACTCCATACCTTCGTCGAGATCCCAATCTTCAGAGTTGCGTTTTATTCTTTCCAATAAATCCCATTTGAATTCTATATTCTTCATCATAAAAGAGCCAGTACAAGAGGTACGAGCATGGATTGATTATGACGAGAAAGCCGAGCATAAAAATTCTGAATAATCATTTCTCTTGAGAGCTCATGATTGGGGCATGAATATAACATTGACTTAAGCCTCCCCCAAGCTTGAGCGATGCTTTCTCCTTCGCGAGGCCAAAAATTATATATATAATTACGATCACGATGAACAAGATGCATAGGATAAAACTTTTGATGAAATTCCAATTTCAATTGTTTGTAGTCCCATGATCCCATATCATCACATAGCCTATACCATGTCAATGCCTCTCCCTTCAAAGATAAAGGGAAGACCTTCTTCTTGATAACATCATCGGTCATACCTGCAAGCTTAAATAATCCACAAACTTCATCCACATAAATTAAGTGTAAATCGGGATGTAATGTTCCATCTCCTGCAAAAGGATTAGCTAGCAGTTTCTCGATCCTACCCGAAGGAATTTCAAAGTAAACATTTTCAGTAGGTTGACGAGCAACTCTTTGCTCTACTGGTCAGGGTGAAGATACCCCGAACAAGCCCCTCAGAGGATTACTTTCCATAGTATCAAGTGACAGTAAATTTCATCACACTATATAAATTTTTCCTTACCAAATTCCACATACCAAAGGCGCTTCACTCCCCGACAACGGCGCCAGAAAAGAATCTTGATGACCCGCAAGTATAGGGGATCTATCGTAGACCTTTCGATAAGTAAGAGTGTCGAACCCAACGAGGAGCAGAAAGAAATGATAAGCGGTTTTCAGCAAGGTATTCTCTGCAAGCACTGAAATTATGGGTAACAGATAGTTTTGTGATAAGGTAATTTGTAACGGGTAACAAGTAACAAGTGTAAATAAAGTGCAGCAAGATGGCCCAATCCTTTTTGTAGCAAAGGACAAGCCTGGACAAACTCTTATATAGAGAAAGGCGCCCCCGAGGACACATGGGAATTATCGTCAAGCTAGTTTTCATCACGCTCATATGATTCGCGTTCGGTACTTTCATAATTTGATATGTGGGTGGACCGGTGCTTGGGTGCTTTCCTTACTTCGACAAGCATCCCACTTATGATTAACTCCTATTGCAAGCATCCGCAACTACAGAAGAAGTATTAAGGTAAACCTAACCATAGCATGAAACATATGGATCCAAATCAGCCCCTTACGAAGCAACTCATAAACTAGGGTTTAAGCTTCTGTCACTCTAGCAACCCATCATCTACTTATTACTTCCCAATGCCTTCCTCTAGGCCCAAATAATGGTGAAGTGTCATGTAGTCGACATTCACATAACACCACTAGAGGAAAGACAACATACATCTCATCAAAATATCGAACGAATACCAAATTCACATGACTACTTATAGCAAGACTTCTCCCATGTCCTCAGGAACAAACGTAATTACTCACAAATCATATTCATGTTCATAATCAGAGGGATATTAATATGCATAATGGATCTGAACATATGATCTTCCACCAAGTAAACCAACTAGCATCAACTACAAGGAGTAATCAACACTACTAGCAACCCACAGGTACCAATCTGAGGCTTTGGGACAAAGATTGGATACAAGATATGAACTAGGGTTTGAGAGGAGATGGTGCTGGTGAAGATGTTGATGAAGATTGACCCTCCTCCGATGAGAGGATCGTTGGTGATAACGATGGCGATGATTTCCCCCTCCCAGAGGGAAGTTTCCCCGGCAGAACAGCTCTGCCGGAGCCCTAGATTGGTTCCGCCAAGCTTCCGCCTCGTGGCGGCGGAGTTTCTTCCCGAAAGCTTGCTTATGATTTTTCCTCGGACGAAAGACTTCATATAGCAGAAGATGGGCACCGGAGGCCTACCAGGGGGCCCACGAGGCAGGGGGGCGTGCCCAGGGGGGTAGGTCGCGCCTCTCACCCTCGTGGCCAGGGTGTGGCCCCCCTCTGGTAGTTTCTTCACTCAGTATTTTCTATTAATTCCAAAAATGACTTTCGTGAAGTTTCAGGACTTTTGGAGCTGTGCAGAATAGGTCTCTAATATTTGCTCCTTTTCCAGCCCAGAATTCCAGCTGCCGGCATTCTCCCTCTTCATGTAAACCTTGTAAAATAAGATAGAATAGGCATAAGTATTGTGACATAATGTGTAATAACAGCCCATAATGCAATAAATATCAATATAAAAGCATGATGCAAAATGGACGTATCAGGCCGCAGGCTGTTGGGGCCCGCGGCGCTCTGCACTTGCCCTTTGGCTTCGCCCCGAAGCCAAGTTCGAGCGCGCCTTTGGCCCGGGGGCTACTGTCGGCGTCCTGGGAACGGGGGTCCCCAGACTTGCCTGCCTGCGGCCCACAGCGTGGCTCTACCAGCGGCCCTATACAGCCCATCTTCACCAGCAAACACTCAAGACCCTCACGAGGGGCCAAGCCTCGCGAGGCGGACAACACAAGACCTCCTCGGGGGCTGCCTCACCAGGCTGGCTCGCGAGGGGCGGAGAGATCAAGGCAAGGGACACCTCGCGAGGTTCCTATGACGCAAGCCATGACGACTAGAGCCAGGCGGACGCCAGCGAGCGCAGTGTCCTCGTTTCCTCTTTGGTGCTAAAGGGGCAAGCGCAGGCGAGGAGTCCCGAGGCATCAGGCAAAGGTTTCCATATCGGTGCAACGAGACCAAGACCAGCAGGACGACAGGACGGAGGTCGCCGTGGAGCCCAAGACGGCGTCACCACCAGAGCCTTTGGCAGGCGAAGACCACCTTTAGTCAGGATAACTTGTACTAGTTGTCTCCCTTCGAATTTCGCTGTTGTTGGATCCCTTCTCGCTCAATATTTGGGAAGAAGACCAGGGCCTCTATAAATAGGACTAGCCACCACCATAGACAGGGGCAACTGATCGAGGGATCATCCAGATCACCCTCAACCACACAAGTTCACCAAGCACAAGAGCACCTCTCCTTAGGAGGCTGTTCTTCCCTTGTAATTGTTCATCCTCAGCCCAAGAGGCAATCCACCACACCACACTGGAGTAGGGTATTACACCACATCGGTGGCCCGAACCAGTATAAACTCTTGTGTCTCTCTTTCTGCGGGTTCGACGCGCCAAGCTTTGAGATCGCGGTGAGGATGAGGGCGTGATTAGGTAGGGAGAGATCTTCGTGCGCACCCCAGTGTTCTAACCTCAAGGGTTTTGCCGGAACCCGAAATCCGACAGTTTTGGGGTTATGCATTAGAGACAGTTGCATTCACGTTAAATAGGGCACCATCTAAATCCGTTGAGACAACAGCATATGAACTGTGGTTTAGCAAGAACCCTAAGTTGTCGTTTCTTAAAAGTTGGGGCTGCGATGCTTATGTGAAAAAGCTTCAACCTGATAAGCTCGAACCCAAATCGGAGAAGTGTGTCTTCATAGGATACCCAAAAGAAACTGTTGGGTACACCTTCTATCACAGATCCGAAGGCAAGATCTTTGTTGCTAAGAACTGACCTTTCTAGAGAAGGAGTTTCTCTCAAAAGAAGTGAGTGGGAGGAAAGTAGAAATTGATGAGGTAGTTGTACCTTCTCCCAAATTGGAAAGTAGTTCATCACAGAAATCAGTTCCAGTGATTCCTACACCCATTAATAAGGAAGCTAATGATGATGATGATGAAACTTCAGATCAAGTTACTACCGAACCTCGTAGGTCAACCAGAGTATAGTCCGCACCAGAGTGGTACGGTAATCCTGTTCTGGAGGTCATGTTACTTGACCATGACGAACCTACGAACTATGAGGAAGTGATGATGAGCCCAGATTCCACGAAATGGCTTAAGGCCATGAAATTTGAGATGGGATCCACGTATGAGAACAAAGTATGGACTTTGATTGACTTGCCCGATGATCGGCGAGCCTTGAGATTAAATGGATCTTCAAGAGGAAGACGGACACTGATATATATAGTAGTGTTACTATCTACAAAACTCGAATTGTCGCAAAAGGTTTTCGACAAGTTTAAGGTGTTGACTACGATGAGAGTTTCTCACTCGTATTTATGCTTAAAAGTCTGTCCGAATCATGTTAGCTATCGCCGCATTTTATGAAATTTGGCAAATGGATGTCAAAATTTTATTCCTTAATGGATTTCTTAAAGAAGAGTTGTATATGATGCAACCAGAAGGTTTGGTCAATCCGAAAGGTGCTAACAAAGTGTGTAAGCTCCAGTGACCCATTTATGGACTGGTGCAAGCATCTTGGAGTTGGAATGTACGCTTTGATAGTGTGATCAAAGCATACGTTTATACAGACTTTTGAAGAAGCATGTATTTACAAGAAAGTGAGAGGGAGCTCTGTAGCATTTCTGATATTATATGTGGATGACATATTATTGATTAGAAATAATACATAATTTTTTGATAGCATAAAAGGATACTTGAATAAGAATTTTTCAATGAAAGACCTTAGGGAAGCTACTTACATATTGAGCATCAAGATCTATAGAGATAGATCAAGGCGCTTGATAAGTTTTTTCAATAAGTACATACCTGGACAAGATTTTGAAGTAGTTCAAAATGGAACAGTCAAAGAAGGAGTTCTTGCCTGTGTTGCAAGGTGTGAAGTTGAGTAAAGACTCAAAACCCGACCATGGCAGAAAATAGAAAGAGAATGAAAAGTCATTCCCTATACCTCAGTCATAGGTTCTATAAAGTATGCTATGTTGTGTACCAGACCTATTGTGTACCTCACCATGAGTTTGGCAAGAGGGTACAATAGTGATCTAGGAGTGGATCACTGGACAGCGGTCAAAATTATCCTTAGTGGAATAAGGACATGTTTCTTGGTTATGGAGGTGACAAAAAGTTCGTCTTAAAGGGTTACGTCGATGCAAGCTTTGACACTAATCCGGATGACTCCAAGTCTCAATCTGGATACATATTGAAAGTGGGAGCAATTAGCCAGAGTAGCTCCGTACAGAGCATTGTAGATGTAGAAAATTTGCAAAATACATACAGCTCTGAATGTGGCAGACCCGTTCACTAAACTTCTCTCACAAGCAAAACATGAACACACCTTAGTACTCTTTGGGTGTTAATCACATAGCGATGTGAACTAGATTATTGACTCTAGTAAACCCTTTGGGTGTCAGTCACATGGAGATGTGAACTAATCACATAAAGATGTGAACTAATCACATAAAGATGTGAACTATTGGTGTTAAATCACATGACGATGTGAACTAGATTATTGACTCTAGTGCAAGTGGGAGACTGAAGGAAATATGCCCTAGAGGTAATAATAAAGTTGTTATTTATATTTCCATATATCATGATAAATGTTTATTATTCATGCTAGAATTGTATTAACCGGAAACTTAGTACATGTGTGGATACATAGACAAACAAAGTGTCCCTAGTACGCCTCTACTTGACTAGCTCGTTAATCAAAGATGGTTAAGTTTCCTAGCCATAAACATGTGTAGTCATTTGATGAACGGGATCACATCATTAGAGAATGATGTGATGGACAAGACCCATCCATTAGCTTAGCATAATGATCGTTTAGTTTTTCTGCTATTGCTTTCTTCATGACTTATACATGTTCCTCAGACTATGAGATTATGCAACTCCCGAATACCGGAGGAACACCTTGTGTGCTATCAAACGTCACAACGTAACTTGGTGATTATAAAGATGCTCTACAGGTGTCTCCGATGGTGTTTGTTGAGTTGGCATAGATCGAGATTAGGATTTGTCACTCCGTGTATCGGAGAGGTATCTCTGGGCCCTCTTGGTAATGCACATCACTATGAGCCTTGCAAGCAATGTGACTAATGAGTTAGTCACGGGATGATGCATTACAGAACGAGTAAAGAGACTTGCCGGTGACGAGATTGAACTAGGTATGATGATACCGACGATCGAATCTCGGGCAAGTAACATACCGATGACAAAGGGAACAACGTATGTTTTTATGCGGTTTGACCGATAAAGATCTTCGTAGAATATGTAGGAGCCAATATGAGCATCCAGGTTCCGCTATTGGTTATTGACTGGAGATGTGTCTCGGTCATGTCTACATAGTTCTCGAACCCGTAGGGTCCGCACGCTTAACGTTCGATGACGATTTGTATTATGAGTTTCGTGTTTTGATGAACCGAAGTTTGTTCGGAGTCCCGGATGAGATCACGGACATGACGAGGAGTCTCGAAATGGTCGAGAGGTAAAGATTCATATATTCGAAGGTTGCATTCGGACATCGGAATGGTTCTGAGTGATTCGGGCATTTATTCAGAGTACCGGGAGGTTACCGGAACCCCCCGGGGGAAGATTGGGCCTACATGGGCCATAGGGAAGAGGGGAGGCAGCTCACAAGGGGCAGCCGTGCCTCCTCCCTATAGGGAGTCCGAATTAGACTAGTGAGGGGGTGCGCCCTCTTTCCTTCTCCGTCTCTCTCCCTTCCCCTTTTCCCTCTCCGGTGGAAGGAAGGAGGGGGCGAATCCTACTTGGACTAGGAGTCCAAGTAGGACTCCCCCTTTGGCGCGGCCCCTCTAGGGCCGGCCTCCTCCTCCTCCCACCTTTATATACATGGGAGGGGGGCACCCCAAAGACACACCAAGTCTTCTCTGAGTCGTGTGCGGTGCCCCCCTCCCCAGTTACACACCTCAGTCATATCGTCGTAGTGCTTAGGCGAAGCCCTGTGCCGGTAACTTCATCAACACCGTCGCCATGCCGTCGTGCTGATGGAACTCTCCCTCGGCCTCAACTGGATCGAGAGTTCGACGGACATCACCGAGTTGAACGTGTGCTGATCGCGGAGGTGCCGTACATTCGGTACTTGGATCGGTTGGATCGCAAAGATGTTCGACTACATCAACCGCGTTACTAAACGCTTCCGCTTTCGGTCTACGAGGGTACGTGGACACACTCTCCCCGCTCGTTGCTATGCATCTCCTAGATAGATCTTGCGTGATCATAGGCAAAAAAATTGAAATATTGCGTTCCCCAACACAAGCCATGGTACTACCGCAGGAGATGGGTTGCCCTGTGCGTGCACAGCTACATCCCAGGCACGGTACTACCGCGTCCATCGCAGCAGTAATTTTTTACTGCCGCTGGAAGAGCGGTACTACCGCCCTGCGAGCGGTACTTCTGCCCGGGCGGTACTACCGCGAGGACCCGCGGTACTACCGCGCCGTCGCGAGTGGGTGGGGGTTAAGAGCGGGGCAGCCCATTCATCTCTTTTTACCACTCCGTCTCTCTCTCTCCTGCCCAAGAACGGCGCCGGAGGACCTCGCCGGATCTCCGTCTCCGGCCGCTCTCCTCGCATTCCGACCGGTGGGATCGTTCCCCACCTCGCCCTCTTGCCATGGACCCCGGTATCTCCCCTAGTCCCTCTCTTTTTGTTCTGTTCTTGTGCTTCTAGATCTTGGGGAGATGCATGTGTAGTTCGTGTGATTTTCGGCTAAATCTTTGCAAGAGGATATTGTAGGAGAGTGCTAGTGCAGTAGATATGCCATTTGGTGTGATACAACAGTGTAGTTTTGATCAACGGTAGTACCGATCTATTTTTGCGGATATTTCTAGACCCGAAGATGCAGTTCTTGAGGGATTTGAACCCGTGCGGTACTACCGCTCCTCCTGGAGCGGTACTACTGCTCGCTCACCCGAGAACCGTCCTTGTGCGGTACTACCGCTCCGCTGGAGCGGTACTACCGCCCGAGGCGCGGAAGTAAAAGAATTACTTCCATTCCAGGCGCGATACTACCGTGCCACCCTGGCACAGTACTACCGCGGCTCGAGCGGCTGTAATTTTTTACATCCGTACTCTGGTCCGGTACTACCGTAAAGTTGACAATTACGCTGTTTTGTCCTTCCAAATCTCATGTTTACTTGTTTCATTTGGTTTTGGCCCTCGTCTGTGCAATAATCCTTCTCGGTTTTCTTGTGTTTGTGTTGTGTGTCATAGGTGGTGGCTCCGGTTCCAATGTCCGGCGCTCGAATCCAGCCGTGACACAAGCTCGAAGCGCCTCCGCAACCAAGAGGCTCCAGAGGGCTCCAGTGCCCCCAACGCAGAACCAAGTCGACAACTACCAAGACCAAGGAGCCAACTCTTGGCATGGATGAGATACCTCAAGCAGAGTTTCTGGTGCGAAGGAAGCTCAACCCTTACGTCAACCCTAGGGAGGTCACAAGGGACAATGACTTATTTTGGACCAAGCAACATAATCTTATCTTCCTGGATGTGATCAAGGCCAAGTAGAACATCTACGTGGACGTGCACTGGATTTACATGGTTCATATGAGGAAGGACAGCAACCGGGCATATTTTGGTGAGACTCTGGATCTGGTGGAGCAGTTTGGCATTGGGGACTTGCTCACGTTCCACATGGACTTTGACCCAAAGATTGTGGCTCAGTTTTTTGCGTCGGTTCACTTCCATACGGATGAGGAGCGGACCATGACGTGGATGACCAATGGGAAGAGGATGTCTGCTAAGTGGAAAGAGTTCATGGCGATGCTACACGTTCGTGATGAGGGGCTCAATGCGCCCGTTGGTGTCCGCCCACATGGCAACCCCGAGTCGGCCAACAAGAACAAGCTTCAACCCTACCTTGTTGAGAAGAAGCTAGCCAATGACAAGAAGACTTGGGTACTGAATCCATTCCTTGACATCATGCACCGGATCTTCCGCAACACACTTTTTCCTCGCATAGGCGACAAGGATAAGGTGCATGCTTATCTAGTGGACATGATGCTCATCTGCGAGGAGGCGCGTCTTCAACAGACGCAACCACTTGATGTCTCACATATCATGTGGTGTGAGCTGCAGTTTGTGGTGTTCAACCGTAAGGTGCCCATCTATGGACCTTACCTGTTTCTGTTGATCTCGAAGACTTGGGAGCGACTCTTCCCAAATGAAGAGTTTGTCGCTCCCAACTGGATTCGCCATGAGCCTATCAAGCTACGCATCAAGAGCAAGTGGGCTAACACCACCACCCAGGCTGAGGCTGAGGCTGCTAGGATGGATATGGATGAGGATGTGTTTGAGGAGGAGGAAGCGGCTAAGGACAGTTTTAAGGGATATACTCATCTCTCTACTGAGCCCACTTGGGCTAAGAAGCTCAAGGCCAAGATGAAGGCTCTGTTCTGCATGCAGGCCAAGGGAAAGTACTGGGCTCATGTGAACGCCAAGATGGCTCGTCGTCGTGACAAGGCCATTATGAGGCAGGTTGGCCTTGAGGTCCAGAGTGGCTCTGAGGAGCGGATCACAGACGAGGAACAGTGGACCAGACAACATTGCCAGTGGAATGAGTCAGAGGAGGAGACTGGATTTCCATCTACATCCCGTTCTGCGAAGGAGTCTCCTAAGGCTGATGATGACTGGTGATGCCTTGGAGCTCTGCCACCACCTGTGTCGTAGGTGTCCTCTATGCCTTTTTTTGGTGTCTCGATGCCTAAGGGGGAGAGAGTGTATGGTTTGCGAGTCTTGTTTCGTGTCTTGTTTCGCTTTGCTTTTGCTTTTTTGAACCTTCGTTTGCTTTGGCTTGTCGGTTTGTGGTTGTGTTCTTGTGAGTCCAGGAGACTATCATATGGTGTAAGACATATGTTCTCAGCTTATCTTATTGTCTTATCCAATTGTCTAGTATGTTTAGTATATTGCGAGCTTATTATGTCCTGTGCCCTTTACTTCATGCTCATTTCTATACCTTGCCTCCATGCTTAGTGTCATTCATATTGTTGCAAGGATTGCCTTGTTTATAAAATATAGGGGGAGTGTTGATCCTAGTATGTGTGCCGTGCAGTCCAAAGCATTTCTATAGAGTGCACACATCTAGGGGGAGCATGTCTATATTTTATAGATGTTGGGTTTGCTTATGTTTCATTTTATATCCCTATGTGCAAATCCCGTGTTGTCATCAACCCACCAAAAAGGGGGAGATTGTAAGGGCATATTTCTCCCTAAGTGGTTTTGGTGATTCATGACAATGCATTTGCGGACTAATCGTGTGCATTGAGCATTTCAGATATCTCATGTCTAGGCAGAAGACAATTCGACGCCCCTCGGAGCCTATTGAAGACGGCGTTTCTCTATGTTTCTTTTCGGTGGATTTGAGTCGTAGGAAAGCCATACTATTAAGAGGGGGTCCGCTTCGGAAAGGTTAGGGTGGAATCAACACGTACACATCTATTCCTTTGCGCCACCTTTCCTTGCTTCATTGGAGCACCGATTGTTTTCCTTGTCATTGCGAAGACGAAGGCTTCCTAGTGCTACTGTTCTGTGGAGAGCGGTAGTACTGCTCAAGGGAGCAGTAGTACCGCAGCTGCCCACGGTAGTACCGCCCATGGCAGCGGTAGTACCGCGCCTAGCATGCGGTAGTACCGTGGCCTCTGGCCCAGAACGGTGGCATGAGCGGAAGTAATTTTTTACTTCTGCGCCCTACGCGGTAGTACCGCTCCCTGTGAGCTGTAGTACCGTGTCGGATTTTTGCACTGACCGAAACTCAGCGGAAGTAGCCACGGATGTAATATTATTAGTCCGTGCCTTCCCAACCCAGAATGAGCCCTGCCTTGCATTAGTACCCCGTAAGGGCGCGCGGTAGTACCGCTCCGGCGGTTCTACCGCTCGTTGCCTTGTGCAACAGGGCCTCACCTGGCTCCTGCCGCGCGAGTGGTAGTACCGCATGCCTATGCGGTAGTACCATGGGTACGTGCGGTAGTACCGCATGTCTCGGGCTGAGTAGGTGGGTAACGGCTGGATTTTTCCTCTCACTATATAAGGGGGGTCTTCTTCCCCAAGTTGACCACCTCTTCCCTTCCCAAGCTCCATTGTTGCTCAAAGCGCCATTTTCGCCCGATCTCTCTCCCTAGCCAATCAAACTTGTTGATTTTCTAGGGATTGGTTGAGAAGGCCCCGATCTACACTTCCACCAAGAGAAATTTGATTCCCCTCACCAATCCCTTGCGGATCTTGTTACTCTTGGGTATTTGAGCACCCTAGACGGTTGAGGTCACCGCGGAGCCATATTCCATTGTGGTGAAGTTTCGTGGTGTTGTTGGGAGCCTCCAATTAAGTTGTGGAGATTGCCCCAACCTTGTTTGTAAAGGTTCGGTCACCGCCTCCCAGGGCACCAATAGTGGAATCACGGCATCTTGCATTGTGTGAGGGCGTGAGGAGAATACGGTGGCCCTGGTGGCTTCTTGTGGAGCATTGTGCCTCTACACCGTCCAATGGAGACGTACTTTCTCTCAAAGGGAAGGAACTTCGGTAACACATCCTCGTCTCCACCGGCTCCACTCTTGGTTATCTCTTACCTTTACTTGTGCAAGCTTATAGTGTGTTGTATCCCTTGCTTGATCGTGTGCTTGTTGTTGTTGCATCATATAGGTTGCTCACCTAGTTGCATATCTAGACAACCTACTTTGATGCAAAGTTTAAATTGGTAAAGAAAATCTAAAGATTGTTAGTTGCCTATTCACCCCCCCTCTAGTCAACTATATCGATCCTTTCAAAGAGGAAGAAGACGAGGGTTAGAGGAAGAAGTAGTAAAAGAGGATCGAGGGGTTTGTTGCATTTTTTATAAGGGGCGAGAACCCGAAACCGCAGGCGCGAAGCCCCAAGATGCTCATTTTTTTGCTAAAGGGGCTCCTCGATTCTTGCACCCGACAAGACGACACATATCCACTTAAAAGATCCGTTATGACGTCATCTGCTGAATTTGATAAGAAGGACAAGTGATGTCACGATATGGAATCGAACGGAATGATGCTAAGTGTGGAGTCTCTGTAAGCCGGCTAAACCACTTGACCAGGTGAAAGTATCTGGAAAGGAAGAAGCACGAATCACAAGAATAGTTTTCCCGGCTTAACCATATAGACCCAGGTTGATCTTTGGTATTCTTCTTTCCCTCGTTTCTTATTTTGTTTTTCAGGTATATAATTTAGCATGGATAAATGCAAGCTAAATTGGGGGCTAATGTTGGGGATATTTCTTTGCACTATGACCTGGCAGGAGGAATGACCTGACCCAGAGCGCACTGGCTCATGGGTCACTTCAACCTGACGGATCACCACGCGGCGGAAGGCCCAACAGATTAAGTAAAGGCCGGCTCGTGGCGATAGTTGATGGGCCGGCTTGACGAAGGCCCGAAGATGAGGACTCCTTACTTGGGAGATGAGTAGAATAGGATACGGGTCGTAGTATGACCCAGACTCTGTTGTAAACCCAGGGACTCAACCTATTATATAAAGGGGAGCCCCTGGGGGGAAAGACTAAGTTACAATCATCTAAAGCTAGGTTAGCGAATCCGCATCCTTGTAATCAAGATTTCTAGCAATATCAATCAAGCAGGAAGTAGGTCTTTACCTCCACTGCGAGGGGCCGAATCTGGGTAAACCCGTGTCCTTTATTTCCCGATCAACCCCTCTCAAGCAACCTCCTAGTTGCGATGGCCTCCAGACTTAGTCCTTTCACGAGGACATCTGCCGTGACAATACCACGACAGATAGTATATCATGTTCAGACCTGTGTTAGTTAGGCCACTTGGTAGTAGATTTGGGCATTTGTCTAATGGCCACACTGTTCACAACAAGAAAATTTGCCCACCGATGTCTACGTGGCCAATCTGGCGTTCGGACATACTGACTGCCCTTAGGGCCCAATAACAAGTGGGGCGTCCCTTAGTCTTTTGGGAGGTCAAAAGGGGGCCGAATTGGAGTGGGAGGACTCCTCCTCCTCCAAGGCCGGCACAAGCAGGAGGAGTCCTTCTTCCCTTGTGGTGCCCCTCTCCTCTCCCTACACCTAATACTAGAGAGATTTGGCCCTTATGAAACACAAGTTTTTGGAGCCTACTCAGTTTTCTAGTTCTAGTTCTAATTTAGAGTTAGTCTAGATTAGAGATAGACCTAATTCTCTCTAATCATCATAATAGATCGAGAAGCCCTATGTGGTTCTCTTCTTCTCCCTCTAAATCTCCAGCGACAACAAAGCCCTGGATGACAAAGCGCTGCCGGATTGTAAAGCCCAAACGTGTGTAATCCGTAGAGAGGTCGTGATTTCGGTCTTAGGTTCGAGGGACTTCATCAATGATCTACACAAACTCTTCTTCTGCTGCAACTCGTAGTTGATAACGAGCCGATCTAAACCTCTAATGCATCTTCAAAGTGTTCTTGGGATTGTGATCGTAGAGCAATTTTTGTATGTTTTCTACTACATTTCCCAACACTCTCGTCACGGTTGACCGGACAACCGTTGAGCAGTTGACTATTGAATTTTTGAAAAAAAACAAGCATATATTTTTAGACAAACCAAGAATTAAGAAAATCATTCAAAAAATAATAATTCATGGGTTAAAAAAAGTCCACGAAAATGAAAAAAGTCATCGATTTTGAAAAAAAATCATCATTTTGAAAAAAGCTATTCAATTCTAAGAAAAGGTTAATCAATTTTGGAATAAAGGTAATTGATTTTGAAAAAAGTTCGTTCGGTTTTGAAAAAAGTTCATTCAATTTTGAAAAAAATCATTGAATGTAGCAAAAAGAAAAAGAAAAAGAAGTGAAAACCGAACTAAACCTTTCCATGTAAAAAAGAAAAAAGGACAAGAAAAAAATAAAAATAGTAAATGAAAGAAGAAGATATAACTAAGCACATCACGTTAGGATGGTGGGTTGGTTACTGTTCGCACGAAGGACTAGGAGGTCGGCGGTTTTAAAGGAAAATCCTATTCGCCGCTCGCTACGGCGAACTGTCGACCGATCGCACAGGGGCAGCGCCGCGAGCGACAGAAATGGGCCGGCCCACACATAATGCATCCAAACCGGTTTCGGGAACCTTCTAGAAGGTTCCCTGAACCGGGTTTTTTCCTGTATCATTTTTTTCAGGTTCTTTTCCGCTTTCTATTGTTTTTTTATTTCTTTTTTTTCGTTTCTGTTTCTTTTTCATTTTTTGTTTTTTGTTTCACTTTCTTTTTCAAGTTTATTTTTCTTTTTCAGAATATGTTCGCAGTTTTACAAAATGTTTATGATTTATTTTATTCTTTCTTTACTTCTCTTTCTTTAAAAAATCAAAAATTTAAATTTTGTTCGTGTTTCCAAAAAATGTTCAGTTTTTTAAAAAATGTTCTCGAAATTCAAAAACTGTTCTCGTTACACAAAAAAGTACAAAACTTCTGAAATTCTGAAAATGTACTGGATTTCAATTTTTTGTTCACATATTCAAAAAAATGTTCGCGCTCCCAAATTTGTTCGGGATTTTTCAGAATTTCTCTCCGTTTCAAAATATGTTCTCAAGATTCAAAAAAATTTCATGCTTTAAAAAATTGTTCGCACTTCCAAATTTGTTCGGAATTTTTCAAAATTTCTCTCCGTTTCAGAATGTGTTCTCAAGGTTCAAAAAATGTTTGTGCTTTAAAAAATTGTTCGCGCTTCCAAATTTGTTCAGGATATTTTAAAATTGTTCACCATTTCAAAATTTGTTCTCAAGATTCAAAAAAGTTTGGGAATTGAAAAAAAGTTCCAGCTTTCCTAATTTGTTCACGAATTCAATAATAGTTCATGTTTCTGAATTTTGTTCACAAATTCAAAAAATGTTCTAGAAGTTTTAAAAATGTAAACAATTTTATTTTTTGTTCACAAATTCAAGAAATGTTCCCTTTTTCAAATTAGTTTCACATAATCAAAATGTTCCTGTTTTACAAAATTTGTACGAAAATTCGGAAAATGTTTTTTTGAAGAAAATATTCATTATTTTGAAAAAATCAGTTGTAGGAGGTCATCGGTTCGACCCAATAAATGGACTGTAGTCTTTAATTTTCGCGCTGCTAATTGAACATAAGAACGTCTACATCGCACTGGTTTGCACGGCAGGCCTATTAGTGCGAAGTCGCGTGTTCGAGTTACAGCGCTAGTGCTATTTTCTTTTTTACGATTTTTCATCTCGGGGACGTGCCGCCGCGTGCGACTGTAAATGGGCCGGCCAACGCTAGGCCCTACTGTGCGAAGCGCCGGCATTTCGCCGCAGCGAGCGGCCTATAGGAGCTCCCGGTTTTAAACACACCGGATGCTCAGGCGTTAAAAACAGAAAAATGGAAAGATGGGCCGGCCCAGAGGAGAAGCTGTCTGCCCGTTTGCAAAATATGCTGTATCGGGGGCCTGTAGCGCCGAATAGGAAATGCCAACGAATATCGGGTGGGGTGCACCTAATCAGCGCTGCCAACCGGCTCAGTAAGGAAAGCGTGATTTTTTTTTTCTAGATCGTGAATTTGGGATCAATGTGATTCGATCCCAGCACCACGACAATTACAACTTAACGGGATACCCACCAAACCATGCTAGCTCTTTTGTTTACAGGAAGAAACCCGCCGAAGTTAATGTTTACGTTAGTAAAACGTGAACGTATAACTGGAATAAATCTATTTGAAAAAAAGTAAATTTGGAGAAAAGATCATCGATTTCTAGAAAAGTTCATCGTTTTGTTTAAATAATCGATTTTGAAAAAGAGATCATCGATTTTGAAAAGAGTTGATCGATTTTGAAAAAAAGTTCATCGATTTGAAAGAGAGTTCATCGATTTTGAAAAGAGTTCATCGATTTTGAAAAAAATTTCATCTATTTGAAAAAGAGTTCATCAATTTTGAAAAGAGTTCATCGGTTTTGAAAAAGAGTTCATCGATTTTGAAAAGAGTTCATCGATTTTGAAAAAAAGTTCATCGATTTGAAAAAGAGTTCATCAATTTTGAGAAGAGTTCATCTGTTTTGAAAAGAAGTTTATCGATTTTCAAAAAGAGTCCATCGATTTTGAAAAAAAGTCCATCGATCCTGGAAAAAAAGTTCATCAATTTTGAAAAGAGTTCATTGATTTTTTTTAAATGTTCATCGATTCTGAAAAATATGTTCATTCAAATTAAAAAAAGGACAAAAACCATTCGGAATAAAAAATAAAAAACAGAACAAAAAACATTCGGAATGAAAAAGAAAGACGAAAAAAGAAAAAAAGGAAAAGAAGATGAAAAAAGAAATAGAAAATGGAAAAGATGTAAGAAGAAAAAGATGAAGAAGCTGTAGCTATGCAGCTAACGCTATATGGTGTGGTGGTTAGCGCATCATGGCAGTGATCGTGAGTTCGTAGGGTCGAAACGCCACGCGTGTATATAATTTTCTTTATGATGGAAAAAATGGAATGGGCCGAGCCCAGCTAAGGCTGCTGCAGGCGCCGGTTTGCAGAAACAGCAATAACCGGCGAGAGCTCCTGTTCGGCGCCTTATGCGCCGGAACAGGTCCCTGCGCCCACGCAGCGCCCTGTTGGGCCGGCCCGTGAACGTACTGTTCAGCGAGCCTATAGTAAAAAGAAAAACGGCAAGAAAACCTGCCTGCCCTAGGATTCGAAAACCTGCCTGCCAGGTTCGCTAACCACTACACCAACTGCACGTTTTTGATTGATATAGAGCACCAACCTTATAAGAACAAGTTCGGCTGCGCTATTTATTGCACAGTTCCCACCATTAGATCACTTAAAGTTTGATTTATTAGAAAAAATCGTGAATTTAAAAACGCTCATCATTTTTTAAGAACAATTCACATACTTAAAAAAAAGCTTCATCGATGTTGAAAAAAGTTCATCAAATTTGAAGAAAAGCTCATCAATTTATAAAAAAGTTCACCGAGTTTGAAAAAAGTTCATCAATTTTTAAAAACGTTCACCGGGTTTGAAAAAAGTTCATCAATTTTGAAAAAAAGTTCATCAAACTTGAAAAAAGTTCATCAAACTTGAAGAAAAGTTCATCGATTTTTAAAAAAGTTCACCGGGTTTGAAAAAAGTTCATTCAAATTTGAAGAAAAGTTCATCCATTTTGAAAAAAGTTCATATCAAGTTTTCAAAACAGTTCATCAAATTTGAAGAAAAGTTCATCAAACTTGAAAAAAGTTCATCGAATTTGAAGAAAAGTTCATCAATTTTGAAAAATTTCATATCAAGTTTTCATAAAAGTTCATCAAATTTGAAGAAAAAGTTCATCAAACTCAAAGAAACGTTCATCGAATTGAATAAAAATTCATCAATTTTGAAAAAGGATCATCGAATTTGATAAGAAGTTCATCGATTTTTAAGAAATAGTCACGATTTTTTTATAAAAACATCGAACCAGGAAGAAGATTGAACAAGAAAAGAAAAGAAAAGAAAAGTAGAGAATAATAGAAGGAAAAGAGGGATGGGCCGCGGCAAATCCTTTTTGCCACCTGCGAGCGAGGTGGGCCGGCCCAGTTTGTCCCGCGTGTTGTGCGTTCGTTCGCCGCAGTCTTTTTTCCTTCGATTCTGGTTACTTCTTTGTTTGTTTTTCTTCTTTCTGGTTCTATCTGGATTTTCTTTATAATTTTTTTTCTTTGGTATTTTCTTTCTAATTTTTTTGTTTTATTTGGTATTTTATTTCTATTTTTTTGTTTTCTTTGGTATTTTCTTTACGGTATGGCATTTACTTTTCTTTTTTAAATACATGGTGAATTTTTATACAGGGTGAACAATTCTTTCATATACGATGGACATTTTTTGAATACAAATAACATATATTGAACATCTTTTAATACACTCTATTTTTTTGAATAGACACTAATTTTTTTTGTAATATATGTTGGACAGTTTTTTAAGTATACACTAACATTTTTCTAATATACAGTAAATTTTATAATACAATGAACATATGTGTATACGCTGGAAATTTTTTACAAATCCGGATTTTAAAAGTAGAAAGATGTTTATTTTTTCGAAAGTTTTTGAATTCATGACTGTTTTTATGATTGTGATTTAAAAAAATTAGAATAAATTTCAAAAGAAAAAAAATAAAAGAAAGAAGGAGGAGGAGGAGGGTTTTCCCTGTTTGACGCCGGTGGGCGTTCAACAAGAGGTCTCATACGCTGTGGAGAGTTGATGAACACGCCCGAAGAGGAGCAGGGGGTGAGAATCAGAGAAGTCGCCGCAGGGGAGAGTCAAGGCGATCAGGCGAGATTTACCACAGCCGCCGGTGGGGAGCAGGAAGGGAGGATCCGGGAGCGGCATGGATGACTTCTACGTCACCATCCCTTACGGCCTGGTAGTACTCGGCGGCGGCGTCGCTGGCTACGTCAAGCGGGGGAGCGTGGCTTCGTTGGCCGCTGCAGCAGGATTCGGAGGCGCGCCCCTCCTCGCCGGCGCTCTCAGCATCTGGGCCTTCACGGGTGGCCACTCTAGCTCCCTCTTCGCCACCGTCCGCACACCGGTCCGTTACTGCTACAATTACTGCTGGCATCCATCCCCTTCATTTTCGTCGTCTCACTGTAGGCTTAGAGCATCTCCAGCCGCGGCCCCAACAGGCCCTTTCCAGGCGTTTTTGCCGCGCCGGCGCCCAAAAATCGGTCCAGTCACGCCCAGGAACCCATTTTTCGCCGGCTTGGGCCGAAATTGGCGCCGGCGGCCCCAGGCCAAACCTGGCGCGCTGGGGGCGCTCGGGGGCGCCGGGGCGAGCGGTTTTGGCGCGAAAACGCGGCGGGCCTGCCAAGTTAGCGACACGCGCCTCGTCTTCCCCAGAACGCCTCGATTTCCCGCGGGGGAATCAATGGCAAGGCTGCCGCCGGTCAGCCTTGCCATTGATTCCTCACGGGCGGCGCGTCACGGGCTGCCTGGCGCGGCGACGCCTCCCCTTCCGGCACGCGTTCACACGGCGCCTGGGGCTATAAAACCAGAGGCTTCCCTCGCCGCTCGCCACCCAGTCCGCCGAGCCCAAACCAGCCGCCGCCCCTCCCTTCCGCCGCGGAGCACTGCCGCTCTCCCCTTCCCTCCCCTTCCCCTCCTTCTCTCCATGGCGGAACGCTTCCCCGGCGACGCCGCGGCAGCCAACGGCTTCGGCCGCCGCTCTCTCCAAGAATGCGAATCGTGGCTGCTCTTCGAGGCGAACATCCCGGCGCCGCCGGACATGCGCGCCGGGCCGACGGGGTGGAAGCTCAGCAACGGCGGCGTCTGTTGGGAATCGTAGCATAATTTTAAAATTTTCCTACGCTCACCAAGATGCATCTATGGAGTCTACTAGCAACGAGGGGAAAAGGAGTGCATCTACATACCCTTGTAGATCGCGAGCGGAAGCGTTCCAATGAACGTGGATGACGGAGTCGTACTCGCCGTGATCCAAATCACCGATGACCGAGTGCCGAACGGACGGCACCTCCGCGTTCAACACACGTACGGTGCAGCGACGTCTCCTCCTTCTTGATCCAGCAAGGGGGGAGGAGAGGTTGATGGAGATCCAGCAGCACGACGGCGTGGTGGTGGATGTAGCGGGTCTCCGGCAGGGCTTCGCCGAGCTTCTGCGAGAGAGAGAGAGGGTGTTGCAGGGGAGGAGGGAGGCGCCCAAGGCTGTAGGTTGCTGCCCTCCCTCCCCCCTTTATATAGGCCCCCTTGGGAGGGGGGGCGGCCAAAACCCATCTAGGGTTGGGGGGCGGCGGCCAAGGGGTGGAAGGGGTGCCTTGCCCCCCAAGGCAAGGGGGAAGCTCCCCCCTAGGGTTCCCAACCCTAGGCGCATGGGGGGAGGCCCAAGGGGGGCGCCCCAGCCCACTAAGGGCTGGTTCCCTTCCACTTTCAGCCCACGGGGCCCTCCGGGACAGGTGGCCCCACCCGGTGGACCCCCGGGACCCTTCCGGTGGTCCCGGTACAATACCGGTAACCCCCGAAACTTTCCCGGTGGCCGAAACTTGACTTCCTATATATAATTCTTCACCTCCGGACCATTCCGGAACCTCTCGTGACGTCCGGGATCTCATCCGGGACTCCGAACAACTTTCGGGTTTCCGCATACATATATCTCTACAACCCTAGCGTCACCGGACCTTAAGTGTGTAGACCCTACGGGTTCGGGAGACATGCAGACATGACCGAGACGCCTCTCCGGTCAATAACCAACAGCGGGATCTGGATACCCATGTTGGCTCCCACATGTTCCACGATGATCTCATCGGATGAACCACGGTGTCGAGGATTCAATCAATCCGTATGCAATTCCCTTTGTCAATCGGTATGTTACTTGCCCGAGATTCGATCGTCGGTATCCCAATACCTTGTTCAATCTCGTTACCGGCAAGTCTCTTTACTCGTACCGCAATGCATGATCCCGTGACTAACGCCTTAGTCACATTGAGCTCATTATGATGATGCATTACCGAGTGGGCCCAGAGATACCTCTCCGTCACACGGAGTGACAAATCCCAGTCTCGATCCGTGCCAACCCAACAGACACTTTCGGAGATACCCGTAATGCACCTTTATAGTCACCCAGTTACGTTGTGACGTTTGGCACACCCAAAGCACTCCTACGGTATCCGGGAGTTGCACGATCTCATGGTCTAAGGAAAAGATACTTGACATTGGAAAAGCTCTAGCAAACGAAACTACACGATCTTTTATGCTATGCTTAGGATTGGGTCTTGTCCATCACATCATTCTCCTAATGATGTGATCCCGTTATCAATGACATCCAATGTCCATAGTCAGGAAACCATGACTATCTGTTGATCAACGAGCTAGTCAACTAGAGGCTTACTAGGGACACGTTGTGGTCTATGTATTCACACATGTATTACGATTTCCGGACAATACAATTATAGCATGAATAATAGACAATTACCATGAACAAAGAAATATAATAATAACCATTTATTATTGCCTCTAGGGCATATTTCCAACAGTCTCCCACTTGCACTAGAGTCAATAATCTAGTTACATTGTGATGAATCGAACACCCATTGCGTCCTGGTGTTGATCATGTTTTGCCCTAGGGAGAGGTTTAGTCAACGGATCTGCTACATTCAGGTCCGTATGTACTTTACAAATATCTATGTCTCCATTTTGAACACTTTCACGAATGGAGTTGAAGCGACGCTTGATATGCCTGGTCTTCCTGTGAAACCTGGGCTCCTTCGCAAGGGCAATAGCTCCAGTGTTGTCACAGAAGAGAGTCATCGGGCCCGACGCATTGGGAATCACCCCTAGGTCGGTAATGAACTCCTTCATCCAGACTGCTTCCTGTGCTGCCTCCGAGGCTGCCATGTACTCCGCTTCACATGTAGATCCCGCCACGACGCTTTGCTTGCAACTGCACCAGCTTACTGCTCCTCCATTCAAAATATACACGTATCCGGTCTGTGACTTCGAGTCATCCAGATCTGTGTCGAAGCTAGCGTCGACGTAACCCTTTACGACGAGCTCTTCGTCACCTCCATAAACGAGAAACATATCCTTAGTCCTCTTCAGGTACTTCAGGATATTCTTGACCGCTGTCCAGTGTTCCTTGCCGGGATTACTTTGGTACCTTCCTACCAAACTTACGGCAAGGTTTACATCAGGTCTGGTACACAGCATGGCATACATAATAGACCCTATGGCCGAGGCATAGGGGATGACACTCATCTTTTCTATATCTTCTGCCGTGGTCGGGCATTGAGCCGTGCTCAATTGCACACCTTGCAATACAGGCAAGAACCCCTTCTTGGACTGATCCATATTGAACTTCTTCAATATCTTGTCAAGGTATGTACTCTGTGAAAGACCAATGAGGCGTCTTGATCTATCTCTATAGATCTTGATGCCTAATATATAAGCAGCTTCTCCAAGGTCCTTCATTGAAAAACACTTATTCAAATAGGCCTTTATACTTTCCAAGAATTCTATATCATTTCCCATCAATAGTATGTCATCCACATATAATATGAGAAATGCTACAGAGCTCCCACTCACTTTCTTGTAAACACAGGCTTCTCCATAAGTCTGTGTAAACCCAAACGCTTTGATCATCTCATCAAAGCGAATGTTCCAACTCCGAGATGCTTGCACCAGCCCATAGATTGAGCGCTGGAGCTTGCATACTTTGTTAGCATTCTTAGGATCGACAAAACCTTCCGGCTGCATCATATACAACTCTTCCTTAAGGAAGCCGTTAAGGAATGCCGTTTTGACGTCCATCTGCCATATCTCATAATCATAGTATGCGGCAATTGCTAACATGATTCGGACGGACTTCAGCTTCGCTACGGGTGAGAAAGTCTCATCGTAGTCAACCCCTTGAACTTGTCGATAACCCTTAGCGACAAGTCGAGCTTTGTAGATGGTCACATTACCATCCGCGTCCGTCTTCTTCTTAAAGATCCATTTGTTTTCTATGGCTCGCCGCTCATCGGGCAAGTCAGTCAAAGTCCATACTTTGTTTTCATACATGGATTCTATCTCGGATTTCATGGCTTCTAGCCATTTGTCGGAATCCGGGCCCGCCATCGCTTCTTCATAGTTCGAAGGTTCACCGTTGTCTAACAACATGATTTCCAGGACAGGGTTGCCGTACCACTCTGGTGCGGAACGTGTCCTTGTGGACCTACGAAGTTCAGTAACTTGATCCGAAGCTTCATGATCATCATCATTAACTTCCTCCCCAGTCGGTGTAGGCACCACAGGAACATTTTCCCGCGCTGCGCTACTTTCCGGTTCGGAAGGGGTGACTATCACCTCATCAAGTTCCACTTTCCTCCCACTCAATTCTTTCGAGAGAAACTCCTTCTCTAGAAAGGACCCGTTCTTGGCAACGAAGATCTTGCCTTCGGATCTGAGGTAGAAGGTATACCCAATAGTTTCCTTAGGGTATCCTATGAAGACGCATTTTTCCGATTTGGGTTCGAGCTTTTCAGGTTGAAGTTTCTTGACATAAGCATCGCATCCCCAAACTTTTAGAAACGACAGCTTAGGTTTCTTCCCAAACCATAATTCATACGGTGTCGTCTCAACGGATTTCGACGGAGCCCTATTTAAAGTGAATGCGGCAGTCTCTAAAGCATAGCCCCAAAATGAGAGCGGTAAATCGGTAAGAGACATCATAGATCGCACCATATCCAATAGAGTGCGATTACGACGTTCGGACACACCATTTCTCTGAGGTGTTCCAGGCGGCGTGAGTTGTGAAACTATTCCACATTTCCTTAAGTGTGCACCAAACTCGTGACTTAAATATTCTCCACCACGATCTGATCGTAGGAATTTTATTCTCCTGTCACGTTGATTCTCAACCTCACTCTGAAATTCTTTGAACTTTTCAAAGGTTTCAGACTTGTGTTTCATCAGGTAGACATATCCATATCTACTTAAATCATCAGTGAGAGTGAGAACATAACGATATCCTCCGCGAGCCTCAACACTCATTGGACCACACACATCGGTATGTATGATTTCCAATAAGTTGGTTGCTCGCTCCATTGTTCCGGAGAACGGAGTCTTGGTCATCTTACCCATGAGGCATGGTTCGCACGTGTCAAATGATTCGTAATCAAGAGACTCCAAAAGTCCATCTGCATGGAGCTTCTTCATGCGCTTGACACCAATGTGACCAAGGCGGCAGTGCCACAAGTATGTGGGACTATCGTTATCAACTTTACATCTTTTGGTATTCACACTATGAACATGTGTAACATCACGTTCGAGATTCATCAAAAATAAACCATTGACCAGCGGGGCATGACCATAAAACATATCTCTCAAATAAATAGAACAACCATTATTCTCGGATTTAAATGAGTAGCCATCTCGAATTAAACGAGATCCAGACACAATGTTCATGCTCAAAGCTGGCACTAAATAACAATTATTGAGGTTTAAAACTAATCCCGTGGGTAGATGCAGAGGTAGCGTGCCGACGGCGATCACATCGACCTTGGAACCATTCCCGACGCGCATCGTCACCTCGTCCTTTGCCAGTCTCCGTTTATTCCGTAGTTCCTGCTTTGAGTTACAAATATGAGCAACCGCACCGGTATCAAATACCCAGGAGCTACTACGAGTACTGGTAAGGTACACATCAATTACTTGTATATCACATATACCTTGGGTGTTGCCGGCCTTCTTCTTGTCCGCTAAATATTTGGGGCAGTTCCGCTTCCAGTGACCACTTCCCTTGCAATAAAAGCACTCAGTCCCGGGCTTGGGTCCATTCTTTGACTTCTTCCCAGTAACTGGTTTACCGGGCGCGGCAACTCCCTTGCCGTCCTTCTTGAAGTTCTTCTTACCCTTGCCCTTCTTGAACTTAGTGGTTTTATTCACCATCAACACTTGATGTTCTTTTCTGATCTCCCCTTCCGCTGATTTCAGCATTGAATATACCTCGGGAATGGTCTTTTCCATCCCCTGCATATTGTAGTTCATCACAAAGCTCTTGTAGCTTGGTGGAAGCGACTGGAGGATTCTGTCAATGACCGCGTCATCCGGGAGATTAACTCCCAGCTGAGACAAGCGGTTGTGCAACCCAGACATTCTGAGTATGTGCTCACTAACAGAACTGTTCTCCTCCATTTTACAGCTGAAGAACTTGTCGGAGACATCATATCTCTCGACCCGGGCATGAGCTTGAAAAACCAGTTTCAGCTCCTCGAACATCTCATATGCTCCATGTTTCTCAAAACGCTTTTGGAGACCCGGCTCTAAGCTGTAAAGCATGCCGCACTGAACGAGGGAGTAATCATCAGCACGTGATTGCCAAGCGTTCATAACGTCTTGGTTCTGTGGGATTGGTGCATCACCTAGCGGTGCTTCTAAGACATAATCTTTCTTGGCTACTATGAGGATGAGCCTCAGGTTCCGGACCCAGTCCGTATAGTTGCTGCCATCATCTTTCAGCTTGGTTTTCTCTAGGAACGCGTTGAAATTGAGGACAACGTTGGCCATTTGATCTACAAGACATAGTGTAAAGATTTTAGACTAAGTTCATGATAATTGAGTTCATCTAATCAAATTATTTAATGAACTCCCACTCAGATAGACATCCCTCTAGTCATCTAAGTGAAACATGATCCGAGTTTAACTAGGCCGTGTCCGATCATCACGTGAGACGGACTAGTCAAGATCGGTGAACATCTCCATGTTGATCGTATCTTCTATACGACTCATGCTCGACCTTTCGGTCCTCCGTGTTCCGAGGCCATGTCTGTACATGCTAGGCTCGTCAAGTCAACCTAAGTGTATTGCGTGTGTTCCGAGGCCATGTCTGTACATGCTAGGCTCGTCAACACCCGTTGTATTCGAACGTTAGAATCTATCACACCCGATCATCACGTGGTGCTTCGAAACAACGAACCTTCGCAACGGTGCACAGTTAGGGTGAACACTTTCTTAAAATTATTATAAGGGATCATCTTACTTACTACCGTCGTTCTAAGCAAATAAGATGCAAAAACATGATAAACATCACATGCAATCAAATAGTGACATGATATGGCCAATATCATTGTGCTCCTTTGATCTCCATCTTTGGGGCACCATGATCATCTTCGTCACCGGCATGACACCATGATCTCCATCATCATGATCTCCATCATTGTGTCTTCATGAAGTCGTCACGCCAACGATTACTTCTACTTCTATGGCTAACGCGTTTAGCAATAAAGCAAAGTAATTTACATGGCGTTATTCAATGACACGCAGGTCATATAAAATAATAAAGACAACTCCTATGGCTTCTGCCGGTTGTCATACTCATCGACATGCAAGTCGTGATTCCTATTACAAGAATATGATCAATCTCATACATCACATATATCATTCATCACATCTTCTGGCCATATCACATCACATAGCACTTGCTGCAAAAACAAGTTAGACGTCCTCTAATTGTTGTTGCAAGTTTTTACGTGGTTTGTAAGTTTCTAGCAAGAACGTTTCTTACCTACGGAAGACCACAACGTGATTTGCCAATTTCTATTTACCCTTCATAAGGACCCTTTATGCAACTAGGAGAGACAGACACCCGCTAGCCACCTTATGCAACTAGTGCATGTCAGTCGGTGGAACCTGTCTCACGTAAGTGTACGTGTAAGGTCGGTCCGGGCCGCTTCATCCTACAATGCCGCCGAAACAAGAAAAGACTAGTAGCGGCAAGAAGAATTGGCAAACTCAACGCCCACAACTGCTTTGTGTTCTACTCGTGCATAGTAACTACGCATAGGCCTGGCTCATGATGCCACTGTTGGGAATCGTAGCATAATTTTAAAATTTTCCTACGCTCACCAAGATGCATCTATGGAGTCTACTAGCAACGAGGGGAAAGGAGTGCATCTACATACCCTTGTAGATCGCGAGCGGAAGCGTTCCAATGAACGTGGATGACGGAGTCGTACTCGCCGTGATCCAAATCACCGATGACCGAGTGCCGAACGGACGGCACCTCCGCGTTCAACACACGTATGGTGCAGCGACGTCTCCTCCTTGATCCAGCAAGGGGGGAGGAGAGGTTGATGGAGATCCAGCAGCACGACGGCGTGGTGGTGGATGTAGCGGGTCTCCGGCAGGGCTTCGCCGAGCTTCTGCGAGAGAGAGAGGGGTGTTGCAGGGGAGGAGGGAGGCGCCCAAGGCTGTAGGTTGCTGCCCTCCCTCCCCCCTTTATATAGGCCCCCTTGGGAGGGGGGGCCGGCCAAAACCCATCTAGGGTTGAGGGGGCGGCGGCCAAGGGGTGGAACGGGGTGCCTTGCCCCCCAAGGCAAGGGGGAAGCTCCCCCCCTAGGGTTCCCAACCCTAGGCGCATGGGGGGAGGCCCAAGGGGGGCGCCCCAGCCCACTAAGGGCTGGTTCCCTTCCACTTTCAGCCCATGGGGCCCTCCGGGACAGGTGGCCCCATCCAGTGGACCCCAGGGACCCTTCCGGTGGTCCCAGTACAATACCGGTAACCCCCGAAACTTTCCCGGTGGCCGAAACTTGACTTCCTATATATAATTCTTCACCTCCGGACCATTCCGGAACCTCTCGTGACGTCCGGGATCTCATCCGGGACTCCGAACAACTTTCGGGTTTCTGCATACATATATCTCTACAACCCTAGCGTCACCGGACCTTAAGTGTGTAGACCCTACGGGTTCGGGAGACATGCAGACATGACCGAGACGCCTCTCCGGTCAATAACCAACAACGGGATCTGGATACCCATGTTGGCTCCCACATGTTCCACGATGATCTCATCGGATGAACCACGGTGTCGAGGATTCAATCAATCCGTATGCAACTCCCTTTGTCAATCGGTATGTTACTTGCCCGAGATTCGATCGTCGGTATCCCAATACCTTGTTCAATCTCGTTACCGGCAAGTCTCTTTACTCGTACCGCAATGCATGATCCCGTGACTAACGCCTTAGTCACATTGAGCTCATTATGATGATGCATTACCGAGTGGGCCCAGAGATACCTCTCCGTCACACGGAGTGACAAATCCCAGTCTCGATCCATGCCAACCCAACAGACACTTTCGGAGATACCCGTAATGCACCTTTATAGTCACCCAGTTACGTTGTGACGTTTGGCACACCCAAAGCACTCCTACGGTATCCGGGAGTTGCACGATCTCATGGTCTAAGGAAAAGATACTTGACATTGGAAAAGCTCTAGCAAACGAAACTACACGATCTTTTATGCTATGCTTAGGATTGGGTCTTGTCCATCACATCATTCTCCTAATGATGTGATCCCGTTATCAACGACATCCAATGTCCATAGTCAGGAAACCATGACTATCTGTTGATCAACGAGCTAGTCAACTAGAGGCTTACTAGGGACACGTTGTGGTCTATGTATTCACACATGTATTACGATTTCCGGACAATACAATTATAGCATGAATAATAGACAATTACCATGAACAAAGAAATATAATAATAACCATTTATTATTGCCTCTAGGGCATATTTCCAACAGCGTCCTCATCCCCCCGTGCCCGACGTCGACGCGTGCCCTGGCTTCTTCGCCGCCGAGGTCGACCGCGTGCAGTCGTCCTTGTCGGAGGAGCAGCGCGCCCTGCCCCAGTATGCCGCCGACAACAACGCCGCGTGGGCGGACTACTTCCAGCGGCGGCAGGCGCAGCGGCTGGCGTCCACGAACGGGGCGCCGGTGGTCGGCAGCGTGAAGAACAGTGACGGGCGTCGCCTCTGGTGGGGCGTCCCCGGCCAAACCCTGCACGAGGTGATAACGCACCTCGAGGGCGGCAACAACCCGTCGCTGGCGTACCCCGCCGCGGCGGCGGCCGTGCCGGCCCCTCGCCGGAGCGCCGAGCCGTGGGTGCCCAGGAGGTTCGGCGGCTCCTCCTCCTCCCACTCTTCATCCTCCTCCCGCTCCTCTTCCCACTCTTCCAGCTCGCCAGCGCTCCTCGGCATCAAGGCAGAGCCCGCCGCGGAGACACCACTCGGCCGGCGCACCCACAACGTCGGCATCGTCATCAACGAGGGCGGCCGGTGTGCCTCCTCCTCGGCTCCTCCGCGTTTCGTCGAGCCGAAGACGGAGCCGGGGCTCGCCACCATCAAGATGGAGCCGGGACTCCCCGCCGTCAAGGAGGAGGCGCTCGACGACGAAGCGGCCCTCAAATGGGCGCACGACGACTGGCTGCAGACGGAGAGGGAGCGCTAGTGCGCCGCCTTAGCGCAGTTCGCAGCTCGTCGCCGTGGCCGGGACGAGGGGGGCATCGTCGTCCTCGACGACAGCGACGACGACGACGACGCGCCGCCACCGCCGGTCCGCCATGGAGACGTCGGGCAGGGGTCCAGCAGGGGCGGCCGCGCCATCAAGAAGGAGAAGTCCGACGACGATGACGAGGACGGCGGCGACGTCGGCGACTTCGCCTCGCTGATCGATTTCTTCGCCCCGTAGATGCCTATTTTTTAAAATAATTTATGTAAAACGCCGAACATGTTGAATATTAATGTCAAGTTTGCCGAATTTTAGCCGAACTTTGCCGAATTCATATTTTTGAAATAAAAAAAGCGTCTGGGGCGAGCGGCTGCGAACCTGCTCGCCCCCGTGCCGATTTTAGCGCCGGCTCGCCCCCAGGGGGCGCGTAAAATTGCCGCTTGGGGGGCCAACGGCTGGAGATGCTCTTAGCTGATGCTAGTCAGAGGTGGGCGAGTAACACTGGGAGCTTTGGTCATTATTTCATCTTTGTGCTGAAAAATCGGCTATGCGCGTAGGGCAGGGATGCATCATGGACTAACGTTGGCATGGAGGTTAAAATGTAGAAGATGAAATGTTTCAAATGCAGTGTCCTAGGAGGTGCATCCGTTGTCAGTTAAGAACTTAATTTATTTATTACACATTCCATGATCTATTCTCTGGACAGCTTCAGTTGTTTCAACTTAATTTTGGAACGATAACTCTACTTCGTAAGAAAACAGAGGCCGTTCGTATTGAGCAGTTCAGGCCTATCTGTCTTCTTAATGTAAGTTTCAAAATTTTCACCAAGGTTGGGACTAATAGGCTTACGCAAATTGCGCACTCTGTGGTGCAGCCGTCCCAAACCGCTTTCATGCCGGACAGAAACATCCTAGAAGGGGTTGTCGTCCTGCATGAAACGCTCCATGAAATCCACACGAAAAAACTAGACGGAGTTGTTTTCAAAGTGGACTTTGAGAAAGCATATGATAAGGTCAAATGGCCCTTCCTTCAATAGGCATTGCATATGAAAGGTTTTGATCAGGCCTAGAGACATCAGGTAGACTCTTTTACGCAAAAAGGGAGTGTTGGGATTAAAGTGAATGATGATATAGGTCACTACTTCCAAACACACAAATGGCTAAGGCAAGGAGATCCGATGTCACCTATTCTATTCAACATAGTGGTCGATATGTTGACAATTCTTATAGGAAGGGCTAAGGACGCGGATCAGGTAGGTGGCCTCGTCCGGCACTTAGTTGACGGAGGTGTATCCATTCTTCAGTATGCCGATGATGCTATCATCTTCATGGAGCATGATTTGTCAAAAGCGCGAAACATGAAGCTCATGTTATCCTTATTCGAACAATTGACCGGGTTAAAGATTAATTTCCATAAGAGCGAACTGTTTTGTTTCGGGGGAGCTAATGATGACCAAGATGCGTACAAACAATTGTTCGGGTGTGAATTAGGGGCTTTACCTTTCACGTATTTAGGTATACCAATTCACCATCGTAAGCTGACCAACAGAGAATGGAAGTGCATTGAGGACCGTTTTGAGAAGAAATTGAGTTGCTGGAAAGGCAAGCTGATGTCATACGGAGGACGATAAATTCTTATTATTCGGTCCTCACGAGTATGCCCATGTTTCTTCTCTCCTTTTTTGAGGTACCGGTTGGGGTCCGGAAGAGGCTAGACTTTTATCGATCATGCTTCTTCTGGCAGAGTGATGAACTGAAGCAAAAATACAGACTTGCTAAATGGGATATCATTTGTAGGCCGAAAGACCAAGGGGGTCTAGGTATTGAGAATCTGGAAGTGAAGAACAGATGTCTCCTTAGCAAGTGGCTGTTTAAGCTTTCTGTCGAGACGGAAGCCACATGGGCTCAGATCTTGCGAAACAAATACCTTCACTCTAGAACCCTATCCCAGGTGACAGTGAGGCCGACTGATTCGCCTTTTTGGAAAGGACTGATGAGAGTTAAACCACTCTTTCTCAATAGGACAAGGTTCATAGTTGGAAACAGTACTGCTACGAGGTTCTGGGAGGATACATGGCTGGGGAAGACGCCCCTCGCACTCCAATATCCTTCTTTGTATAACATTGTTCAGCGTAAAGACGCTTACGTTGCAACAGTTCTACAGTCCACTCCGCTCAATATTCAATTTTGGAGGACGCTAGTGGGAAACCGTTGGGAAGCCTGGCTCAATCTTGTGAGAAGATTGATGGATATTCAGTTGTCTCAACAACCTGATCAATTGTGCTGGAAACTAACTAAGAATGGAGAGTTCTCGGTTAAATCCATGTATTTGGATGTTATTAACTCTAGCGTGATTCCTAGATCGAAAAATGTTTGGAAAGTTAAAGTTCCTTTGAAAATTAAAGTGTTTATGTGGTTTGTGCATAAACAGTTATTTTAACAAAGGATAATTTGGCAAAATGCAATTGGACAGGATCTACAAGATGTAGCTTTTGCAACCAAAATGAATCAATCAAACACCTCTTTCTGGATTGTCCTCTGGCAAAAATTATGTGGCGGTCGGTTCACATAACCTTTAACATTACTCCACCGAATTCTATCAACACGTTATTTGGGATGTGGCTTGATGGGAT
Organism: Triticum aestivum; assembly: GCF_018294505.1. Lineage (NCBI taxonomy): Eukaryota > Viridiplantae > Streptophyta > Magnoliopsida > Poales > Poaceae > Triticum > Triticum aestivum. Next base: position 197,917,674 of record NC_057799.1, read on the forward strand.
AGATACCGATACAGCGAGACACATTCGTGTGGGAGTATGTGCTTTATTATGGGCAGTCTGGAACTGCAGAAATGATCTGGTCTTTAACAGAACAACAGACATTCATTTTTTGCAGGTTATCTTCAGAGCCACTGCATTGATCCGTATGTGGTCCCTACTCACTCCGACGGAGGCCGGGGAGCGTTTGGTTACTGGGTCTACCCAATGGGAGATGGTAGCACGGGATATTTTCAACCGGTTTGGATGGCGGTCATGTAATAGGATAAGCATGTAGTGCTCATACCTTTTTATGCCAGCCGGTTGTGGCTTTTCTATTATTGCTTAGCTCTTCGTGAGCCTTTTTTGTATTTCTTTTCGAGACTTGGAGTCTTTTGTTGGACCTTTTGCTTATTAATAATATTGGCCGTATGCATCGTTCAGATGCAGAGGCTGGGGCGAACCCCCCTTTTCGAAAAAAAACAGACGACAGGGACTAGGGGTGGTAGAATTCTTTAAGCTGGACTTCCTCTAATCTACATCAACAACTAAAATGCTTAGATTATCCACCAATATGTTCGCAATGTATTGGACCCAATTTGTCACCAATGTGTTCGGTTTGCCAATCATCGGATAATGAAGAATTCAAGCCTCAGATAACCCCCTTTATTTTATATATCTTGTCATATGCTTGTAGTTGTGGTTCTCTTCAGTGTTTGGGTGTTATTTTTCTCTCATTTGTGAGTTTTATTTTTAAGGTAGTATCCCCATCATTGATCATTTGTACCGTTAGCCGCTTGGTCTTTATTAATTTAAAACTGGGATCTGCTTGAGCTTTCTTGCTAAACCAATAGTCCAAGAGTGAAAATGATTTCACTTAATATTTAGCAGAGTATTTTGGGAAAGTGGATTGCTGCTGCACCATGTGGTCTTTTTAAATTCCTAGAACTGTATGTGTTATTTCAGTGTCCTGCAGCAATACAACTGTGGAGCAGATGGCCATTAGCAAAACTCAAATTCAAAATAAACTTGTTGTCATATAATGTTTCTTTTGCTAGTGCTTACACTTGCCTATGTTGTTACATGGATGTTCAATGGCAATTCTTGTGATGTTCCAGTTGGCCTTCTTGTTGGATCATCTGCAGTGTGTCAATCCACACAAAGAAAAAAGAAAACTTACTTAATATTATTTGCAACAATTGTTTTGGGAATGTCATGTTTGAGAGCTTGGTTCTGGAATTTAGCCCCTGTTCAACGACCATGCTGTAGTTCCAGTTGACGATGTTTCACTAGTGAATGCTGTAGACTTCTGTTTTCTTTCATTAGTAAAACATTATCTTATCAGGTTTATTGTTGAACAGTTTGTGCTGCAGCATTAACAATAGTTATGGGAATAAGATACATGAAAACAAGAAAGGTAGTGCCAGCTGGAATAATTGCTTCCATCAGGTTCGTACAAAACTCGCTCTTTTCTCATGCATGTTCTTATGTAAATAGTCTAGATGGTACAGTACTATTTATTGTGCCAGGTGATTGGAACACCAAATCAACATACAGGATGTTTTGGTTTCTTTGTACCTGAACATATGTAGCCTAATTTGTACTTGCTTCGATCGAAATGGTTTTTAGGAACTTCTACATCTTTTTTCTCTGTTTACCCTTTCTTAATTTCACTTGGTCAATGGAAGATTTCACATTTCCAACATAGTAATTAAGGCCCAATAACCAGTCCTAGCCATTATTTATTCCATCCCATTCCCCTCGTCTTCCTCATCCAGAGTCGATCACTCATCTCATCCCAACTTTAGTTGTCCTAATCTCCTGCACATACCATGGAGAAGCCAAACCACCTCAACAACTTTGGTATACCTGTGAAGTAGAAGAAGTCCATTTTGGAGGAAGTGCTGAAGCCCGCAGCAGCAACGACAAGAAGATCAATTTGGAGGATGGTGCTGAAGCCTCATGCATGAGTGGCAAGAAATTGACTTCCGATTACAACGTTTATATGACCGATTTGAAGAGGAAATGCACTTCGAAAGGTGTGACCTTTCATCCCAACAAAGGGATCAATCTTGTCGCTTTGAAAATGTTAAGAAAATGATCCCTAAATTTTTAAATTGCTCTTGGTTTCTAGCAAAAGTCAAGTTTTGCTTATTTATATCTGAATTTACTGACAACAAATTTGGTTCTTTATCCTTCAAACCAAACGTGTCAGTATCACCATCCGAACTGGACTTCTTGCCATTGATGTGGGAGGCTTCAACACCATCATCCTAATGGATCTTATTGACATTTTTGCGCTAGACTTTACCACCTTCTCCAGAAGGGACTTATCTTCCTTCACAGGCACAAGATTTTTGAGGTGGTTTGGCTTCTCCATGGTGTTTGCAGGAGATTAGGAGAATTTAAGTGGGGATGAGAGGAGTTATAGAATTTGACGGGGCAGAGCAGAGAGAAAAAAAACATGTAAAAGTTCCTTAGAAAACCTAATACGACTAGCATTTAGCTAAAAGTAGCGGTAAGTGCCAATTACTGTGCTCTTTTAGGAAATTCGGTGCAAACTAGTTTCACTGTTACAATGCTCGGTTTTGGAGAGGAACTGTGGCAATTTTCCGAATTCACTAGCAATGCCAAAACTATAAAACAACAAACTTTTGAAATTAGCTTCATATTGATATGTTCCTTCCTTCCCCACCTCAACAGTGGAAGTTCTTTTGTGCTAGATTTGAACTAGGATTTACAAGATGGATTTCAAGGAGGATTACAACTAGTATTTGAACAACCATAAAACTACGGGCTCTTCCTCCTCTTGGAAGTGACCTCGCATGTGGGGGAGGTTTCGGCCGCCGCGACTTCCGCAGCCACACAGCTGACGAACGCACGTGTGTCCTTAATGCGGAGTAAGGCCACATTCTTGAAGGCCGGCGTGAGCGGTGGGTTCCTTTCTGCCCAGGCGGCCATCGACATGTGGCCAAAGTAGGCGAGGGCGGTGGGTAGGCGGGGGCGCCAATGGTTGATTCAGTGTTACGACGCGCGTCCTCGTTGAACTACTCGGAGTAGTCCCACACCCTTCAGCCTCGCCGGGGAAAGGTACACAAGGAGGGTGCGCCTGCACTGACATGCTCGATGGGGTTGAGTGGCACAGGGACAGAGAAGGGGAAACAGAGGGGGGTGGTCGGCGAAGGGGGCCAATGGGGGGAGTGGGTGGCGACGGGCATGGGGGAAGATAGGGTGAGTGGTGGTGTCGGCGAAGGATGGTAATGGGGGTTTATATACCCATGAATGGGCGTGCCCCGACAGAAAACTACGGCGGGTTTGCCCCGTCCGGATGGGAAACGGGCGTGAAACGCGGCGGCGGCCATTAAGTAGCCCTCGTCTCCGTGTAAAAGCCCCTGCAGCATTGGCAGGGGCGGAAGTGGCAGCCGTACAGACGACAATGCCATTGATCGAGCTGTGCGCAGGAGGAAGAGGTCGAGATGAAACTACCCTCCCGTGTGACCGGTTGCGGGATGGAGGACGCTTCATATCAATGCCCCCCAGCCTCCAAATATGGAGGCTCGGCTCGATTTTGAGCCAGCTCCATAAATTATGCAGGCCGAGGGGCATATGGCGGCTTTGCTAGAGTGGCCTTTTCAGCCAAAATCGCCGTATCGGCGGTTATTATGCTGATCGGCCTGATATAGCACTTTTAGAGTTTGAAAATGCATAGGAGCTCTCGGGTGCTATGCACCCTATATGAATAGTAAAATAAAAAAAAATACTAGGAAAAATAAAAAAATCTGAAATTTCGGGGTATCAAACCTGGTCGTTCATTCTACTCATGTACGAAGTTTCGCGACTGAAATGGCATCCATGGTATTCTTAGTGAAGAAAATACAATCTGACCTACGATTCATTCAAACAGTTTTTTTATATAATATATTTTTTGTTGCTAAGAATACCATAGATGTCATTTTTTCATGAAACTTCATGCGGGAGTAGAATAGTCGATCAGATTTGATGCCCCAAAATTTCAGATTTTTACCTAGCATTTTTTATCATTTTACTATTCATATAGGGTGCATGGCACCCGAGAGCTCCTAATCCGTGTCCTGTTAGAGTTGCTCTAATATAGCACATATATGCAGTATTTTTTCTCTTTGTAAAAGGATGCCAATGGACATAATTTTCCCAAATAAATTGCGAGTGCGCATAGTATTCCCACATGTACGTATGTGAATTCATTCTTTTTAGGGGGTACTTTTTAAATGCACTTCTTTGTCTGGACCGGGAGCAAACCATAAGGTCTGATTTATTCCGTTGCTAGACATCTGTCTTGCCTTTTGGTCCCTGGCCTTAGAACATTTCTCGTCGTCACCGTTACATGCTCTCTTTGTGTATTGTTTTGCAGTGCACTTGTACTGATATTCTACGTGTACAAGATATCAAACGGAGGCAATGAGGTTTACTTCCCAGTGAGTGCCGAGTGAGCCTGCTGGATCTCGTATCTCCAGTCTTCTGGTGTGCATGTTGCCTTTACGAATGCCAAATGCCCAAATAGTAACTGTGAAGCAAATCATATCTGTTGTTGCCTATTTTATTCTTGGGAGACAAATATTGGATTATATCCTGAAACATAGTAACTCTGCAATTGTGTGGCACATATATGTATGTATATATCGGCCTCTTGGCCTGTCTCCAGCTACATTTTCACTCATCTCTCTAGTCTCTAATGCAATGCTGTAATGGGACCGACCGACCATGATACGGATATTGCTGCGAGGTTTGGTCATGATCAAGGAGCGGTTCTGCGCTCGATTTCGATGGGCAGGCCGCGCAGCGGCGACGGCATGGGGTCCCTCACGAAGGTGTTCTCCTTGCAGCAGAGCTTCCACTTGAACTGCCTCACGAGGTGGTGCATCGTCACCAGCGTCTCGATCCTGGAAAACTCTATCCCGGGGCATATCCTCGGGCCGCCGCCAAAGGCGACAAAGGAGCACGGTGGCGCTGCCGACGCCGTTTGGTTCTCGAACCGGGACGGGTCGAACTTGGTCGGCTCCTGGAAGATGCTCGCGTCCATGTGCGTCACGTTTGCCGTCCAGAACACCTGAGGTTTATATTTACATCAGGTTTATAGCCAAGTTGCTGATGCTTTCTACGAATTGTGCTAGGAGGCAAAAGTTAGCAAGTGACCTGCCATCCTTTTGGGATGGAGTAGCCGTCGAACTCGACGTCCTCGAGCGCCCTTCTGAAGTTGCCGAACACTGGAGGGACGATGCGGAGCGTCTCCTGCGCGACTCGCCACGTGAACTTCATCTTCGTCAGGTCTTCCCAGGTGAGAGCCTCCCCATCGCCTTTGTTCCTGGCAATCTCTTCATGCTCTGTGTCACGGAACACACACATCATGACAGTGGCAGTGTTGGCACTTGTTGCCGATTGTCGTACATGCCGATACTTTGTGGAATACTAATGGTTCTCACAGGAGGCCCCCTCCTCCTCTCCCGCGACGCTCCTGCGAGCGCCGGGGGAAAACCCTAGCCGCCGGTCCCCTCGTCCCCACCTCTCCCCCTCCTCCCCCGCCGCCGCCGGCTGGTGCTGACCGGCAAAGCCCGGGTGGCGCGGCGGCGGCGGGGCCCCTTCTTCTCCTCTGCTCGGAGTGGCCGGCGCAGGACGGCGGCTCCTGGTGGCGGCGCGGCGGCGGGCGCGTGGTGCGGCGGTCGGAGGCGGCGCGTCGGCAACGCGTCCTGGTGAAGCGCAGCGGCTGCGGTGCTCCGGCTCGGGAGGCGGCGCGCGGGCGAGGCTCTGCCCAGATCCGCTCGATCTGGCGCAGGGGCTTGGTCGGCGGCGCCGGTGGTGGCGTGCCCGTCCTTGCGCTGGCGGCGGCGGATGCAGCGGCTGCCACATCTGGCGGGCGGCGCGGGCTGGGTCTCTGTGGGCAGCTTGGGCCGCGGTCGGCCATCTCTGCGGTGATAGGTGGAGTGGCGGCGCAGTGATGGAGGTGGTGGTTCGTGCTGGTGGTGGCGCTGGCGGCGGTGTGGGCTTCGGCCGACCTTGCGTGCGGCGGCTGTTGGCGGCGAGGGTGGTGGCGATGGTTCGGGGCTGCCCCTCGGGGTCCCGACGTGGATGTGGGCTGCCACGGCGTGGTGGTGGCCCATGGCGGTGGTCTGGGTCGTTTCACGGCGGCGGCTGGACTTCTTCGGCGTCTGCTTGTCGGTGAGCGGTCTTGGCGACCTTCGATCCTCTCCCCGTCGTTCGGGCGCTACCTTCATCGAAGGGTTGGCCCTCTCCCAGCGGCGCCCATCGCCCGTCTCGCGCCCGGCGGCAAGACCGAGCTTGTCTCGCGCCCGGCAGCAGGACCGGACTCGTCTCACGCCCGACAGCAGGACCTGACTCGTCTCGCGCCCGACAGCAGGACCTGACTCGTTTCGCGCCCGGCAGCAGGATCGGACTCGTCTCACGCCCGGCAGCAGGACCTGACTCGTCTCGCGCCGGACAGCAGGACCGAGCTCGTCTCGCGCCCGGCAGCAGGACGGGTCGATGGTGGCCAGTTTTGGCCGGTCTATCGGGTCTCGACGCTGGGGACTGCTCAGGAGTGAGAAAGGCGGTTCCTTTCCATTCGTCTCTTTGGTTGGGGTAGCGGTGGGTGGCGGGTGAGGTGGCGTCAAGGTCCTGGATGCTGGGGCGGCGGCCCTGGTGGTGGTGTCGCGGTGCTCCTGGGCAAAGCCCGTGACTTGGTGCTGCCTGGTGGCCATGGCCGTGTGGGCGGCGTGGTAGCCAGGGTGTGGCGTTCGGTGGCGGTGAATATTGGTCGGGGTGAAAACCTGTTCTATCTTCGGATTGACCGGTGACGGCGAAGCTCGTACCCTTCTTGAAGGCGTCGCCGCGACTCTCGCTACCCGTCGTGTTGCTCCGGAGGAAACTCTGATCCTTGGGTCGGGCAGTGGCGGCACTTCGGTGTCGTAACCTTCTTGTAGGCACCGCCTTGAAGCCCACGGTGCGTCGTATGTAGCTTCTTCTCCTTACGTTGACGTGTTCATGGTTGAGGCCCCCGGTGGCTCTTGTAGTGCTAGGGATGGTGTTGTTGCGCTCAGCGCCTTCCTGCCTTGGATGTGTGCGTGTGTTTTGATGGCGTGTGTTGTACTGGGTTGTTGGTGATTTTTTTATATATAAAGCGAAGCGAAAGCCTTTTTCGGTAATACTAATGGTTTTTGCTCACTGGTCACTTGCCTTCGACCATGGCGGCGAGGGTGGCGTCATCGTTGGCGAGGTGGCGGACCATGAACGTCATAAGGATGGACGACGTGTCGTGGCCCGCGATGAGGGCAACCATGGCGTTGTCCACGATCTCCTCGTCGGTCAGCAGCCGCTCGCCATGGCCGTCCCTCAGGCTGAGCAGGCAGGTGATGAGGTCGTTGTTCCGCGACGCCGCCTTGCCGTGCTCCAGCTGCTTCGCCTTCTTCTCCCGCGTGATCCCCTCCAGCGCCCGGCGGGCTCTGCCGCTAGCCTTGAGGCTCCGGCTGAAGGCCGTGAACGGCAGGTTCGCCGGGATGGCCCACATGCCCTCGATCATGCGCACAAAGTCGCCGGCCAGGGCGTCCCGCACGCCGCTCCTCTCGAGGCCGAAGAGCAGCGCGGAGATGATGTCGAACGTCAGCCGCTTCATCAGCGGCAGCACCGTCACGGTGGTGCGGCCGGCCCAGTTCTCCTCGAGGTGGCGCCGCACCTCGCCGTCGATCCTGCCCACGTACATCTTGAGCATGTCCGGCCTGAGGAACTCAAGAAGAGCGCCGCGGACGCGCCGGTGGTCGGCGCCGTGGAGGTCCAGGATGCTGTTCTCTCCGAGTATGCGCTGCACGGACCGGGGCTGCCGCGTGGAGAGCGCGCTGCTGAAGAACATGAACTTGTTGGCCGCCGGACTAGCCAGGAGCACCGTCGGTGTGCCGAACAGCGACAGCTTCGACACGGGCCCGTACCTGTCGATCCTGTCCTGGATCCACCGGCTGCCGCCGTCGCCGCGCATGGCGCGGAGGAGGCCGAGGCTCTGGCCGATCACCGGCAGGCCGAGGGAGCCCGGCGGCAGGTTGGCCGGCTGTGCTTTCTTGGCTCTGGTGAGGAGGTGGATGGCAATGGACGAGGCGGTGACAACCAGTGCCACGACTACGGCCAAATAATCCATTGGGAGTGATCGGTGTTAAGATGATACCTCAACCTGAACCTGGAACTGCACACGAAACTTCGGAGTATATATATAGGAGAGGATGAGCATGTTACTTCAACCTGAACCTGGTTAGCCGAATTAAGAATTATGCATCGGAGATTTCAAAGCAGAAAGAATCTTGCATTGCCAACGAGCTTCAAAACGCTGAAATACCCTCTCGGTAGAAGACGAAAAGGGTATATGTAGTTTTCATCTGCTTGCCTATAAATTTGATGTAGCCTTGTTCCCGCCCATATTCCAAACACAAAAACCATACAAAAACATGTCTGTTCGAGGGACGCGTTCGAGGAGGAAGGAGTAGCTCCGCTAGGTTAGCCACGCTCCCGCTCCCGCCGCTGGCCGCTCCGGCCCCGGCGGCCACCAAACCCGGCCGTATGGCCCGCTCCTCCGCCTGCAGCTCGCGGAGCCCCCCCCCCCCCCCCCGCGTCGCCGCTCCCCCTCCCCGGGCGGCCCCCCTCGGCCCGGCGGTCCTTCACGGCCATCCACCCTTGGATCCGTTGCGTCCACGGCGGCTGCGTCAGATCCGGCCTCGACGCCGCGTTTCCTGCAACGAGACGGCCGGCCATGGGCGGGGGCGCGCCACGGACCGGCGGATCTGCGCAGGTCCCCCCCCCCCCCCCCCCCCCGCGCTGGAGGGTGCGCGCCTCAAATCCATTGTGGCTTTCCCTTCCCCTCTGGTCAACCATTCCCTTTCGAGCCAAGCAGAGGGGGATGGTGAGGGGTGGACAGAGGTCACCTCGAGGAAGAACCGGAAGGCTGGCTCCCCCCCCCCCCGCTGGGTCATGCGCAGCGCCGCCCGTCGCAGCGCTCGGACCGGCACCGGGGCCTCAATGCGGTTGGCAGCCGCGAGGCCTTCTTAAGCCAGTTCAGAGGCAAGTGTTTCCGCTGCCTTAGCAAGCTCCACCGCCGCGTCGACTGCAGAGACCCGCTGCGCTGCATCATCTGCAAGCGTGCCGGGCACTTTGGCAAGGAGTGTCCCCAAAATCCGAAGAACGGCGGTCCAGGAGGCTCCGCTCGCGCCAGGCTAGGGCCGCAGCCTCCTCGGATCCCCGTGCGAGACCGCCTGCGCTTCCCGTCGGCCCCGGTGCCGACGCCGATGGATCGCCTGATCCACTGCGACCCCGCGCGGCGGCCACGCTTCAGCAACAAGGTGATCATGGCGACACCGGCCCTCGAGTGCGACGAGTTCATCCTGCGCCAGCACGCCGTCACGCTCACCGCGGCGGACCGCCGCCACTCCACCAACCCGATGGCGGTCGGCAAGGCCATCCTCGAGCAACTCAGCACTCCGGCCCACCTGCTCCGCATCACCGCGCACCACCCGGAGGCCTTCCTCGTCCACTTCGACCTCCCGGCGCACCGAGACGATGCGGTGCGGCGCGGGGTGCTCAAGATCGACGGCGGCAAGTACTTCGTCAGGGCATGGCATGAAGACGATCACGCGGCGATCCTCAAGATGAACCTGCATGTGCGCGTCGTCGTCGAGGACCTGCCCATGCAGTTCTGGTCCCTGCAGGGGGCCGAGGAGGCCTTTGGCGACTTCGGCCGCATCGATCGCCTGGACTCGCGCACGCTGGAGCGGGGGCACACCAAGCATTTCGCCTGCTGGCTCTGGGTCTGGGATGTTGCTCACATCCTCACGCGGCGAGCGCTCTGGGTGCTCAAGCGCGGAGCCGGCCATGTCGATGAGGTGATCGGCTTCGCCCCGCTGGATCGCCGTGTCTCTCCGCCACCAGGCGTGCACCGCTACGACCTCCTGGTGCACGTCGACTTGGTGGAGGACTGGACCCCGCACTCACCGCGCTCGTCACACTCGGGGCAGAGCGGGCTCCCCTCCTCCTCCTCCTCCTCCTCCGACTGCCCCATGCCGCGCATCGAGCTGGGCATGTGGGTGTCCCGCGTGGAGGACGGCCAGGGCCCATGCCGTCGCTCGATCCAGCGTGCCCCTGCCGCTGGCTGTGCCGGCCCCATCCTGGGGGCATCAAGGCGTGACAACGAAGACGACGACAACAGCGGTGGCTCGGGTCGCTCCTAGAGGGACCGCCTGCTCGGCCGCGGGTGCCACGCCAAGGGCAGTGGTGCGGACGTCGTCGAGGGCGCCCACCGCCACCGCAGTCGCACGCCGATGGGCAAGCGCCATGGGGGGCAGGATCATGGCCAGTCGGCGTCGGGCTCGAGGGACGCTGCGCGCGACCCCACCGCTCGCCTCCTCCTCCTCTAGTTGATGCTGCAGAAGACCCGGTGGCCCGTTTCTTCAGTTTCTCCGACTCAGGCCGTGCGCTCTCCCCGCCCCCGCGCACGGACTGCATGCAGCTGGAGATGGAGAATGCCATGATCGACGCGCTTCAGACCCCGCTGGCCTTCGAAGACGGCGGGCGATCGCCTCCTCTCCAGCTGCCCGCGCACCAGGACCCCGACAGCCCGGAGATGCTCCCCTGCCTGCTGCCCTGCATCAACACCCCGGTGGCGGCGACTGCTGGCTTTGAGCTCGCCGTGGTCGCGAAGCGGGTTGGCGTCATGCAGATCGAAGAGGGTAGTGGAGCGGCGCAGGTGGCCGCTGCCCTCTTCGCTCCCGTCCCCCCGCCGATCATCGCCAACCAGCCGGTGTCGCGTCCTCGCCCCTCTGCGCCGCCCAAGTCGAGGGCTGTGTCGACTCCTTCGCACCGCAGTGCCTGCCAGGCCGCGGCGGCAAACCCAACGCCGGTGCCCCAACGCGCAGTTCTCTGTCTGGTGCAAGAGCTGGGTGCGCTTGGCCCCAAAGACAAGATGACGCCGAAGGCGGCGGCCCTGCTCATGAAGCATTTCCAGGAGCCCCTGTCTGATGGCGACATTGCAGCCATTGCAAAGCTCACCGGGCTGGACCAAGGTGCCCTCAAGATCGCCGCCGGCATGGCTGGAATCGCCGGCGTGGAAGAGTCCATTGAAGGTTGATCATGTTAGCTGTTCTTAGGTTTAGTCTCCGTCGACGGCTGGTCTTCTACCGGCTAGAGTTAGGTTTGGTTTCCATGTGTAGTGCTTCGGGTAGATGGTGTGCTCGACGACGACGGGGCTTTGGGCCTACTGGTGGCCGTCGTCGCCCCCAGGCTTGTTGTAAGGTGTATTGTGCTTCTTCCATTAGTATAATTAGTCGACGGAGTAAGGATCTGTGTCTCCATGAGTGACAATAGCTTGATCTTCATGTCTTGGAACGTGCGTGGCTTGAACTGCCCGGCAAAACGAACGGCGATCAGCGACGTAGTGAAGGCAAATCGAGTAGCGATCCTTGCCTTGCAGGAGACCAAGATTGAGACCTGGTCGCCTGGCATAGCGTCTGAGATCGGAGGTGGCGCTCTGGAGGGCTGCGGAGTTCTGTCGGCACATGGGACGAGGGGAGGCGCTGTGTTCTTCTGGGATAAGTTAGTCGTCAACGTAGTCTCGCATTTCTTAGGTCGCTTCTCCATTACTGTCAGGGTAAAACCCCTCCTCGCGGGTGAGCCGTTCTGGCTCACCATCGTTTACGGGCCGACGGACGACGCTCAAAAGGACGACTTCCTCTGAGACCTTGCGGCTGCTGCCCCGCCGGCTGGCGAGGCCTGGATGATCAACGGGGATTTCAACATGATCTACCAGGCAAGCGACAAAAACAACAACAATTTGAACAGAAGAATGATGGGTAAATTCAGGCGCACTCTTGACTGGGCCGGGCTGAAGGAGCTGAAATGCAAGAACAGAAAATACACATGGAGCAATGAAAGGCAAGATCCCACGCTCTGCAGCATTGACAAGTTCTTTTGCAACGATTGGTGGGGTCTGCTACACCAGGATTACATCCTCACGGCGGCTTCGACGTCCTTCTCTGATCACTGCCCGTTAACCCTCGCAAGGGCGGCTACCTCCTTCAGGCAGGCGCGCTTCAGATTCGAGAATTTTTGGCCCAAATTCCCTCATTTCAATGAGACTGTGATGCGTGCGTGGCAACGCCCAGTTCAACATGACTGTCCGTTCATCAGGATCAAGAGGCGTATGGCGAGAGTGGCGGACGATTTGAAGATTTGGAGTAGGGACATGTTTGGCAAGAGCAAGCATCAGCTGCAGATCGCCAATGAGGTGGTCTTTCAGCTGGACAAAGCGCAAGAGAGTAGATCACTATCAGACGCTGAATTTAACCTACGGAAAAACCTGAAGTTGAAGGTGCTCGGTCTGGCAGCCATTGAAAGAGCTAGGAAGCGCTAGGCCTCAAGAATTAGTTGGCTCAAAGCTGGGGATGCTAGCACCAAGCTGTTCCAAGCAAAGATGAGGTCGCGCAGACGGAAAAATTTCATCCATGCACTCAACGTCAACAACAGAGTGCTTGTAGATCACAAGGAGAAGGAGCAGGCCATCTACAACCACTTCTCTGCCTCCTTAGGCCAGGGTGAGAGGCGCAGCTGCACTCTGAACTGGGAGCAGCTCCACGTCCCGGTGGTGACCGCGCCCGAACTGGACGGCCCATTCACTATGGCTGAGGTATGGGCATCGATCATTGCATCGTCGGCAGAAAAGGCACCAGGCCCAGATGGTTTTACCGGCAAATTCTTTCGCTCCTGCTGGCATATCATCAAGGACGAGATCATGGCCGTTTTTCAAAAGTTCTATCACATGGCCGGAAGAAACTTCAGCGACATCAACACCGCGCTGATCGCCCTGCTGCCAAAGCGCAACGAGGCCTCGGAGATTGGCCATTACAGGCCCATCAGCCTCATCCATTCCGTCGCGAAGCTGATCTCAAAGGTGCTCGCTTTAAGAATCTCGGCTGCCCTGGACGGAGTGATCTCGCCGGCTCAAACGGCATTTTAGAGAGGAAAGTGCATACACGACAGTTTTCAGTATGTTCAGGGCTACGTCAGAATGTTGCACAGAGAGAAGAAGCAGGCTCTGCTTTTCAAATTGGACTTCGCCCGAGCCTTCGACTCCGTCTCTTGGGCGTATTTGATTGAACTGCTGCAGCAAATGGGCTTCTCGCAGCGCTGGAGGAACTGGATCTCCTTGCTGCTATCCTCTTCGTCCTCCTCATGCTTGCTCAATGGCATGCAGGGGCCAAGCTTCCTCCACGCGTGTGGGCTACGGCAGGGTGACCCGCTTTCGCCGCTGTTATTCATCCTGGCAATCGACCCCCTGTACCGCCTGCTTGAATCAGCCACCAGACAGAATATGATCGCGCCGCTGCCAGGGCGGGGACTGCCTGCTGGAGCTGCTGCACTCCTTCGGAGAAGCCACTAGTCTCAAACTCAACCAGGCCAAGTCCTCGGTCATCCCCATGAACTGTGACGCCCAGACGCTGGAGGAAGTGCTGCATGGCTTCGGTGGCGCCATCGCTAGCTTCCCCACAACCTAACTGGGGCTGCCTATCTCCCCTAAGCGATTGCGGATCGTGCACTTCCAATTCCTCATTGCCTCGCGGGATGGAAGGGGAAGTTGATGTCGTTGGCCGGCCTGGGCGTCCTGGTGCGCGCAGTGCTCTCCGCCTTACCCACCTACACCCTTTCTGTTCTAAAGGTGCCGAAGAAGGTTTTGAAGGAGATCGACAAAGCGAAGCGACGCTTTCTGTGGGCGCAGGACGAAGAGCTGACCGGTGGCAAGTGCAAGGTGGCGTGGAGCTCTGTCTGCTCGCCGACGGAGAAGGGAGGGCTCGGGATCCTCGACCTGCAGCTCTTCACCTCTGCGCTGCGGCAACGATGGCTCTGGCTGGCATGGCAACGCCCACATCGGCCATGGGCGGCCTTTCCTCTTCCCTGCAACAAGATGGACATCACGGCATTCCAGAAGTCCACGCAAGTCCTGGTCGGAAACGGCCAGCAGGCGTGCTTTTGGACGAGCCATTGGTTGGGTGCGGCCCCTCTGGCTGCCGCCTTCCCGAGCCTCTACAACCACTCCAGGTGCAAGAATCGCACGGTGGCCGCCGCGCTCGCCAATGACCAATGGATCAGAGACCTTCATCATGGCAACACATCGCTTATCGTCGTCGAGTATCTACAACTCTGGAGGCAAATTCAACAAGCTGGACTGATCCTTGACAGTCTCGTTTCAGATCGGATTCAGTGGACAGCGGGCGGCGGTGATCGCTATTCGGCAAAGGCGGTGTACCGCATGCTCTTTCAGTCCAGGCCGAGCACGACTGATGACAAAGTGATCTGAAAAAGCTGGGTGCCGGGATCTGCCAAGGTGTTTTCTTGGCTCATGTTCAGGAACAGGATCTGGTGCAACGATCGGCTGCAAAGGCGAGGTTGGCCAAACGGATATTTCTGCAGCCTGTGCCTCCGGTACCTGGAGTCTGCGGTCCATCTCTTCTGGGAGTGCCCGTTCTCCCGCCAAATTTGCGCAACCTTCTCCGTCGGAGCTGGCTGCGAGGAAATGGCCGCCGCCAAATCGCCGCTCCACTCTTCCATGTAGCACTGCCTGCAAATGATACGTCGCACGCCAGTGGGGGCGCGAAAGGGCTTCAGAACGATGCTAATCTTGATTGCCTGGAATTTATGGAAGGAGAGAAACGCCTGCGTCTTTAGGGGGAAGCTACCATGCCGCAATGACGTCGCCCGCGCCATCAGGCTGGATTGCGACCAGTGGCGCGCTGCCGGTGCAGCCTGCCTAGAGCCCCCGTTCGGGGTCTATCCTGCGAGATAGCATCTCCACGATCGCTCCTTGTGAGCTCTAGTTTCCCTTTCCAATTTTTTCATCTCCTTTTTGCAACCATGATCACTTGATCCTCCATGTATTTCCCACTGCTTTCTCCTAAATCAATGAAGCCGGCCAAACCGGATCTTTCAAAAAAAAAACAAAAACATGTCGCTTTGCTATTTTCTGTCACTGTCGCACTAGAGCCGACAGCCACCAATGCATAAGCATGCATGTCTCCTTGCCAATATGACATCTCCCCACTAATACTCCAACCCTCGTCGGGAAATGGCAACCAAGACGCCGTGTTGTCCTTTTCACAACTCTTGTATTCTTTTCATCCAAATATATAGGGCCAGGAGCATCTAACCATAGTTGTCCAGTTTAGCCCCATATACGTCGGAGAATGCGTCCGGGTTCACGGACAGCATGGGCACACCCCACATATGCCATTGTCCTTCGCATTCTTACGGCGGCGGGCAGCCGTCTGCGCAGAGTTTTACGGTCGGGGCATGACCTCACGTAGGACCTGGTGATCGTCGTCCGAGGAAGGCAGGCGGGCGATGGGAGCGGAGCCGCACCGGCTAGATTCGGCTGCCTTAAATCATGTTACTTCCAAAATGCACACAACCATCCACCCGACACAATTAGCACACAACCGTCCACGGAGCTTTAAAATCTAAGTGTAAGGGCTACTATTTAGGCGACCCCACCCACAAGCGACCAAGAGGGTGGTGCACGTCCAGCCCATACACGAAAGCCAAATGTGCGAATGCAAGGCAAGGAGTGGGTGACCAGCTAGCGGCTACATATTTTCCCACCCGACAGAGAGAAGACCATCCGCGTAGGATCAGAAGGCAATGACTGGCGGTGGTGGCTATCCTATCTTCTTCCTCCTCTATAATTTCCCCTTTCGCAAGAACAAATCCACCTTGTAATTCCTATGTAAGGTACTACTTTGGAGAGCTAATTGTAAGTGCATCTAGTGCCCCTTAGTGATTTTGGTGTATTGAAGACTTATAGGTTAAGGGACTAATGCGTTTGTGAGTGTACACAGATCTATAAGTCTATGAGGAGTTTGACAATTACAGAGAAAGTCGACCCCTAAAAATGAAGTTCTTCGACTGAAGACTTTGGATTTCTGAAGACTTTGAAAGTGAAGAAATTGGTGTGACCTTGAAGACTTGGTATTCTTTTGAGGAACATGAAGCGTGAAGACTTTTGTTTTCGTAGTTTCATTTTCTCTTTCTTGAGTCATAGGAAACACCGTACTGTTAAAGGGGGTCGAGGAAATACTAAGGAAAAATTTCCATGTGATGCTCAACTCAAAATCCTACACCTACCAATCCCTTCGAGTGAAGCCATTGGAAATCTCATACAGTTCAGTCATATTCTTCAGTGACAGAGACGAAGTTCTTCTGGTCTCTGAGGAATTTGTTCTTACTGAGGAGTTAGGAATTCGCCAGTGCGGATTGCCTACACAGTGAGGAACATGATAGCCCTGAGGAATTTGATACTCAAATTTCTGACCGTTGTTGGGCTATGCGCCAGCTGTCCCAAAATATCTACCCACCTAACGGTCATATCATTGAAGGGCATTTATGTCTTATCATGCGGGATGCTCCCTAGGCTATAAATAGCCGCCCCCTACAACCACTAGCTGGTTGGCTGCTCCGAGAGAAACTGGCACTTGTCATTTGAGAGCGTCCCATCCTCCGAGGACTTTGAGCGAAAATCATCAAGTGAGGAAAAACCCAAACCCATAGACCTACAAACCCAAACTGATTGAGCATCACTGAAGAGATTGATCCTGCATGGATCCGACGTTTGTTACCTTTGAAGACTGTGCTTCTTCCAGACGGTTAGGCATCATGGTCTAGAGCATCCAAGAGGAAATTGTGGATCGCCGAGTGACCGAGTTTGTGAAGGTTTGGAAGTCACCTGAAGACTTACCACGAGTGATTTGACGAGGTCTGTGTGACCTTAGTTCAAGGAGAATACGGTGAGGACTGTGTGTCCGGGACTGGGTGACCTCAGGTTTAAATACCTAGCCGCTCCAACCAGACGTACAACTGAGACAGCAGTTGGAACTGGTCTACCAAATCATTGTCTTCACCAAGCCAACTGGTTCCATTTCCTCAACTCTTTCATTTCCTCATCCCTGTGTTGTGCAATTGTTCATATCTGTGTTTGAAGACTTTGACTAAAGACTTTCTCAATTTCCTCAGTTCAATTTCCTCAGTCTGTTTGTCTTCATCCTGTGTTATCATGTGTTTACGCTTTCTGTACTCTGTGCTTGTTTTCATTTCATCATGATGACTATGCTTGTGCTCTGCCATGCATAATTTTGAGTACTTATTCCGCTGCAAGTAGTTCTTCGCTAAGGAATTTCCTCACACACAAATTCCTCAGTGAAGAATTTATAAAAATTGCCTATTCACCCCCCTCTAGTCGATATAACGCACTTTTAATTGGTATCAGAGCAAGGTACTCCCTTGTTCTGTGTGATTTTGGTTTAACCGCCTGGAGTTTTAGTTATGTCGACCGCAGGTATGATCAAGGTCTCTGCTGGGTGTCCTACCTTCGATGGGACGGACTACCCCTACTGGAAGAATAAGATGCGAATGCATCTTGAGGCAATTGATAACGATCTCTGGTATATTGTGGAAAAAGGTGTTCCCTCTGTCTCACCCTCACTGAACGCTGCCGATGTGAAGAGATTCAAGCAACTCAATTCTCAAGCGAAGAATATCATATGTGGCCATCTGAGCAAAGGACAATATGGAAGAGTGAGTGCTTTGGAAACTGCTAAGCTTATCTGGGATAGGCTGTCCAAAGTAAATGAAGGAGTCTCAACACAGCGTGACTCTCGAGTTGATGTTCTTCGCAATCTCTTCAACCGCTTCAAAAGACTCGACAATGAGAATGTTCAACAAACCTTCGATCGCCTCACTGACATCTCAAATGAGCTTCAAGCACTTGGTGCCACTGACATCACCGACCACGAGGTGGTGAAGAAACTGCTGAGATCACTTGATTCCTCATTTGATACTCTGGCCTTGATGATACAAGAGCGTGCTGATTACAAGTCACTTGATCCCGCTGATATCCTCGAAAGGCTAAACACTCATGAGTTACAGCTTGCTGAAAAGAGAGATCTCTATGGTTCGAGCTATGGCAGATCACGTGCACTGAAGGCCAAGGCAGTTTCTGAGTCTGAAGATGAAGACTCTGAAAGCAGTCTTGGTGATCCTGAAGAACTGAGCCATGATCTAGCACTGCTTGTGAAGAAATTCCAGAAGCTCTCAAGACGTGGTCGCTTTGGAAGACCCTCAAGGAGCAATGATTCCTCATCCAGTGACTACAAGAAGAGGCTTTGTCACAAATGCAAGAAACCAGGACACTACATTCAAGATTGTCCTCAGTGGGAAAAGGAATCAAAGAAGAAGAAATGCAAGGATTACAGTTCTGATGATACGAAGAAAAAGAAGAAATCCTGAAAATCTTCATCATCAAAATCCTCAAAGTCTTCATCTTAGCTCCAAGAAGGCTCGGGCATTCATTGGCAAGGAAATGGACTCTGAGGCTGAATCTGAAGAAAATGAGGAAGAGGAGGCATCTGAGGATTCCGAATCCGGTGTGGCAAGCCTAGCCCTCGCTACTGCATTCGTCAGCAAGTCTATCTTCAACTCTGAAGAAAATGACGTCACCAACAAGGCTGATGAAGGCAATGATGACTACGCTCCCACCTATTGCTTCATGGCAAAGGGTGCCAAGGTACTCAAATATGCCTCATCTGAATCAAGTGAAAATGAATCTGATGAAAACCTTAAGCCTAGCTATTCTAAACTTGCTAAGATTGCTGTGAAACAACAAAGGGCACTTGAAAAGGTTCAAAACATGCTAGACAAGAGTGATGATATGTTGGGTGAAGAAATGGATCGCACTAAAACCTTGACTGAAAATCTTCAAAGACTTCAGACTAGGTATGACAACCTTCAAGGTCATCATAACACTCTCTTATCTGATCATGAGAAGCTTTCTTATGAATTTCTTCAAAGAAAGCAAGATCTTGAGAAGCTAAGAGTGAGTTATGAAGATCTTCAGAAGGAGCGCGATTCATTACTTGCTCAACAAATCAGCGCTGCTCAGGAAGAATTTGTTCCTCCATGTTTGAAATGCATTGAACGTGAATCTGCTAATTCTTCACCTGAATGTTCAAATGCCTCTAATGCTACAAATTCTTCAACTGTCTTTGCTATCACTAATTCCTCATTTGAGGACATTGCTAGTATCACTAACGATGCAGGGCTGAAGGAATTGTACATGACAGGCATGTACAAAAGCCTCAAAGGGCATCAGACTCTTTGTGATGTGCTTAAAAAGCAGATCCTCAACAGGAACCCTAGAAAAGAGGGTATTGCCTTTGAGAGGAAACTCTATGCCGATGGTACATATTGGAAGCCTGAGCAGTACCCCAAAACCTCATGGGTTGCTGCAAAGGGACCTCCAGTTGATCCATCTAATTTATCTGGCTTTACATGTGAATCTTCTCATTCTTCTGATGAGTCATTTGACTCCAACTATAAACTGTTCAAAAATCAGAATGGTGAAGTATTTGCTAGATATGTTGGCACTAACTGCAGGAACGGTTCCCCTATGAAGAAAATCTGGGTTCCCAAAAAGTGCCTTGAAAGTCTTCAGGTGAATGTCCTCATGACACCACCTGTGAGGAATAGGAACCCCAGATCAAATTCTTCATATGGACCAAATTCTTCATATGGATCCAAGTCCTCATACGGACCAAATTCCTCACATGGATCAAATTCCTCAAAAGGATCAAAGTCCTCATATGAACATCATTGTGCTAACAACTCTGTTTCGTAGGGAAGAGCCAAGGGCTATGAATATGAGCATTATTCTTCTAATCATTATGTTCATAAGTCCTCGAAGAATTTCTCTGCTTATTCATATGCTTACCCTAACTTCTCTTATGTGAAACGAAACAGATTGGCTTCTATGCCACCTTTCTCATATGGAGCTCGCAGAGTGATGAACTCTTTGCCACCCCTTCAGATGTGGGTGGTGAAGAAAAAGAACTAATCTCTTATGCAGGGTCAGGTCTCCAGACGTGCGTGAACGTCTGAAGAATTTGCTGGAGACCTGAAGTGTGCCTGAAAGGACGCAGGCTAATATGAAGAAATGAACTTTCATTTCTAACGTCCTCATACTGCTTTATCTGTTATTGCTTGATGAAATTGATCTGATGAATTGATGTCATATTCTTCACTGATGAAGTATATGAAGTTCGTAAGCTGCACTAATTCATCTGCAGGATGATCAACCCAAAGCCACTGAGTGGGTCCTCGATAGTGGATGTACAAATCACATGACTGGTGACAAGAATCTATTGATTGATGCTCCCTTATCACCATCGCATCTGAAGCATATCATCTTCGCTGATAAAGGCAAAAGTCAGGTATTGGGTCTAGGTAAGGTTGCGATCACAAAGGATCGACACATGGACAAAGTCATGCTTGTCGAGTCCTTAGGATACAACCTCATGTCTGTCTCAATGCTTTGTGATCTTGATATGGTAGTTTTCTTTGGCAAGTATTGTTGTGTTGTGGTTATGGAAGCTGACAATTCCAAAGTCTTCGAACGCTTTAGGAGAGGAGACTTGTATATTGTTGATTTCTCTACAGGACCGCAACCAGCCGTGTGCCTACTTGCAAAAGTTTCAGAAGGATGGCTATGGCATCGACGACTTGGTCATGCAAGCATGAGGAATTTGCACACGCTTGCGAAGAAGAAGCATGTCATTGGCATTGAGAATGTCAAATTCCTCAAGGATCACCTATGTGGAGCTTGTGAAGCTGGAAAGATGACCAAGGCTAAGCATCCAGCGAAGACTATCATGACCACTACTCGACCATTTGAATTGCTTCACATGGACCTCTTTGGTCCAAACCATTACTCAGCTGTCACAAATGACACATCTCTCTATGGGCTTGTTATTGTTGATGATTACTCTCGTTACACATGGGTACACATTGTTACTTACAAACATGAAGTGCAGGAAGTCTTCAAACGATTTTCCTCGAGGGCTTCAACCAACTTTGGTGTGAAGATCAAGCACATCAGAAGTGACAATGGAACTGAGTTCAAGAATTCTGGTCTTGATGACTATCTTGATGAACTTGGTATTACTCATGAGTTATCTGCTCCTTACACTCCTCGGCAAAATGGCATCGTGGAGCGCAAAAACAGAACTCTTGTTGAAATGGCTCACACTATGCTTGATGAGTACAAGACGCCTCGTCACTTCTGGATTGAGGCAATTTATACTGCGTGCCACATCATCAACATGATAGGCAAAACACCAGTCTCACTAACATGATTCAGGTGATGCTCTTCCGCCGGATCCTTCCCTGCCAACTCCGGCCCTCTCAGATGTGGAAGTTCAATCCGGAAGACCCACGGACCCTGAAGCACTTCTTTGGCACGACGCACGAAGATATATGGAAGCTGCTGTTCAAGGCCCAAAAAGCGTGGCCGAAGAAGACCGAAGACATCGGTCTCGATAGCAAGAATCCGGCCACTCCGGTAATTATGATTTTCCCGAATATATATTTGGTCAAAAAATTCTTTAAGCATAATGAGTTTTTCGTCCTTCGTACAGGGCTGGATAGCAAAGGCGGAGCGGATCAAGTGTCCGGCACCGCTGCCTGAAGATCCAGCCAAACCCCAGTTGACGAAGATGCTGGTCTCGGCGCCCTATCAGGCGCCAAAGAAGAAGGCCAAGAAGAAGAAGGGCAAGGAGGCCAAGGGCGACCTCCGCCGCAAGGGTCCTTCGGACGCAGTGTCCGGAGAGACCGAAATCCCCTCCTCCCACGAGGAAGATGAAGACGAGGAGGAGGAGGAGGCGGAAATCGACTCCCCTCTTAAGGGGAGGAAGAAGAAGAGGGCAGCATCTAGAGACCCGGAGGAGGAGGCGCCCAAGAGGGGGAAGATAGCCCTCTCGGATGGTTCAGATTCAGAACCGAACCCATCCCCGAGAGACTCCCCACGGTGATGCCCCTGGCCGAATCGTAAGTAACAAAGGATTTATTGTATGTCTTTGCTCCTTTATGTTTTTATAGTATAACATATTACACCGTATGCCTTTTGCTACCTCTTGAGCACTGCGTTGGTTTTCCCTTGAAGAGGAAAGGGTGATGCAGAAAAGTAGCGTAAGTATTTCCCTCAGTTTTGAGAACCAAGGTATCAATCCAGTAGGAGGCCACACACGAGTCCCTCGCACCTACACAAACAAATAAATCCTCGCAACCAACGCGATAAGGGGTTGTCAATCCCTTCACGGTCACTTACGAGAGTGAGATCTGATAGATATGATAAGATAATATTTTTGGTATTTTTATGATAAAGATGCAAAGTAAAATAGAAGCAAAATAAAAGGCAACGGAAATAACTTGTTGATGGGAGATTAATATGATGGAAAATAGACTCGGGGGCCATAGGTTTCACTAGTGGCTTCTCTCAAGAGCATAAGTATTACGGTGGGTGAACAAATTACTATTGAGCAATTGACAGAATTGAGCATAGTTATGAGAATATCTAGGTATGATCATGTATATAGGCATCACGTCCGAGACAAGTAGACCGACTGCTACCTGTATCTACTACTATTACTCCACACATCGACCGCTATCCAGCATGCATCTAGAGTATTAAGTTCATAAGAACAGAGTAACGCTTTAAGAAAGATGACATGATGTAGAGGGATAAATTCATGCAATATGATATAAACCCCATCTTGTTATCCTCGATGGCAACAATACAATACGTGCCTTGCTGCCCCTACTGTCACTGGGAAAGGACACCGCAAGATTGAACCCAAAGCTAAGCACTTCTCCCATTGCAAGAAAGATCAATCTAGTAGGCCAAACAAAACTGATAATTCGAAGAGACTTGCAAAGATAACCAATCATACATAAAATAATTCAGAGAAGATTCAAATATTGTTCATAGATAAACTTGATCATAAACCCACAATTCATCGGTCTCAACAAACACACCGCAAAAGAAGATTACATCGAATAGATCTTCACGAGAGAGGGGGAGAACATTGTATTGAGATCCAAAAAGAGAGAAGAAGCCATCTAGCTAATAACTATGGGCCCGAAGGTCTGAGGTAAACTACTCACACATCATCGGAGAGGCTATGGTGTTGATGTAGAAGCCCTCCGTGATCGATGCCCCCTCCGGCGGAGCTCCGGAACAGGCCCCGAGATGGGATCTCACGGGTACAGAAGGTTGCGGTGGTGGAATTAGGTTTTTGGCTCCGTGTCTGGTAGTTTGGGGGTACATAGGTATATATAGGAGGAAGAAGTACGTCGGTGGAGCAACAGGGGTCCCACGAGGGTGGAGGGCGCGCCCAGGGGGGTAGGCGTGCTCCCCTACCTCGTGGCCTCCTGGTTGATGTCTTGACGTAGGGTCCAAGTCCTCTGGATCACGTTCGTTCCGAAAATCACGTTCCCGAAGGTTTCATTCCGTTTGAACTCCGTTTGATATTCTTTTTCTGCGAAACTCTGAAATAGGCAAAAAACAGCAATTCTGGGCTGGGCCTCCGGTTAATTGGTTAGTCCCAAAAATAATATAAAAGTGTATAATAAAGCCCAATAATGTCCAAAACAGAATATATTATAGCATGGAACAATCAAAAATTATACATACGTTGGAGACATATCAAGCATCCCAAAGCTTAATTCCTGCTCGTCCTCGAGTAGGTAAATGATAAAAACAGAATTTTTGATGTGGAATGCTACTTGGCATAATTTCAATGTAATTCTTCTTAATTGTGGTATGAATATTCAGATCCGAAAGATTCAAGATAAAAGTTCAATATTGACATAAAAAATAAAAATACTTCAAGCATACTAACTAAGCAATTATGTCCTCTCAAAATAACATGGCCAAAGAAAGTTCATCCCTACAAAATCATATAGTTTAGTCATGCTCCATTTTCGTCACACAAGAATGCTCTCATAATGCACAACCCCGATGACAAGCCAAGAAAATTTTCATAATTTAGTAATCTCAGACTTTTTCAACCTTCACGCAATACATGAGCGTGAGCCATGGATATAGCACTATGGGTGGAAAAGAATATAATGATGGGGGTTATGTGGAGAAGACAAAAAAGGAGAAAGTCTCACATCAACGAGGCTAATCAATGAGCTATGGAGATGCCCATCAATTGATGTTATTGCAAGGAGTAGGGATTGCCATGCAACTGATGCACTAGAGCTATAAATATATGAAAGCTCAACAAAAGAAACTAAGTGGGTGTGCATCCAACTTGCTTGCTCACGAAGACCTAGGGCATTTGAGGAAGCCCATCGTTGGAATATACAAGCCAAGTTCTATAATGAAAAAGTTCCCACTAGTATATGAAAGTGACAAAACAAGAGACTCTCTATCATGAAGATTATGGTGCTACTTTGAAGCACAAGTGTGGTAAAAAGGATAGTAACATTGTCCCTTCTCTCTTTTTCTCTCCTTTTTTGGGCCTTCTCTCTTTTTTTATGGCCTTCTCTCTTTTTTATGGCCTTTCTCTTTTTTACCTCACTTGGGACAATGCTCTAGAAAATGATGATCATCACACTTCTATTTATTTACAACTCAATGATTACAACTCGATACTAGAACAAAGTATGACTCTATATGAATGCCTCCGGCGGTGTACCGGGATATGCAATGAACCAAGAGTGACATGTATGAAAGAATTATGAACGATGGCTTTGCCACAAATACTATGTCAACTACATGGTCATGCAAAGCAATATGACAATGATGAACGTGTCATGATAAACGGAACGGTGGAAAGTTGCATGGCAATATATCTCGGAATGGCTATGGAAACGCCATAATAGGTAGGTATGGTGGCTGTTTTGAGGAAGATATAAGGAGGTTTATGTGTGAAAGAGTGTATCATATCACGGGGTTTGGATGCACCGGTGAAGTTTGCACCAACTCTCAATGTGAGAAAGGGCAATGCACGGTACCGAAGAGGCTAGCAATGATGGAAAGGTGAGAGTGCGTATAATCCATGGACTCAACATTAGTCATAAAGAACTCACATACTTATTGCAAAAATCTATAAGTCATCAAAAACCAAGCACTACGCGCATGCTCCTAGGGGGATAGAATTGTAGGAAAAGACCATCGCTCGTCCCCGACCGCCACTCATAAGGAGGACAATCAAAGAACACCTCATGTTTGAAATTTGTTACATAATGTTTACCATACGTGCATGCTACGGGACTTGCAAACTTCAACACAAGTATTTTTCAAATTCCCAACTACTCAACTAGCACAACTTTGATATCACTACCTCCATGTCTCAAAACAATCATCAAGCATCAAACTTTTCTTAGTATTCAACACACTCATAAGAAAGTTTTTACTAGTCTTGAATACCTAGCATATTAGGATTATTTAAGCAAATTACCATGCTATTTAAGACTCTCAAAATAATCTAAGTGAAGCATGAGAGAATAATAGTTTCTATAAAACAAAAGTTACCACCGTGCTCTAAAAGATATAAGTGAAGTACAAGAGCAAAAACTATATAACTCAAAAGATATAAGTGAAGCACATAGAGTATTCTAATAATTTCCGAATCATGTGTGTCTCTCTAAAAAGGTGTGTACATCAAGGATGATTGTGGTAAACTAACAAATAAAGACTCAAATAATACAAGACGCTCCAAGCAAAACACATATCATGTGGTGAATAAAAATATAGCTCCAAGTAAAGTTACCGATGGAAGTAGACGAAAGAGGGGATGCCTTCCGGGGCATCCCCAAGCTTTGTCTTTTAGGTGTCCTTAGATTATCTTGGGGTGCCATGGTAATCCTCAAGCTTAGGCTCTTGCCACTCCTTGTTCCATAATCCATCAAATCTTTCACCCAAAACTTGAAAACTTCAGAACACAAAACTTAACAGAAAATCTCGTGAGCTCCGTTAGCGAAAGAAAACAAAGCACCACTTCAAGGTACTGTAATGAACTAATTATTTATTTATATTGGTGCCAAACCTACTGTATTCCAACTTCTCTATGGTTTATAAACTATTTTACTAGCCATAGATTCATCAAAATAAGCAAACAACACACGAAAAACAGAATCTGTCAAAAACAGAACAGTCTGTAGTAATCTGTAACTAACGCAAACTTCTGGAACTCCAAAAATTCAGCTAAAATAGGAAGACCTAGAAAATTTGTTTATTGATCAGCAGCAATTTGAATCAATATTTTATCACGTTCTGGTGATGTTTAACAATTATTTTCGTGAACAGAAAGTTTCTGGAATTTTCAGCAAGATCAAATAACTATCATCCAAGAAGATCCTATAGGTTTAACTTGGCACAAACACTAATTAAAACATAAGAAGACATTTAACCAGAGGCTAGATCAAAGATTTATTCCTAAACAGAAGCAAAAAGCAAAAAACTAAAAATAAAATTGGGTTGCCTCCCAACAAGCGTTATCGTTTAACGCCCTTAGCTAGGCATAATATCAAGGATAGATCTAGGTATTGCCATCTTTGGTAGGCAATTCTTCAATGAGGCATCTATCATCCAGAAAAGTTTCTTTATTTTTATTAATTATCAAACTTTTAGGCACAAGATCGAAAAATTCATTTTAACAATTGGTTCCTTAATGATAGCAAAAAGATTGGGATGAATACTTATAGATTTGAGATCCGCAGTTTCCTTACTAGAGGATTCACCCTTATTTTTAGGAACATACATAAGCTTGGAAATTTTAGTTGAAGGACTTGGAGTATTCTTTATGGAGGAAAAAGCGGTTCCCAAGTTGGTAATGATATTCTCAAGTTTATCGATTCTAGTGGAATCCTGATTTATTTTCTCATTAACTATGGGTTCCTTCTCCTTAATATTTTTCAACGTGACTCCTACTTTAGATCCATATTGAGTGATTCGGTTGTGGATCTTTTTATCCAAATTTTCAATTAGCTCTACGGTAGCAACTTTATTTTCAATTATTTCAAGTCTTTGCATTACATGCTCCAAAGTTAACATAGTTCCATTAATCATAAGAGGGGGTGAGCCAAACAAATCTATCATAGCATTATAAGAATCAAAAGTATGGCTACCCAAGAAATTCCCTCCAGTAATGGTATCAAGGATATATCTGTACCAAGGAGTAGTGCCTACGTAAAAATTGCGGAGAAGAACGGAAGTGGATTGCTTCCTGGTAGATCTATTTTGAGCATTGCAAATCCTATACCAAGCATCTTTTAAAATTTCTCCTTCCCTTTGTTTAAAATTAAGAACTTCATTCTCGGGAGATAACGGAGAAGATAGGGGGCAAGCCATAACGACAAGCAAACGAAAAAGAGGCGAATGGAAAAGATAGGGCGAATAAAACGGCAAGGGTGAAGTGGGGGAGAGGAAAACGAGAGGCAAATGGCAAATAATGTAATGCGGGAGATAAGGGTTTGTGATGGGTACTTGGTATGTTGACTTTTGCGTAGACCTCCCCGGCAACGGCGCCAGAAATCCTTCTTGCTACCTCTTGAGCACTGCATTGGTTTTCCCTTGAAGATGAAAGGGTGATGCAGCAAAGTAGTGTAAGTATTTCCCTCAGTTTTGAGAACCAAGGTATCAATCCAGTAGGAGGCCACGCACGAGTCCCTCGCACCTACACAAACAAATAAATCCTCGCAACCAACGCGATAAGGGGTTGTCAATCCCTTCACGGTCACTTACGAGAGCGAGATCTGATAGATATGATAAGATAATATTTTTGGTATTTTTATGATAAAGATGCAAAGTAAAATAGAAGCAAAATAAAAGGCAACGGAAATAGCTTGTTGATGGGAGATTAATATGATGAAAAATAGACTCGGGGGCCATAGGTTTCACTAGTGGCTTCTCTCAAGAGCATAAGTATTACGGTGGGTGAACAAATTATTGTTGAGCAATTGACAGAATTGAGCATAGTTATGAGAATATCTAGGTATGATCATGTATATAGGCATCACGTCCGAGACAAGTAGACCGACTGCTGCCTGCATCTACTACTATTACTCCACACATCGACCGCTATCCATCATGCATCTAGAGTATTAAGTTCATAAGAACAGAGTAATGCTTTAAGCAAGATGACATGATGTAGAGGGATAAATTCATGCAATGTGATATAAACCCCATCTTGTTAACCTCGATGGCAACAATACAATACGTGCCTTGCTGCCCCTACTGTCACTGGGAAAGGACACCGCAAGATTGAACCCAAAGCTAAGCACTTCTCCCATTGCAAGAAAGATCAATCTAGTAGGCCAAACCAAACTGATAATTCGAAGAGACTTGCAAAGATAACCAATCATACATAAAAGAATTCAGAGAAGATTCAAATACTGTTCATAGATAAACTTGATCATAAACCCACAATTCATCGGTCTCACCAAAAACACCACAAAAGAAGATTACATCGAATAGATCTCCACGAGAGAGGGGGGAACATTGTATTGAGATCCAAAAAGAGAGAAGAAGCCATCTAGCTAATAACTATGGGCCCGAAGGTTTGAGGTAAACTACTCACACATCATCGGAGAGGCTATGGTGTTGATGTAGAAGCCCTCCGTGACCGATGCCCCCTCCGGCGGAGCTCCGGAACAGGCCCCAAGATGGGATCTCACGGTTACAGAAGGTTGCGGTGGTGGAATTAGGTTTTTGGCTCCGTGTTTGGTAGTTTGGGGGTACGTAGGTATATATAGGAGGAAGAAGTACGTCGGTGGAGCAACATGGGGCCCACGAGGGTGGAGGGCGCGCCCAGGCGGGGTAGGCCCGCCCCCTACCTCGTGGCCTCCTAGTTGATGTCTTGACGTAGGGTCCAAGTCCTCTGGATCACGTTCGTTTCGAAAATCACGTTCCCGAAGGTTTCATTCCGTTTGGACTCCGTTAGATATTCTTTTTCTGCGAAACTCTGAAATAGGTAAAAAATAGCAATTCTGGGCTGGGCCTCCGGTTAATAGGTTAGTCCCAAAAATAATATAGAAGTGTATAATAAAGCCCAATAATGTCCAAAACAGAATATATTATAGCATGGAACAATCAAAAATTATAGATACATTGGAGACGTATCACCTTTCATCCCTGCTCGTGACCTCCCCAACCCTTCACTATCTGAGGGGAGTTCTCTGCCGCCCGAGATGGCAGAGAGCGAGACGCCTCCGCGAGCCTCTCCGCCAATCATCACGAATGACACCAAGGTGTTGTCCCGAAGGACCTCTCTAGGCCGCGGAGGGGTGGGCGAGGCAGCCGAAACGGCGCCCGAGGGTAATACCTCGGCTGCCGAAGACACGGGGGGTGCGATCCCCATGGTGACTGACGACGGGGGCCCTGACCAGTCCGGCCCCCAGCCGGACATCATTCCGAAGACCCATGTGGCTCCGGAATCGGGCAAGCAGCCCCCTTTGAAGGAGGGGGGAGCATCAGCTCCGACGGCGACCTCCACTAATCTGGAGGCGCCGAATGCTCTGGTGGAAGCACTACAACGTGCTTCCATCATGGAGGAGCACCGCACCCTGATGGGTGTGGTGGTTGAGAAGGTTGAGTCCGCCAAGAGCAGGCTGAACGAAGCCTTCACCAGCCTACTAATAGGCTTCGAGGTATGCGACGTAATGCTCTAGACGCTTTCCATATGAAGGAAATATACCTGTATGTAGATAGTAGCCCCTGAAACTCTGTTTGGTTTTGAGAAAAGCCGAACAGAGGATCACATAGTATTCAAAAGAGGTGACGTACTTTCTATTTGTATGACAGGCTTCCCTGTTGGCGGCAACCGCCCAGGCCGCTGAAGTTTCCGAACTCAATCATGAATTGAAGCTGGTTGATGATGAGATGGACCGCGTTAACAAGCGGTTCGATGAGGCGCAAGGTATGTGTGTACTTTATGTTGGGGAACGTAGTATTTCAAAAAATTCCTACGATCACGCAAGATCTATCTAGGAGAAGCATAGCAACGAGCGGGGAGAGTGTGTCCACGTACCCTCGTAGGCCGAAAGCGGAAGTGTTTAATAACGCGGTTGATGTAGTCGAACGTCTTTGCGATCCAACCGATCAAGTACCGAACACACGGCACCTCCGCGATCTGCACACGTTCAGCTCGGTGACGTCCCTCGAACTTCTAGATCCAGCTGAGGTCGAGGGAGAGTTTCGTCAGCACGACGGCATGTTGACGGTGATGATGAAGTTACCGACGTAGGGCTTCGCCTAAGCACTACGACAATATGACCAAGGTGGAAATATGTGGAGGGGGGCACTAGACACGGCTAAGAATCAACTTGTGTGTCTATGGGGTGCCCCCTCCCCCGTATATAAAGGAGTGGAGGAGGGGGCCAGCCGGCCTCCTAGGGCGCGCCCCAAGGGGGGGGATTCCTACTCCTACTAGGAGTAGGTTTCCCCCCTTTCCTAGTCCAACTAGGAGGGGGAAGGAAGGGGAAGAGGAGAAGAAGGAAAGGGGGGGCCGGCCCCCCTCCCAATTCGGATTGGGCTTGGGGGGAACCCCTTGGCTGCCTCCTCTCTCTTCCACTAAAGCCCATGTAGGCCCATTAAGCCCCCGGGGGGTTCCGGTAACCCCCCGGTACTCCGGTAAATGCCCGAACTCATTCGAAACCATTCCGGTGTCCAAACATAACCTTCCAATATATGAATCTTCATGTCTCGACCATTTCGAGACTCCTCGTCATGTCCGTGATCACATCTGGGACTCCGAACTACCTTCGGTACATCAAAACACCTAAACTCATAATACCGATCATCATCGAACATTAAACGTGTGGACCCTACGGGTTCGATAACTATGTAGACATGACCGAGACTCATCTCTGGTCAATAACCAATAGCGGAACCTGGATGCTCATATTGGTTCTACATATTCTACGAAGATCTTTAGCGGTCAAACCGCATAACAACATACGTTGTTCCCTTTGTCATCGGTATGTTACTTGCCCGAGATTCGATCGTCGCTATCATCATACCTAGTTCAATCTCGTTACCGGCAAGTCTCTTTACTCGTTCCGTAATGCATCATCCCGTAACTAACTCATTAGTCACATTGCTTGCAAGGCTTATAGTGATGTGCATTACCGAGATGGCCCAGAGATACCTCTCTGACAATCGGAGTGACAAATCCTAATCTCGATCTATGCCAACTCAACAAACACCATCGGAGACACATGTAGAGCATCTTTATAATCACCCAGTTACGTTGTGACGTTTGATAGCACACTAAGTGTTCCTCCGGTATTCGGGAGTTGCATAATCTCATAGTCATAGGAACATGTATAAGTTATGAAGAAAGCAATAGCAATAAACTAAATGATCATAGTGCTAAGCTAACGGATGGGTCAAGTCAATCACATCATTCTCTAATGATGTGATCCCGTTCATCAAATGACAACTCATGTCTATGGCTAGGAAACTTAACCATCTTTTATTAATGAGCTAGTCAAGTAGAGGCATACTAGTGACACTCTGTTTGTCTATGTATTCACACATGTACTAAGTTTCCGGTTAATACAATTCTAGCATGAATAATAAACATTTATCATGATGTAAGGAAATATAAATAACAACTTTATTATTGCCTCTAGGGCATATTTCCTTCAGTCTCCCACTTGCACTAGAGTCAATAATCTAGATTACATTGTAATGATTCTAACACCCATGGAGTCTTGGTACTGATCATGTTTTGCTCGTGAGAGAAGCTTAGTCAACGGGTTTGCAACATTCAGATCCGTATGTATTTTGCAAATCTCTATGTCTCCCTCCTTGACTTGATCATGGATGGAATTGAAGCGTATCTTGATGTGCTTGGTTCTTGATGTAGCAAAGTAGCATAAGTATTTCCCTCAGTTTTTGAGAACCAAGGTATCAATCTAGTAGGAGGCCACGCTCAAGTCCCTCACACCTAGACAAACAAATAAGAACCTTGCAACCAACGCGATAAAGGGGTTGTCAATCCCTTCACGGCCACTTGCAAAAGTGAGATCTGATAGAGATGATAAGATAATATTTTTGGTATTTTTATGATAAAGATTAAAAGTAAAGATTGCAAAGTAAACAAAGATAGAAATAACGGTAGATTAATATGATGTAAAATAGACCCGGGGGCCATAGGTTTCACTAGTGGCTTCTCTCAAGATAGCATAAGTATTACGGTGGGTAAACAAATTACTGTCGAGCAATTGATAGAATTGAGCATAGTTATGAGAATATGTAGGTATGATCATGTATATAGGCATCACGTCCGTGACAAGTAGACCGACTCCTGCCTGCATCTACTACTATTACTCCACACATCGACCGCTATCCAGCATGCATCTAGAGTATTATGTTCATAAGAACGGAGTAACGCTTTAAGCAAGATGACATGATGTAGAGGGATAAACTCATGCAATATGATATAAACCCCATCTTTTTATCCTCGATGGCAACAATACAATACGTGTCGTTTCCCCTACTGTCACTAGGATCGAGCACCGGAAGATTGAACCCAAAGCTAAGCACTTCTCCCATTGCAAGAAAGATCAATCTAGTAGGCCAAACCAAACTGATAATTCGAAGAGACTTGCAAAGGTAACCAATCATACATAAAAGAATTCAGAGGATATTCAAATATTGTTCATAGATAATCTGGATCATAAACCCACAATTCATCGGATCTCGACAAACACACCGCAAAAGAAGATTACATCGAATAGATCTCCAAGAGAATGGAGGAGAACTTTGTATATTAAACATCCAAAACAGAATATATTATAGCATGGAACAATAAAAAATTATAGATACGTTGGAGACGTATCAAGCATCCCCAAGCTTAATTCCTGCTCGTCCTCGAGTAGGTAAATGATAAAAACAAAATTTTTGATGTGGAATGCTTCTTAGCATAATTTTCAATGTAATTCTTTTTATTGTGGCATGAATATTTAGATCCGAAAGATTCAAGATAAAAGTTTAATGTTGACATAAAAACAATAATACTTCAAACATGCTAACCAAGCAACTATGTCCTATCAAAATAACATAGCCAAAGAAAGCTTATCCCTACAAAATCATATAGTTAGGCCATGTTTCAATTTCGTCACACAAAACGTTCTCATCATGCATAACCTCGATGACAAGCCGAGCAATTGGTTCATACTTTTTAACGCGCTTCAGCCTTTTCAACCCTTACGCAATACATGAGCGCAAGCCATGGATATAGCACTATGGGTGGAATAAAGTATAATGATGGGGATTATGAGAGAAGACAAAAAGGTAGAAGGTCTCACATTGACGCGGCTAATCAATAGGCTATGGAGATGCCCATCGATTGATGTCAATGAGAGGAGTAGGGATTGCCATGCAACGGATGCACTTGAGCTATAAATGTATGAAAGCTCAATAAAAGAAACTAAGTGGGTGTGCATCCAACTTGCTTGCTCACGAAGACCTAAGGCATTTTGAGGAAGCCCATCATTGGAATATACAAGCCAAGTTCTATAATGAAAAATTCCCACTAGTATATGAAAGTGACAACATAGGAGACTCTCTATCATGAAGATCACAGTGCTACTTTGAAGCACAAGTGTGGAAAAAGGATAGTAACATTGTCCCTTCTCTCTTTTTCTCTCATTTTTTCTTTTTTTTTCTTTCTCTCTTTTTTTGTTGGGCCTTTTTTTTTCTTTGGCCTCTTTTTTATTTATTTAGTCCGGAATCTCATCCCGACTTGTGGGGGAATCATAGTATCCATCATCCTTTCCTCACATGGGGCAATGCTCTAATAATGATGATCATCACACTTCTATTATTTACAACTCAATACTTAGAACAAAATATGACTCTATGTGAATGTCTCCGGCGGTGTGCCGGGATATGCAATGAATCAAGAGTGACATGCATGAAAAATTATAAGAGGTGGCTTTGCCACAAATACGATGTCAACTACATGATCATGCAAAGAAATATGACAATGATGGAGCGTGTCATAATAAACGGAACGGTGGAAAGTTGCATGGCAATATATCTCGGAATGGCTACGGAAATGCCATGATAGGTAGGTATGGTGGTTGTTTTGAGGAAGATATAAGGATGTTTATGTGTGATAGAGCGTATCATATCACGGGGTTTGGATGCACTGGCGAAGTTTGCACCAACTCTCAAGGCGAGAAAGGGCAATGCACGGTACCGTAGAGGCTAGAAAATTGTGGAAGGTTGAGAGTGCGTATAATCCATGGACTCACATTAGTCATAAAGAACTCATATACTTATTGCAAAAGTTTATTAGCCCTCGAAGCAAAGTACTACTACGCATGTCCCTAGAGGGATAGATTGGTAGGAAAGATCATCGCTCGTCCCCGACCGCCACTCATAAGGAAAGCAATAAAAGAACACCTTATGTGTCAAAATTGACACACAACTTTTACCATACGTGCATGCTACGGGACTTGCCAACCTTAACACAAGTATTTCTCAATTTCACAATTACTCAACTAGCACACTCTAATATTACCACCTTTATGTCTCAAAACACTTATCAAGTATCAAACTCCTCATGATATTCAATGGACTCAATATGGAAGTTTTTATTACGCTCATCTTGGATGCCTATGCATTCGGATTAATTTCACAATTAAAGAAAATTACCATGCTGTTTAAGACTCTAAAAATAATATAAGTGAAGCATGAGAGATCAATAATTTCTATAAAATAAAACCACCACCGTGCTCTAAAAGATATAAGTGAAGCACTAGAGCAAAAACTATATAGCTCAAAAGGTATAAGTGAAGCACATAGAGTATTCTAACAAATTCCGAATCATGTGTGTCTCTCTCAAAAGGTGTGTACAGCGAGAATGATTGTGACAAACTAAAAAGCAAAGACTCAAATCATACAAGACGCTCCAAGCAAAACACATATCATGTGGTGAATAAAAATATAGCTCCAAGTAAAGTTACCGATAGACGAAGACGAAAGAGGGGATGCCTTACGGGGCATCCCCAAGCTTAAGCTTTTGGTTGTCCTTGAATTTTACCTTGGGGTGCCTTGGGCATCCCCAAGCTTAGGATCTTGCCAACCCTTGTTCCATAATCCATCAAATCTTTACCCAAAACTTGAAAAGTTCACAACACAAAACTTAACAGAAAATCTCGTGAGCTCCGTTAGCGAAAGAAAACAAAACACCACTTCAAGGTACTGTAATGAACTCATTCTTTATTTATGTTAGTGTTAAAACTACTGTATTCCAACTTTTCTATGGTTCATAAACTCCATTACTAGCCATAGATTCATTAAAATAAGCAAACAACACGCGAAAAACAGAATCTGTCAAAAACAGAACAGTCTGTAGTAATCTGTAACTAACGCAAACTTCTGGAACTCCAAAAATTCTACCAAAATAGGACGACCTAGATAATTTTTTATTGATCTACTGCAATTGGAATCAGTATTTTATCACGTTCTGGTGATTTTTAACAATTGTTTTCGTGAACAAAAAGTTTCTGGAATTTTCAGCAAGATCAAATAACTACCATCCAAGAAGATCCTATAGGTTTAACTTGGCACAAACACTAATTAAAACACAAAACCACATCTAAACAGAAGCTAGATGGATTATTTATTCCTAAACACAACCAAAAAGCAAAAAAAACTAAAATAAAATTGGGTTGCCTCCCAACAAGCGTTATCGTTTAACGCCCCTAGCTAGGCATAAATGCGAGGATAGATCTAGGTATTGCCATCTTTGGTAGGCAATACATAAGTGGCTCTCATAATAGATTCATAAGGTAATTTAATTTTCTTTCTAGGGAAGTGTTCCATGCCTTTCCTTAACGGAAATTGGAATCTAATATTCCCTTCCTTCATATCAATGATTGCGCCAATCGTTCTAAGAAAAGGTCTGCCAAGAATAATAGGACATGAAGGATTGCAATCTATATCAAGAACAATGAAATCTACGGGCACATAATTCCTATTTGCAACAATAAGAACATCATTCATTCTTCCCATAGGTTTCTTCATGGTGGAATCCGCAAGGTGCGAGTTTAAAGAACAATCATCAAATTCACGGAAACCTAGCAAATCACACAAAGTTTTTGGGATCGTGGAAACACTAGCACCCAAATCACACAAAGCATAGCATTCATGATCTTTAATTTTAATTTTTATTGTAGGTTCCCATTCATCATAAAGTTTTCTAGGGATAGAAACTTCCAACTCAAGTTTTTCTTCATAAGATTGCATCAAAGCATCAACGATATGTTTAGTAAAAACTTTATTTTGACTATAAGCATGAGGAGAATTTAGCACGGATTGCAACAAGGAAATACAATCTATCAAAGAGAAATTATCATAATTAAATTCCTTGAAATCCAAAATAGTGGGTTCATTGCTATCTAAAGTTTTAACCTCTTCAATCCCACTTCTACCAATTTTAGCATCAAGATCTAAAAACTCCGAATTTTTGGGACGCCTTCTAACTAAAGTTGACTCATCTCTAGTCCCATCATCATCAAGATTCATATTGCAAAACAAGGATTTAATAGGGGACACATCAATAACTTTTAGATCTTAATCTTTGTTCTCATAAAAATTAGAAGAACACGCCTTCACAAAGCAATCTTTCTTAGCACGCATCATAGCGGTTCTTTATTTGCACTCATCAATGGAAATTCTCATGGCTTTGAGAGACTCATTGATATCATGCTTAGGTGGAATATATCTAAGCTTCAAAGAATCAACATCAAGAGAAATTCTACCCACGTTCCGAGCGAATTCATCAATCTTAGGCATTTTTTCTTCAAGCAAAGCATTGAAATTCTTTTGTGAATTCATAAACTCTTTCACATTAGTCTCAAAATCAGAGGGCAAATTATTAAAATTTCCATAAGAATTGTTGTAGGAATTACCATAATTATTAGAGGAATTACTAGGGAACGACCTAGGATTAAAGTTTCCTCTATACGCGTTGTTACCAAAATTATTCCTACCAACAAAATTCACATCCATAGATTCATTATTATTCTCAATCAAAGTAGACAAAGGCATATCATTATGATCAGAAGAAACACTCTTATTAGCAAACAATTTCATAAGTTCATCCATCTTTCCACTCAAAACATTAATTTCTTCAATCGGATGAACCTTTTTACTAGTACATCTTTCATTGTGCCATTGAGAATAATTAACCATAATATTATCTAGGAGTTTAGTAGATTCTCCTAAAGTGATTTCCTTAAAAGTGCCTCCCGCGGCCGAATCTAAAAGATTTCTAGAAGCAAAATTCAATCCGGCATAAAAAATTTGTATAATCATGCACAAATTCAAACCATGAGTAGGGCAATTACGTATCATTAATTTCATCCTCTCCGAAGCTTGTGCAACATGTTCATGATCAAGTTTCTTAAAATCCATAATATCGTTTCTAAGAGAGATGATCTTAGCGGGAGGAAAATACTTAGAGATAAAAGCATCTTTGCACTTATTCCAAGAATCAATACTATTTTTAGGCAAAGACAAAAACCAAGTTTTAGCACGATCTCTAAGCGAAAAAGGAAATAGCTTCAATTTAACAATATCATTATCCATATCTTTCTTCTTTTGCATATCACACAAATCAATAACGCTATTTAGATGGGTAGCGACATCTTCACTAGGAAGGCCGGAAAATTGATCTTTCATGACAAGATTCAGCAAAGCAGGATTAATTTCACAAGATTCAGCATCAGTAAGAGGAGCAATCGGAGTGCTAAGAAAATCATTGTTGTTGGTATTGGCAAATCCACACAATTTAGTATTATCTTGAGCCATCGTGACAAGCAAGCAATCCAACACACGAGCAAACAAGAAGCACGCAAAAAAAGAGGCGAACGGAAAAGAGGGTGAATAAAAACGGCAAGGGTGAAGTGGGGGAGAGGAAAATGAGAGGCAAATGGCAAATAATGTAATGCGAGGGATAAGAGTTTGTGATGGGTACTTGGTGTGACTTGTGCGTAGACTCCCCGGCGGCAGCACCAGAAATGGCTTGTTGTCGGGAGATCAAATCCTTACTTGACTTGGTGTAAGCCTCCCCGGCAACGGTGCCAGAAATCCTTCTTGCTACCTCTTGAGCACTGCGTTGGTTTTCCCTTGAAGAGGAAAGGGTGATGCAGCAACGTAGCGTAAGTATTTTCATCAGTTTTTGAGAACCAAGGTATCAATCCAGTAGGAGGCCACGCTCAAGTCCCTCGCACCTACACAAACAAATAAGAACCTTGCAACCAACGCGATAAAGGGGTTGTCAATCCCTTCACGACCACTTGCAAAAGTGAGATCTGATAGAGATGATAAGATAATATTTTTGGTATTTTTATGATAAAGATTAAAAGTAAAGATTGCAAAGTAAACAAAGATAGAAATAACGGTAGTTTAATATGATGGAAAATAGACCCGGGGGCCATAGGTTTCACTAGTGGCTTCTCTCAAGATAGCATAAGTATTACGGTGGGTAAACAAATTACTGTCGAGCAATTGATAGAATTGAGCATAGTTATGAGAATATCTAGGTATGATAATGTATATAGGCATCACGTCCGTGACAAGTAGACCGACTCCTGCCTGCATCTACTACTATTACTCCACACAAAGACCACTATCCAGCATGCATCTAGAGTATTAAGTTCATAAGAACAGAGTAACGCTTTAAGCAAGATGACATGATGTAGAGGGATAAACTCATGCAATTATATAAACCCCATCTTTTTATCCTCGATGGCAACAATACAATACGTGTCGTTTCCCCTACTGTCACTGGGATCGAGCACCGCAAGATTGAACCCAAAGCTAAGCACTTCTCCCATTGCAAGAAAGATCAATATAGTAGGCCAAACCAAACTGATAATTCGAAGAGACTTGCAAAGATAACCAATCATACATAAAAGAATTCAAAGGAGATTCAAATATTGTTCATAGATAATCTGGATCATAAACCCACAATTCATCGGATCTCGACAAACACACCGCAAAAGAAGATTACATCGAATAGATCTCCAAGAGAATGGAGGAGAACTTTGTATTGAGATCCAAAGAGAGAGAAGAAGCCATCTAGCTAATAACTATGGACACGAAGGTCTGAGGTAAACTACTCACACATCATCAGAGAGGCTATGGTGTTGATGTAGAAGCCCTCCATGATCAATGCCCCCTCCGGCGGAGCGCCGGAAAATGCCCCAAGATGGGATCTCACGGGTACAGAAGGTTGCGGCGGTGGAATTAGGTTTTCGTGGTGCTCTCTGATGGTTTGGGGGTACGTAGGTATATATAGGAGGAGGAAGTAGGTCGGTGGAGCCACGAGGGGCCCACGAGGGTGGAGGGTGCACCCAGGGGGTTAGGCGCGCCCCCTGCCTCGTGGCCTCCTTGTTGGTTGCTTGATGTCCACTCCAAGTCCTCTGGATCACGTTTGTTCCAAAAATCACGCTCCCGAAGGTTTCATTCCGTTTGGACTCCGTTTGATATTCTTTTTCTACGAAACACTGAAATAGGCAAAAAACAGCAATTTGGGCTGGGCCTCCGGTTAATAGGTTAGTCCCCAAAATAATATAAGTGTATAAATAAGCCCATTAAACATCCAAAACAGAATATATTATAGCATGGAACAATCAAAAGTTATAGATACGTTGGAGACGTATCAGTTCCCTTGTGAAATCTGGATTCCTTTGCCAAGGCAATTGCACCGGTATTGTCACAAAAGATTTTCATTGGACCCGATGCACTAGGTATGACACCTAGATCGGATATGAACTCCTTCATCCAGACTCCTTCATTTGCTGCTTCCGAAGCAGCTATGTACTCCGCTTCACACGTAGATCCCGCCACGACGCTCTGCTTGGAACTGCACCAACTGACAGCTCGACCATTCAATATAAACACGTATCCGG
Source organism: Triticum aestivum (assembly GCF_018294505.1). Lineage (NCBI taxonomy): Eukaryota > Viridiplantae > Streptophyta > Magnoliopsida > Poales > Poaceae > Triticum > Triticum aestivum. Next base: position 197,957,466 of record NC_057799.1, read on the forward strand.
TTTGTGACTTAGAGTCATCCAGATCAGTGTCAAAGCTTGCATCGATGTAACCATTTACGACGAGCTCTTTGTCACCTCCATAAACGAGAAACATATCCTTAGTCCTTTTCAGGTATTTTAGGATGTTCTTGACCGCTGTCCAGTGATCCACTCCTAGATTACTTTGGTACCTCCCTATTAAACTAATAGCAAGGCACACATCATGTCTGGTACACAACATTGGATACATGATAGAACCTATGGCTGAAGAATAGGGAATGACTTTCATTTTCTCTCTATCTTCTGCAGTGGTCGGGCATTGAGTCTGACTCAACTTCACACCTTGTAACACAGGCAAGAACCCTTTCTTTGCTTGATCCATTTTGAACTTCTTCAAAACTTTAACAAGGTATGTGCTTTGTGAAAGTCCAGTTAAGCGTCTTGATCTATCTCTATAGATCTTGATGCCCAATATATAAGCAGCTTCACCGAGGTCTTTCATTGAAAAATTCTTATTCAAGTATCCTTTTATGCTATTCAGAAATTCAGCATCATTTCCAATCAACAATATGTCATCCACATATAATATCACAAATGCTACAGAGCTCCCACCCACTTTCTTGTAAATACAGGCTTCTCCAAAAGTCTGTATAAAACCATATGCTTTGATCACACTATCAAAGCGTCTATTCCAACTCCGAGAGGCTTGCACCAGTACATAAATGGATTGATGGAGCTTGCACACTTTGTTAGCACCTTTTGGATCGACAAAACCTTATGGTTGCATCATATACAACTCTTCTTTAAGATATCCATTAAGGAATGCAGTTTTGACATCCATTTGCCAAATTTCATAATCATAAAATGTGGCAATTGCTAACATGATTCGGACGGACTTAAGCATCGCTACGGGTGAGAAGGTCTGATCGTAGTCAACTCCTTGAACTTGTCGAAAACCTTTCGCAACAAGTCGAGCTTTGTAGACAGTAATATTACCGTCAGCGTCAGTCTTCTTCTTGAAGATCCATTTATTCTCTATGGCTTGCCGATCATCGGGCAAGTCAACCAAAGTCCACACTTTGTTCTCATACATGGATCCCATCTCAGATTTCATGGACTCAAGCCATTTTGTGGAATCTGGGCTCATCATCGCTTCCTCATAGTTCGTAGGTTCGTCATGGTCAAGTAACATGACTTCCAGAACAGGATTACCGTACCTCTCTAGTGCGATCTTACTCTGGTTGACCTACGAGGTTCGGTAGTAACTTGATCAGAAGTTTCATGATCATCATCATTAGCTTCCTCACTAATTGGTGTAGGAATCACTGGAACTGATTTCTGTGATGAACTACTTTCCAATAAGGAAGCAGGTACAGTTACCTCGTCAAGTTCTACTTTCCTCCCACTCACTTCTTTCGAGAGAAACTCCTTCTCTAGAAAGGATCCATTCTTAGCAATGAATATCTTGCCTTCGGATCTGTGATATAAGGTGTACCCAACAGTCTCCTTTGGGTATCCTATGAAGACACATTTCTCCGATTTGGGTTCGAGCTTATCAGGTTGAAGCTTTTTCACATAAGCATCGCAACCCCAACCTTTAAGAAACGACAACTTGGGTTTCTTGCAAAACCACAGTTCATATGGTGTCGTCTCAATGGATTTAGATGGTGCCCTATTTAACGTGAATGCAGCCGTCTCTAAAGCATAACCCACAAATGATAGTGGTAAATCAGTAAGAGACATCATAGATCGCACCATATCTAATAAAGTACGATTACGAAGTTCGGACACACCATTACACCGTGGTGTTCCGGGTGGCGTGAGTTGCAAAACTATTCCGCATTGTTTCAAATGAAGACCAATCTCGTAACTCAAATATTCTCCTCCACGATCAGATCGTAGAAACTTTATTTTTCTTTACGATGATTTTCCACTTCACTCTGAAATTCTTTGAACTTTTCAAATGATTCAGACTTATGTTTCATCAAGTAGATATACCCATATCTGCTTAAATCATCTGTGAAGGTCAGAAAATAACGATACCCGCCGCGAGCATCAACACTCATCGGACCGCATACATCAGTATGTATTATTTCCAACAAGTCTGTTTCTCGCTCCATTGTTCCGGAGAACAGAGTCTTAGTCATCTTGAGGCATGGTTCGCAAGCATCAAGTGATTCCAAAAGCCCAACAGCATGGAGTTTCTTCAAGCACCAATATGACCTAAACGGCAGTGCCACAAATAAGTTGCACTATCATTATTAAACTTATATCTTTTGGCTTCAATACTATGAACATGTGTATCACTACTATCAAACAACCATTATTCTCTGATTTAAATGAATAACCGTCTTGCATCAAACAAGATCCAAATATAATTTTCATGCCTAACGATGGCACCAAATAACAATTATTCAGTTCTAAAACTAATCTCGAAGGTAGATGTAGAGGTAGCGTGCCGACGGCGATCACATCGACTTTGGAACCATTTCCCACGCACATCGTCACCTCGTCCTTAGCCAATCTTCGCTTAATCCGTAGCCCCTGTTTCAAGTTGCAAATATTAGCAACAAAACCAATATCAAATACCCAGGCGCTACTGTGAGCATTAGTAAGGTACACATCAATGACATGTATATCAAATATACCTTTCACTTTGCCATCCTTCTTTTCCGCCAAATACTTGGGGTGGTTTCGCTTCCAGTGACCAGTCCCTTTGCAGTAGAAGCACTCAGTTTCAGGCTTAGGTCCAGACTTGGGCTTCTTCACTTGAGCAGCAACTTTCTTGCCGTTCTTCTTGAAGTTCCTCTTCTTCCCTTTACCCTTTTTCTGGAAACTAGTGGTCTTGTTGACCATCAACACTTGATGCTCCTTCTTGATTTCTACCTCCGCAGCCTTTAGCATTGCGAAGAGCTCGGGAATTGTCTTATCCGTCCCTTGCATATTATAGTTCATCACGAAGCTCTTGTAGCTTGGTGGCAGTGATTGAAGAACTCTGTCAATGACACTATCAACCGGAAGATTAACTCCCAGTTGAGTCAAGTGATTGTGGTACCCAGACATTCTAAGTATATGCTCACTGACAGAACTATTCTCCTCCATTTTGTAGCTATAGAACTTATTGGAGACTTCATATCTCTCAATCTGGGTATTTGCTTGAAATATTAACTTCAACTCCCGGAACATCTCATATGCTCCATGACGTTTAAAACGTTGTTGAAGTCCCAGTTCTAAGCCGTAAAGCATGGCACACTGAACTATCGAGTAGTCATCAGCTTTGCTCTGCCAGACGTTCATAACATCTGGCGTTGCTCCTGCAGCGGGTTTGGTACCTAGTGGTGCTTCCAGGACGTAATTCTTCTGTGCAGCAATGAGGATAATCCTCAAGTTACGGACCTAGTCTGTGTAATTGTTACCGTCATCTTTCAACTTAGCTTTCTCTAGGACCGCATTAAAATTCAACAAAACAACAGCACGGGCCATTTATCTACAACAACATAGACATGCAAAATACTATCAGGTACTAAGTTCATGATAAATTAAAGTTCAATTAATCATATTACTTAAGAACTCCCACTTAGATAGACATCCCTCTAATCATCTAACTGATCACGTGATCCATATCAACTAAATTGTAGCGACCAGACCTCAAACAGTCTGATCTACCATGCACCAGTGTCATCCCTGGATCAGTAATGCTGACACGCACAGTACTTGGACGATTTATAACAGAGTAGCAATCACACACTTATTACATCGAGTATCTCAAAAGAGAAATAAATATGACAAATATGGCTTAAGGCCAACTAAAACGATAACAGCGGAAGACTTGGAGGATAAGTGAGTCCATCAACTCCAAAGGCATCATTGAGTATAAGACCACGACCTAAGGCACCTTACTCGTCGTCTGAAAAGTCTGCAACATGAAACGTTGCAGCCCAAAAACGGGCTAGCACATGGAATATGCTGGCAAAATAACACATAGAGAGTAATGAACCGAATAAAGCTATACTACATGCATATTTGGCTGGTGTTAAGCTCTATGGTTACAGTTTTGCGAAAAGCCAATTTTTCCCTACTGCAAAGGAATAAATTTTATTTAACTATCATGGTGGTTGTTAAACATTGAGAATGGTTGACAGCATCTCAATCCCAATTAAGTATCATCCTTAACCCAACAAAATTAATTTGGGTAACATGATGAGATTCACATGATAATCCAAGTACTAGATACTCAAGATGTCCATAACCGGGGACACGGCTAATCATGATTAGTTTATACACTCTGCAGAGGTTTGTGCACTTTTCCCCACAAGACTCGATCTCCTCCGTTGGATTACTCGCACTACATGGTGTTTGAGTGACGGATGACCGAGACATAGTCTTTCAGAAGTGTTTGCACCTTACGATCGGGTAGACCGTTACACCTACTTTCCCCTACATCTGCTAGTCTACCACTGTAAGAGTTCACACAACTTACTCAACTATGCTAGAGCCCATAATAGCTTGCGGCTGCACACGGAAGTTTCTAGCATGAATAATCTCATGATCCCTTTGAGCTTGGGTGGCGGTCCAAAAGAAAACAGGCAATCACTGGGATACCCAGGTGCCTCAATCCACCCAGATGTGTGTTTAAGTTGCCACCTTAAGTAAACCATTAAATTAACAATCTCACATCTGTCATGGATACACTCACCCAATCCACGTCTACTAGCATAGCATAGCAATATGAGCAAACGTAGAAGTAACTCCCAAAGGTTTGATAACAAAACAGGTAATAGGTACTACCTCATCTACTTCCCAATACCCACAATTTAATTAGATCCTAATCATGCAATGTTTGAGGATTGGTCTAATGCAATAAAACTGGGTAGTAAAGAGGTATGATCAAAGTGTTACTTGCCTTGCTGATGATCCGTGAAACCTAGAGATTCGAAGTAGCAAGCGGCGCACTCCGGGTACTCTATCGCAAACAAACAAGCATACAGTAAGCACTCAACTAATGCACAGGTAAAACTCAAATAAAATATCTAACCAGAAAGTTCAACTTAAGAACTCCGGTTTGCAAAAAGAATCAAATCAAGCGAAGCAACGAAAGTCAAATGGCGAAAGAAACAAGCTTCGTTTACTAATCTGGATCTAAGTCAAATTTTATAGTAGCAAAACTTGTTTGAGTTGGTTAAACGGAAAGAGAATTTCGAGACGAAACTCTAGGCGCTAGAATCGCCTGATTCCGATAAACGAGCGAAAAGATATACTAGAACGAAAATCGGATCAGAAATCGCGATCTGGAATAATCGCGGAAAATCCGAGAAAAAGAAAAACTGACGAACAGTTTATCGAACGAACGTTCATTAACTGTAACTAAACGATGAACACGTTCGTTAAAACGAACAAACGAGCGAACATTGCAAATTAACTAAACCGAGAAAAATAAAAAACCTAGGGTTTAAAAAAAACCGAATTGTTTTTTTAAATCCGGACACGGCGGCGGCGGCTCGGTATACCTCCGGGGAGGCTCTCCGGCGGGGCGGGACGGCTCCGGCAGGGCGTCAGGGCTGCGGGGTGGCGGCGTAGGGCGGCGGGGTCGATGGGCGGCGGGGTCGATGGGCGGCGGCTTCGGGCGGCCCCGGCGGCTTGGGGGCGTCGGCGTCGGGCGGCTCCGGCGTCGGCGGTTTCGGTGGCGGGCGGCGGGCTTGGGGGTGAGGGGAGAGGTGGCGGTGGGGGCGGGGTACTTATAGGAGGGGGGGGCGACTCCGGCTTGGGGAGGGGGCAACCCCGGGAGGGGTGCTCCTCCCGGATTCGTCGGCGGCGGCGGACTCCGTCGCGGAGACGACGACGGGAGGCGGTGGCGCTCGCGGGGCGGCCTGGCTCGGCTGGGTTCGGCCCAGTCGGGCGGCGCGGGATTCCTTTTTAATAAATTTCGCCGAACTAAAAACAATTCTAGAAAAATAAATAAAAATCTAAAAATACGGAAACAATTTTTCACTGTCTAATTAAAATAATTAGAACGAGATGAACATTTTCTTGGCCCAAAAATGCAATTTTGAAAACGTGCAATTTTTCTAATGCAAATAAAATTGCGATAAAATCCAAATAAAATCGAATATTTGATTTTGATATTTTTCCTCCAATATTTCAATTATTTTGGAGAAGTCATATTTTCTCCTCTCATATATTTCAATATGAAATATTTTCGGAGAGAAAAATAATTAAAATCAATGATCCTATTTTCAAAATTTGAGAAAACCCAAATATGAAAATAACGAAATCCCCAACTCTCTCTCCGAGGGTCCTTGAGCTGCTTAGGATTTCGAGGATTTGCCAAAATGCAATAAAATATGCTATGCAATGATGATCAAATGTATACATTCCAAATTGAAAATTTGGGATGTTACATAAACCATGTCTGATCATCACGTGAGATGGAGTTGTTTTCAATGATGTTGATCATATCTACTATATGATTCACGCTCGACCTTTCGGTCTCAGTGTTCCGAGGCCATATCTGCATATGCTAGGCTCGTCAAGTTTAACCCGAGTATTCTGCGTGTGGAAAACTGGCTTGCACCTGTTGTATGTGAACGTAGAGCTTATCACACCCGATCATCACGTGGTGTCTCGGCACGACGAACTGTAGCAATGGTGCATACTCAGGGAGAACACTTATACCTTGAAATTTAGTGAGAGGCCATCTTATAATGCTACCGTCGTACTAAGCAAAATAAGATGCATAAAGGATAAGAATCACATGCAATCAATATAAGTGATATGATATGGCCATCATCATCTTGTGCCTTTGATCTCCATCTCCAAAGCACCGTCATGATCACCATCGTCACCGGCTTGACACCTTGATCTCCATCGAAGCATCATTGTCGTCTCGCCAACTATTGCTTCTACGACTATTGCTACTGCTTAGTTTTAAAGTAAAGCAATTACATGGTGATTGCATTTCATACAATAAAGCGACAACCATATGGCTCCTGCCAGTTGCCGATAACTGTGTTACAAAACATGATCATCTCATACAAAAATTTATATAATCACGTCTTGACCATATCACATCACAACATGCCCTGCAAAAACAAGTTAGACGTCCTCTACTTTGTTGTTGCAAGTTTTACGTGGCTGCTACGGGCTTTAGCAAGAACCGTTCGTCAAGTTTGTTGTTTTAACCATCAACAAGGACCGGGCGTAGTCACACTCGATTCAACTAAAGTTGGAGAAACAGACACCCACTAGCCACCTGTGTGCGAAGCACGGCGGTAGAACCAGTCTCATGAACGCGGTCATGTAATGTCGGTCTGGGCCGCTTCATCCAGCAATACCGCCAAATCAAAGTATCACATGCTGGTAAGCAGTATGACTATTATCGCCCAAAACTCATTGTGTTCTACTCGTGCATATAACATCTACGCATAGACCTGGCTCGGTTGCCACTGTTGGGGAACGTAGTATTTCAAAAAAAATCCTACGATCACGCAAGATCTATCTAGGAGAAGCATATCAACGAGCGGGGAGAGTGTGTCGACGTACCCTCGTAGACCGAAAGCGGAAGCGTTTAGTAACGCGGTTGATGTAGTCGAACGTCTTCGCGATCCAACTGATCAAGTACCGAACGCACGACACCTCCGTGATCTGCACACGTTCAGCTTGGTGATGTCCCTCAAACTTCTAGATCCAGCTGAGGTGGAGGGAGAGTTTCGTCATCACGACGACGTGTTGACAGTGATGATGAAGTTACTGACGCAGGGCTTCGCCTAAGCACTACGACAATATGACCGAGGTGGAAATATGTGGAGGGGGGCACCACACATGGCTAAGAATCAACTTGTGTGTCTACGTGGTGCCCCCCCCGTATATAAAGGAGTGGAGGAGGGGGCCGGCCAGCCTCCTATGGCACGCCCCAAGGGGGGATTCCTACTCCTACTAGGAGTAGGTTTCCCCCCTTTCCTAGTCCAACTAGGAGGGGGAAGGAAGGGGAAGAGGAGAAGAAGGAAAGGGGAGCCGACACCCCTCCCAATTCGGATTGGGCTTGGGGGGCGCCCCACCTCTTGGCCGCCTCCTCTCTCTTCCACTAAAGCCCATGTAGGCCCATTAAGCCCCCGGGGGGTTCCGGTAACCCCTCGATACTCCGTTAAATGCCCGAACTCATCGGAAACCATTCCGGTGTCCAAACATAACCTTCCAGTATATCAATCTTCATGTCTCAACCATTTCGAGACTCCTCGTCATGTCTGTGATCACATCCGGGACTCCGAACTACCTTCGGTACATCAAAACACATAAACTCATAATACCGATCGTCATCGAACATTAAGCGTGTGGACCCTATGGGTTCGAGAACTATGTAGACATGACCGAGACTCATATCCAGTCAATAACCAATAGCGGAACCTAGATGCTCATATTGGTTCCTACATATTCTATGAAGATCTTTATCGGTCAAACCGCATAACAACATACATTGTTCCCTTTGTCATCGGTATGTTACTTGCCCGAGATTCGATCGTCGGTATCATAATACCTAGTTCAATCTCGTTACCGGCAAGTCTCTTTACTCGTTCTGTAATGCATCATCCCGTAACTAACTCATTAGTCACATTGCTTGCAAGGCTTATAGTGATGTGCATTACCGAGAGGGCCCAGAGACACCTCTCCGATAATCGGAGTGACAAATCCTAATCTCGATCTATGCCAACTCAACAAACACCATCAGAGACACCTGTAGAGCATCTTTATAATCACCCAGTTACGTTGTGACGTTTGATAGTGATGACCCACAAGTATAGGGGATCTATCGTAGTCCTTTCGATAAGTAAGAGTGTCGAACCCAACGAGGAGCTGAAGGAAATGATAAGCGGTTTTCAGCAAGGTATTCTCTGCAAGCACTGAAATTATAGGTAACAGATAGTTTTGTGATAAGATAATTTGTAACGAGCAACAAGTAACAAATGTAAATAAAGTGCATCAAGGTGGCCCAATCCTTTTTGTAGCAAAGGACAAGCCTGGACAAACTCTTATATAGAGCAAAGCGCTCCCGAGGACACATGGGAATTATCGTCAAGCTAGTTTTCATCACGTTCATATGATTCGCGTTCGGTACTTTGATAATTTGATATGTGGGTGGACCGGTGCTTGGGTGCTGTCCTTACTTGGACAAGCATCCCACTTATGATTAACCCTTATTGCAAGCATCCGCAACTACAAAAGAAGTATTAAGGTAAACCTAACCATAGCATGAAACATGTGGATCCAAATCAGCCCCTTACGAAGCAACGCATAAACTAGGGTTTAAGCTTCTGTCCCTAGCAACCCATCATCTACTTATTACTTCCCAATGCCTTCCTCTAGGCCCAAACAATGGTGAAGTTTCATGTAGTCGACGTTCACATAACACCATTAGAGGAGAGACAACATACATCTCATCAAAATATCGAACGAATACCAAATTCACATGACTACTAATAGCAAGACTTCTCCCATGTCCTCAGGAACAAACGTAACTACTCACAAAGCATATTCATGTTCATAATCAGAGGAGTATTAATATGCATAAAGGATCTGAACATATGATCTTCCACCAAATAAACCAACTAGCATCAACTACAAGGAGTAATCAACACTACTAGCAACCTACAAGTACCAATCCCAGACTATGAGACAAGAATTGGATATAAGAGATGAACTAGGGTTTGAGAGGTGATGGTGCTGGTGAAGATGTTGATGGAGATTGGCCCCCTCCCGACGAGAGGAGCGTTGGTGATGACGATGGCGATGATTTCCCCCTCCCGGAGGGAAGTGTCCCCGACAGAACAGCTCCGCCAGAGCCCTAGATTGGTTCCGCCAAGGTTCCACCTCGTGGCGGCGGAGTCTCGTCCAGAAAGCTTGCTTCTCATTTTTCTTCGGACGAAAGACTTCATATAGCAGAAGATGGCCAACAGGGGGCTCACGAGGCAGGGGGCGCGCCCAGGGTGGTAGGGCGCGCCCCCCACCCTCGTGGCCAGGGTGTGGGCCCCCTCTGGTATTTCTTCCGCTCAGTATTTTTTATTATTTCCAAAAATAACTTTCGTGGAGTTTCAGGACTTTTGGAGTTGTGCAGAATAGGTCTCTAATATTTGCTCCTTTTCCAGCCCAGAATTCCAGCTGCCGGCATTCTCCCTCCTTATGTAAACCTTGTAAAATAAGAGAGAATAGGCATAAGTATTGTGACATAATGTGTAATAACAGCCCATAATGCAATAAATATCGATATAAATGCCTGATGCAAAATGGACGTATCAACTCCCCCAAGCTTAGACCTCGCTTGTCCTCAAGCGGAAGCCGATAACGATAAATATGTCCACATGTTTAGAGGGATAATGTCATATGATTTCTCATAACAGCAACATAAATGGATAATGTCATATGATTTCTTATGCTCAAGTAATAATCTATTCACAATGCAAAGTGTGAATCAGAAACATTATTGAGAAGTAACAAACTATAATCTTAGTCATTGAAGCAATTGCAATTTATCATAACATCAGAAAGAGTCTATGTCAGAGCTTTTCAGCAAGTCCACATACTCAACTATCATTTAGTCTTAAACAATTGCTAACACTCATGCAATACTTGTGGTTACGGAGTTTTAATCAGACACAGAGAAAGATAGGGGCTTATAGTTTCGCCTCCCAACCTTTTACCTCAAGGGTAATGTCAACAATAATAACTCATGCTCACTTACATCCAATTAGATATATATATATCAGAATCTTTTCAACACAGTGTGCTTGCCAAAGGATAAATGTAAAAAGGAAAGGTGAAGATCACCATGACTCTTGCATAAGGTAGAAGATAATAATAAAAGATAGGCCCTTCGCAGAGGGAAGCAGAGGTTGCCATGCGCTTTCAGGGTTGGATGCACAAAATCTTAATGCGAAAGAACGTCACTTTATATTGCCACTTGTGATATAGACCTTTATTATGCAATCTGTCGCTTTTATTTCTTCCACATCACAAGATCGTATAAAGATTATTTCCTCCACACCAATCAATCATACATATTTAGAGAGCAATTTTTATTGCTTGCACCGATGACAACTTACTTGAAGGATCGTACTCAATCCATAGGTAGATATGGTGGACTCTCATGGCAAAACTGGTTTTAAGGGTATTTGGAAGCACAAGTAGTATCTCTACTTGGTGCAAAGAATTTGGCTAGCATGAGGGAGAAAGGCAAGCTCAACATGTTGGATGATCCATGAAAATGTACTTTATCTCAGATATAAGAAAACATAACCCATTACATTGTCTTCCTTGTCCAACATCAACTCTTTAGCATGTCATATTTTAATGAGTGCTCCCAATCATAAAAGATGTCCAAGATAGTATATCTATATGTGAAACATCTCTTTCTTTATTACTTCCTATTAATTGCAACGATGACCAAAACTATGTTTGTCAACTCTCAACAACTTTTAATCATCATACTCTTTCTATGTGAAGTCATTACTCTCCATAAGATCAATATGATCTCTTTGTTTCTTTTTATTCTTTTATCTTTTCTTTTATTCACTCAAGATCATAGCAAGATAATCAAGCCCTTGACTCAACACTAATCTTTATTATATAGCTCACGGACTCGATTACATAAAGGGATCATAAAGCAAAACTCAAAACTAGATCATACTAAAAACTTTATTGTACTAGATCAAGATATTACTAAAAGGATCGAACTAAGAAAACGGTAAAGATAGGAGTGTGATGGTGATACGATACCGGGGCACCTCCCCCAAGCTTGGCAGTTGCCAAGGGGAGTGCCCATACCCATGTGATTATGTCTCCTTTTCCGGAGGTGGTGATGATGGAGTTGTTGATGATGACAGTTGTGCCTTTAGCTTCTTCATATTGTAATTGACAAGGGCAATTTCCTCCTTTAAATCATCAACCTCCGATTCCAGCTTCAAGATCTTGTCACATAAGTCTCCTTTGCTTTGCTGCCGAAAACGAGAAGGAATAGATCGGTTGTTAGATAGTTTAGCCCTCTTAGGGAGACTAGATTTCTTGAACTTCACGTGCATATCCCCAGGTTGAGGTAGAGGGACATCCTCCTCCTCCGAACTTGAATCATTGATCCTCATCAAATGAGCATCCTCCTCCTCATCCGTAGTTTGACCACAAGGAGATAGATCCCCATAGGTCTTTGGGTCAGCAATGAGGTGTGAGACATAGCTCTCTCCGTCGGAATCCTGAGATGACATCTTGCTCCAAATCTGCCGCAGAAACAGCTCGAAACAAAAATAGAGGATATTTGCGTGGTACAGGAGTCAAAACCTTCGGGAGATTATATAATGAATTTTTACCGACCAAAATATGTAACGTGCAAGAAAACGGAGTCCGGAGAGCACACGAGGTGCCCACAAGGCAGGGGGGCGCGCCCAGGGGGGTAGGGCGCGCCCTCCACCCTCGTGGTGCCCTTGTGTCCTTCCTGGACTGCTTCTTATTTTTCTAAATATTCCAAAACGGAGAAAAATTGCCATTAGAACTGTTTTGGGGTCGGTTTACTTACCGTACCACATACCTATTCCTTTTCAGAGTCTGAAACGTTCTGGAAAGTGTCCCTTATGCATTCCTCCGGGGTTACGGTTTCAATAACATTGGTTTCAACATTTATAGGATTACTTGAGATATAATGTTTAATTCTTTGACCGTTCACCACCTTCGGATTTGTGCCTTCGAAGTTGTTGATTTTTATGGCACCGGAACAATAGACCTCCTCGATAACGTAAGGACCTTCCCATTTAGAGAGAAGTTTCCCTGCAAAAAATCTTAAACGAGAGTTGTATAGCAATACATAATCACCTACATTAAACTCACGCTTTTGTATCCTTTTGTCATGCCATCTTTTAACTTTTTCTTTAAACAATTTGGCATTCTCATAGGCTTGGGTTCTCCATTCATCAAGTGAACTAATGTCAAATAACCTCTTTTCACCGGGAAGTTTGAAATCATAGTTGAGCTCTTTAATGGCCCAATATGCCTTATGTTCTAGTTCGAGAGGTAAGTGACATGCTTTTCCATAAACCATTTTATACGGAGACATACCCATAGGATTTTTATATGCAGTTCTATAGGCCCATAATGCATCATCAAGTTTCTTGGACCAATTCTTTCTAGATCTATTAACAGTCTTTTGCAAAATTAATTTGAGTTCTCTATTACTCAATTCTACCTGACCACTAGACTGTGGGTGATAAGGAGATGCAATTCTATGATTAACATCATACTTAGCAAGCATTTTACGGAAAGCACCATGAATAAAATGTGAACCACCATCAGTCATTAAATATCTAGGGACTCCAAACCTCGAAAAAATAACTTCTTTAAGCATCTTAATAGAGGTGTTATGATCAGCACTACTAGTTGGAATAGCTTCTACCCACTTAGTAACGTAATCAACAGCAACTAAAATATGTGTATATCCATTAGAGGCAGGAAACGGTCCCATATAATCAAAGCCCCAAACATCAAAGGGTTCAATAACAAGTGAATAATTCATAGGCATTTCTTGACGTCTACTAATATTACCAATTCTTTGACATTCATCACAAGATAGGACAAACTTACGGGCATCCTTGAAGAGAGTAGGCCAATAAAAACCGGATTGCAATACCTTATGTGCAGTTCTATCTCCAGCGTGGTGTCCTCCATAAGCTTCGGAGTGACACTTGCGTAGGATCTGTTCCTGTTCATGCTCAGGTACACAACGTCTAATAACACCATCTACTCCTTCTTTATAAAGATGTGGGTCATCCCAAAAGTAATGTCTCAAATCATAGAAAAACTTTTTCTTTTGCCGGTATGTGAAACTAGGTGGTATAAATTTAGCAACAATGTAATTAGCATAATCAGCATACCATGGAGCAGTATGAGCAGCATTTATGACATTTAATTGTTCATCAGGAAAGCTATCATCAATAGGTAGTGGGTCATCAAGCACATTTTCTAACCTAGACAAGTTGTCTGCAACGGGGTTCTCAGCTCCCTTTATATCAATGATATGCAAATCAAATTCTTGTAGCAAGAGAGCCCATCTAATAAGTCTAGGTTTAGCATCTTTATTTTCCATAAGGTATTTAATAGCAGCATGATCAGTGTGAATAGTTACTTTAGAATCAACAATATAAGGTCTGAACTTATCACAAGCAAATACAACTGCTAAAAATTCTTTTTCAGTAGTAGCATAATTTCTCTGAGCATTGTTTAGAGTTTTACTGGCATATTGAATAACATTTAATTTCTTATCAACTCTTTGCCCTAGAACAGCACCTACGGCATAATCACTAGCATCACACATAATTTCAAAGGGTAAATTCCAATCAGGTGGCTGAACAATAGGTGCAGAGATCAATGCTTTCTTAAGTATTTCAAATGCTTCTACACAATCATCATCAAAGACAAATGATATATCTTTTTGCAATAAATTAGTCAGAGGCCGAGAAATTTTTGAGAAGTCCTTAATGAACCTCCTATAGAAGCCGGCATGACCAAGGAAACTTCTTATACCTTTGATGTCCTTGGGACATGGCATCTTTTCAATAGCATCAACTTTAGCTTTATTAACTTCAATACCTCTTTCAGAAATTTTATGCCCCAAGACAATGCCTTCATTAACCATACAGTGGCACTTTTTCCAGTTCAAGACAAGATTAGTTTCTTCACATCTCTGCAAAACTCGATCAAGGTTGCTCAAGCAATCATCAAAAGAGGATCCATAAAAGGAGAAATCGTCCATGAAAACCTCACAAATCTTTTCACAAAAGTCAGAGAATATAGCCATCATGCATCTTTGAAAGGTAGTAGGTGCATTACATAAACCAAAAGGCATACGTCTATAAGCAAACGTACCGAAAGGGCAAGTAAATGTGGTCTTTGCTTGATCATCAGCTGACACAGGTATTTGAGAGAAACCAAAATAACCATCTAGAAAACAAAAATGCGTATGTTTGGATAATCTTTGTAGCATTTGATCAATAAAAGGTAAAGGGTAATGATCTTTTTTAGTAGCTTTATTTAATTTGCGGAAATCAATTACCATCCTATAACCTGTAATAATTCTTTGCGGAATCAATTCATCTTTGTCATTAGGAACGATAGTAATACCTCCCTTCTTAGGGACACAATGGACAGGACTTACCCATTGACTATCAGCAACGGGATAGATTATACCTGCCTCAAGGAGCTTTAGTATTTCCTTTCTTACCACTTCTTTCATCTTAGGATTCAGCCGTCGTTGGTGATCAATAACTGGTTTGGCATCTTTCTCCAAATTTATTTTATGTTGACATAGAGTGGGACTAATGCCCTTAAGATCATCAAGAGTATATCCAATAGCAGCACGGTGCTTCTTCAGAGTTTTCAATAATTTCTCTTCCTCCTTCTCTGAAAGGTTAGCACTAATAATAATAGGATATATCTTCTTTTCATCAAGGTAAGCATATTTAAGAGTATCAGTCAATGGTTTAAGCTCAAACACGGGATCACCCTTGGGTGGAGGAGGATCCCCTAGAATTTCAATAGGCAAATTGTGTTTCAGAATAGGTCCCTGTTTAAAGAACACTTCATCTATTTCCCTTCTTTCATTCATAAACATATCATTTTCATGGTCTAGCAAATATTGTTCTAACGGATCACTAGGAGGTACGACAATAGAAGCAAGACCAATAATTTCATCTTTACTAGGCAATTCCTCTTCACGGTGTTGTCTACGAAATTTAGAGAAATTAAACTCATGATACATATCACCCAAACCGATAGTAACAACATCCTTTTCGCAGTCTATCCTAGCATTAACAATGTTCAAGAAGGGTCTACCAAATATAATGGGACAAAAGCTATCTTGTGGGGAACCAAGAACAAGAAAATCAGCAGGATATTTAGTTTTCGCACACAAGACTTCAACATCTCTAACAATTCCAATTGGTGATATAGTATCTCTATTGGCAATCTTAATAGTGACATCAATATCTTCTAACTCAGCAGGTGCAATATCATGCATAATTTCTTTTTTTAAGTCAATAGGTATTGCACTAGCACTAGCATCCATATCACATAAGGCATGATAACAATGATCTCCTATTTTAACAGAAATAATAGGCATGCCTACCACAGGTCTATGTTTATCTTTAGCACAAGGTTTAGCAATTCTAGCAGTCTCATTACAGAAATAAATAACATGCCCATCAATATTATCAGCCAAGAGATCTTTAACCATAGCAATATTAGGTTCAACTTTAACTTGCTCAGGAGGTGTATAAGTTCTAATATTGGTTTTACAAACCACAGTTGAAGCTTTAGCATGATCTTTTATCCTAACAGGAAAAGGTTGTTTCTCAACATAAGTAGTAGGAACAATAGGATCATTATAAGTGATAGTATTTTCTTCAACTTTAATAGGTGCAGCTACTTTTACTTCTATGGGAGGATGATATTTAAACCACTTCTCCTTAGGGAGATCAACATGAGTAGCAAAAAATTCACAGAAAGAAGCTACTATCTCAGAGTCAAGTCCATATTTAGTGCTAAATTTACGGAAAACATCGGTATCCATAAAAGATTTAACACAATCAAACTTAGGTTTCATACCTGACTCCTTACCTTCATCGAGGTCCCAATATTCAGAGTTGCATTTAATTCTTTCCAATAAATCCCATTTGAATTCAATAGTCTTCATCATAAAAGAGCCAGCACAAGAAGTATCGAGCATGGTGCGATTATTATCAAAAAGCCGAGCATAAAAGTTTTGAATAATCATTTCTCTTGAGAGCTCATGATTGGGGCATGAATATAACATTGATTTAAGCCTCCCCCAAGCTTGAGCGATGCTTTCTCCTTCGTGAGGCCAAAAGTTATATATATAATTGCGATCACGATGAACAAGATGCATAGGATAAAACTTCTGATGAAATTCCAATTTCAATCGTTTGTAGTTCCATGACCCCATATCATCACATAGCCTATACCATGTCAATGCATCTCCCTTCAAAGATAAAGGGAAGACCTTCTTCTTGATAACATCATCGGGCATACCTGCAAGCTTAAATAATCCACAAACTTCATCCACATATATTAGGTGCTCATCAGGATGTAATGTTCCATATCCTTCAAAAGGATTAGCTAGTAGTTTTTCTACCATACCCGAAGGAATTTCAAAGTAGACATTTTCATTTTCAGTAGGTTCAGTAGGTTGAGGAGCAACTCTTTGCTCTACTAGTCGGGGTGAAGATACCCCGAACAAGCCCCTCAGAGGATTACTGTAATACCCCGGATGTAACTTTCCATAGTTTTAACACCAACTCTTGCCATTTTCGGCTATGTGTTATGATATTCCCTTCGTGGTCGGTTTTTGTTTTTCGTTTTGCATTTTGTTCATGTCATGCATCTCATATCATGTCATCATGCGCATCTCATTTGCATACGTGTTCTCTCATGCATCCGAGCATTTTCCCCGTTGTCCGTTTTGCAATCCGGCACTCCCACACGCACCGGCGCACCCCTCTTGTTTCTTTTCGGGAGCGGGTGTTAAACGTTCTCGGAATGGACCGAGGTTTGCCAAGTGGCCTTGGTATACCACCGGTAGACCACCTGTCAAGTTTCGTTCCATTTGGAGGTCGTTTGATGCTCCAACGGTTAACCGGGTAACCGCAAAGGCCTTTTGTGTGTTGCAGCAAAACACCCCTCCAAACAGCCCAATAACCCATCTAGGTCCCCTCCATGCTCTCGGTCGTTCGATCATGATCGTGTGGGCGAAAACCGCACTCCATTTGGAGTCTCCTAGCTCCCTCTAGCTATAAATGAGTGATCCCCCGGAATTTTCGCGCAGATCAAAACCCTAACCCCTTCCCCTCTCCGCAGCCGGACGTGTCCGGTCCGGTCGGACGAAACGCCGCCGCCGCCCCGAGCCAATCCCACCGTGCCACCTGTCACCGCCGCCGCTCCACAGCCACCGGCCCGCGAAGCCCATCGCCGGCCCGCGGGCCCGTACGCCTCCCGCGCGCCGCCCGCGTCCCTCCGCGTGTGGTCGCCGCCGTCCTCGCCCGTCCCCGGCCGCCGCCGCAGCCGCCGGCCGCGCGCGTGGCCGCCGCCGCCCGCATCGTCGCCGACCCCGCCGTCCTCGCCCGACCCCGCCGTCCTCGCCCGTCCCCGCCGACCTCGCCGCCGGTGCCGCCTCCCCCGACCTCCCCGAGTACCTCTCCGGCCGCCGAGCGCTCCAACTCCGGCGATCCTCGATTCCCGCGCCAGATCTGGATCGGAGAGGTTGACCCCGAAATTTCCGCCAAGTCATGAGATATCCCGTTATGTTGCTATGTTCATCACATCATATCTCTTTGCATACTGCTCCGTTTTGCGTGCATGATATATCGAAATGTTCATCACGAGATGCTCTTCATTTTGTTCCATTGTGTCATGCTCGTTTGAGTTCATCTGATGCCCAAATATCTGGTGCAACAGTGCTATATGATGTTTACTGCTGTGACTTATCAGAACTTCATGTTTTGTTATTTTTGTTGCATTTTATGTGTGCATCTTATGGGCATGAGCTCTACAGGTGTTTTGATCTATGCCATGCCATCTTTACAGAGGTGTATGCCATGTATTTTTGTGATCTATATGGTGACTAGCACAAGCATGCAAACTAGTCTTCGTGATGTTTCTGTTTTCAAGGACTTAGGTTTTTGCCGTCTTTTACCTGCTGTTATTTTGTTGTCATGTATCCATGTGGCTACAGTGAGATCCATACTTATTTTGAGTATGTTCAGTAAGGATGTTTTGTAGATATAGTTGTGCTCTATCCATCCATGCCCCTCTTTGAAATTATGGGGTGCCCTAGCATGTCTCAATCTTGCTCTACTTTTACTATAAAATATTTCTGGAAGAATGTTAACATGATATTCAATATTTCCAAGGTTGTTGTAGTTCATCCAT
The DNA here is from genome assembly GCF_018294505.1 of Triticum aestivum. Taxonomy (NCBI): domain Eukaryota; kingdom Viridiplantae; phylum Streptophyta; class Magnoliopsida; order Poales; family Poaceae; genus Triticum; species Triticum aestivum. The sequence goes on from NC_057799.1 coordinate 197,976,414, forward strand.
ACATGCTATGAACTTGCTCTTGCCATGGATAGCTTCATAGACATGCCATATTGCTGTAGGTATGATTGTTTTGTCATGCATTGCTTTGTGATGAGTGAATCGAGCTCACAAAGATGCCTTCATATTTCTGTTAATGCCATGCTCTGTTTTCTGCCAAGTCTGGAACCTGTTAATGAAACTTGCTATGTTTACATGGGTGCCATCATATCTTCTGATCCTTTTTGGCTCATGATCAGTAAGGGACTTTTGTTCTATGCATTTAGTAGATTCATGATATGCCTTGTTTTGCTATGTTAACTTCCTGTAGAATGCGTTTTGCTTGCTCTGAACATTGCTACCTGATGCTGTTTCAGCCATGTTAAGTATTTTCATTAAGTCTGTGAACCTGATATCTTTTGCACTCTTGCCATGCTTGTTTGAACCTGTTATTGTGTGATCTAGCCATAGCTCAGTGTTCATCTTTTGTCAAGCATCTTCTGTAGATCACTGTAATATGCCTTATTGCTATGTTGGGGTGCTGTAGCATAGTTACTTGTTGTATTCTAAGTGCTATCATGTTGTTAATCGCAGATTCGTGTCATTCTTGTTTTGCTTGCCATTTGCAAACCGTGCATCCGTTTCCGGTGATCTTTATATCGATTTTGACCGAAATCATCTCATATTTCCAGTGGCATACTTGGTTTGCCAAGTTGCTGCCTTGTTCGTCCTTTTTCTTCCGGAGCACGCATACCCATCGCATATCATTTCTCGCATATCATGCATGTATTGCATCATGTTGCTTGTGCATTTCTCGTGATTGATTGTGGTTCCATTGCTTGTGTTCTTGCTGTGGGTAGAGCCGGGAGACGAGTTCGTGAACGAGGAACCTGATGAGTACGCTTACGAGGATCAAGCTTTCGACAACTCTGAGAACCTTGCAGGCAAGATGACCATACCCTCGAAATCACTTCTATCTTTGCTTTGCTAGTTGTTTGTTCTATTGCTATGCCGCGCTACCTACCACTTGCTATATCATGCCTCCCATATTGCCATGTCAAGCCTCTAACCATCCTTTCCTGGCAAATCGTTGTTTGGCTAAGTTACCGCTTTTGCTCAGCCCTTCTTATAGCGTTGCTAGTTGCAGGTGAAGTTGAAGTGGGTTCCATGTTGGAACATGGATATTTTGGCATCACTACTGGAATCAGCTAATTTGCCAACTGCCAGCTCTTTGCCGTCTGCTAGCTGACGGCAAAGAAGCTCTTTGCCATCAGCTACACATAAACAGACGGCAAAGAAAAGGCTGACGGCAAAGAAGCTCTTTGCCATCTTCCAGCTCTTTGCCGTCTGCCAGCGGACGGCAAAGAATCTTTGCCGTCCGCTGGCAGACGGCAAAGAGTGTGGTGGCCCCCACCCCCCGCTTGTTTGAAAAAATCATAACGGCCCCACCTCTTTGCCGTCCGCTAGCAGACGGCAAAGAGGCAAAAAGGCGGACGGCAAAGGCTGGCGGACGGCAAAGAAGGCACTTGACTAACGGCACGTACCCCCCGCCCGTTACTCACTTCATCCTCGCGCCCTTCTCCTCCCACCCCACCGCCGCCGCCGCCGCCGCGCGCCGCGCGCCGCCGCCCCGTCGCCCCCGCCGCCCCGGCTCCCCGCCGCCCCCGCCGGCCCGTCGCCCCGCCGCCCCGGCTCCCCGCCGCCCACCGCCCCGTCGCCCCCCCGCCCCGGCCCCCCCACCGCCCCGCGCCCCACCGCCGCCCCAGCCCACAGCCGCCACGGCCCCTCGCCGTCCCGGCCCCCCGCCGCCCCGCGCCCCCCGCCGCCTCCTCCACCGCCCCGCCCCGGCCCCCCGCCCCCATCCCCCCGCCGGCCGGGCCCCCGCCGCCCCGCCTCCTCCACCGCCCCGCCCCGGCCCCCCGCCGGCCGGGCCCCCGCCGCCCCGCCTCCTCCACCGCCCCGCCCCGGCCCTCCGTCGCCGGCCCCTCCCCGGCCCATCGCCGCCCCCCACAGTGAGCCCCTCCTCCCTTTTTTTTCTTCTGTTTTTTTGTTTTTTTCTTCTGTTTTTTTGTTTTTTTCTGTTTAAGTTTGTGTTTAATTAGTTTAAATAGTTTAGTTTTAATTAGTTTAGGTTTTTAGTTTAGGTTAGTTTAGGTTTAGGTTAAGTAGAAGGGGGAAGAAGAAGAAGAAGAAGAAGAGGAGGAGGAGGAGGAGGAGGAGGAGAAGGAGGAGAAGAAGAAGAAGAAGAAGAAGAAGAAGAGGAGGAGGAGGAGGAGGAGGAGGAGGAGGAGAAAGAAGAAGAAGAAGACGAAGAAGAAGAAGAAGAAGAAGAGGAGGAGGAGGAGACACCCCGAAGCCCCGACCCCGAAACAGCACCCCGACCCCGACACGGCACCCCGACACCGACACGGCACCCCGACACCTACACGACACCCCGACCCCCGACACGACACCCCCGACACCCCGACCCCGAGAACCCGACCCCGACCCCGACCCCGACCCCGACACCCCGACCCCGAGCCTGACCCGACACCCTGACCCCGACACCGACACGGCACCCCGACCCCGACCCGGCATCCCGACCCCCGACACCGACACGACACCCCGACCCCCGACACGACACCCCCGACACCCCGACCCCGAGACCCCGACCCCGACCCCGACCCCGACACCCCGACCCCGAGCCTGACCCGACACCCCGACCCCGACACCGACACGGCACCCCGACCCCGACCCGGCACCCCGACCCGACACCACGACCCCGACACGGCACCCCGAGACCGACACGACACCCCGACCCCGACACGGCACCCCGAGACCGACACGACACCCCGACCCCCGACACGACACCCCCGACACCCCGACACCCCGACCCCGAGACCCCGACCCCGACCCCGACACCCCGACCCCGAGCCTGACCCGACACCCCGACCCCGACACTGACACGACACCCCGACCCGGCACCCCGACCCGACACCCCGACCCCGAGACCCCGACCCCGACACGGCACCCCGAGACCGACACGACACCCCGACCCCGACACGGCACCCCGAGACCGACACGACACCCCGACCCCGACACGGCACCCCGAGACCGACACGACACCCCGACCCCCGACACGACACCCCCGACACCCCGACACCCCGACCCCGACCCCGACCCCGACACCCCGACCCCGAGCCTGACCCGACACCCCGACCCCGACACTGACACGACACCCCGACCCCGACCCGGCACCCCGACCCGACACCCCGACCCCGAGACCCCGACCCCGAACGGCACCCGAGACCGACACGACACCCCGACCCCGCACGGCACCCCGAGACCGACACGACACCCCGACCCCCGACACGACACCCCCGACACCCCGAAGACCCCGACCCCGAGACCCCGACCCCCGACCCCGACACCCCGACCCCGAGCCTGACCCGACACCCCGACCCCGACACCGACACGGCACCCCGACACCGACACGGCACCCCGACCCCGACCCGGCACCCCGACCCGACACCCCGACCCCGAAAAGGTGTTCTTTGGCCTTCCAGAAGCCGACGGGGTCATATATTTGTGAATTATTAGTTAGGTCATATATCTTTCGATTTGATATGAAAAACATCATATATAATTGTGTTGATCGGGTAGTTTTAAATGTGCAGTTGTTTCATCGCTGCGAGGTTTGGTGTTCGACGACCTCGCCGTGCGTTTGACGAGCTCTGCCCCTTCGTTCGTGGGTGAGCACAAATGACATGTCCTCCTCCCCCATTAATTATTTGATCTATTCCGATGAAACTTGATAGCTAGATATATATGTGTCTTGAATCATCAGTATGCGTAACCAATATGTGTCTCCCGTTCGAAAGCGTCATAGTTATAAATATGCATGCATTTGCATATTTATAACCTTGATTCTTTCGAATTGTCCAACGCTATCCATGGACAGCCCGAGTATGTTTAGATTGGGTTCGTTTTCCCATATGCTTTGCTCCGGATCCGACGCATAAATTTCGTCAGTGCCTCCCCTGTTGTTCTCCGGGTACACATCCTCTCTGTTTATTGCAGAGACGTGTATCAGGAGAACAGCGGGGAGGTGCTGCCGAAATTTTGCGTAGGATCCGGGGCATAGCATGGGAAAATGAACCCAATCTAAACATACTCGGGTGGGATTAGGACCTATCATTACCTATTAGAGTGTAGGTTGCATGGACGTAATAAAATTGACAAAGTAGATCAACTGATGAATACATACATGGTGAATTTATATATATATATATTTGTTGTGTGTCTAGTAGCTCTGAAAGTCAAGATGAGTGATCGTGCGTGGATGTACACCGGTCACACTGGTCAGAACAAATGGAGCACTGAATGGTTCACAAAAACCAAGGGGTTTGTGCGAGCCGCATTTGCAAATGGCCAGAGGAAAACCTGGTGCCCCTGTTTACGGTGCGGCAATTGGGAAAAGAGGACAGAGGCTGAAATGGGCAAACACCTGCAGAAGAGTGGTTTTACGCCCGATTATACGGTGTGGACATTTCATGGTGAGTCTGCCCAACGTGACCGAGCTGAGGTGGATCGTCGTCGCACCGACGAGCATGGTACCGGTATGGAAAACATGGTGCAAGACTTTGATGATGCTCGGGATTCGGACGAGGAGATGGAGGAATCTGCAAAGGCCTTCAATGAAATGTTGGAGTCTTCAAAACGTCCGCTCCATGAGCACACTGAGCTTTGTCAGTTGGATGCCATCTCACAAGTAATGGCTCTGAAGGCTCAGTTCAACTTGGGCAGAGAATGCTACGATGCAATGATGACAGTATTTGGACGCTTTCTACCCAAAGGCCATGTAATGCCTGCAAACCTGTACCAGTCGGACAAAATCCTCCGTGCACTGAAGATGCCCTATGATAAGATACATGCCTGTGAGAAAGGATGTGTCTTGTTTAGGCTTGACTATGCGGACTTGAACTGTTGTCCCATTTGCAAGTCTTCCAGGTATGTTGTGGTAGACAACGGTATGGGTGAGAAGACACAGACCAAAATCCCCGTTAGTGTTCTTCGGTATATGCCAATCGTACCAAGACTTCAACGTCTTTTCATGGTCGAAGAGACGGCCAGACAGATGACATGGCACAAAACGGGCAAAAGAACCGAACTAGATGCAGATGGGAATCTGATGATTGTACACACATCGGATGGTGTTGCGTGGAAAAAGTTTGATGAATTACATGGTGACAAAGCGGCAGATCCGAGGCATCCTCGAGTCGGCATCAGCACGGATGGGTTCAGTGTGTTTGGTATGACGGCAGCCCAATACAGTTGTTGGCCCGTATTTGTATTTCCACTCAATCTCCCCCCCGGACAGATTATGCAAAGAAAGAACATTTTCCTGACGTTGATAATTCCAGGGCCCAACTATCCGGGGAAAAATATGAATGTGTATATGCAACCGCTTAAGGACGAATTGCAAGAAGCCTGGGATAATGGGTTCAAGACATACGATGCCTATAGCAAACGGAACTTCATAATGCGTGTCTGGTACATGTACTCGACGCATGACTTGCCGGCGTATGCGCTATTCGTTGGCTGGTGTGTGCATGGAAGGTTCCCGTGCCCCACATGCAAGGGAGCTCTTGAGTTTCGTTGGCTTCAGGCCGGTCGCAAGTTTTCTTGCTTCGACATGCATAGACAGTTCCTGAATCCTCGCCATAAGTTCAGGAAAGACAAGAAGAACTTCATCAGAGGTAGAGTTGACAAAAACTCTGCACCACATGCATTGACAGGCCAACAGACCCTGAATCAGTTAAACGCTCTCGAGCCAGATCCAGAGCGTCCAGGGTACTTCAAGGGGTATAATTCTAAGCACGCCTGGACTCACAAAACATGCTTATGGGATCTGCCTTACTTCAAAGACCTCCTTTGCCCACACAACATCGACGTGATGCACACTGAGAAGAATATCGCCGAGGCACTTTTTGGTACATTGTTCGGCATAGATGGGAAGTCAAAGGATAATACTAAGGCTAGAGTCGATCTGGAGGCGCTATGTGACAGGCCGTTACAAAACATGAAAGAACCGAAAGGAAAGCAGAACTGGACGAAGCCAAAGGCATGGTTCAATCTTGGAAGGCCAGCTATGAGGGAAATTATCTTGTGGGTGAAAATGCAGTTGATGTTCCCCGATGGGTATGCAGCGAATCTACAGAGGGGAGCCAGTCTTGATAAATTGAAGATATTTGGTCTCAAGAGTCATGATTGGCACATATGGATTGAGCGGGTAATGCCGGTGATGTTGCGTGGCTTCATCCCTGAGGATGAATGGCTAGTACTGGCAGAACTCAGCTATTTCTTCCGTGTTCTTTGTGCGAAAGAACTATCGCCTGGCGTGCTAGAAGAAATGGAAGAGTTGGCGCCGGAGTTGATCTGCAAGTTAGAGAAGATCTTTCCACCGGGCTTCTTTAATCCAATGCAACATTTGATTTTGCATCTCCCGACCGAGGCAAGATTGGGGGGGCCCGTGCAAAATCGTTGGTGCTACCCAACTGAGAGGATGCAGAAGACACTTCGACAAAAATGTAAAAATAAACGTAGAATTGAAGCATCGATGGCTGAGGCATTCATCACTGAGGAGGCGGCAAACTTCGTGACAGCACACTACGAAGCCAAAAATCGTCATTTGCATAATCCGAAGCCTCGGTACAATGCTGACGACCCTAAAAAGGGTGGATCCAACCTCAGCCTATTCAAAGGGAATCTCGCACCAGCCAGTGTTTCAAATCCAGTATCTTTGGATAACGAACAATGGCGGACCATTTCGTTGTATATCTTCAACAACCTGATAGAAGTGCGGCCGTACATCGAGTAAGTTCTCGGTACATAGTTTCGCAACTTCTATTTCCTTTGAACTGCTCTTATTCCTGGATATTTCATACAGTCGATACGTCGCCTTATTCTCGTATGGAGCGGTGATCCAAAAGGATTCTGTCGAAGAGTATGAGCTTCTCGCAAAGCAAGGAGGCGGCTATCCCGGTTTCATCTCTTGGTTCAAACAAACGGTAATTTCTATTAGACTTGTAGGCTAATTTGTAGGCGGCTATCCCGGTTTCATTCGCTAATTTGTGCGTAATGCAACAATCCTTTCATATTAAACTTGTAGGCTAATTCAGAGTCTATGGACGCCGAATTGAGACAAGTCGCTAATGGTTTTGACTATAAGGTCCGTTCATTTGACAAATACGACATCAACGGGTATCGCTTTCGTACCTATGGCAAAGAGCTATCTATGGCCGACCGAAAGTCTACAAATTGTTGTGTATCTGCTATCGGCGAAGGAGGTACCGAGTATTATGGGAGAGTTGAAGCAATTTATGAACTTCTATTCTATGGTGAAAACCCACCGAATGTCGTAGTCTTCAAATGTTATTGGTTTCAGCCGAAGGAGACTAGAAGGACTCATGAACATATAGGGCTAGTTGAAATCAACCAAAGCACCCATTTAGATGTTCCTGATGTCTATATTACGGCTCAACAGGCGACCCAAGTATTCTATCTACCGTGGGCCTGCCAAACTAATCCAAATCTGAAAGGTTGGGATGTCGTTTATGAAGTGCCGCCACGTGCTAGACTATCTCCCCCAAAGGAAGAGGATTATGAACCTCACATTAACCCAGACACATATGAAGGAGAATTCTTCCAAGAGACACGTCTTTCCAAAAAGCGTTTCAAGAACCGCTATACTTCACCCCAAAACATTGAAGTAGACAGCGACAGTGAATCCGACATCACCCCAGAGGAGGAACAAGAAGAGCCGGAACAAGAAGAGGTTACTGCTGCGGATGACCTGTCATTGCTTGACCGATTACGTCAAGGTGGCCTTGCACATGTTGATGCCACTGAACCCTATGAGCCCGTCATTGATTATAGTGATGATGATGATTATGCATTTATTGATGATACTGATCGAGATTATTAGTAGTGTCAGGTATTAAATTTTTTAATGTTGTACTTGATGATGATACACTTAAGTGATACACATATTATTATTCATGTCGGTCTTTTTTTTATGTTGTACTAATTTCGTTTACTGTTTCTCATGGCAGGTGTTGAAAGATGGTGGGCGCTGGTCGGGAGCGCGCCAAGGCCCCTTCTTCGTCGGCGCGTGGTCTGAGGTCTTCGATTCCAGACGTACCTCTCCGCCGAGCGTTGCTGGACAGTATGTCCACACCGCCGGGCCCTTCTTCGTCGACCGCGGTGCCCAGCAGGGGACGAGGTAGGAAGAGAGGAGGTGGGGCACGTGGTCGCGGGAGAGGAGGTAGGGTGACTGCTAGGGCACCTTCCTCGCCGCCACCCCCAGCTGTTTCACCCGAGCACGTGACTGCTAGGGTGGACTCGTCCGAGGAGGAGGCTACACGGACTCCGGTCCACGAGCCTCCGGTCCACGGGTCTTGGGCCCACGAGCCTCGGGTCGACTGGCCTTCGGCCCACGAGAGTTCGGCCCACGAGACCCCGGAGGAGCACACGTCCGGATGGGGTACCTGGCCGGATCAGCCCGAGGAGCCGAGTGGCCATGCTGATGATGGCGGGGAGCCGACTGATCTTGAGGAGGAGGGTGGCACCGTGTACCAGCGTGGTGCTACACGGCTCCCGTCCGTGCCGGCGACCCGCGAGCAGAGGTGGTTGATCTTCCCTGATGGGGAGAGGTACGTAAGTGCATTTAATATTTTTGTACCTTCTGCATTCACGTTTCTTCAAATAACTAATGCGTTGGCCTTGTCATGCTGCAGGGGTTGGGACCACCATCATAGTGTCCGCCGGCCCAACTCCGTCCTTGGAGTTCTTTGCCGGCAAAACTTCCCGGGGTTTGTCACGTTGCCTGGTGAGGGTCGGCTTCCAGAGCTTGGGTTGAGCTGGGAGCACTACGTGGCTGCCCCGGCCCCGCCGGATGTCATTATCGACGGTGTCGTGTGCGACACGAGGGCAGACATGGTGATCAGGACGTTCTGGGTAATTTCTCCTTTACACATTTCAAAATCTTCAACTAGCTAGTTATTAATTGTACTAATCAATATTGTCTCATTTGATTGCAGACATTCTACAGGTGTGAGGAGGGATACGAGGAGGACAGCGCAAATGTTATCCAGAACGTCTGCAAGCGCCTACTCCAGAACTTACGGCACGAGGCTCGGGTGCAGGCTGTTCGAGACTACTACGCCTTGCGTGGTATCAAGAAGACCAAGCCGGCGTGCCGCGATAAGTTCCTGAGTAAGGAGCAGTACATGAAGGTAATTCTTAAGGCCTTCTACTTAAGTTCCTTCATTTAGTAATTCTTAGCCGTAGCGCTCAAGTTTCTATTTGCTAACTTAGGCGCCTCCGAGATGGTGTGCGGATCGGATGGATTGTTGGGAGGTGTTGGTCGATGAGTGGTGCTCACAAGAATGGCTAGCCCTCCACAACCAGGCCAAGGACAAACGTGCCCAAATGGAAGGTGTGCCACACCATCAAGGCAGCTCCAACTTATATCAGTTCGGGCGCAACTGGGTATGTGGTTTGCTTCATGATTCATGCAATTCATTCATCATGCTAGCTTGAGCCCTTTAATTACTAATTTTCATTGTTTCTCTCTTTCAGGCACGCCACAATAAGGCGGATAAGGTGCCAGAGGTGTACGACCTGTATGCCATGGCCCACACTGGCTCTTTCAAGAAAGTCAAGGCTTTCTCTCACTCTGACCTCGATGATGCAAACAACTTCACCAACATCTCCTCCCACAACAAGCTCGTGAGATATAGAGATGAGGGGAAGGCGAGGAAAGGGGAGGACTTTAACCCGAGCCAGGGTCCCATTGATCCAGAGCTGGTGATGATATCTGGTGGCGGGAGGTCCCATGGCTCCATAGCCATTGGAGATGGACTTATCCGTTGTCCTAGCACTCTCCCGGAGATCAAGGCGCGCCAGTCGAGCTCCGCTCCTGAGATAAGGCCTCGTGAACGGCCAGTGCAACTCGCCATCAAGGTTAGTGATACGTACTCAGTTATCTTTCTCCATTACATTGTGTGCGCTTCCATCAATGATTACAAATGGTCATGTGAGTGGTGTTGCAGGCTGCTATACAGACTGAGAGAGATAGAACGGAGAAACTTCTGGCGGAGGCGGCGGAGAGGCAGCGGGAGATGGAGGAGAGGACGAGAAAGATGATGGAGGAGGAGAGGGCACGGAATGACATGCAGGCAAGGGCCATGTACGAGCTCCTTGTGGTAAGTTTCTTCTGCAGATTACTTGCTAGTCTTAACATTTGAGTCTCATTACTAACTAGTATGACTCTGTTCTGAAAACCAAATGTGCAGTCTGTGTGCGAGAAGTCCGGTCAGCCCGCTCCGCCGATGCCAGTGATTGCTCCTGGGAGCACGGTGAGTTTAGTTTGAATGGACATTAGTTGGTAGTCTTAACATTTGAGTGTCGTAATGCTAACGAGACATTGGAAATGATCTTTGTTGCAGCTTAACTCCAGAAACGCATCGCACGATCCTTCTCCAGGTAGCGGCACTAGCCACCCCGCTCCTACATCTCCCTGATCACGGTAAGTTTCTCTAGTGTTTTGCTTAACAAATGCATAAAGACCTAGACTTAGCTTTATTTCCTCCAATATGCTTACCATAATGACCTAGAGTTAGCTTATTTTCCTCCAAAATGACCCATTTTACCTAGGTTAGCTTATAAATGATGCAGTTCATCCAAGTTAGCTCAAAAATGACCCATTTTACCTAGATTAGCTCCTAAATGATCCATTTTACCTACGTTAGCTTTAAAATGGCCCATTTCACCTACGTTAACTCCAAAATGACCCATCTTACCTAGGTTATCTCATAAACGATCCATTTCAACTAATTTAGCTCATAAACGATCCATTTGACCTAAGTGAGCTAAAAAACGATCCATTTCACCTAAATTAGCTCTTAAATGATCCATTTCACCTAAGTTAGCTGAAAATGATCCATTTCAACTAAATTAGCTCAAAAATGATCCATTTCAACAAAGTTAGCTCAAAACCGATCCATTTCAACTAAGTTAGCTCAAAAACGATCCATTTGACCTAAGTGAGCTAAAAAAGATCCATTTCACCTTAGTTACCTCAAAAACGATCCATTTCACCTTAGTTACCTCAAAAACGATCCATTTCTAACTTTCTTATTTTGCCATTTTGCAGATTTCATTATGTGCTGGATGGAGTGCTTGTTCTACTCTTCTTCTTCTTGTCTTCTCATTCTTGTCTTCTCATTCTAGTCACCTTAGCTATGGAGTGCTACTTTATGTATGGATGGAACTTCTTTATGTATGAAATGATGGATGGAACTTGTTTATGTATGAAATGATGGATGGACCTTGTTTATGTATGAAATGATGTATGAACTTGTTTATGTGATGAATGCCTGTGAAATATATCTATATGTCATATATATTTTCTGTGCAAATTGTGGGATTTAACAAAAAACAGAAAAAACAGACAATATGCAGGCTCTTTGCCGTCTGCCACCGACGGCAAAGAGCTCTTTGCCGTCTGCCGCGGACGGCAAAGAAGCCACGTGGCAGCCAACTGTGCTTCCTGGGAGCTGACCCATTTGGTCAGTTTGCCTACAGTGGCAGACCCGGGCAAAGAATCAGTGGCAGACGGCAAAGAACCTGCCATCTAGTGACGTGTAGATGACATCATAAGGCGGACGGCAAAGACCAGAGAAATTTTGCCGTCTGCGGCGGACGGCAAAGGTCTGCCGTTAGCCACTTAACGGACTGACAGCGCAATTATTGCCGTCCGCCTTCTTTGCCGTCCGCCGCAGACGGCAAAGAGCCTTTGCCGTCCGCCGCCAGGAAGCAGACGGCAAAGCAGCTGTTTACCGTAGCCTTCTTTGCCGGAGCCTTTTGCCGTCAGCGGCTGACGGCAAAGTTCTTTGCCGTCTGCCTTTCGAGCCTTTGCCGTCCGCCGTGGCTGACGGCAAAGAAGCTGTTTCCTGTAGTGCATATCACAATATCTCTTATTTAATTAATGCATCTATATATTTGGTAAAGGGTGGAAGGCTCGGCCTTATGCCTGGTGTTTTGTTCCACTCTTGCCGCCCTAGTTTCTGTCATACCGGGATTATGTTCCTTGAGTTTGCGTTCCTTACGCGGTTGGGTGATTTATGGGACCCCCTTGACAGTTCGCCTTGAATAAAACTCCTCCAGCAAGGCCCAACCTTGGTTTTACCATTTGCCACCTAAGCCTTTTTCCCTTGGGTTTTCGCGAGCCCGATGGTCATCTTTATTTTAACCCCCGGGCCAGTGCTCCTCTGAGTGTTGGTCCAAACTAGAGCACCGTGCGAGACCGTCCCTTGGCAACTTGGGTTACGTTGGTACCTGTACGCTTCGCTTATCTGGTGTGCCCTGAGAATGAGATATGTGCAGCTCCTATCGGGATTTGTCGGCACAGTCGGGTGGTCTTGCTGGTCTTGTTTTACCATTGTCGAAATGTCATGTAAACCGGGATTCCGAGACTGATCGGGTCTTCCCGGGAGAAGGTTTATCCTTCGTTGACCGTGAGAGCTTATAATGGGCTAAGTTGGGACACCCCTGCAGGGTGTTATCTTTCGAAAGCCGTGCCCGCGGTTATGAGGCAGATGGGAATTTGTTAATGTCCGGTTGTAGAGAACTTGACACTTGATTTAATTAAAACACATCAACCGTGTGTGTAGCCGTGATGGTCTCTTTTCGGTGGAGTCCGGGAAGTGAACACGGTTCGGGTTATGAATGAGCGTAAGTAGATTCAGGATCACTTCTTGATCATTAGCTTCGCGACCGTTGCGTTGCTTCTCTTCTCGCTCTCTTTTGCATATGTTAGCCACCATATATGCTTAGTGCTTGCTGCAGCTCCACCTCATTACACCATCCTTTCCTATAAGCTTAAATAGTCTTGATCTCGTGGGTGTGAGATTGCTGAGTCCTCGTGACTCACAGATTCTACCAAAACAGTTGCAGGTGCCGATGATACCAGTGCAGGTGACGCAACCGAGCTCAAGTGGGAGTTCGACGAGGAACGGGGTCGTTTCTATGTTTCGTTTCCTGATGATCAGTAGTGGAGCCCGGTTGGGACGATCGGGGATCTAGCATTTGGGGTTATCTTATTTTCATTTAGATTTAACCGTAGTCGGTCTATGTGTGGATTTTGGATGATGTATGAATTAATTTATGTATTGTGTGAAGTGGCGATTGTAAGCCAACTCTCGTTATCCCATTCTTGTTCATTACATGGGATTGTGTGAAGATGACCCTTCTTGCGACAATACCTACAATGCGGTTATGCCTCTAAGTTCTGCCTCGACACGTGGGAGATATAGCCGCATCGTGGGTGTTACGATTACTTTCCATAGTAACAAGTGACAGTAAATTTCAGCACACTATATAAATTTTTCCTTACCAAATTCCACCTGCCAAAGGCGCTTCAATCCCCGGCAACGACGCCAGAAAAGAGTCTTGATGACCCACAAGTATAGGGAATCTATCGCAGTCCTTTCGATAAGTAAGAGTGTTGAACCCAACGAGGAGCAGAAGGAAATGATAAGTGGTTTTCAGCAAGGTATTCTCTGCAAGCACTGAAATTATAGGTAACAGATAGTTTTGTGATAAGATAATTTGTAACGAGCAACAAGTAACAAAAGTAAATAAAGTGCAGCAAGGTGGCCCAATCCTTTTTGTAGCAAAGGACAAGCCTGGACAAACTCTTATATAGAGAAAAGCGCTCCCGAGGACACATGGGAATTATCGTCAAGCTAGTTTTCATCACGTTCATATGATTCGCGTTCGGTACTTTGATAATTTGATATGTGGGTGGACCGGTGCTTGGGTGCTGTCCTTACTTGGACAAGCATCCCACTTATGATTAACCCCTATTGCAAGCATCCACAACTACAAAAGAAGTATTAAGGTAAACCTAACCATCGCATGAAACATGTGGATCCAAATCAGCCCCTTACGAAGCAACGCATAAACTAGGGTTTAAGCTTCTGTCACTCTAGCAATCCATCATCTACTTATTAATTCCCAATGCCTTCCTCTAGGCCCAAACAATGGTGAAGTGTCATGTAGTCGACGTTCACATAACACCACTAGAGGAGAGACAACATACATCTTATCAAAATATCGAACGAATACCAAATTCACATGACTACTAATAGCAAGACTTCTCCCATGTCCTCAGGAACAAACGTAACTACTCACAAAGCATATTCATGTTCATAATCAGAAGAGTATTAATATGCATAAAGGATCTGAACATATGATCTTCCACCAAATAAACCAACTAGCATCAACTACAAGGAGTAATCAACACTACTAGCAACCTACAGGTACCAATCCCAGACTATGAGACAAGAATTGGATACAAGAGATGAACTAGGGTTTGAGAGGAGATGGTGCTGGTGAAGATGTTGATGGAGATTGGCCCCCTCCCGATGAGAGGAGCGATGGTGATGACGATGGCAATGATTTCCCCCTCCCGGAGGGAAGTGTCCCCAGCAGAACAGCTCCGCCAGAGCCCTAGATTGGTTCCGCCAAGGTTCCGCCTCGTGGCGGCGGTGTCTTGTCCCGAAAGCTTGCTTCTCATTTTTCTTCGGACGAAAGACTTCATATAGAAGAACAGGGGGCCCATGAGGCAGGGGGCGCGCCCATGGGGGTAGGGCGCGCCCCCACCCTCGTGGCCAGGGTGTGGGCCCCCTCTGGTATTTCTTCCGCTCAGTATTTTTTATTATTTCCAAAAATAACTTTTGTGGAGTTTTAGGACTTTTGGAGTTGTGCAGAATAGGTCTCTAATATTTGCTCCTTTTCCAGCCCAGAATTCCAGCTGCCGTCATTCTCCCTCCTTATGTAAACCTTGTAAAATAAGAGAGAATAGGCATAAGTATTGTGACATAATGTGTAATAACAGCCCATAATGCAATAAATATCGATATAAAAGCATGATGCAAAATGGACGTATCAGATAGCACACTAAGTGTTCCTCCGGTATTCGGGAGTTGCATAATCTCATAGTCATAGGAACATGTATAAGTTATGAAGAAAGCAATAGCAATAAACTAAACAATCATAGTGCTAAGCTAACGGATGGGTCAAGTCAATCACATCATTCTCTAATGATGTGATCCCATTCATCAAATGACAACTCATGTCTATGGCTAGGAAACAGAACCATCTTTGATTAACGAGCTAGTCAAGTAGAGGCATACTAGTGACACTCTGTTTGTCTATGTATTCACACATGTACTAACTTTTCGGTTAATACAATTCTAGCATGAATAATAAATATTTATCATGATGTAAGGAAATATAAATAACAACTTTATTATTGCCTCTAGGGCATATTTCCTTCACTTTAAGGGAGTGTGATCATATATCTAAAGTGATATGCAAATTCAGAGTGTAACTCATGTACTGCTGTGATTATGAGTGCAAGTAGCGCGGCTGAGGTCGTGACCCTCAAGAGCACCCTTGCCCAGGCCAAGGAGGAGGAGAAGGCGAATAAAGCAGCCGCTGACATAGTGGCTGCAGAATTAAAGACCGAACAGGTCACCCGCCGCCAGCATGAAGAGAGGGTGGCCGAAGTGGAGCAAGAGTTGAAGGACGCCATCGGAAAGTGCGAGGCTTTGGAGGAGAAGACTACGGACCAAGCGTCCAAACTCGCCAAAGCCATCCAAGAGGCCAAAGAGGCGTGGACCGAGTCCCGGAGTGCTCGTGAGGAGATCCGGCAAGCCGAACAGATAGCGGCTGGTAAGCCCTTTTCTTGCATAGTATATTTGGGGGTCAAATATGCTTTGCTCACTCGACTGTGGAGTTCTCCAGACACCTTTGTGGATCTTTCGAGGAGTGCCGCCGACGCCACACAATTCTTCCGAGCCCAGGAGGGGAACTCGACAGAGAAGCTATTCTGGTCACAATTCCTGGCGCCGGAGCACCCGGTGCTGTTGAACAACCAAATGAAGCAACTGTCGGAGCTGCATAGGATGTCCAGTTTGGCCATGAAGGACATCATAGTCTGGCTTTGGCCAGCCGAACCCATTCCTAGTAGCTATTTCGGCTTGGTGAGGTGACTCGCCGATGCGCTGCCCCGAGTTGACGCTGTGAAGCGCTCGGCGTGCATAGAGGGTGCGCGAATGGCCTTTGCCCGTGTCAAGATGCACTGGGCGAAGATGAAGGCCACCGTCATGGCAACTGAAGGCCCGCCCGAAGGGAAGGACCACCGCAAGCCGGGGCGGTACTTTGAAGATGTCCTAGCAGGTGCCTGAATAGTAGAGGGCCAATGCTCAAAGGATGTTATGTTTGAGTGAATGTATCAGGGCTGTCCAAACATTGTTTTATGAACCAAGGCCTGTAATATATTTTATGCCTTTATCTGAAGTTATTTTCCTCTTGTGCGGTGATACGTCTCCAACGTATCTATAATTTTTGATTGCTCCATGCTATATTATCTTCCGTTTTGGACATTATTGGGCTTTATTATACACTTTTATATTATTTTTGGGACTAACCTATTAACCGGAGGCCCAGCCCAGAATTGCTGTTTTTTGCCTATTTCAGAGTTTCGCAGAAAAAGAATATCAAACGGAGTCCAAACGGAATGAAACCTTCGGGAACGTGATTTTCGGAACGAACATGATACAGAGGACTTGGACCCTACGTCAAGAAAGCTACCAGGAAGCCACGAGGTAGGGGGGCGCGCTTACCCCCCTGGGCGCGCCCTCCACCCTCGTGGGCCCCACGTTGCTCCACCGACGTACTCCTTCCTCCTATATATACCTACGTACCCCCAAACTACCAGATACGGAGCCAAAAACCTAATTCCACCGCCGCAACCTTCTGTACCCGTGAGATCCCATCTTGGGGCCTGTTCCGGAGCTCCGCCGGAGGGGGCATCGATCACGGAGGGCTTCTACATCAACACCATAGCCTCTCTCTTTTTGGATCTCAATACAATGTTCTCCCCCTCTCTTGTGGAGATCTATTCGATGTAATCTTCTTTTGCGGTGTGTTTGTTGAGACCGATGAATTGTGGGTTTTTGATCAAGTTTATCTATGAACAATATTTGAATCTTCTGAATTCTTTTATGTATGATTGGTTATCTTTGCAAGTCTCTTCGAATTATCAGTTTGGTTTGGCCTACTAGATTGATTTTTCTTGCAATGGGAGAAGTGCTTAGCTTTGGGTTCAATCTTGCGGTGTCCTTTCCCAGTGACAGTAGGGGCAGCAAGGCACGTATTGTATTGTTGCCATCGAGGATAACAAGATGGGGTTTATATCATATTGCATGAATTTATCCCTCTACATCATGTCATCTTGCTTAAAGCATTACTATGTTCTTATGAACTTAATACTCTAGATGCATGCTGGATAGCGGTCGATGTGTGGAGTAATAGTAGTAGATGCAGGCAGGAGTCGGTCTACTTGTCTCGGACGTGATGCCTATATACATGATCATACCTAGATATTCTCATAACTATGCTCAATTCTGTCAATTGCTCAACAGTAATTTGTTCACCCACCGTAAATACTTATGCTCTTGAGAGAATCCACTAGTGAAACCTATGGCCCCGGGGTCTATTTTCCATCATATTAATCTCCCGACAACAAGCTATTTCTGGTCCCGTTTTTATTACTTTCTTTACTTTGCATCTTTATCATAAAAATACCAAAAATATTATCCTATCATATCTATCAGATCTCACTCTCGTAAGTGACTGTGTAGGGATTGACAACCCCTTATCGCGTTGGTTGCGAGGATTTATTTGTTTGCGTAGGTGCGAGGGACTCGTGCGTAGCCTCCTACTGGATTGATACCTTGGTTCTCAAAAACTGAGGGAAATACTTACGCTACTTTGCTGCATCACCCTTTCCTCTTCAAGGGAAAACCAACACACTGCTCAAGAGGTAGCAAGAAGGATTTCTGGCGCCGTTGCCGGGGAGGCCTACGCAAAAGTCAACATCCCAAGTACCCATCACAAACCCTTATCTCCCGCATTGCATTATTTTCCATTTGCCTCTCGTTTTCCTCTCCCCCACTTCAACCTTGCCCTTTTATTCGCTCTCTCTTTTCCGTTCGCCTCTTTTTCGCTTGCTTCTTGTTTGCTCGTGTGTTGGATTGCTTGTTTGTCACAATGGCTCATGGTAATACCAAATTATGTGACTTTACCAATACCAACAATAATGATTTCCTTAGCACTCCGATTGCTCCTCTTACCGATACTGAATCTTGTGAAAGTAATGCTGCTTTGTTGAATCTTGTCATGAAAGATCAATTCGTCGGCCTTCCTAGTGAAGATGCCGCTACTCATCTAAATTGCTTCGTTGATTTGTGTGATATGCAAAAGAAGAAAGATGTTGACAATGATATTGTTAAATTGAAGCTTTTCCTTTTTCGCTTAGAGATCGTGCTAAAGCTTGGTTTTCGTCTTTGCCTAAAAATAGTATTGATTCTTGGAATAAGTGCAAAGATGCTTTTATCTCTAAGTATTTTCCTCCCGCTAAGATTATGTCTCTTAGAAACGGTATTATGAATTTTAAGCAACTTGATCATGAACATGTTGCACAAGCTTGGGAGAGGATGAAATTAATGATACGTAATTGCCCCACGCATGGTTTGAATTTGTGGATGATTATACAAAAAATTTATGCCGGATTGAATTTTGCTTCTAGAAATCTTTTAGATTCGGCCACGGGAGGCACTTTTATGGAAATCACTTTAGGAGAATCTACTAAACTCCTAGATAATATTATGGTTAATTATTCTCAATGGCACACTGAAAGATCTACTAGTAAAAAAGTGCATGAGATAGAAGAAAATTATTGTTTTGAGTGGAAAGATGAATGAACTTATGAAATTATTTGCTACTAAGAGTGTTTCTTCTGATCCTAATGATATGCCTTTGTCTACTTTGATTGAGAATAATAATGAATCTATGGATGTGAGTTTTGTTGGTAGGAATAATTTTGGTAACAACGCGTACAGAGGAAACTTTAATCCTAGGCCTTATCCTAGTAATTCCTCTAATAATTATGGTAATTCCTACAACAATTCTTATGGAAATTTTAATCAGATGCCCTCTGAATTTGAGACTAGTGTTAAGGAATTTATGAATTCGCAAAAGAATTTCAATGCTTTGTATGAAGAGAAATTGCTTAAAGTTGATGAACTGGCTAGGAACGTTGATAGAATTTCTCTTGATGTTGATTCTTTAAAACTTAGATCTATTCCTCCTAAGCATGATATCAATGAGTCTCTCAAAGCCATGAGAATTTCCATTGATGAGTGCAAAGAAAGAACCGCTAGGATGCGTGCTAAGAAAGATTGCTTTATAAGAGCGTGTTCTTCTAGTTCCTATGAAAATAAAGATGAAGATCTAAAAGTTATTGATGTGCCCCCTATTAAATCTTTGTTTTGCAATATGAATCTTGATAATGGTGGGACTGAATATGATCCACCTTTACCTAGAAGGCGTTCTAGAAATTCGGAGTTTTTAGATCTTGATGCTAAAATTGATAAAAGTGGGATTGAAGAGATCAAAACATTAGATATTAATGAACCCACTATTTTGGATTTCAAGGAGTTTAATTATGATAATTTCTCTTTGATAAATTGTATTTCCTTGTTGCAATCCATGCTAAATTCTCCTCATGCTTATAGTCAAAATAAAGCCTTTACCAAACATATCGTTGATGCTTTGATGCAATCTTATGAAGAAAAACTTGAGTTGGAAGTTTCTATCCCTAGAAAACTTTATGATGAGTGGGAACCTACTATTAAAATTAAGATTAAAGATCATGATTTGTGTGATTTGGGTGCTAGTGTTTCCACGATTCCAAAAGCTTTGTGTGATTTGCTAGGTTTCCGTGATTTTGATGATTGCTCTTTAAACTTGCACCTTGCGGATTCCACTATTAAGAAACCTATGGGAAGAATTAATTATGTTCTTATTGTTGCAAATAGGAACTATGTGCCCGTAGATTTTATCGTTCTTGACATAGATTGCAATCCTTCATGTCCTATTATTCTTGGTAGACCTTTCCTTAGAACGACTGGTGCAATTATTGATATGAAGGAAGGGAATATTAGATTCCAATTTACATTAAAGAAAGGCATGGAACACTTCCCTAGGAAGAAAATAAAATTACCATCTGAATCTATTATGAGAGCCACTTATGGATTGCCTACCAAAGATGGCAATACCTAGATCTATCCTTGCTTTTATGCCTAGCTAGAGGCGTTAAACAATAGCGCTTGTTGGGAGGCAACCCAATTTTATTTTTAGTTTTCTTATTTTTGCTTCTGTTTAGGAATAAATCTTTGTTCTAGCCTCTGGTTAGATGTGCTTTTATTTTTTAATTAGTGTTTGTGCCAAGTTAAACCTATAGGATCTTCTTGGATGATAGTTATATGATCTTGCAGAAAATTCCAGAAACTTTCTGTTCACGAAAATAATTGTTAAAAATCACCAGAACGTGATAAAATATTGATTTCAATTTCTTCTGATCAATAAACAAATTGTCTAGGTCGTCCTATTTTGGCTGATATTTTGAAGTTCCAGAAGTTTGCGTTAGTTACAGATTACTACAGACTGTTCTGTTTTTGATAGATTCTGTTTTTCGTGTGTTGTTTGCTTATTTTGATGAATCTATGGCTAGTAAAATAGTTTATAAACCATAGAGAAGTTGGAATACAGTAGGTTTAACACCAATATAAATAAAGAATGAGTTCATTACAGAACCTTGAAGTGGTCTTTTGTTTTCTTTCGCTAACGGAGCTCACGAGATTTTCTGTTGAGTTTTGTGTTGTGAAGTTTCCAAGTTTTGGGTGAAAGATTTGATGGATTATGGAACAAGGAGTAGCAAGAGCCTAAGCTTGGGGATGCCCATGGCACCCCCAAGATAATATAAGGACACCTAAAAGCCAAAGCTTGGGGATGCCCCGGAAGGCATCCCCTCTTTTGTCTACTTCCATCGGTAACTTTACTTGGAGCTATATTTTTATTCACCACATGATATGTGTTTTGCTTGGAGCGTCTTGTATGATTTGAGTCTTTGCTTTTTAGTTTACCACAATCATCTTTGCTGTACACACCTTTTGAGAGAGACACACATGATTCGGAAATTATTAGAATACTCTATGTGCTTCACTTATATCTTTTGAGTTATATAGTTTTTGCTCTAGTACTTCACTTATATCTTTTAGAGCACGGTGGTGGATTTGTTTTATAGAAACTATTGATCTCTCATGCTTCACTTAGATTATTTTGAGAGTCTCAAATAGCATGGTAATTTGCTTAAATAATCCTAAAATGCTAGGTATTCAAGATTAGTAAAAACTTTCTTATGAGTGTTTTGAATACTAAGAGAAGTTTGATGCTTGATGATTGTTTTGAGACATGGAGGTAGTGATATTTAAGTTTTGCTAGTTGAGTAGTTGTGAATTTGAGAAATACTTGTGTTGAAGTTTGCAAGTACCGTAGCATGCACGTATGGTAAACGTTATGTAACAAATTTGAAACATGAGGTGTTCTTTGATTGTCCTCCTTATGAGTGGCGGCCGGGGACGAGCGATGGTCTTTTCCTACCAATCTATCCCCCTAGGAGCATGCGCGTAGTGCTTGGTTTTTGATGACTTGTAGATTTTTGCAATAAGTATGTGAGTTCTTTATGACTAATGTTGAGTCCATGGATTATACGCACTCTCACCTTTCCATCATTGCTAGCCTCTTCGGTACCGTGCATTGCCCTTTCTCACATTGAGAGTTGGTGCAAACTTCGCTGGTGCATCCAAACCCCGTGATATGATACGCTCTTTCACACATAAACCTCCTTATATCTTCCTCAAAACAGCCACCATACCTACCTATTATGGCATTTCCATAGACATTCCGAGATATATTGCCATGCAACTTTCCACCATTCCGTTTATCATGACATGTTCATCATTGTCATATTGCTTTGCATGATCATGTAGTTGACATAGTATTTGTGGCAAAGCCACCGTTCATAATTCTCTCATACATGTCACTCTTAGTTCATTGCATATCCCGGTACACCGCTGGAGGCATTCATATAGAGTCATACTCTGTTCTAGTATCGAGTTGTAATCATTGAGTTGTAAATAAATAGAAGTGTGATGATCATCATTTTCTAGAGCATTGTCCCAAGTGAGGAATAAAAAAAGATAGAAAGGCCATAAAAAAAGAGAAGGCCCAAAAAAATGAGAGAAAAAGAGAGAAGGGACAATGTTACTATCCTTTTACCACACTTGTGCTTCAAAGTAGCACCATAATCTTCATGATAGAGAGTCTCTTGTTTTGTCACTTTTATATACTAGTGGGAATTTTTCATTATAGAACTTGGCTTGTATATTCCAACAATGGGCCTCCTCAAGTGCCCTAGGTCTTCGTGAGCAAGCAAGTTGGATGCACGCCCACTTAGTTTCTTTTGTTGAGCTTTCATACATTTTTAGCTCTAGTGCATCCGTTGCATGGCAATCCCTACTCCTTGCATTAACATCAATCGATGGGCATCTCCATAGCTCATTGATTAGCCTCGTTGATGTGAGACCTTCTCCTTTTTTGTCTTCTCCACATTACCCCCATCATCATATTCTATTCCGCCCATAGTGCTATATCCATGGCTCATGCTCATGTATCGCGTGAAGGTTGAAAAAGTTTGAGATTACTAAAGTATGAAACAATTGCTTGGCTTGTCATCGGGGTTGTGCATGATGAGAGCATTCTTGTGTGACGAAAATGGAGCATGACTAAACTATATGATTTTGTAGGGATGAACTTTCTTTGGCCATGTTATTTTGAGAGGACATAATTGCTTACTTAGTATCCTTGAAGTATTATTATTTCTGTGTCAATATTGAACTTTTATCTTGAATCTTTCGGATCTGAATATTCATACCACAATTAAGAAGAATTACATTGAAATTATGCCAAGTAGTATTCCACATCAAAAATTCTGTTTTTATCATTTACCTACTCGAGGACGAGCAGGAATTAAGCTTGGGGATGCTTGATACGTCTCCAACGTATCTATAATTTTTTATTGCTCCATGCTATATTATCTTCTGTTTTGGACATTATTGGGCTTTATTATACACTTTTATATTATTTTTGGGACTAACCTATTAACCGGAGGCCCAGCCCAGAATTGTTGTTTTTTGCCTATTTCAGAGTTTCGCAGAAAAAGAATATCAAACGGAGTCCAAACGGAATGAAACCTTCGGGAACGTGATTTTCGGAACGAACATGATCCAGAGGACTTGGACCCTACGTCAAAAGCTACCAGGAAGCCACAAGGTAGGGGGGCGCGCCTGCCCCCTGGGCGCGCCATCCACCCTCGTGGGCCCCATGTTGCTCCACCGACGTACTCCTTCCTCCTATATATACCTACGTACCCCAAACTACTAGATACGGAGCCAAAAACCTAATTCCACCGCCACAACCTTCTGTACCCGTGAGATCCCATCTTGGGGCCTGTTCCGGAGCTCCGCCGGAGGGGGCATCGATCATGGAGGGCTTCTACATCAACACCATAGCCTCTACGATGATGTGTGAGTAGTTTACCTCAGACCTTCGGGTCCATAGTTATTAGCTAGATGGCTTCCTCTCTCTTTTTGGATCTCAATACAATGTTCTCCCCCTCTCTTGTGGAGATCTATTCAATGTAATCTTCTTTTGCGGTGTGTTTGCCGAGACCGGTGAATTGTGGGTTTTTGATCAAGTTTATCTATGAACAATATTTGAATCTTCTGAATTCTTTTATGTATGATTGGTTATCTTTGCAAGTCTCTTTGAATTATCAGTTTGGTTTGGCCTACTAGATTGATCTTTCTTGCAATGGGAGAAGTGCTTAGCTTTGGGTTCAATCTTGCGGTGTCCTTTCCCAGTGACAGTAGGGGCAGCAAGGCACATATTGTATTGTTGCCATCGAGGATAACAAGATGGGGTTTATATCATATTGCATGAATTTATCCCTCTACATCATGTCATCTTGCTTAAAGCGTTACTCTGTTCTTATGAACTTAATACTCTAGATGCATGCTGGATAGCGGTTGATGTGTGGAGTAATAGTAGTAGATGCAGGCAGGAGTCGGTCTACTTGTCTCGGACGTGATGCATATATACATGATCATACCTAGATATTCTCATAACTATGCTCAATTCTGTCAATTGCTCAACAGTAATTTGTTCACCCACCGTAAATACTTATGCTCTTGAGAGAAGCCACTAGTGAAACCTATGGCCCCGGGGTCTATTTTTCATCATACTAATCTCCCGACAGCAAGCTATTTCTGGCGCCGTTTTTATTACTTTCTTTACTTTGCATCTTTATCATAAAAGTACCAAAAATATTATGCTATCATATCTATCAGATCTCACTCTCGTAAGTGACCGTGTAGGGATTGACAACCCCTTATCGCGTTGGTTGCGAGGATTTATTTGTTTGTGTAGGTGCGAGGGACTTGTGCGTAGCCTCCTACTGGATTGATACCTTGGTTCTCAAAAACTTAGGGAAATACTTACGCTACTTTGCTGCATCACCCTTTCCTCTTCAAGGGAAAACCAACGCAGTGCTCAAGAGGTAGCATGCGACCGTTTTAATTCTGAAATTTTGCCGGTCGTCGGCTTCAGCCCCCACGTAGATGCTACAGGGGTGTTTTGCATAGCGCGTGATCACACTTGACCCAACGTCTTGGTCCGTAAAGGAGTTGTTTGCACCACGAACCAGGCAATCAGACTATGCTGCTTTATTACCTTCACTTAGCCATAGGAGTTTGACAATGGGGCTTAGTACTAGCCCCTGGTGCGTATGCGGCCGTCTGAACCAGGATGCCTTTGTCGCATGGCTGGGCGAAGGCCAACCCTTCATATAACACGGAGTAAATCATAATAGATTTGTAGTAGGTCGCCGAATCGCCGACCAGCTCTCGCCGTATCATGACAGTCGGTTTTCGGCTTTCTCTACTAAGGTGTTTGACTGGACGAACCGGAAACACAATCGCAGTAGTTCTCCCTTTACTACCTTAGCCGAATGAGGAGAACGTAAGGTGGTAATCACAGGAGCCGGGCAACCCAACTATAGACCAAAGACATGATTCGGAGCTGATGCATATAATGCAATATTCGGGACGCCGGAGTATACCCTAGAAGTGTTCGGACTTTTGAAAATATATGTGGCCGAAATAGAGCCCCCGGCATTTAGGCTGGGCCAAAGTATGTTTGGCAATCTGAAGCAAGGAGGGAATACATATGGTAAAATAAACCAATACCGAACAGGGGTTGGCGATAAACTCTTTCCTTTATATTCTGATTAATACATCAAGATGTGCTATTACAGATAATGCCAAAAACATCAAGGCCATTTGCCGAGAATTTGAACACAGGGGGAAGCTGTATACAGGGCCTAAAAAAGAAAAGGTGGTCTTGAAGATCCCATTGATGCCCTGCCGCACGTCTGCGTCGTTTCTCCTTGGTAAAAAAATCCTTTGAGAGGAGCAGTCGACGGTCGTTTATACAAAAGGGTCCTGGAAAGAGCCCTTGCATGACCGTAGGGTAGCTAGGTTTTAATGAACCTGTAGTATGAGGGAGAGAAAAAATCAAAGAAGAAAAGTTAAGGTCCAAATAGGGTCAAGCCGCACTATTGACCATATCCGCAGTGTGCCTCCGTCGTTGCCCAGGGTATTTTGAGTGCGTAATGATGCACACGCGGTATAGATGCCTCAGTTGTGTGGGGCAACCGGAGGAGGCGGAACTGCTAGTCCAGCTCTGGATCCTCCGAGCTGTCGTTCTGCAGAGTAGGCCGGACTCGCTTAGCGGTGTCCGGGGGCTTGATGGCCGATGATTTGTTCGGCTTGATGAGGCTGCTTTGTACCTCGTCTGCAAGGGCCGCGGTGTGCTCCTCAGTACGGAGGGAGCACTCCATGTTTCCATTGACTGTGATAACATCGCGCGGTCCAGGCATTTTGAGCTTTAAGTAAGCATAATGCGGGACTGCATTGAAACGGCGAAGGCGGTTCGTCCGAGCAATGCGTGATAACCACTGCGAAAGGGGACAATGTCGAAGATCAAGTCTTCACTTTGGAAGTTATTCGGTGAACCGAAGACTACTTCCAATGTTAATGAACCCGTGCAACAAGCCTCTACGTCGGGTATCACTCCTTTAAAGGTGGTGTTACTAGGCTTGATTCTTGACGGGTCAATACCCATTTTACGGACAGTGTCTTGATAGATCAGGTTAAGACTGCTGCCGCCGTCCATAAGGACTCGAGTGAGATGGTATCCATCGATGATTGGATCGAGGACCAGGGCTGCCGAACCTCCATGATGGATACTGGTCGGGTGGTCCCTGTGATCGAAGGTGATCAGACAAGCCGACCACGGGTCGAATTTTGGGGTGACAGGCTCTACGGCGTAGACGTCCCTTAGGGCGCGCTTGCGCTCCCTCTTTGGGATATGCGTGACATATATCATATTCACAGTTTTCACCTCAGGGGGAAATTTCTTCTCCCCCCCGTGTTCGGTGGGCGGGGCTCATCATCGTCCTCGCTTGGTGGCCCTTTCCCCTTGTGCTCAGTATTTAACTTACCGGCCTGTTTAAAGACCCAACAGTTTCTGTTGGAATGATTTGCAGGCTTGTCGGGGGTGCCATGAATCTGGCAAGGCCGGTCGAGTATTTTGTCCAAATTAGATGGACCGTCCTTATTTCCTTTGAATGGCTTCTTCCGCTGACTGGGTTTAGGGCCACCAAATCCGACGTTGACCGCTGTATCTTCAGTTTCTTCATTGTTTTCCGACGCTTATGTTTGTTGCAATGAGGCCTTCCGTTGCCATCCCTGGCTTCGAAGGTGCCAAGGTCGCTGGTACTTTTGCTTCTACGAGCTAACCAGCTATCTTCTCCCGCGCAGAAGCGGGTCATGAGTGCGGTAAGAGCTGCCATATACTTCGGATTTTTCCTGACCGAGGTGTCGGGCGAGCCATTAGTCGTGGACGCTATGTTTAAAGGCTGCTAGGGCTTCGGCATCCGGACAGTCGACGATTTGGTTCTTTTTAATTAAGAACTGAGTCCAAAGTTTGTGGGCTGATTCTCCAGGTTGCTGGACTATGTGACTAAGGTCATTGGCGTCCGGTGGCCAGACATAAGTACCTTGGAAGTTGTCTCGAAAGTCCTCCAAATCTTCCCAGCTGCCAATAGAGTTCTCTGGGAGGCTGTTTAACCAGTGTCGTGCTGGTCCCTTTAGCTTTAGGGGGAGGTATTTAATGGCGTGGAGGTCGTCGCCACGAGCCATATGAATATGGAGAAGAAAATCTTCAATCCATACAGCGGGATCTGTCATTCCATCGTATGCTTCGATGTTTATGGGTTTAAACCCTTCCGAAACTGATGCTGCATTACCTCATCGGTAAAGCACAAGGGGTGTTCGGCGCCTCTATATCAGGCAACGTCACGACGGAGCTCGGATGACATCCTGATACGTCTCCCTCGTATCTATAATTTTTTATTGTTTCATGCCAATATTATACCACTTTCACATTCTTTTGGCAACTTTTTATATGATTTATTGGACTAACCTATTGATCCAGTGCCCAGTGCCAGTTCCTGTTTTTTGCATGTTTTCTGTATCGCAAAAAATCCATATCAAACGAAGTCCAAATGCAATAAAATTTCACGGAGAATTATTTTGGAATATATGTGATTTTTGGGAGTTGGAATCACCGCAAACGGATGCCCACACAGCCCACAAGACACCAGGGCGCGCCAGAGGCCCCTGGCGCGTGGTGGTGGGTTGTGCCCTCCTCGAACGTCAGTTGGAGCTCTACTTCGGGCGCAAGGAAGCTTATACCCAGAAAAAATCATGTTAAAATCTCAGCGCAATCAGAGTTACGGATTTCCCGGAATATAAGAAACGGTTTCCGGCCAGATCAGGGGAGCGCGAAACAGAAGAAAACAGAGAGGGAGATCCAACCTCGGAGGGGCTCCCGCCCCTCCGCCGCCATGTAGACCATGGACCAGAGGGGGCACTCTCCCCCCATCTAGGGGGAGGCCAAGGAAGAAGAAGAAGGAGGGGGGCTCTCTCCCCCTCGCTTCTGGTGACGCCGGAGTGCCGCCGGGGTAACGATCGGGACAACGATCTACATCAACAATCTTGCTACTGTCGACACCAACTCTCTCCCCCTCTATGCAGTGGTGTAACACCCCTTCTCCCCACTGTAATATCTACTTAAACATGGTGCTCAACTCCATATATTATTTCCCAATGATATTTGGCTATCCTATGATGTTTGAGTAGATCCGTTTTGTCCTATGGTTTTTTTGACACCTGAAACAGTAGGAGAGCCTCCTACTGTGTAATTAAATTAATGAATGGGGTGGAATTACATATGGTTTTCACATGTCATCCCCTTTGGGGAGGGCTGGGGAAGTAGGAAACTAAAAAGAAGTTACAAAAGAGTTTAGAAAGGAGATATGCTTTTCCCCAACTCTATGAGTTAGGAGGGAGAGATCTACTTTTAGTCTTGAGCTCCAAGATGCTTTCGTGGGTGTTATTCCTTTGAAGACCTTATTATTTCTTTCCTTCTAGATGCTCCGAGCTGCTTGTAAGAAGATTGCCATGAACAGTAGCTTGTTCCATGAAATTTTAGCTATGTTAATCCAATCCAATCGTGAACCTTGTGAACCCCAGCAAATGCCAATGTCTGACCAACATTTTTTGCTAAAGGAGCATTCAAAGAAGAGGTGTTCTACTGTTTCTTCCAAGTTGGACTCGCAGAGGAGGCAGGTATAGTTGTTGCCAATGTTGTAGTGCCTACGTTTCAACATGTTTCTGGTGTTGAGCCTGTCAGACAATAGGAACCAACCAAAAACCTTGACATTCATGGTAATTTTAGATTTCCATAGCCATTTATAGGCTTGGCGGGCCCGAACGTCCTGAAATAGAAGTTGTAATATTTGCTCGACGAGTACGTCTCAGTACCCCATGTGCAGGTCCACTTATCAGCAACAGAAAGGCTGTCCTAAAGTTCAATGTCACGGACCAGCCGTTGAAGATCCCTTGTCTCTGCATGCGCCTGAACCGATAACGGTAGGTGGAACGTTTCCCCCAGTGTCGTGATCTCCAAGAAATCTTTGACTGATAGATCCTCCTGAATGGCAAACGAGAAAGCCCGCGGGTGTGTTTCTGATAGAATACCATCAATCCGTAAATCCTTCCAGAAAAGAATGACCTCACCCATGTGCACCTGAGCTTTAGTAATCCCTCAATAAACCGGCATGAGTTTTGTCACATCTCACCACCAGAAAGAACCGCAGGGGTCCGATGCATGGGGGATCTTGTTATTGTAGTATGTGTTCCATAAGAGTTCCACCCAAGGCAGGTCCCATCGGTTGTAGAATTTATGTAGGTATTTAAGTAGGAGTGCATCACTTTGTACCTTCAGATTTATGACGCCTAGTCCTCTAGATTCCTTGGGTCGGCAAACCATGTCCCAGGCCGCGAGGGAGTTGCAAGAATCTCCGTTCTCAGTTTTTTTGGTCCATGAGCATTGGCGTCTGATTTTATCCAATAGTTCAATAATGCTTAGGGGCAGCTTGAGCGTGCAGAGGGCAAAAATTATTAGGGAGGTAATAACCGAGTTGAGGAGTGACAATTTACCCCCATAAGAGATCATGTTGAGCGTAGCAGGAAGCCTTCTTTCCACCCGGCAAACGAGAGGGAGGAGATCTTGCACCGAAGGCCTGGTCGTTCCCATTGGTAGACCGAGGTAGGTGAAGGGCATTTTGCCAACCACACACCCAAAGATAGTCGCCAGGCAATTGTTTGTGTCTTCATTGCAGTTTATGGGGATCAAAGTTGACTTGTGAAAGTTTATTTTAAGGCCAATCGAAGTTGCATAGTCAGAGAGGATATCCGTGATGATCGCTGCTTGTGTTGGGCAGGCTGGCATGGCCAGAATAGTATCGTCTGCGTATTGAATAACGGGGTAATCCTTTTAGTTGTTCGAAGGAAAAGGTAGCTGAATTGTTCCTCTCGAGAAGGCGTCATTGATTGCTGCTTGCAGAAGATCAACCACTAAGACAAAAATCAGGGGTGAGAAGGGGTCACCTTGTCTAACTCCGCATTTACAATGGAATCGGTGGCCTGGCACACCGTTCAAAAGCACCGCAGATTTGCCTGATCCAAAGATACACTGAACCCATCCGAGCCATTTGTCGCTGAAGCCCATGTTTTTCATTATGGCTAGCATGGCCTCATGATCAATTGTGTCGAACGCCTTGGCGAAGTCGAGCTTGAGGAGGACAATTTGTTTCTTTGAGGCCTGTCATTGATATATGTACTCAAATGCCCAAGCTAGGCAATCTTGGATAGTGCGTCCTTTGAGGAATCCATATTAGTTTCTGTGAATTATTCTTAGAATCACTCTTTGCAGGCGGTTTGCTAGGAGTTTGGTAATCACTTTGAGATAGTAGTTAAGTAATGTGATCGGATGATAATCATTCACTGATGATGGGGCATTATTTTTTGGGATTAACGTGATGAAACCATCATTTATGCTTTCAAGGTTGAGATTGCCATCAAAGAATTGATTGCAGAGTTTATAGAAGTCATGCTTGATTATGTGCCAACAAGATTTGAGAAAAACTCCATTGAAACCATCCGGGCCAGGTGCACGATCGGCTGACATATGCTTGATAACATTATCTATCTCCTCAGTGGTGAATGGGATAGTAAGCTCGTCTAGACCATCAACTCATTTAATGATGCCGGCTAGATTGAATTTCATCTCATGATGTGAGGAGGAGCCCAACCTTTGCTTGAAGGTATTGAAAATGATTGCCTCTTTGCCAGCATGATCCTCCATAATGGTATCAGTATCAGTCGTCAGGGAGGAAATGTTGTTAATTCTCATCCTTTCAGAAGCCATTGCCTGGAAGAACTTTGAGTTTTCATCTCCGAACTTAACCCAACATATAGTGCAACATATAGTTTTGTCCTGTGGGTTAATCTTGATCTTGGTTGGTATGATTGTATATTTTATTTATGGTCCTGTCCTACGGTGCCCTCCATTCTCGCGCAAACGTGAGGGGCCCCCACTGTAGGGTGTTGCAATATGTTCATGGTTCGCTTATGGCGGGTTGCGAGAGTGACATGAGCTTAAACCCGAGTAAGTGGGGTATGACATATGGGAGTAAAGAAGACTTGATACTTAATGCTATGGTTGGGTTTCATGACCTTAATGATCTTTAGTAGTTGCGGATGCTTGCTAGGGGTCCAATCATAAGTGCATATGATCCAAGTAGATAAAGTATGTTAGCTCATGCCTCTCCCTCATATAAAATTACAAGAATGATTACAGGTACTTATTATCGATTGCCTAGGGAAAAATAACTTTCTTGTTGACACAAACCCTTTTTCTAAACACCTAACTTTCATTACCTTGCAAAGTACTTCTAGTTTTATTCTTGCAAAGTAGTTCTAGCATCACACCTACAAAATAGTTTCATACTTGTTTTAGGTAAAGCAAACGTCAAGTGTGCACAGAGTTGTATCGGTGGTCGATAGAACTTGAGGGAATATTTGTTCTGCCTTTAGCTCCTTGTTGGGTTCGACACTCTTATATTTGTGATACGTCCATTTATATTTGTGCAAGAATGATTGCCGATACTTGTTATCGATTACCTAGGGACAAATGACATTCTTGTTGACAGAAGCTATCCACTTTTATTAGCTTGCAATTTATTCATAGTTTTATTCTCGCAAAGTACTCGTAGTTTTATTCTCGCAAAATAGTTTCATACTTGTTTTAGGAAAAGCAAACATCAAGTATGCGTAGAGTTGTATCGGTGGTCGATAGAACTTGAGGGAATATTTGTTCTACCTTTAGCTCCTTGTTGGGTTCGACACTCTTATTTATCGAAGAAGGCTACAAACGATCCCCTACACTTGTAGGTTATCAAGACCTTTTTCTGGCACCGTTGCCGGGGAGTAATAGCGTGGGGTGAATATTCTCGTGTGTTCTTGTTTGCTCTATCACTAAGTAGTTTTTATTTTCTTTTCTAAGTTGTTCTCTATCTTTAGTTATGGATATGGAACATGAAACACCAAAAAAATTAGTGGTACTTGCTACTCATGGAGATGGGGAACCTCCTAAAACCCTCGATGCTCGTTATGTGAAAAATATTATGCACTACTTTGATAATCCTGAGAAAACCCCATTTAACTTGATAATGGGAGTAACGTTGGATCAACGTGAATACTTTAGGGATTATCAGTTGACACAAAAAGGGAAACTTTTATGGGATCAAATTTATATGTTGCATTGGTATGCCCGGGATTTATGCTTGAGATATGATTATACTTGTTGCTCTAGGATGAACGCTCCACACCTTCCCTTTTCATGCAAATTTAATGATAATGAAACATTGGCTTCTTATGCTAATGGTATATATGATTACTATGATGTGGAACAAATAGAATAATTTGTTGCTTTTAAGGGTGCTTATGAAATTGAATCTTTGTTTTTAAAGTATGAAGCTTTTGAGAATGATGTTTATAGACCTGAAAATTTTGCTATCCTTAAATATTGCTATGATAATTACAAATACAATTCCGATATTGATATATTTATCGAGAATATCTCTACTATCCAAGAAGAGACTAATATTTTGCAGAAGTCTATTGAAGAAGGAATTGATCAAACTGTGAGCTCATTGGATGAAAAAGTTGATGAGGAGAGCGAAGAACAAACAGAGGAAGAGCGGATTAGCTACCCGTGCCCACCTTCTAATGAGAGTAACTCTTCAACTCATACATTGTTTAATGTCCCTTCGTTCTTACCGAAGGATGAGTGTTATGATCCCGTTGATTCATTTGAAATATCCCTTTTTGATGAAATTGATGCTTGCTATATGATTGTGGCCAAGATGCCAATATGAATTATGCTTATGGAGATGAACTTGCTACTGTTCCTTATGTTAAACATGAAATTGTTGCTATTGCACCCACACATGATAGTCCTATTATCTTTTTGAATTCTCCAAACTACACTATATCGGAGAAGTTTGCACTTATTAAGGATGATATTGATGGGTTGCCTTTTACCGTTGCACATGATAATTTTGATGAATGTAACATGGATGTGCTTGCTGCTCCTACTTGCAATTATTATGAGAGAGGAACTACATCTCCGCCTCTCTATGTTTCCAACACGAAAGAATTCCAAGAGACTTCTTATGCTATGTATTGTCCTTTACTTGATGTCCATGAATTGTTCTGGTATGACATGCCGATGCATAGGAAGGGAGTTAGACTTCGTCATTGCTTGATATATGTTGCTTTGTGCTCACTACTAAACGCCAAATCATTGTTAATTAAAATTGGCTTTGATATACCTTGGGATCCGGTGGATTCATTACTTGAGCACTTTATGCCTAGCTTAATGGCTTTAAAGAAAGAGCTGCCAGGGAGACAACCCGGAAGTTTTAGAGAGTCATTTATTTCTGTTGAGTGCTTTTATAAAGTTTAAAAACAAAAAAATATAGAGGGGAACTTAAAACTTCACAAAAAGAAAAGTGAAAGTGAGATAGACGAGCACCGTGGAAGCGAGTGCATGCCTTGAACTTTATTCATGCCCATGGAAACTTTGTGAATCTTGAATTGCAGAAACTTTCAACAAAAATAATTATCCCCTTGTACAAATCCATTTTATTATAAAAATAATGTGCCAAGATTTGCCTTTAGGATGAGTAGATTGCTTGTTGGTATGTGCGGTGCAAAAACAGAAACTTTGTCTGTAGCGCGCGATTTTACTTTTTTACTGGAACGTTGAAAGGTTCTGAAACTTTTTGCACAGTATTGCTATACCAATTGTTTATTTTTTCATAAGTTTTTCAGAGTTTTTGGAGTACTATAAGTATGGTGAATGTTCAGATTACTACAGACTGTCCTGTTTAAGACAGATTCTGTTTTTGATGCATTGTTTTGCTTGTTTTGACGAAACTATTTATTCTATCAGTCGTATAAGCCATGAAAAAGTTATATTACAATAGCTATAATGCAAAAATAATTATGAATTGGTTTGCAACAGTACTTAGAGTAGTGATTTGCTTTATTATACTAACGGATCTTACCGAGCTTTCTGTTGAGTTTCGTGTGGATGAAGTGATCAAAGATCGAGGAGGTCTCGATATGAGGAGAAGGAGGAGAGGCAAGAACTCAAGCTTGGGGATTCCCAAGGTACCCCAAGTAAATATTCATGGAGACTCAAGCGTCTAAGCTTGGGGATGCCCCGAAACGCATCCCATCTTTCTTCAACAAGTAACATGATGTTTTCGTTCTCATTTCGTTCATGTGATATGTGTGAATCTTGGAGCGTCTTTTGTGTTTATTTTTTACCTTTTATTTTATGCACCATGCTGGTATGAGATAGTCCATGGTTGATGTGACGCCCGGATATTTAAGCTACAGTAATTCCCTGTTAATGATGCCATGTCACCGCGGTTACTGTTGTTAATCTTGCGTTAGTCCAAAATGATTCAAATTCAAATTTGAGTTAAAGGTAAACCACAAAAAGTTTTCAAATATTAAAACTAAAATGTTCGGATTTTAGTATAAATCCCCGTGATCAATTTTCATGTTGGAACCATCATCTTTTGATACTCCAAAATTGGCCTTGTCTGTTTTTGATTTGAGCAAACAACACTTAGTGGCCCATTTAAATTCAAACTAAAATTAAAGCCTTTCAAAATTAATCTAAAACCTTGTGGGTAGTTCCGCTATATTACAAAGTACTTGTGACGCAAGTTTCTTATGTAAGAACATTTATTTGGATAAAAAACAAAATATAAAACAGAAATTAAAAGAAACAGAAAAGAGAAAAGGCCTCCCTCCACTGGGCCACGGCCCAGCAGGCCACCAAGCCATCAGGCCGGCCCACCCGCGCGCCTCTGGCCTACTTAGGCCGGCCTCCCCCACTAACCTAACCTTAACCCTCACCCGATCCCCACTCCCCCACGTCCCACTACTCCCTCAGCCTCCCTCCCCGATCCAAATCGGGATCGGGGGCACAAAGCCCGCCGCCCCGCCGTGACCCCTCGACCTTGCCTCTGCCCACAACGGCAGTCGGCGAACCCGTCGCTCGACGCCGCAACCCATCGCCCCGCCGGCGCCCTGCCACCTCGCTGCCCCGTCCACGACCACGCCGTTGCTGGACCCTGCCCGGAGCTACCTCGACCCCGCCTCCCTGACGCCGCGTCGCCGGACCGCCCCGTCGTCGACTCCTCCCCGAGCCCGCTGCCAAGCCCTACAGCCGCATCGTGAGGCCCTCCGTCGATTCCCCTCCCCCTACATTCTCCGTCGCCGCTGCGACGGAGCTCACTAGAGCTCGTGCCCTCGCTGTGTTCCCGTGCTCCGCTCGCCCCCAGCCGCCGCGGCCCCGCTCTATCCCCGTGCTCGTCCCCGTCCTGCACCACTCGCACGCCTCGGTCGCACTGGCCGCGCGCCGCGCCACTCCTTGCCCACGCTCCACCTCACCCCGCCGCTCTTTGTCCGCACTCGCCGGCTCGCATCACCGCGCCCCGCGGCATGATGCTTGCCGCTGCGCTGCTGCGCACCCCCGACCACCTCTACGCCCGGCCGTGCCTCCGCGCGAGCGCCCGACCTCGCCCCACTCGCCGCTGATGCTGCCGGCGGCCTTGTCGCGCCCTGGCCTCCGGCCAGTGGCTGCGCTCATGCCCATCCGCCCCTGTGGCTGGCCCGAATGGGCTGCTGACGAACAGGGCCCACGCCCCTGTTAAAAAGAAAAATAGTAATAAAAGTAAACGATAAAAGGATTGTTAATTAATTAATTAATTAATAATTAACTTAACATTAACTAACCTGCTAATCAAAATGTTAAGAATAACTAACCTAGACACTGACATCGGGCCCCACCACTTAATTAACCTCTGGATTAAATTCAACCTCTGTTGAATAAATAGTCCATGACAGGTGGGTCCATGCCACCATTTAACTGGATAAGGTTGACACGTCAGCCTGCTGACTCACTAGGGAACCCATCAGTCAGCCTCTGCTGACTGGACTGTTGACCCAGTCAACTGGCCCACTAGTCAGCCCATGTGTAGTATAATTTCGAATCAAATTAAATTCAAAAATTCCAGAAATCATTTAATCTTTACAAATTAATATAAAATAATCCGTAACTTGGATGAAAATACTTTGTACATGAAAGTTGCTCAGAACGACGAGACGAACCCGAATATGCTGTCCGTTTGTCAGCCACACGTCCCTAGCATAGCGAACATGCAACATTTCTCCTCCGGTTCATCTGCCCAAGAACGCAGAACACCGGGAATACTTTCCCGGATGTTTTCCCCCTTCGCCGGTATTACCTATCCCTGCGTTAGGTCACCCCTAGCACTACGTATTTCCATGTTATATCTTGTGATGCTTTGATTGCTTTGTTATTTATTGTGTTCCCCTCCGTTACTTCTTTCCGATAGACCTAGAGACCGTTGCCGATACCCCTGTGATCGTCTACATCGACGACGACCCCTCCTTCTTGCCAGAGCAACCAGGCAAGCCCCCCCCCCCCTTGATCACCAGATATCGCCTATTCCTTCTCTCTACTACTTGCATTAGAGTAGTGTAGCATGTTACTGCTTTCGGTTAATCCGATTCTGCTGCATAGCCTGTCATTGTTGCTACAAATGTTACCCTTACCTGCAATCCTAAATGCTTAGTATAGGATGTTAGTATTCCATCAGTGGCCCTACATTCTTGTCCATCTGCCATGCTATACTATCGGGCCATGATCACTCGGGAGGTGATCACGGGTATATATTATATACTTTATACATGATACATGTGGTGACTAAAGTCGGGTCGGCTCGTAGAGTACCCGCGAGTGATTCACGGATTGGGGGCTGAAAGGACCTTTGTCCCGATGGCCCTCTGGGTGGATCTTTGTGGCGGAGCGACAGGGTAGGTTGAGACCATCTAGGTGAGAGGTGGGCCTCGCCCTGGTTGGCGTTCACGGTTACATCAATTAACATGTTTAACAAGATCTTGGTATTTGATCTGAGTCTGGCCACTGGCCTATACGCACTAACCAACTACGCGGGAACAGTTATGGGCACTTGACGTCGTGGTATCAGCCGAAGCCTTCTTGACGTCAGCGACTGAGCGGCGCGCACCGGGTTGGACTGGAACGCCTGCTCTTGTATAAGGGAGGCTAGGTCTGCTCACCGGCCGCGTTCGCGACATGCAGGTGTGCAATGGGCAATGGGCCCAGACCCCTGCGTGCATAGGATTTAGACCGGCGTGCTGACCTCTCTGTTGTGCCTAGGTGGGGCTGCGACATGTTGATCTTTCGAGGCCGGGCATGACCCAGGAAAGTGTGTCCGGCCAAAGGGGATCGAGCGTGTTGGGTAATGTGGTGCACCCTTGCAGGGAAGTTTATCTATTCGAATAGCCGTGATCCTCGGTAACAGGACGACCCGGAGTTGTACCTTGACCTTATGACGACTAGAACCGGATACTTAATAAAACACACCCTTCCAAGTGCCAGATATAACCTAGTGATCGCTCTCACACAGGGCGACGAGGGAAGGATCGCCGGGTAGGATTATGCTATGCGATGATACTTGGTGAACTTACCATCTACTCTCTTCTACATGCTGCAAGATGGAGGCTGCCAGAAGCATAGTCTTCGACATGACTAGCTATCCCCCTCTTATTCTGGCATTCTGAAGTTCAGTCCACTGATATTGCCCCTTTACACTGATACCGATGCATATGTAGTGTAGATCCTTGCTTGCGAGTACTTTGGATGAGTACTCACGGTTGCTTTTCTCCCTTTCCTTTCCTCTCGGTTGTCGCAACCAGATGCTGGAGCCCAGGAGCCAGATGCCACCGTTGACGACGACTCTTACTACACCGGAGGTGCCTACTACTACGTGCAGGCCGCTGCCGATGACTAGGAGTAGTTTAGGAGGATCCCAGGCAGGAGGGCTGCGCCTCTTTCGATCTGTATCCCAGTTGTGCTAGCCTTCTTAAGGCAGACTTGTTTACTTATGTCTGTACTCAGATGTTATTGCTTCTGCTGACTCGTCTATGATCGAGCACTTGTATTCGAGCCATAGAGGCCCCTGGCTTGTATTATGATGCTTGTATGAC
This sequence comes from Triticum aestivum, assembly GCF_018294505.1. Taxonomy (NCBI): domain Eukaryota; kingdom Viridiplantae; phylum Streptophyta; class Magnoliopsida; order Poales; family Poaceae; genus Triticum; species Triticum aestivum. Next base: position 198,014,612 of record NC_057799.1, read on the forward strand.
TTATTTATGTTTTTAGAGTTGTGTTGTGATATCTTCCCGTGAGTCCTGATCTTGATCATACACGTTTGCGTGCATGATTAGTGTACGATTGAATCGGGGGCATCACAGTCGATTTATAGAATGGTCATTGCACTTCACTTATATCTTTTTAGTGTGGCTTTATAGAATGCTTCATGGGCTTCACTTATATCATTTGAAGTTTGGATTGCCTGTTTCTCTTCACATAGAAAACCGTTATTTTAAGAATGCTCTTTTGCTTCACTTATATTTATTAGAGCATAATCTTTTATAGAAAGAATTAAACTCTCTTGCTTCACTTATATCTATTTAGAGAGTCAAACGGAATTGGTCAATTGCATGGTTAGTCATAAAATCCTACATAAAACTTATGGATCACTGAATATGATATGCTTGATTCCTTGAAATAGTTTTGCGATATAGATATGATAATATGTGGGAGGTACTAGTAAACGGTTGTGGTTAGTAAGAATATTGGTGTTAAGGTTCGTGATTCCCGAAGCATGCACGTATAGTCTCTCGTTATGCTATGATGTTGGAGCATGATTTACTATTGATTGTCTTCCTTATGAGTGGCGTTCGGGGACGAGCGATGGTCTATTTCTACCAATCTATTCCCCTAGGGGCATGCGTAGTAGTACTTTGCTTCGAGGGCTAATAAACTTTTGCAATAAGTATATGAGTTCTTTATGACTAATGTGAGTCCATGGATTATACGCACTCTTACCTTTTCGCAATTTGCTAGCCTATACGGTACCATGCATTGCCCTTCTCACATCGAGGCGTGGTGCAAACTTCGCCAGTGCATCCAAACCCCGTGATATGATACGCTCTATCACACATAAGCCTTATTATATCTTCCTCAAAACAGCCAGCATACCTACCTATTATGGCTTTTCCATGGCCATTCCAAGATATATTGCCATGCAACTTCCACCGCTTCCGTTTGATGACTTGAGCATTCATTGTCATATTGCTTTGCATGATCATATAGCTGACATAGTAGTTGTGGCTCAGCCACCGTTCATCATTTTTCATACATGCTACGCTAGATCATTGCACATCCTGGCACATTGCCAGAGGCATCCATATAGAGTCATACTTTGTCATAGGTATCGAGTTGTAATTTCTATTTCTTTTGAGTTATAAGTAAATAGAAGTGTGATGATCATCATTATTCATTTTTAGAGCAGTGCCCCATTGAGGAAAGGATGATGGAGACTATGATTCCCCCACAAGTCGGGATGAGACTCCGGACAATGAGAGAAAAAAAAGAAAAAAAGGAAAAAATAAAAGAAAAAAAGAAAGAAAGAAAAGAAAAAATAAACAAAGAGAGAAGGGGCATTGTTAGTATCCTTTACCACACTTGTGCTTCAAAGTAGCACCATGTTTTTCATATGGAGAGTCTCCTATGTTGTCACTTTCATATACTAGTGGGAATTTTCATTATAGGATTAGATGCACACCCACTTAGTTTTCATATTGAGCTTTCGTACACTTATAGCTCTTAGTGGATTCGTCGCATGGCAATCCCTACTCCTCGCATTGATATCAATTGATGGGCATCTCCATAGCCCGTTGGTTAGCCGCGTCGATGTGAGACTTTCTTACCTTTTTGTCTTCTCTATATTTACCCCTTTCATCATACTCTATTCCACCTGTAGTGCTATATCCATGGCTCGCACTCATGTATTGCGTGAGGGTTGAAAAAGCTGAAGCGCGTTAAAAAGTATGAACCAATTTCTCGGCTTGTCATCGGGGTTGTGCATGATAAATACTTTGTGTTAAGAAGACAGAGCATGACAAGACTATATGATTTTGTAGGGATAGCTTTCTTTAGCGTTGATATTTTGAAAGACATGATTGTTTGTTGGGATGCCTGAGTATTGATGTCTTTATGTCAAATTATAGACTATTGCTTTGAATCACTTATGTCTTAATATTCATGCCATGATTAGATATATGATCAAGTTTATGCTATGTAGCATTCCACATCAAAAATTATCTTTTTTACCATTTACCTGCTCGAGGACGAGCAGGAATTACATCCGTGTTCGGTTTCCAGCCAGGGTTTCGTTATGCTTGTCACGCCAAGCTTGATGGTCGTCGTCTCTTGTTGGAGTACGTCCCCTTGACCCGTAGATTGATCTGGTCTGTCCGGCTCTATTGTCCAGGTCCTGACGTAAGTCGTAGGTGTAGCCTGGAGCAGCTACCTCTTTGCCTCAATGGCGAGGTGGTGTGGGCTGGTGTTCGGTGTAAGCAGCTGCTTTGTCCCGTCCACGTGGTGGTCGGTCCGGCTCGTCAGCGTAATTATATCTTGATGGTATTGGCTCAAGGGCCTCGTCGTCAAATTGTGGTAGTAGACAATGCTCCGGATAACTCTTTGTTGGGCGCTCGAGGCCGTATTCTTCGGCAGCCAGGACCTTGGTCCATCTGTCATTGAGTGTATCCTATTCGGCTTGAAGCTGTTGTTGTTTCTTTTTAAGGCTCCTCGCAGTGGCGATTACCTGTCGCTTGAAGCGTTCTTGCTCAAGGGGTTCCTTTGGCACGATGAAATCTTCGTTGCCGAGGCTGACATCCTCCTCGGAGACCGGTAGATAATTACTATCTTCTGAATCCTCAATCTCGACTGGTTCATTGGGGTTAACTTGTCCCTCCTCCCATTCATCCTGCTCAGATGCGAGCTCGACGGGGTCTTCGGGGTGTTCGGCGTCATCCGGAGTGTTATTGTCTCTGGTGCCGGTATTATTGTCCTTTTCCCGACACGATCGTGGGCAGCGCCGCTGACGTCGGCGCTTTGGTGGTGCTTTGATGGGCTTGTCCTCAAGCGGGTCTTGTCCGCCGTCGTCGTCGTCCTTTTTAGGTGTATCTACCATATACACGTCGTATGTGGAGGTGGCTGTCCAACGCCTGGTGATAGGAGGATTTTGGCCTGGGTCGGCTCCGGCATCGTCATCCATACCGTCGATGTCTTCGGAGGCGTAGTCTAGCATGTCGGTTAAGTCATCGACAGTGGCTACCAAGTGGGTGGTGGGTGGGACGCAAAATTCCCCGCACTCAACCCCTATTTTGGGTTGGGCATAATTCGAAAGCGACACTTCGGTGATGGCGAGAGATCGCATTAAGTCTAGTGCTTCGCTTAGAAGTGAAAACCGGACGGGTGGCTGAGAATCTGCGGAGCTAGGTCTGATGAACGCTGCTTGGCTATGCCCAATGGACGCAGACCTCAAGAGTTCGGATTTAACATCCAGAGGTGAGTTCGGCTTTCTGACGACAGGGAGAACCTTGTTCGATTTCAGATTTGTGGATAATATGGCCGCCTCTGGGTCTTCGGCAAGGAGCTCCGTAGTAGGAGAGGGTCCGGTGGGGTGCATGCTCCCGTCTTCGGACAAGGTGGTCCGCTCTGGATCTAGGGCCACAGCAGGAAAGATAGTTGATCCTTGAACGGAGCCTAATGGTAGATCCGACGAGTTTCCTTCTTGCAGATGAGGAACAACGGTCGAGGCCGTTGATACGTCTCCAATATATCTATAATTTTTTATTGTTCCATGCTATATTATATTCTATTTTGGATGATTAATGGGCTTTATTATACACTTTTATATTATTTTTGGGACTAACCTACTAACCGGAGGCCCAGCCCAAATTGCTGTTTTTTTCCTATTTCAGTGCTTCGAAGGAAAAGGATATCAAACGGAGTCCAAACGGAATGAAACCTTCGGGAACGTGATTTCCAGAACAAACGTGATCCAGAGGACTTGGAGTCTACGTAAAGCAATCAACGAGGAGAGCACGAGGTAGGGGGCGTGCCCACCTCCCCCAGGCGCGCCCTCCACCCTCGTGGGGCCCATGTTGCTCCACCGACGTACTTCTTCCTCCTATATATACCTATGTACCCCCAAACCATTAGAGGCATCCATGAACCTAATTCCACCGGCGCAACCTTCTGTACCCGTGAGATCCCATCTTGGGGCCTTTTCCGGCGTCCTACCGGAGGGGGCATTGATCACGGAGGGCTTCTACATCAACACCATAGCCTCTCCGATGATGTGTGAGTAGTTTACCTCAGACCTTTGGGTCCATAGTTATTAGCTAGATGGCTTCTTCTCTCTCTTTGGATATCAATACAAAGTTCTCCTCGATTCTCTTGGAGATCTATTTGATGTAACTCTTCTTTTTGCGGTGTGTTTGTCGAGACCAATGAATTGTGGGTTTATGATCAAGTTTATCTATGAACAATATTCGAAGCTCCTCTGAATTCTTTTATGTATGATTGGTTATCTTTGCAAGTCTCTTTGAATTATCAGTTTGGTTTGGCCTACTAGATTGATCTTTCTTGCAATGGGAGAAGTGCTTAGCTTTGGGTTCAATCTTGCGGTGTCCTTTCCCAGTGACAGAAGGGGCAGCAAGGCACGTATTGTATTGTTGCCATCGAGGATAAAAAGATGGGGTTTATATCATATTGCGTGAGTTTATCCCTCTACATCATGTCATCTTGCTTAAAGCATTACTCTGTTCTTTTGAACTTAATACTCTAGATGCATGCTGGATAGCGGTCGATGTGTGGAGTAATAATAGTAGATGCAAAATCGTTTCGGTCTACTTGTCGCGGACGTGATGCCTATATACATGATCATACCTAGATATTCTCATAACTATGATCAATTCTATCAATTGCTCGACAGTAATTTGTTTACCCACCGTAATACTTATGCTCTTGAGGGAAGCCACTAGTGAAACCTATGGCCCCCGGGTGTATTCTCCATCATATTAATCTTCCAACACTTAGCTATTTCTGTTGCCATTTATTTTTACTTTGCATCTTTATTTCTATTTATCATAAAAATATCAAAAATATTATCTTATCATATCTATCAGATCTCACTCTCGTAAGTGACTGTGAAGGGATTGACAACCCCTTTATCGCGTTGGTTGCGAGGTTCTTATTTGTTTGTGTAGGTGCATGGGACTCGAGCGTGGTCTCCTACTGGATTGATACCTTGGTTCTCAAAAACTGAGGGAAATACTTACGCTACTCTACTGCATCACCCTTTCCTCTTCAAGGGAAAACCAACGCAGTGCTCAAGAGGTGGCAGTCGTGAACCCTTCGAAGATCAAATCTCCTCGGATATCAGCGACATAGTTCAGGCTTCTAAACCTGATCTGATGACCAGGGGCGTAGGTATCGATCTGTTCAAGGTGACTGATAACCCACAAGTAAAGGGGATCGCAACAGTTTTCGAGGGTAGAGTATTCAACCCAAATTTATTGATTCGACACAAGGGGAGCCAAAGAATATTCTCCAGTATTAGCAGTTGAGTTGTCAATTCAAGCACACCTGGATAACTTAGTATCTGCAGCAAAGTATTTAGTAGCAAAGTAATATGGAAGTAACGGTAACGGTAGCAAAAGTAATATTTTGGGTTTTGTAGTGATTGTAACAGTAGCAACAGAAAAGTAAATAAGCGAAGAACAATATGTGAAAAGCTTGTAGGCATTGGATCGGGGATGGAGAATTACGCCGGATGTGGTTCATCATGTAACAGTCATAACATAGGGTGACACGGAACTAGCTCCCATTCATCAATGTAATGTAGGCATGTATTCCGAATATAGTCATACGTGCTTATGGAAAAGAACTTGCATGACATCTTTTGTCCTACCCTCCCGTGGCAGCGGGGTCCTAGCGGAAACTAAGGATATTAAGGCCTCCTTTTAATAGAGTACTGGACCAAAGCTTTAACACATAGTGAATACATGAACTCCTCAAACTGCGGTCATCACCGGGAGTGGTCCCGATTATTGTCACTTCGGGGTTGCCGGATCATAACACATAGTAGGTGACTATAGACTTGCAAGATAGGAGCAAGAACTCACATATATTCATGAAAACATAATAGATTCAGATCTGAAATCATGGCACTCGGGCCCTAGTGACAAGCATTAAGCATAGCAAAGTCATAGCAACATCAATCTCAGAACATAGTGGCTACTAGGGATCAAACCCTAACAAAACTAACTCGATTACATGATAAATCTCATCCAAACCATCACCGTCCAGCAAGCCTATGCTGGAATTACTCACGCACGGCGGTGAGCATCATGAAATTGGTGATGGAGGATGGTTGATGATGACGACGGCGACGGATTCCCCTCTCCGGAGCCCCGAATGGACTCCAGATCAGCCCTCCCGAGAGGTTTTAGGGCTTGGCGGCGGCTCCGTATCATAAAATGCGATGAATCCTTCTCCTTGATTTTTTTCTCCCCAAACACGAATATATGGAGTTGGAGTTGAGGTCGGTGGAGCAACAGGGGGCCCACGAGGCAGGGGGGCGCGCCCAAGGGGGACAGGCGCGCCCCCACCCTCGTGGACAGGTGGAGGCCCCCTGACGTGGATTCTTCTTCCAGTATTTTTAATATTTTCCAAAAATAAGTTCCGTGGAGTTTCTGGTCATTCCGAGAACTTTTGTTTCTGCACATAAATAACACCATGGCAATTCTGCTGAAAACAGCGTCAGTCCGGGTCAGTTCCATTCAAATCATGCAAGTTAGAGTCCAAAACAAGGGCAAAAGTGTTTGGAAAAGTAGATACGACAGAGACGTATCAACTCCCCCAAGATTAAACCTTTGCTTGTCCTCAAGCAATTCAGTTGATAAACTGAAAGTGATAAAGAAAAACTTTTACAAACTCTGTTTGCTCTTGTTGTTGTAAATATGTAAAGCCAGCATTCAAGTTTTCAGCAAAGATCATGAACTAACCATATTCTCAATAACTCTTAGGTCTCATGTTTACTCATGTCAATGGCATAATCAACTAGCGAGCAATAATAATAAATCTCGGATGACAACACTTTCTCAAAACAATCATGATATGATATAATAAGATGGTATCTCGCTAGCCCTTTCTGAGACCACAAAACATAAATGCAGAGCACCTTTAAAGATCAAGGACTGACTAGACATTGTAATTCATGGTAAAAGAGATCCAGTGATAGTCATACCCAGTATAAATTAATAGTAATGGATGCAAATGACAGCAGTGCTCTCCAGTTGGTGATTTTTAATGAGAGGGTGATGACTCAACATAAAAGTAAATAGATAGGCCCTTCACAGAGGGAAGCAGGGATTTGTAGAGGTGCCAGAGCTCGGTTTTGAAATAGAGATAAATAATATTTTGAGCGGCATACTTTCATTGTCAACATAACAACCAAGAGATGGCGATATCTTCCATGCTACACACATTATAGGCGGTTCCCAAACAGAATGGTAAAGTTTATACTCCCCCTCCACCAACAAGCATCAATCCATGGCTTGCTCGAAACAACGAGTGCCTCCAACTAGCAACAGTCCCAGGGGGAGTTTTGTTTGCAATTATTTTAATTTAGTTTGCATAAAGCATGGGACCGGGCATCCCTGTGACCAGCCATTTTCTCGTGAGTGAGGAGCGGAGTCCACTCCTCTTGAGAATAACCCGCCTAACATGGAAGATAAGGACAACCCTAGTTGATACATGAGCTATTCGAGCATACAAAACAGAATTTCATTTGAAGGTTTAGAGTTTGGCACATACAAATTTACTTGGAACGGCAGGTAGATACCGCATATAGGAAGGTATAGTGGACTCATATGGCATAACTTTGGGGTTTAAGGGATTGGATGCACAAGCAGTATTCCCGCTTAGTACAAGTGAAGGCTAGCAAAAGACTGGGAAGCCACCAACTAGAGAGCGACAACAGTCATGAACATGCATGAAAATTAATGAACATTGGGTGCGAGCATGAGTAGGATATAATCCACCATGAACATAAATATCGTGAAGGCTATGTTCATTTTGTTTCAACTACATGCGTGAACATGTGCCAAGTCAAGTCACTCGAATCATTCAAAGGAGGATACCACCCTATCATACCACATCACAACCATTTTAATAGCATGTTGGCACGCAAGGTAAACCATTATAAACTCCTAGCTAATTAAGCATGGCATAAGCAACTATAATCTGTAATTGTCATTGCAAACATGTTTATCCATAATAGGCTGAATCAGGAACGATGAACTAATCATATTTACAAAAACAAGAGCGGTCGAGTTCATACCAGCTTCTCTCATCTCATTCAGTCCATCATATATCGTCATAATTACCTTTCACTTGCACGACCGAACGAAGTGAATAATAACAACAGTGCACGTGCGTTGGACTAAGCTGGAATCTGCGAGCATTCAATAAACAGGAGAAGACAAGGCAATATGGGCTCTTGGTTAAATCAACAATAATGCATATAAGAGTCACTTCAACAATTTAATCATGGTCTTCTCCTATCGACCCCCAAAGAAAAGAAAAGAAATAAAACTATTTACACGGGAAAGCTCCCAACAAGCAAAAGAAGAACAAGAAATCTTTTTGGGTTTTCTTTTAATTATTACTACAACATGAAAGTAAACAAATTAAAAGCTACAACTAATTTTTTTTGGTTTTTCTTAAGGTTTTTCAAACACACAAGAAGAAAGCATAAAAAGAAAATAAACTAGCATGGATATTACAATGAAAAAGTATGAGTACCGACATCTAGCAATGAGTGTGCAAACATAAATGTAATGTCGGTGGGAAATACGTACTCCCCCAAGCTTAGGCTTTTGGCCTAAGTTGGTTTATTGCCACGGATGGCCTGGCGGATATCCATAGTTGTAGCCGGGGTCGTACTGAGATGCAGCGGCTATTGCATCGTGGGCTGCAGCTTGGAGGCGAGCTGCCCTCGTCCTCCTTTTGTACTCATTTGCCTCCTCTCTGGTTATAAAATGTCTCCCTTTTGCCTGAAAGTCAAAGAGAGCAAGAGCAGGGAGAACAATATTGACAGCGTGACGCCTGTCAAAGATTAGTCGGTACTGGAGAGGTGGTTCATTCCTTTCGACAAACTGATGGTGAACAATAGCATTAAAGTCTAGATAAGTAGGAGGTAATTCAATATCATCATCACGTATGGTTACACCAAGAAAATCAGCTAAGCGGGTTGCATAAATTCCACCAAAGAAATCTCCATTAAATCTATTATGATGCAACCTAAGCGCAACAATGGCTCCCAAATTATAAGATTTATCTCCTAACACAGCACTCCTAAAAATACTGAGGTCAGGGACACACATGTGACATGCTTCATCTTAACCATTTATGCACCTACCTATGAAGAGAGCAAAATAATGTATAGCGGGAAAATGAATGCTCCCTATGGTAGCTTGTGCTATATCTCTAGATTCCCCCACAGTTATACTAGCAAGAAAATCTCTAAATTCAGATTTGCGAGGTTCACTAGCACTACCCCATTATGGAAGTTTGCAAGCAGTGGTAAAATCCTCTAAGTCCATAGTATAAGATTTTTCATAAAGATCAAACAGGACAGTTTGAGAATTGCGTGAAGATGAAAATTCAAACCTCCTCACAAAGGAACTAGTGAGATAGTGGTACTGGCGGCACTTTTCCTCCTCGAAGCTCACAAGATCAGCGTTACGCAAATATGCGTTAAATTCTTCCTTGATTCCCGCTCGATCCATAAAGTCATCTGAAGGCCATTCACAAGGCCGCACTGGGGCATTCCTTGGTGGCTCATCATCGGCATCACGCATTGCGAGCCTGGGTCCTTGCTTCCTTGAAGGGCCACCTTGGTACATTTTCCTAAACATATTTCTTCCTCTGAATTTTTTTGAAATTTTTAGTAACTTCAAATAAAAGTGAACCAAGCCCAACAAAATTGATAGCAACTACTCCTACAAGTGCCTAGAGACTATATCAAGCATTAGAACTACTTGGAACCATATAAATTTGACATGCAAGCTCAAGAACATGGTCACCTAGGCAGCACAAATTTGCAATGAATAAAGCACTAGAACAAAAACTAATTGGACCAATGGAGGAGTCACATACCAAGGAACAATCTCCCAAAGCAGTTTTGTGAGAGGTGCTTTGAGCAAGGAGATCGAAAATCACAACAAAATGAGCTAGAACTCGTGCTTGAGCTGGATGGTGATTTTTTGGGAGGAAGAAGAAGTGTGTGGGTGCAGGAATAAGTGGAGGGGAGTGTAACATCCCAAATTTTCAATTTGGAATGTTATACATTAGATCATCATGCATAACATATTTTATTGCATTTTGTTTTGCGATCCTAGAAATTCTACGAAACTCAAGGACCCACGGAGAGAGTTGGGAATTTCGTTATTTTCATATTTGGGTTTTCTCAAATTTTGAAAATAGGATCATTTGTTTTAATTATTTTCTCTCTGAAAATATTTCATATCAAATATATGAGAGGGGATAATATGACTTCTCCAAAAATAATGAAATATTGGAGGAAAAATATTAAAAACAAATATTTGATTTTATTTGGGTTTTTATTTGATTTTATTTGAATTAGGAAAAATGTGCGTTTTTGAAAATTGGATTTTAGGCCCAAATAAATGTTCATCTTGTCCGGCTTATTTTTAAAGGACGAGGAAAATTTATTTTGGGATTTTTGGAGTCCGTTTAGTATTTCTTTTCTTTCTTTTTCTGCATGTCCGATTTAAAAAAAAAAACGAACCGACCTATCGGGCCGTGTCCGGCTAGGACTCTGGCCCGGCCGGCCTTTATAAGCCGGGAGGCCGAGCCCCGCAGCCCAGCTCGAGCCGCCCGCCCGCCCCGTGAAACCCTAGCCGTCGCCGCCGTCGCCGCTGCCCGCCGACGCCGCCGCCACACGCCGCCGCCGCCCGTCCCGCCGCCGCCGTCGCCGGAGCTCCGCCGCCCCTCGCCGGACCTCGCCGCCGCCGGAGGTAGCCACCCGCGCCGCCGCCGGTTTTCTTCGGAAAACCGTGGGTTTTTTTGGAAACCGCAGTTTGTTTTTTTATAGATCGGTTTATTTTTTTTCCGGTTTATTTATTTTGCGGACATTCGTCCGTACATTCGTTTGAACGAACGGTTTTCGTCGTTTAACCGTAGACAGCGAACGTTCGTTCGTTAGCCTGTTCGTCAGTTTTTCTTTTTCTCAGATTTTTCGCGATTATTTTCGATCATGATTTTCGATCTGTTTTTCGTTTTAGTATAACTTTTTGCTCGTTTATCGGAATGAGGCGATTCAAGCGCCTAGAGTTTCGTTTCGAAACCCTCTTTTTGATTAACCAACTCAAACAAGTTTTTGCTACTGTAAAATTTGACTTAGGTCCAGATTAGTAAATGAAGCTTGTTTCTTTCACCGTTTGAGTTTCTTTGCTTCGTTCGATTTGATTCTTTTTGCAAACCGGAGTTCTTAAGTTGAACTTTCTGGTTAGATCTCTTATTTTGAGTTTTATCCGTGCACCCTTGCTTGATTGCTTATGTATGTATTGTTTGTTTGCGATAGAGTACCCGGAGTGCGAAGCGTGCTACTACGAGTCTCTAGGTTTCACGGATCATCAGCAAGGCAAGTAACACTTTGATCATACCTCTTTACCACCCAGTTTTATTGCATTAGATCAATCCCCAAACTATTGCATGATTAGGATCTGATTAAAATGTGGGTTTTGGGAAGTATTTGAGGTAGTACCTATTGCCCTGTTTATATCAAACCATTGGGAGTTACTTCTACGTTTGCTTATATTGCTATGCTATGCTCGTAGACGTGGATTGGGTTTGAGAGATTTCCATGACAGATGTGAGATTGTTAATTAATGGTTCAACTTAAGGTGGCTACTTTAATTTACATCTAGGTGGATTGAGGCACCTGGAGAACCCAGTGTTGCCTGTATTTTTGGATATCCCGGAGTACCCGTGTGATCATCCTATGGACCGTCACCCAGACTCAAAGGGATCATGAGATTTTTCATGCTAGAAACTTCCGTGTGCAGCCACAAGCTATTATGGGCTCTAGCATAGTTGAGTAGGTTACATGACCTCTTGAAGAGGTGGGCTAGCAGATGTAGGGGAAAGTAGGTGTAACTGTCCATCCGGAGTAAAGAGTATTGTTTCTGAAAGACTATGTCTCGGTCACAAACACCATGTAGTGCAAGAAATCAAGCGGAGGCGATCGAGCCTTGTGGGGAAAAGTGCGCAAACCTCTGCAGAGTGTACAATCTAATCATGGTTAGCCGTGTCCCCGGTTATGGACATCTTGAGTATCTAGTTCTTGGATTATCATGTGAATCTCATCATCATGTTACTTAATTTAATTTGATTGGGTTAATCATGTTCTTAATTGGGATTGAGTTGGAGGTACCTTCTCAATGTTTACCAACCACCATGATAGTTAAATAAAATTTATTCCTTTGTGGTAGGAAAAATTGGCTTTTCGCAAAACTGTAACCATAGAGCTTTCCACCAGCCAAACATGCATGTAGTGATAGCATTATTCTGTTCATTACTCTCTATGTGTTTCATTGCCAGCATATTCCATGTGCTGACCCGTTTTCGGGCTGCAACGTATCATGTTGCAGACTTTTCAAATGATGAGTAAGGTGCCATAGGTCGTGGTCTTATACTCAGTGATGTCGTTGGAGTTGATGGACTCACTTTATCTTCCAAGCCTTCCGCTGTTATCGTTTTAGATGGCCTTAAGCCGTATTTATTGTACTAAGTTCTCTTTTGAGACATTCGATGTAATAAGTGTGTGATTGCTACTCTGTTATAAATCCTTCAAGTACTGTGCGTGTCAGCATTACCGATCCAGGGATGACACTGATGCACAGAGACTAGACTGTTTGAGGTCTGGTCGCTATAAAGATGGTATCAGAGCACACGCTGACTGTAGGACACGACCACTAAGCTAAAGCCCTAGATCACTACTCTCTTCTCATTTCTAACTCCTCTCCTTTCTTCCACTCTTTTAGGATGCAGATGCAAGGAACAAGTTCACCCAACCGGATGAAGATACACCTTTTGGACGACACTTGAAGGAAGTTACTAAGTACCTGAACATCGGAATACCAAGCTTCACCGGAACCTACAACGCCACACTACCAGAAGTGGAGCGCTGGATGATTCAAGTTCAAGTTCCAGGAAGGACGTTCATGCCAGTCACTGAGCCCATAGAGTTTTCCTTTGATGCACCAACCTGGAGTCTAGGAAAGAGCATGGAAGCCCACATCACCATGGGATGCATTGAAGAAGTGTACCACAATGATCTCAAGGATACTATCTATCAGATTTGTGGGCGCCGAGACGAGCAATGGGAGATGATCAGTACCAGGAAGGATAGATCTATTGCAGCTTTCACTCAGGTGTTAAACCAGCACATTCGTCGCCAGGAGAACCAGATGTGCGCAGACATGATAGAACTGAAGAAGGCAAAGACAAGGATCATGGAACTGGAGGAAGAACTCAAGGCTACACACGATGGATATGAGGAGGAAATCGCAACATTGTTGGAGAAGAATGACGACCTGATAAAGAAGCTAGGAGTTTTCATGGGAGACCCAGCACCAGGAGGGGATGATGACGATTCTACTTGCCCGGAGAACTACATCATCATTGACGACACCGACTCGGACCCCAGTGATGATGATTGGGAGGATGAAGCCGGAGCAGATATCATGGAGTCTTCGACTGAGCAATTTTCCTAGTAGACCACCAAATTAGTAGTAGTATTCCACCATGTATATAGTATAGTCCAAGCACTTTGTAATGATAGTTAGATCGATTGTATGCCTTGTTTGAATTGATTGGAGTGATATGATTGTGTTTGTCTCATGTGCATATGGGTAGTGTTTTCCCTCTAGACCTCATTCTATCCTATTTTCTCATCTTTTCTAAACCCATCAGATGCCTCCGAGACGCGACACCGGATTTGTTTTCCCACCGGAGATCACTCAGTTGATTCAGCAGTAGAATGCCTTGATGCAAGTGCTAGTTCAGAACCAAGGCAACAACAACAACAACAACAACAACCCACCACCACCACCACCTATTGATCACTTAGCCCGTTTTCTTAGGCTGAATCCGCCGGCGTTCTCCAGTAGCACCGAGCCGATTGTGGCAGATGATTGGCTCCGCAAGGTTGGAAGGGAGCTTACCACTGCAGGATGCACATATGCGGAGAGAGTGCGTTTTGCCGCACATCAGCTTGATGGATCCGCAGCATCATGCTGGGAGAATTACACAGCCACTCACCCCATTGACACCGTCACATGGGACCAGTTTCAGCAAGTTTTCCGTACTGCCCACGTTTCAGCAGGAGCTATGGCCATGAAGAAGCGTGAGTTTTTCGCAACTTACGCCAAGGAGGACGTACCGTTGGCCAGTACGTGGAGGATTTCAGTAAGTTAGCACGTTATGCCCCAGATGACATTGCTACGGATGCAGCTAAGCAGGAGAAGTTTCTGGAAGGACTGAATGATGAGCTGAGCATGCAGTTGATGGTGGCAACTTTTAACAACTACCAGGAGTTGGTAGATAGAGCTCTCATGATTGAAGGGAAGCAGCAGCAGATTGAGAGTCGTAAGAGGAAGTATGGACAAGGAAAGTTAGCGCCACGTTTTGTAGGACCATACAAAGTTTTGGAGCGTATGGGAGAAGTTGCTTACAAGTTGGAATTGCCCGAAGGATTGTCAGGAGTTCACGATGTGTTCCATGTTTCTCAGCTGAAGAAGTGCCACGCAGAGATGGCTGAGATACCACTGAGAGATACAGTGCCATTGGAAGCGATTCAGCTGGATAGTGATTTGACCTATGAGGAGAAACCAGTCAAGATTCTCGAATATGCCAGCCGAGTCACCCGCAACAAGGTTATCAAGTTTTGCAAAGTTCAGTGGAGTCACCATACCGAGGATGAAGCCACCAGGGAGCGAGAGGAAGATCTACGGAAGGACCACTCTCACCTATTTTCTAGCCAACCCGAATCTCGAGGGCGAGATTCATCTTAAGGGGGGTAGGTTTGTAACATCCCAAATTTTCAATTTGGAATGTTATACATTAGATCATCATGCATAACATATTTTATTGTATTTCGTTTTGTGATCCTAGAAATTCTACGAAACTCAAGGACCCACGGAGAGAGTTGGGGATTTCATTATTTTCATATTTGGGTTTTCTCAAATTTTGAAAATAGGATCATTTGTTTTAATTATTTTCTGTCCGAAAATATTTCATATCAAATATATGAGAGGGGATAATATGACTTCTCCAAAAATAATGAAATATTGGAGGAAAAATATTAAAAACAAATATTTGATTTTATTTGGGTTTTATTTGATTTTATTTGAATTAGGAAAAATATGCGTTTCTGAAAATTGCATTTTAGGCCCAAATAAATGTTCATCTTGTCCGGCTTATTTTTAGAGGACGGTGAAGATTTATTTCGGGATTTTTGGAGTCCGTTTAGTATTTTTTTCTTTCTTTTTCTGCACGTTCGATTTAAAAAAAACGAACCGACCTACCGGGCCGTGTCCGGCTAGGACTCTGTCCCAGCCGGCCTTTATAAGCCGGGAGGCCGAGCCTCGCAGCCCAGCACGAGCCGCCTGCCCGCCCAGCGATACCCTAGCCGCCGCCGCGGCCCGTAGCCACCGTCGCCGGAGCTCCGCCGCCCCTCGCGGGAGGTAGCCACCCGCGCCGCCGCCGGTTTTCTTTGGAAAACCGTGGGTTTTTTGGAAACCGCGGTTTTTTTATAGATCAGTTTAGTTTTTTTCCGGTTTATTTATTTTGCGGACGTTCGTTCGTACGTTCGTTTTAACGAACGGTTTTCGTCGTTTAACCGCAGACAGCGAACGTTCGTTCGTTAGCCTGTTCGTCAGTTTTTCTTTTTCTCGGATTTTTCGCGATTATTTTCGATCGCGTTTTTCGATCTGTTTTTCGTTTTAGTATAACTTTTCACTCGTTTATCGGAATCAGGCGATTCAAGCACCTAGAGTTTCCTCTCGAAACCCTCTTTCTGATTAACCAACTCAAACAAGTTTTTGCTACTGTAAATTTGACTTAGGTCCAGATTATTAAACGAAGCTTGTTTCTTTCGCCGTTTGAGTTTTGTTGCTTCGTTCGATTTGACTCTTTTTGCAAACCGGAGTTCTGAAGTTGAACTTTCTGGTTATATCTCTTATTTTGAATTTTATCCGTGCACCCTTGCTTGATTTCTTATGCATGTATTGTTTGTTTGCGATAGAGTACCCGGAGTGCGAAGCGTGCTACTACGAGTCTCTAGGTTTCACGGATCATCAGCAAGGCAAGTAACACTTTGATCATACCTCTTTACCACCCAGTTTTATTGCATTAGATCAATCCTCAAACTATTGCATGATTAGGATCTGATTAAAATGTGGGTTTTGGGAAGTAGTTGAGGTAGTACCTATTGCCCTGTTTATATCAAACCATTGGGAGTTACTTCTACGTTTGCTTATATTGCTATGCTATGCTCGTAGACGTGGATTGGGTTTGAGAGATTTCCATGACAGATGTGAGATTGTTAATTAATGGTTCAACTTAAGGTGGCTACTTTAATTTACATCTGGGTAGATTGAGGCACCTGGAGAACCCAGTGTTGCCTGTATTTTTGGATATCCCGTAGTACCCGTGTGATCATCCTATGGACCGCCACCCAGACTCAAAGGGATCATGAGATTTTTCATGCTAGAAACTTCCGTGTGCAGCCACAAGCTATTATGGGCTCTAGCATAGTTGAGTAGGTTACATGACCTCTTGAAGAGGAGAGCTAGCAGATGTAGGGGAAAGTAGGTGTAACTGTCCACCCGGAGTAAAGAGTATTGTTTCTGAAAGAATGTGTCTCGGTCATCCGTTTCTCGAACACCATGTAGTGCAAGAAATCAAGCGGAGGCGATCGAGTCTTGTGGGGAAAAGTGCGCAAACCTCTGCAGAGTGTACAACCTAATCATGGTTAGCCGTGTCCCCGGTTATGGACATCTTGAGTATCTAGTTCTTGGATTATCATGTGAATCTCATCATCATGTTACTTAATTTAATTTGATTGGGTTAATCACGTTCTTAATTGGGATTGTGTTGGAGGTACCTTCTCAATGTTTACCAACCACCATGATAGTTAAATAAAATTTATTCCTTTGTGGTAGGGAAAAATTGGCTTTTCGCAAAACTGTAACCATAGAGCTTTCCACCAGCCAAACATGCATGTAGTGATAGCATTATTCTGTTCACTACTCTCTATGTGTTACATTGCCAGCATATTCCATGTGCTGACCCGTTTTTGGGTTGCAATGTATCATGTTGCAGACTTTTCAGACGACGAGTAAGGTGCCATAGGTCGTGGTCTTATACTCAGTGATGCCGTTGGAGTTGATGGACTCACTTTATCTTCCAAGCCTTCCGCTGTTATCGTTTTAGATGGCCTTAAGCCGTATATATTGTATTAAGTTCTCTTTTGAGACATTCGATGTAATAAGTGTGTGATTGCTACTCTTTTATAAATCCTTCAAGTACTGTGCGTGTCAGCATTACCGATCCAGGGATGACACTGATGCACAGAGACTAGACTGTTTGAGGTCTGGTCGCAACAGGGAGCCACCATGGGCCCACGAGGCAGGGGGCGCGCCCTGTAGGGTGGGCGCGCCCTGGACCCTCGTGGCCAGGTGCTTGCTCCCCCTGCTGTGTTCTTAGTGCCAGATATTCTCAAATATTCCAGAAAAAATCATATTAAATTGGCAGGGCATTTGGAGAACTTTTATTTTCGGGGTATTTTTATATTGCACGGATAATTCAGAAAAATGACAGAAAAATACTATTTTTACTTTATTTCAACTAAATAACAGAAAGTAGAAAGAGGGTACAGAAGTTTGTGCCTTCTAGTTTCATCCATCTCATGCTAATCAAAAGGAATCTGCTAATAAGGTTGATCAGGTCTTGTTAACAAACTCATTCCGAATCACATGAAACCGGAGAAATTTCGAATAACACTATGTTACCTGAACGGGGATATGCACATCCCCAATAATAAGAATATCATATTTCTTCTTGACAGTAGGAAGCGGAAATTCAAAACGTCCAAAAATAATCGATGGAATTTTTCCAATAGAGTTGATACTATGAACTTGAGGTTGTTTCCTCAGAAAGTGTACCGTATGCTCATTACCATTAACATGAAAGGTGACATTGCCTTTGTTGCAATCAATAACAGCCCCTGCAGTATTCAAAAAGGGTCTTCCAAGAATAATAGACATACTATCGTCCTCGGGAATATCTAGAATAACAAAGTCCATTAAAATAGTAACGTTTGCAACCACAACAGGCACATCCTCACAAATACCGTTAGGTATAGCAGTTGATTTATCAGCCATTTGCAAAGATATTTCAGTAGGTGTCAACTTATTCAAATCAAGTCTACGATATAAGGAGAGAGGCATGACACTAACACCGGCTCCAAGATCACATAAAGCAGTTTTAACATAGTTTCTTTTAATGGAGCATGGTATAGTGGGTACTCCTGGATCTCCTAGTTTCTTAGGTATTCCACCTTTGAAAGTGTAATTAGCAAGCATGGTGGAAATTTCAGCTTCCGGTATCTTTCTTTTATTAGTGACAATTTCTTTCATATACTTAGCATAAGGATTCATTTTGAGCATATTAGTTAATCGCATACGCAAAAAGATAGGTCTAATCCTCATCATCCTTTTTCTTGGATGGTTTGGGAGGAAAAGGCATGGGTTTCTGAACCCATGGCTCCCTTTCTTTACCGTGCTTCCTAGCAACAAAGTCTCTCTTATCATAACGTTGATTCTTTGATTGTGGGTTATCAAGATCAACAACAGGTTCAATTTCTACATCATTATTATTGCTAGGTTGAGCATCATCATGAACATCATCATTAACATTTTCACTAGGTTCATGTTCATTACCAGATTGTGTTTCAGCATCAGAAATAGAAATATCATTTGGATTCTCAGGTGGTCCAACAATAGGTTCACTAGAAGCATGCAAAGTCCTATCATTTTTCTTTTTCTTATTTTTAGAAGGACTAGGTGCATCTATATTATTTCTCTGAGAGTCCTGCTCAATTCTCTTAGGATGGCCTTCAGGATACAAAGGTTCCCGAGTCATTTTACCAGTTCTAGTAGCCACTCTAACAGCATAGTCATTATTCTTACTATTTAATTCATTGAGCAAATCATTCTGAGCTTTAAGTACTTGTTCTACTTGAGTGGTAACCATAGAAGCATGTTTACTAATGAGTTTAAGTTCACATTTAACTCTAGACATATAATCACCCAAGTGTTCAATCATATATGCATTTTGTTTTAATTGTCTACCAAAATAGGCATTAAAATCTTCTTGCTTAACCATAAAGTTATCAAACTCATCCAAACATTGGCTAGCAAACTTAGTAGGAGGGATTTCAGCTTTATCATATCTATAGAGAGAATTTACCTTTACTACATGTGTCGGATTATCAAGACCATGTGTTTCTTCAATTGGTGATGAATTAAGATCATATATTTCTTCAACAGGTGGTAAATTAAGACCATGTATTTCTTCAATAGGAGGTAAATTCTTAACATCTTCAGCTTTAATACCTTTTTCTTTCATAGATTTCTTTGCCTCTTGCATATCTTCAGGACTGAGAAATAGAAAACCCCTTTTCTTCGGAGTTGGTTTAGGAATAGGCTCAGGAGTTGGCTCAGGAAGTGTCCAATTATTTTCATTAGTCAACATATTATTCAATAGAATTTCAGCTTCATCCGGTGTTCTTTCCCTAAAAACAGAACCGGCACAACTATCCAGGTGATCTCTGGAAGCATAGGTTAGTCCATTATAAAAGATATCAAGTATTTCATTTTTCTTAAGAGGATGATCAGGCAAAACATTAAGTAATTGGAGAAGCCTCCCCCAAGCTTGTGGGAGACTCTCTTCTTCAATTTGCAAAAAATTATATATTTCCCTTAAAGCAGCTTGTTTCTTATGAGCAGGGAAATATTTAGCAGAGAAGTAATAAATCATATCCTGGGGACTACGCACACAACCAGGATCAAGAGAATTAAACCATATCTTAGCATCACCCTTTAATGAGAACGGAAATATTTTAAGGATATGAAAGTAGCGAGTTCTCTCATCATTAGTGAACAGGGTGGCTATATCATTTAGTTTAGTAAGATGTGCCACAACAGTTTCAGATTCATAGCCATAAAAAGGATCGGATTCAACCAAAGTAATTATCTCAGGATCAACAGAGAATTCATAGTCCTTATCAGTAACACAGATAGGTGAAGTAGCAAAAGCAGGGTCAGGTTTCATTCTAGCATTAAGAGATTGCTTCTTCCATTTAGCTAATAACTTCTTTAGATCATATCTATCATTGCAAGCTAGAATAGCGCTAACAGCTTCTTCATCCATAACATAACCCTCAGGAACAACAGGCAATTCATATCTATTACGAGGAGAGTCTTCATCATCACTATCTTCAATATTATCAGTTTCAATAATTTCATTCTCTCTAGCCCTAGCAAGTTGTTCATCAAGAAATTCACCAAGTGGCACAGTAGTATCAAGCATAGAAGTAGTTTCATCATAAGTATCATGCATAGCAGAAGTGGCATCATCAATAACATGCGACATATCAGAATGAATAGCAGAAGCAGGTTTAGGTGTCGCAAGCTTACTCAAAACAGAAGGTGAATCAAGTGCAGAGCTAGATGGCAGTTCCTTACCTCCCCTTGTAGTTGAGGGATAAATTGTTGTTTTTGCATTTTTCAAGTTCTTCATAGTGACCAGCAGATATAAATCCCAAGTGACTCAAAGAATAGAGCTATGGTCCCCGGCAACGGCGCCAGAAAATAGTATTGATAACCCACAAGTATAGGGGATCACAACAGTTTTCAAGGGTAGAGTATTCAACCCAAATTTATTGATTCGACACAAGGGGAGCCAAAGAATATTCTCAAGTCTTAGCGGTTGAGTTGTCAATTCAACCACACCTGGATAACTTAGTATCTGCAGCAAAGTATTTAGTAGCAAAGTAATATGGAAGTAACGGTAACGGTAGCAAAAGTAATATTTTTTGGGTTTTCTAGTGATTGTAACAGTAGCAACAGAAAAGTAAATAAGCGAAGAACAATATGTGAAAAGCTCGTAGGCATTGGATCGGTGATGGAGAATTATGCCGGATGTGGTTCATCATGTAACAGTCATAACATAGGGTGACACAGAACTAGCTCCCATTCATCAATGTTATGTAGGCATGTATTCCGAATATAGTCATACGTGCTTATGGAAAAGAACTTGCATGACATCTTTTGTCCTACCCTCCCGTGGCAGCGGGGTCCTAGCGGAAACTAAGGGATATTAAGGCCTCCTTTTAATAGAGTATCGGACCAAAGCATTAACACATAGTGAATACATGAACTCCTCAAACTACGGTCATCACCGGGAGTGGTCCCGATTATTGTCACTTCGGGGTTGCCAGACCATAACACATAGTAGGTGACTATAGACTTGCAAGATAGGATCAAGAACTCACATATATTCATGAAAACGTAATAGGTTCAGATCTGAAATCATGGCACTCGGGCCCTAGTGACAAGCATTAAGCATAGAAAAGTCATAGCAACATCAATCTCAGAACATAGTGGATACTAGGGATCAAACCCTAACATAACTAACTCGATTACATGATAAATCTCATCCAACCCATCACCGTCCAGCAAGCCTACAATGGAATTACTCACACACGGCGATGAGCATCATGAAATTGGTGATGGAGGATGGTTGATGATGACGACGGCGAGGGATTCCCCTCTCCAGAGCCCCGAACGGACTCCAGATCAGCCCTCCCGAGAGGTTTTAGGGCTTGGCGGCGGCTTCGTATCGTAAAACGCGATGAATCCTTCTCCTTGATTTTTTCCCCGAACACGGATATATGGAGTTGGAGTTGAGGTCGGTGGAGCAACAGGGGGCCCACGAGGCAGGGGTGCGCCCCCACCCTCATGGAGGTGGAGGCCCCCTGACGTGGATTCTTCTTCCAGTATTTTTAATATTTTCCAAAAATAAGTTTCGTGGAGTTTCAGGTCATTCCGAGAACTTTTATTTCTGCACATAAATAACACCATGGCAATTCTGCTGAAAACAGCGTCAGTCCGGGTCAGTTCCATTCAAATCATGCAAGTTAGAGTCCAAAACAAGGGCAAAAGTGTTTGGAAAAGTAGATACGATAGAGACGTATCAGTGACCAGTTGAATTGGCACGCAGAGCGAAGCCGCCAAACACAAAAAAGTTGACCAGGGAGGAAAGTTTCCCCGGAAACAACATCGTTGTTGATGATCGAACGAGCCATCGAACCTTCCGTCGACGACACAGAGGAACTCTCAATGAAAGCACCAATGTTGGTGTCAAAACCGGCCGATCTCGGGTAGGGGGTCCCGAACTGTGCGTCTGAGGATCGAAGGTAACAAGGAATAGGGGGAACATGATGTTTACCTAGGTTCGGGCCCTCTTGATGGAGGTAAAACCCTACTTCCTACTTGATTGTCTGTGATGAGTATAGGGGTTACGAGAGTCGATCTACCTCGAGATCATAATGGCTAAACCCTAGATGTCTAGCCAATGTAAATTCTAATAGCCTCTACAGCCTAAACCCCCCACTTTATATACACACCGGAGGGCCCCAGGGTTATACAGAGTCGGTTTGTAGAAGAAGGAAATTACATATCCGGACACCAATCTTGCCATCCACGCATAGGAGAGTCCTATTCGGACACGGGGGAAGGTCTTCTGCCTTGTATCTTCATGGCCCATCAGTCTGGCCCATATCACACAGCCCGGACACCCGAGGACCCCCTAATCCAGGACTCCCTCATCTCCCTTGCCGCGTAAGATCCGCCAGACCCATCTCAACATGAGCACAACGTTCATGCGACAGGAGGCAGTAATGCCCAGGCCACCACGGTCCCGAGGCACGCAAATATCCGCCCACTTTACCATGTGATAATTTTGGCGGCCGTTGGCCGCCTGCCAAAAGAACCTAGCGAGATCCTTATTGAAGGCACTATGGACGCCATCATGTAGGATATGCACCCCCATCATGAACATGGGGAGGCTTGCTAGGTTGGAACTAATAAGGATCAATTTGCTCCCGTTGGAGGTGAGCTGTCCTTGCCAGGGCTCTGCCCGAGATGCCACTCGTCCCACCAAAGGGTCGAATGCAGTCATCAGGATCTTTGAGTCTGCCATCGGCATCCCCAAGTAAGTAATGGGGAATGAGGTTACTCTGCAGTTTAGGTTATCCACAATCCTTTGTTGGTCCTGTGCAAGGAAGCCCAAGATGATGGCCTCGCTCTTGTCAAAGTTAATCTTGAGTCCGGACATAGCCTCGAAGCAGAGGAGTAGGAA
The DNA here is from genome assembly GCF_018294505.1 of Triticum aestivum. NCBI lineage: Eukaryota > Viridiplantae > Streptophyta > Magnoliopsida > Poales > Poaceae > Triticum > Triticum aestivum. The sequence goes on from NC_057799.1 coordinate 198,037,899, forward strand.
CTTAAGATTAGCTATGTCGAGAGCGGACCCTTCCACCATAATCATGGTGCCATCGGCGTACTGGAGATGAGTGACCCCTCCTGCCGGAATGAGGTGACCAACAACTCCTAAGAGGTGGCCGACCCTCCTAGCTTTATCCAAGATTCCGGCCAATGCATCCATGACAAGATTGAAGAGAATAGGGGATATCGGGTCCCTTGCTTCACTCCCGCAGAAGACGAAAAGAATGGCCCCACCTCGCCATTAATGTTAATCACCGCCTTGCCAGACCGTACCAATTGCATAATCCAGTTGCATCATCTGTCCTCGAAGCCTCTGCGTTGCATGATTAGCCGTAGAAAGGTCCAGTCTAGCCGATCATAGGCTTTCTGGAAGTCTAGCTTGAGAAAGACACCCTTCTGCCCGCGCGATCGCACCTCTTGGACAATCTCGTGAAGTGACAAAATCCCATCATGGATTCGTCTCCCCTTCAGGAATACTGTCTGGAGTGGGTGATTCATCCTCTCAGCTACCGGTGTGAGTCTAGTCATGCATACTTTAGACAAGATGCACTCAAGAACGTTGATAACTGTGATAGGTCTGAATGTCGAATGTCCGTCGGCCCAACTACTTTGGGGATCAGGGTGATGACACCAAAGTTTATGCGCGCCATGTCAAAAGTTCTGATGTAGAATGCATGGAACATTGACATGATCACATGTTTTAGGACTTTCCAGAATTTCTGGAAGAAGGCAACCGGCAAGCCGTCCGGCCCCGGTTCCGACCCCGCCTTCATAGAGGCGATCGCCGTACCCACCTCTTCCGCGAGAAAGGGATAGTAAGTTACGCATTCTAAATGTCAGATACCCTATCCACTAGTGGTTAGAAATCATCCGGCAAGGATACCCCACCAGAGGGTTCCGCCGAGAAGAGCCCCTTAAAAAGGAGTAAATATGGGTCCTAATCTCATCCGAGTGCTCGAGAAGGGTGTCCCCTTCCCAAAGGCATGGGATGGAACACTTCCTGGCCACCCATTAGTGATTGCCTGGAAGTAAGCGGTGTTAGAATCGCCTTGAAGGAGCCATTTCTGCCCCCCACGTTGCCAGAACAGCTCCTCCCCCTTGAAGATCTCCATTAGGGAGGCTTCAATGGAGTACCGCCGCAACCATTTATCAGCTAACAAACCGACTAAATCAACAGTCGCGTTTAGGGCCTTAATCTGGTCCAATGGAGCCCCTTTGCGGGACCTCAGGTCAGCACCAAGGTTGGCGCCCCAGCCCCGCATAAACTGACGGGTGATCTTAGAGCAATGATGCCAAACATCTGTGGCACAGAATAACTGTGGCGGGTTATTTGACGCCTGCACCCAACGGTCCTGAACCATCTCGAAGAACCCCGGCTGCAAAACCCATGATGGTTCGAAATGGAAGCGCCTAGATCTCGGTGGAGACCCTTCCCCTGACGCAAACAACAGGGGAACATGGTCGAATCCAATCCGAGTGACCGCCCATAGCGAACACAGAACATAATCTCCCACTGAACAGAAACGAGGACCCGATCTAGCACACTCCAGATAGGGTCCACCTGCTTGTTGGTCCATGTGAACCTAGCCCCTACCAGGGCTATCTCACATAAGGCCATCTCGGCCATGGAGTTGTTGAACATGTGCATACCCTGCCGGTCGATATTCGGCGAGCTTTTGTCAGCTTCATGTCTAATAAGGTTGAAGTCACCCGCCACCACCACTAGGGTCGTGCAACGTTCTACCTTATCATGCAGCTCGGCCAGGAATACTACTGACCGCCCATGATTAACCGGGCCATAGACAATGATCACCTCCCAACTGAGGTTCACACATCAGTTGGTGATGGACACACTCGGTCCATATCCTCCAGCGAGAAGAAATCCTCCCTGACCCCCAGGGGTATGCCTCCCGACGACCCAGACACCGGCTGCCATTGCCAGGCAAAGGGTGTCGAGAGAGCCCCTGTAACTCCTGAATGGAGAAGTCCTGACGAATCGTCTCCTGAAGACCTACTATGTCGATAACTTCCTGCCGGATGTAGTCAATCAGTTGGTGTCGGCGACCCAGGTTGCCGAAGCACCTAATGTTCCAGTATAGGAGCTTCATATGAGAACCTCTCCGGTGTCACTAGGCCCCTCAGGTGGGGCCAAGCTAGCCATCCCTCCAAGTGCGGGATTGGGCATTTGTTTTGTCGGACGACCGCGAAGCCCCCTCTTACCGGGGTCATCACTGGAGGAAATATGCCCTAGAGGCAATAATAAAGTTGTTATTTTATATTTCCTTATTCATTATAAAGGTTTAATATTCATGTTAGAATTGTATTGATCAAAAACTTAAATACATGTGTGAATACATAAACAAATACCATATCCCTAGTAAGCCTCTACTAGACTAGCTTGTTGATCAAAGATAGTTAAGGTTTCCTAACCATAGACATGTGTTGTCATTTGATAACGGGATCACATCATTATGAGAATGATGTGATGGACAAGACCCATCCGTTAGCTTAGCATATTGATCGTCCAGTTTATTGCCACTGCTTTCTTGAATGTCAAATACATGTTCCTTCGACCATGAGATCATGCAACTCCCGGATACCGGAGGAATACCTTGTGCGCTATCAAACATCACAACGTAACTGGGTGATCATAAAGATGCTCTACAGGTATCTCCGAAGGTGTTTGTTGAGTTGGCATGGATCGAGATTGGGATTTGTCACCCCGAGTATCGGAGAGGTATCTTTGGGCCCTCTTGGTAATACACATCATAATAAGCCTTGCAAGCAAAGTGACTAAGGAGTTAGTTGCAGGATGATGTATTACGAAACGAGTAAAGAGACTTGCCGGTAACGAAATTGAACTAGGTATGAAGATACCGATGATCGAATCTCGGGCAAGTAACATATTGATGGACAAAGGGAATTACATATGTTGTCATAAGGTTCGACCGATAAAGATCTTCGTAGAACATGTAGGAGCCAATATGGGCATCCAGGTTCCGCTATTGGTTATTGACCAGAGAGGTGTCTCGGTCATGTCTACATAGTTCTCAAACCCTTAGGGTCCGCACGCTAAACTTTCGTTGACGATATAGTGTTATATGAGTTATATGGATTTGGTGACCGAATATTGTTCGAAGCCCCGGATGAGATCACAGACATGACGAGGAGCTCCGGAATGGTCCCGAGGTAAAGATTTATATATAGCACGATGATATTTGGACACCGGAAGAGTTTCGGAATGTACCGAGTAGAAATCGGGTCACCAGAAGGGGTTCCGGACAACCCGGGAGGTTAATGGGCCATATGGGCCAAAGGGGGGGCACACCAGCCCACAAGGGGCTGGCGCGCCCCTCCTAGGCCACAGCCCTTGGAGAGACAAGGAAAGGGGGGAGTCGGCCTCCCCCTTCCTTTCCTCTTCCCCCTTTCCTTCCCCCCTTCGGCAAATATGGTAGGGGCGGCTATGGAAAGACCCAAAGTAGGATTCGGCCCTACTTGGGGCGCCCCTTGGCCTCTCCCCTCTCCTCCACCTATATATATGTGGGAGGGGGCGCCACACATAACCACGATAATGTCTTAGCTGTGTGCATCACCCCCTTCATAGTTTAGTCCCTGGTCATATTTTCGTAGTGCTTAGGCGAAGCCCCGCGGAGATGGCATCACCACCACCGTCATCACGCCATCATGCTGCCGGAACTCACCCACTACGTCGACGTATTGCTGGATCAAGAAGGCAAGGACGTCACCGAGCTAAACGTGTGCCGAACGCGGAGGTGCCGTACCTTCGGTACTCGATCGGTTGGATCGCGAATAAGTTTGACTACATCAACCGCGTTAACAAATGCTTCTGCTTACAGTCTACGAGGGTACGCACACACTCTCCCCTAGATCTTGCGTGTGCGTAGAATTTTTTTGCTTTCCATGCAACATTTCCCAACAGTGGCATCCGAGCCAGGTCTATGCGTAGATGATATGCACGAGTAGAACACAAAGAGTTGTGGGCGGTGATAGTCATACTACTTACCACCAACATCTTATTTTGATTCGGCGGTATTGTGGGATGAAGCGGCCTGGACCAGCCTTACATGTCCACGCACATGAGACCAGTTCCACCGACTGACATGCAACTTGTTTGCATAAAAGGTGGCTGGCGGGTGTCTGTATCTCCTACTTTAGTTGAATCCAGTTTGACTGCGGCCGGTCCTTGAAGAAGGTTAAAACAACAAACTTGATAAATCACCATTGTGGTTTTTGCGTAGTTAAGAATGGTTCTTGCTAGAAGCCCGTAGCAGCCACGTAAAACTTGTAACAACAAAGTAGAGGACGTCTAACTTGTTTTTGCAGGGCATGTTGTGATGTGATATGGTCAAGACGTGATGTGATATACTTTATTGTATGAGATGATCATGTTTTGTAATATCGACAACCGGCGGGAGCCTTAGGGTTGTCGCTTAATTATTGTATGAAATGCAAGCGCTGTGTAATTGCTTTACTTTATCGTATGCGTTAGCAATAGTTGGCGAGACAACCCCGACGCAACGATGGAGATCTAGGTGTCAAGCCGGTGACGATGGAGATCATGACGATGCTTTGGAGATGGAGATCAAAAGCACAAGATGATGATGGCCATATCATGTCACATATTTTGATTGCATGTGATGTTTATCCTTTATGCATCTTATTTTGCTTAGAATGGTGGTAGAATTATAAGATGATCCCTTAACTAAATTTCAAGATAAAAGTGTTCTCCCCGAGTATGCACCGTTGCCAAAGTTCGTCGTTTCGAAGCACCTTGTGATGATCGGGTGTGATAGACTCTACGTTCACATACAACGGGTGTAAGATTGTTTTGCACATGCAGAATACTTCGGTTAAACTTGACAAGCCTAGCATGTACAGACATGGTCTCGGAACACTGGAGACCGAAAGGTCGAACATGATTCATACAGTAGATATGATCAACATAGAGATGTTCACCATTGATGACTACCCCATCTCACGTGAAGATCAAACATGGGTTAGTTGATTTGGATCATGTATCACTTAGATAACTTGAGGGGTGCTTATTTAAGTGGGAGTTCATTAGTAATTTGATTATTGAACTTAAATTTATCATGAGCTTAGTCTTATAGTTTTGCATATCTATGTTGTAGATCAATGGCCCGAGCTACCGTTCCCCTGAATTTTAGTGCATTCCTAGAGAAAGCTAAGTTGAAATATGATGGTAGAAAATAGACGGACTAGGTCCGTAACTTGAAGATTATCCTCATTGCTGCACAGAAGAATTATGTCCTTGATGCACCGCTAGGTGAAAGACCTGCTGCATGAGCTACTGCAGATGTTTTGAACGTCATGGAGCATATGAGATGTTCCAAGAGTTGAAGTTAATATTTCAAGCAAATTCCCGGGTTGAGAGATATGAAGTCTCCAACTAGTTCTATAGCTACAAGATGGAGGAGAACAATTCTGTCAGTGAACACATGCTCAAAATGTTCGGTTATCATAACCACTTGACTTAGCTGGGAGTTGAACTTCCGGTTGATAGTGTTATTGACAGAGTTCTTCAGTCACTGCCACCAAGCTACAAAGGCTTCGTGATGAACTATAATATGCAAGGGATGAATAAAATGATTCCTAAGCTCTTCGCAATGCTTAAGGCCGCGGAGGTAGAAATCAAGAAGGAGCATCAAGTGTTGATGGTTAACAAGACCACAAGTTTCAAGAAAAAGGGCAAGGGAAAGAAAGGGAACTTCAAGGAGAATGGCAAGCAAGTTGCCACCCCCTGGGAAGAAGCCCAAAGTTGGACCCAAACCTGAAAATGAGTGCGTCTACTGCAAAGGGAATGGTCACTGGAAGTAGAACTGCCCCAAATACTTGGCGGATAAGAAGGATGGCAAAGTGAACAAGGTATATTTGATATACATGTTATTGATGTGTACCTTACTAATGCTCGTAGTAGCACTTGGGTATTTGATACTGGTTTGGTTGCTCATATTTATAACTCGAAACAGGAGCTACGGAATAAATGAAGATTGGCTAAGACGAGGTGACGATGCACGTCGGGAATGGTTCCAAGGTCGATGTGATCGCCGTCGGCACGCTACCTCTACATCTAGCTTCAGGATTAGTTTTAGACCTCAATAATTGTTATTTGGTGCCAACTTTGAGCATGAACATTATATCTGGATCTTGTTTATTGCGAGACGGTTATTCATTTAAATCGGAGAATAATGGTTGGTCTATTTATATGAGTAATATCTTTTATGGTTATGCGACCTTGATGAATGGTCTATTCTTGTTGAATCTCAATCGTAGTGATACACATATTCATAATATTGATGCCAAAAGATGCAAAGTTGATAATGATAGTGCAACATATTTGTGGCACTGCCGTTTAGGTCATGTTGGTGTAAAGTGCATAAAGAAACTCCATGAAGATGGACTTTTGCAATCACATATGAATCATTTGATATTTACGAACCATGCCTCATGGGCAAGATGACTAAAACTCCATTCTCCGGAACAATGGAGCTAGCTAATGACTTATTGGAAATAATACATACCGATGTATACGGTCCGATGAGTGTTGAGGCACGCAGTGGGTATCGTAACAAGAAAATAAAGTTTCTACAAGGTGACAACGGAGGCGAATATTTGAGTTATGAGTTTGGCCTTCATTTAAAACAATGTGGAATTGTTTCACAACTCACACCCCCTGGAACAACACAACATAATGGTGTGTCCGAACGTCATAAGAATACTTTATTAGATATGGTGCGTTCTATGATGTCTCTTACCGATTTACCACTATCGTTTTGGGGTTATGCATTAGAGACAACCGCATTCACGTTAAATAGGGCACCGTCTAAATCCGTTGAGACGACAATGTATGAACTGTGGTTTGGCAAGAAATCTAAGTTGTCGTTTCTTAAAGTTTGGGGTTGCGACCCTTATGTCAAAAGGCTTCAGCCTGATAAGGTCAAACCCAAATCGGAGAAGTGCGTCTTCATAGGATACCCTAAGGAAACAATTGGGTACACCTTCTACCACAGATCCGAAGGAAAGATCTTTGTTGCCAAGAATGGAACCTTTCTAGAGAAGGAGTTTCTCTCGAATGAAGTGAGTGGGAGGAAAGTAGAACTTGATGAGGTAATTGTACCTTCTCTCAATTTGGAAAGTAGCACATCAGAGAAATCTGTTCCCGTGATCCCTACACCAACTAGAGAGGAAGCTAATGATGATGATCATGAAACTTTAGATCAAGTTACTACTGGACCTCATAGGTCGAACAGAGCATGTTCCGCACTAGAGTGGTACGGTAATCCTGTCCTGGAAGTCATGTTATTAGAACATGGAGAACCTACGAACTATGAAGAAGCTATGATGAGCCCAGATTTCGATAAATGGCTTGAAGCCATGAAATCTGAGATAGGATCCATGTATGAGAACAAAGTGTGGACTTTGGTGGACTTGCCCGATGATCGGCAAGGCATTGAGAATAAATGGATCTTCAAGAAGAAGACAGACGCTGATGGTAATGTCACCATCTAAAAAGCACGACTTGTCGCGAAAGGTTTTCGACAAGTTCAAGGGGTTGACTACGATGAGACCTTCTCACCCGTAGCGATGCTTAAGTCATTCCAAATCATGTCAGCACTTGTCGCATTTTATAATTATGAAATCTGGCATGGACGTCAAAACTGCATTCCTTAATGAATTTCTTAAAGAAGAGTTATATATGATGCAACCAGAAGGTTTTGTCGATCCTCAAGGTGCTAACAAAGTGTGCAAGCTCCAGCGATCCATTTATGGACTGGTGCAAGCATCTCTGAGTTGGAATATGCGCTTCGATGAGGTGATCAAAGCATATGGATTTATAGAGACTTATGGTGAAGTCTGTATTTACAAGAAAGTGAGTGGGAGCTCTGTAGCATTTCTGATATTACATGTGGATGACATATTGTTGATCGGAAATGATATAGAATTTCTGGATAGCATAAAAGGATACTTGAATAAGAATTTTTAATGAAAGACATCGGTGAAGCTGCTTATATATTGGGCATGAAGATCTATAGGGATAGATCGAGACGCTTAATAGGACTTTCACAATGCACATACATTGATAAAGTTTTGAAGAAGTTCAAAATGGATCAGTCATAGAAAGGGTTCTTGCCTGTGTTACAAGGTCTGAAATTGAGTCAGACTCAAAGCCCGACCAATGCAGAAGATAGAGAGAAAATGAAAGTCATTCCCTATGCCTCAGCCATAGGTTCTATCATGTATGCTATGTTGTGTACCAGACATGATGTGTGCCTTGCCATAAGTTTGGCAGGGAGGTACCAAGTAATCAAGGAGTGGATCACTGAACAGCGGTCAAGAACATCCTGAAGTACCTGAAGAGGACTAAGGATATGTTTCTCGTTTATGGGGGTGACGAAAAGCCCGTCGTAAATTGTTACATCGATGCTAGCTTCGACACTAATCCGGATGACTCTAAGTCACAAATCAGACACGTATTTATCTTGAATGGTGGATCTGTCCTTTGGTGCGGTTCCAAACAGAGCCACGAGGCAGGGTCTACGTGTGAAGTGGAGTACATAGCTGCTTGGGAAGCAGAACATGAAGGAGTCTGGATGAAGGAGTTCATATCTGCTCTGGGTGTAATATCCAGTGCATCGGGTCCAATGAAAATCTTTTGTGACAACACTGGACCAATTGCCTTGGCGAAGGAATCCAGGTTTCACAAGAGAACCAAACACATCAAGAGACGCTTCAACTCCATGCGCGAAAAGGTCAAGGATGGAGACATAGAGATTTGCAAAATACATATGGATCTGAATGTAGCAGACCCATTGACTAAGCCTCTTCCGCGAGCAAAACATGATCAACACCAAGACTCCATGAGTGTTAGATTCATTACAATGTAATCTAGATTATTGACTCTAGTGCAAGTGGGAGACTGAAGGAAATATGCCCTAGAGGCAATAATAAAGTTGTCATTTTATATTTCCTTATTCATGATAAAGGTTTATTAGTCATGCTAGAATTGTATTGATCAGAAGCTTGAATACATTTGTGAATACATAAACAAACACCGTGTCCCTATTAAGCCTCTACTAGACTAGCTCGTTGATCAAAGATGGTTAAGGTTTCCTAACCATAGACATGTGTTAGTAATTTGATAACGGGATCACATCATTAGGAGAATGATGTGATGGACAAGACCCATCCGTTAGCTTAGCATATTGATCGTTCAGTTTATTCCTATTGGTTTCTTGAATGTCAAATACATGTTCCTTCGACCATGAGATCATGCAACTCCCGGATACCGAAGGAATACCTTGTGTGCTATCAAACGCCACAACATAAGTGGGTGATCATAAAGATGCTCTACAGGTATCTCCGAAGGTGTTTGTTGAGTTGGCATGGATCGAGATTGGGATTTGTCACTCCGAGTATCGGAGAGGTATCTCTGGGCCCTCTCGGTAATACACATCATAATAAGCCTTGCAAGCAAAGTGACTAAGGAGTTAGTTGGAGGATGATGTATTACAGAACGAGTAAAGAGACTTGCCGGTAACGAGATTGAACTAGGTATGAAGATACCGACGATCGAATCTCGGGCAAGTAACATACCGATGGACAAAGGGAATTACGTATGTTGTCATAAGGATCGACCGATAAAGATCTTCATAGAATATGTAGGATCCAATACAAGCATCCTGGTTCCGCTATTGGTTATTGAACAGAGAGGTGTCTTGGTCATGTCTACATAGTTCTCGAACCCATAGGGTCCACACGCTTAACGTTCGTTGACGATATAGTGTTATATGAGTTATATGGATTTGGTGACCGAATATTGTTCGGAGTCCCGGATGAGATCACGGACATGATGAGGAGCTCCGGAATGTTCTGGAGGTAAAGATTGATATATAGGACGATGATATTTGGACACCAGAAGAGTTTCGAAATCTACCGGGTCGATATCGGGTCACCGGAAGGGGTTCCGAACACCCCGGGAGGTTAATGGGCCATATGGGCCAAAGTGGGGAACACACCAGCCCATAAGGGGCTGGCGCGCCCCTCCTAGGCCGCAGCCCTTGGGTAGAGAAGGAAAGGGGGGAGTCGGCCTGCCCCTTCCTTTCCTCTTCCCCTTTCCTTCCCTCCTCCGGCAAATATGGTAAGGGGGGAGGCACGACTAGGGAAAGACCCCAAGTAGGATTCGGCCCTACTTGGGTCGCCCCTTGGCCTCTCCCTTCTCCCCCACCTATATATATGTGGGGGGGGCGCCACGCATAACCCTGACAATCTCTTAGCCGTGTGCGGCGGCCCTCCAAAGTTTTCGTAGTGCTTAGGCAAAGCCCTGCGGAGATAGCACCACCACCACCGTCATCACACTGTCGTGCTGCCGGAACTCATCCACTACTCCGCCGTCTTGCTGGATCAAGAAGGCTAGGACGTCACCGAGATGAACATGTGCTGCACGCGGAGGTGTCGTACGTTCGGTACTTGATCGGTTGTATCGTGAAGAAGTTCGACTACATCAACTGCGTTAACAAATGCTTCCACTTACAGTATACGAGGGTACGTAGACACACTCCCCCTATCGTTGCTATGCATCTCCATGGATATATCTTTGGTTTGCATATAATTTTTTTGTTTTCGATGCAACGTTTCCCAACAATCACCTGCCATGTCGGCGCTAACACCTTGGACTACCATCGTCAGTTCAAAGGGATGGCGTCGCGTAGGTGGCCTTCCCTGCAGGGCCCTCCCTGCTGGAGGGCCACTAGGGGTGTCAAGCCGGGAGGACGATCGGCTCAGGCCCAATCCAACCCCGGGCTCTCTATGCCCAGAGCCAGATGGGGCCGAGGCATCCACATCCCGCTGTTCAGCACGGGCACGGGCCTCAGCAAGCACACCATCGAGCCGCACTTTAGCACAAATGGCCGAAATCTGCTCAACACGGGGACCCTTCTCACCCCGAAATTCAATGTCACAATCCGATGCAACATCGCCAAGGTGTGCCAGCGGCACCGAGTACTGGCACCGGTGTTCCGAATAACACTTCACGTTCTCCTTGCTCCTAGCCTTACCGTGGCTCAATCTTAATGATCCTGGGTACCTATAGGGATGAAGATCGCGAACAAGACAAGAGACATCTATTAAACAGTTTTATTTCACACATATGAGATGTTAATTCAAAGCCCTTCCATCGATCCCTACAACAAATACAGAGGGTTTCAAGGCCCATGTCTCAACCCATACCTTACTGAGCTACTCACACATGGAGATCAGATTGTAAGTAGAAAACATTGAAGAACACATCTTGAAGATCGATTGATTACAAATATGTCTTCCAATGGATGCCTTGTGAGATGCATGATTACAAGTATGAACTAGAGGAAGATGAACTATGGTGGTGATGGTGGCTATGGAGATGGAAATGGCGGCGGCTTGGATTTACGGAGAGGGATGAAGATGGTTCTGTTCTGGCTTCATTTGACGTTCCTCTATTCACATTTCGATGGGGTTCTGTTGGTGCAATGATAGGCCCCTTATGTTTTCGGGTTTGTTGACATAAACAGTTTGGGACTTATGTATTTGCTAGTGCACACTGAGTAACAGGTCCTTGGAGTAATCGAGGAGTTTGATGAAAATGACGAAGATAATCTCCCTTCTAGGCAGCGAAGGTTATAACCGAAGATAAAGCTAACAAGAGTGACCCCTAAAATTGCTAAAGTTTAAGAAATTGGTTCAGTGATTGTTCGAAGCAAATGACTGTGTTCGAGGACGAATGAAGACGAAGTGAAGATGTAGCATTTATTTCGTTGTTCTTCTTCTTTCATTGAGTCATAGGACCACCACTATTAAGAGGGATATAGCGTTCCGAAGCTTTGATTCTCTGATGCTAAACCCAAACCTATGAAAGTTGTGAGAGAAACCTCTTTGTGCTCCGAGAAAATACTTGCCAGCAAGAGACTGTGATCTTCTTTGTTGCGAGAGATTTGCCTCGGACCGAGGAGTTAGCATTACTTGTTCCTCAAGTAATGTTACCGTTGCTCCAAAATTCGACCGTTGAGAACGTGTCGGTTGGCCATTGGCTGGACCTCGTGTCCAAAATGGTCATTTCCCATCTGGGAAGGCTGCGGCTATAAATAGCCACCCCGCGTCGGCTTTGGTCGGTGGCTGCTCCATTTTATTTCTAAGAAGATTGTTGAGCAAACCCCTTTTTGAGCGACTTGAGTTTAAAATCCACTAAGAGAAAAACCCTCGAGCCGAAGAATTAGATAGTGGTTCAGCATCACTAGAATCTAAGTTTAGTACGCTCCGCCTATAACTCTTGAGAGCTGCAAACTCTCTAGACAGTTAGGTGTCAAGTTCTTGAGAGACCAAGAGTAATTGTGGTTCTCGAAGAAGAAGTCTGTAAAGGTTTGGAGACCGCCTTCAGGTATCTACCACGAGTGATCGGCATTGGTTGACGAATCGATTGTCGAGGAGAATAGGGTGAAGAGAGTTTGTCTTCCATGTTAAGTCACAGCCCCTCCAACCAGACGTAGTCCTTGTGCAGAAGGACGAATTGGTCGAACAAATTCCTTGTCACCATCGAGCACCACCGGTTACCTCTGTTACTCAAGTTTACCTTCTATGCATTTCGTTCATGTATTTTACTTCGATGCATGCTTTAGTTTCCCTTTGGTCATATGTTGTAGTTATTCTTAGTCTGTTTTTGTTTATTCCGCTCCTCGGTTATGAGAGATTTAAGTTTTCTGAAGAAAATTTAAAACTCCCATTCACCCCCTCTTGTAGACATACTTCATTCCTACAATTGGTATCAGAGCAAGGTACTCCTTGACTCTACTCATTTTTGTCTAATGACTTTGGAGTTTAAGTGTGTCTTAAGTGAAATACAAGTCGCATCTCAAGATTCCCATATTCGATGGGACGGATTATCCCTTCTGGAAGGAGAAGATGAAGATCCGTCTTCGATCTATAGATCATGACATGTGGAACGTCATGCACATTGGGTTCACAGTTCTAATTTCTGAAGCACCTACCGATGAAGAAAAGAAGCTCATTCAGCTAGACACTCAAGCCAAAGATGAAATTGGTGGCCATCTCTCTTGAGCTCAATTCCTTCGATATCGACAGTGTGAGGCTGCAAAAGAACTGTGGGATGTCCTCAAAAAGATCAATGAAGGAGTGTCAACTCAAAAGGAAGCTTGAATTGATACTCTTTGGGCAAAGTTCAATCGCTTCAAGCCCATTGGAAATGAAAGCCCATTGGAACTGACCATGAAGTTGTTAAGAAACTGCTTCGATCTCTTGACACCTCATTTGACACGCTTGTTCTGATGATTCGTGAATGCCCTGATTTCAAGAGCCTCAACTCTGATGATGTTATGGAGAGACTGAACACTCATGAAGAACAAGAAGAAGAAGAAGAGAGAGAGATCTGTATGGCTCAACTCAACACAAAACCATGCTCTCAAGGTTGTGGTTAACTCCTCCTCCGATGGAAATGCCGAAGAAGATTCTGATGATCTAGAACGACTCAGCAAGGATCTCGCACTAATCACAAACCGATTCCAACATTTCCATACGAAGAGCTAGTTCCAGAAAAGAAGTTCAAGCAACTCTGGAGGTTCAAAATCTGCAAAACCTACCGGAGAATACACCTGTTTCAAGTGTAAAAAGCCAAGACACTTCATTTCGACTGCCCTCTCTAGGAAGCTGAAATCCGTGCGAGTGGGAGATATGACTCGAGCAACTATCGAAGCAAAGGCAAGAGGAGGAACTATGACTCCGGTGATGAGAATAAAACTAAGAAGTTTTTTCAGGAAGAAGGACAGCTCCACCTCAAAATCTTCGGCAAGATCTTCATCAAAGAATTATTCCAAGTCATCCTCCAACCGCAAGAGTACCTATCACAAGGCCAAGGCATGCATCAGCAAGGAGATGGATTCTTAAGAAGAAGAATCGTCTGCTTCCAAAGAAGAAAATGAGTCTGATGAGATTCTGACTCAGGCATGGCTGGCATAGCATGCGCCTCTTCCCGGGCAACAAATTTCTTCAGGAACCCGTCAAGTGATGATGAAACTCCTGCCTACTGCTTCATGGCCAAATCCTCGAAATAAAAGGTAACCGTCAGACATTAGAAGGTTCACTCCAGTGATCAATATTCTTCTGATGAGGATGACCATGCTAAGTTGATCAAAATTGCCAACATTCAACAAAACTCTCTTGAGAAAATTGAGAAGACCCTCAGGAAGTCTGAAGGGTTGTTGGTCGAGGAGATGGAAAAGAATCAGTCACTGAACGAAGAGTATGCTACTCTCAAGTCACGAATGGATGAACTCACAACTCATCATGATTTTCTCTCAGCAGACCACGAGAGATTGACCTATGATTTCCTGAAAAGGAAACAGGAACTCGAGGCATTAAGAGAGGCTCATGAAGACTTGTTGAGAGAAAATTCTCTTCTCACCCAACAACTCAAGGAGAAACCTAAAGTGTTTGAGCCACCATGTTTAAAATGTCTTGAAAGAAACAATGATGAATCTAATGTTGAATCATCTGTGAGTGCTAACCCCTCAGTCAAGCAAAATAGTTCTGTTTCTCATGAAAAATCTAGGTTGAAGGATCTTCTTCAGACATGAATGTTCTAATCTCTTAAAGGGCATCAAACCCTTTGCGATGTTCTAAATAAATCTATTCTTCACAAAAATCCCCGAAAGGAAGGGACCGGTTTCAAAAGGAAACTGAATGACAATGGCACTTATTGGGAACCACATCATTATCCTCAGATTACTTTCAGGATATAACTCTCCCATTTCTGAATATCCTGAGGATGATTCCCTGGACAAATATAAGTTGTTCAAAGATCAACATGGTGAAATAATTGCTCGCTATGTTGGACCGAACATCAGAAATGGCTCCCCAAAGAAAGCCATTTGGGTGCCTAAGAAAACTTTTGATGCCCTGCCTATTTCTACTCGTCTAACCATTCAGGAGCAAAGAATTGGACATGATGAATATATGCATACAGGATACAATCACTATGCTCATTCATCTGGCAGGAATTTTAATGCTTATTCCTTCAATTATTTTCGCTCCTCATCGAGCAACAACTATGCTTATCGAAAGAAATCATATCCTGCTCGTTCATTTGTTTCGAAGCCACCTGCAAATATGTGGGTGGTTAAGAAAGCCTAATTCTTCTGCAGGACTATGTCTCCGGGTGTACTGAATGGATTATGGACAGTGGATGCACTAGTCATATGACCGGAGACAAGTCGTTGTTTGTCGACCCCAACTTAACTGCTTCTCCTCTGAAGTATATCACTTTTGGTGACAACAACAAAAGGAAGGTAATTGGCTTAGGTAAAATTGCTATTTCCAAGGACAAACCTATTGATGATGTGCTACTTGTTCAATCCCTTGGATTCAAACTTATGTCAGTTGGCAAGTTATGTGATTTAGGCATGCTAGTATTATTCTCTATATCCAAATGCATTGTCTTTATGGCCTCTGACCATTCCTTCATCTTTCAGGGAATTAGAAAGGGTGATCTCACTACAAAAAAAGGACACATCCATGACATTTTGGGCCGAACGAATTTTTTTTCTGTCATACTTATGACACTTCTATGACGATAATTGTGACAAAACCCGGTATCATCATAGATGTGGTGGGCTCCTACTTATATGACAACAAATCATGACAGAAAATGGGCTTTTCGTCCTGGGCGGGCCGGAGACGCAGCTGCGTGACATTCTTTGGGCCGTCCATGACGGAAAAACCGTGGTAGAAGCGAGGGCGAGGAAAATATTGGGGAGTTCCTGGTACGGTGGGTGGTCGGGAGCCGAGCGATGCGCGTTTCTCTCGTACACGTACGTGAGTGGGTGTGAGGCATTGGGCTCTAACTGAACCTGAGCGAGGCATTCGCCTACTGAACCCGAGCGATTGCACTGCAGGCTATGCGTTACTGAACCCGAGCGATCGATCGGTGGCTGTTAACTGAACCCGATCGAGTGATTCCTTCGCTACTCCTGCTAACTGAAGCCAATCGAACTTGCTGCCTCTTGATGAATAATGAGCGTTGTCGGGGGTTTGGATGAACAGTTCCCATGAGGGGGTTGGATGAACAGGACCCGATGGTGTTGCCGCTGGATGAACAGGACCCGATCGATCGAGCCGGTTTGGGGGGTGGATGAACAGGACCCCGTGGAGGGCTGGATGAACAGGACCCGGTGGAGGGAAGGTTGAACAGTAGCCGGTGGAGGGCTGGTTGAACAGTAGCCGGTGGAGGGCTGGATGAACAGTAGCCCATGGAGGGGTGGTTGAACAGGACACCGTGGAGAGGGCTGGTTGAACAGTAGCCAGTGGAAGAGCACGCGGTGGAGGCTGGATGAACAGGAGCCCGTGGATGAACAGTCGCAGGTGGAGGTTGGAGGAGGTCGACAGTGGATGAACAGTAGCCCGTGGAGGCAGTCGACGGTGGAGATGAACAGTATCCCGTGGAGTCCCGTTTCGCGGTACGCCACACCCCTCCCGATGAACAGGACCCCCGTTTCAACCGTAGCACTCCAACACAAGTCCGTTTCCTCCGTTTTGCGGTACACCACACCCCTCCCGGTCAACAGGACCCCGTTTCCACCAAGAGAAGTCTGTTTCCTCCGTTTTGCGGTACGCCATTCCCCTCCCGATGAACATGATCTCATTTCGACCGTGGCCCGTCGAACACAAGGCCGTTTCTTCCGTTCTGCGCTACGCTTGGCCTCGTTTCCATCGGTTGTTCCGTCCAAGCCGGTTGGCTCCCGATGAACAGCACGCGTTCCATTGCCTCCTGATGAACACGACGCATTTCGTTGCCTCCCCATGAACACGACGATGACGCAGTTTCTCCGTTCCGACCCAGCCATGTACACGAGCCTTGGCTATACGTATGCGCGAGGAGGCGTTCGAGACCCTGCCCACATGTACATATGTGGCCGTATTTACTTTCTTGCACCCTGGCCGCTGTACGTACGTGTACATGCTACATGCGCGCCTCTACTACGACACGTGCGCGCCTCTATACGACACGTGCCCTTCCTTACACGGCCACGGTTCATCGCTGCAGCCTACAGACAGACCTATTGTATGTACGTACATGTTCGCGACCAGAATAAAAACGCTACGTACGCTTCCACCGGGTGGGTCCCGACGGTCAGGCACTTCCTTGCATGCGAAGATGTAGCTGGTGGGTCCCAGCAGTCAGGGGGGAACATTTTTTTTGCAATATACGGTGGCCCGTCCGGTGGGTCCCTGCTGTCAGGTGGAGGAATCATTATTTTGCGCGTAATAAGGAAGCATTTCCTTGTGTGCGGCCGTGGACCCGGCTGTCAGCCTCTCCACATACAGTACTCTTTTGATGGAAGTCGCTCATTGACCACATTGACCACGCCGCACCGAGAGCACCAAGGCGGTGGACGACAGCGAGGCCTAGGAAGGGGACGACGCGGAGCCGGGGAAGACGCGGCAATGGATGCCCACGCGGAGAGGAGTATGAGGGTTCACTAGTTCGGGTGCCGTCGCCGCAGGGCCTGGCTAGCGGTGGGAGTAGTAGGGGGCGGTGAGGCCTCTGCGGCAGCACAGCCGGCCACGGGAGGCAGGAGCAGGTGGCACGACCGGCGCTGATTTGGGTGGCTGGAGCAAGAAGACCAGAGGTTGAAGAAGCACTACGGCTGTTGGGTGGACATCGTACGGTCACTGGAGCTAGAATCGTTCATATTGACTAAGTTGACAAAGCCCTCCGTCCCCGTCAACTTAGTAGGCCCACAAGTCAGCCTCCCACTATGGTGGGTCCCAACTAGCAGGGGGTATTCATTTTTGTGTGTGTAATAATGAGGCACTTCCTTGCGTGAAAATATATAGCTGGTGGGTCCGACCTGTCAGCGGGGGGAATGTTTTTTCGCGAAATACAGAGGCCCTTCCGGTGGGTCCCAGCTGTCAGGTGGAGGAATCATTATTTTGCGCGTAATAAGGAGGCATTTCCTTGTGTGCGGCCGTGGACCCAGCTATCAGCCTCTCCACGCACAGTCTACTTTCGATGGATGTCGTTCGTTGACCACGTTGACCACTCCGCGCTGAGCGCATCCAAGGGGGTGGACGACGGCGAGCCCCCGGACAGCAACGAGCCGGAGATGGGAAGACGCGGGAGTAGAGTCGCAGACGGAGAGGTGTACGAGGGTTAACTGGTTCTGGTGCGGTGTGGTTCGGCAGCCGGTGGAGAAGAACAGGAGGGGTGGAGGGATGGCCTGGCCAACGGTGGGGTAGCGCTTCACAGCGAAGCGTGCTAAGCAGAGCTGCTAGCAGCAGGAGGCACGAGCAGGTGGTCCCGGCGGCGCTGGAGGAAGAAGACGAGAGATTGCAGATGGATGCCCATCATTGGATGTAAATCCAACGGCTAACAATGTCAGAATCATTTGTTGACTAAGTTGAGAACGACTTGCGTTGGCTTCGACCTATTGGCCCACATTTCAGCCTCAAAAAATGTGGCATGTATTCAACCCATTTTTTTCAGAATTTACAGTCAATTTGATCTCTTTTTTTAGAATTATAGTCCATTAGCTGGGCTGGGTGAACAAATAATGTAGCATCCATGCGGCCCATTTATTATTTTCCTTCAAAATTATAGGCCATTTGCACTTTCTCGAAGTACATGATTTTGCTGGGCTGATTCTAATTATGATGTTGGGTTGGGCGTAGCAATGTTATCAAAAAATAAACAGGGGCTGAGCATTTTGTTATAAATATATTTAAATAATAAGTGATTTATTATTACATTGGTCCTTAAATCTTACCAAGCTTTTGTACACAATCACCAGGATTTTCGTTGCCAAAAAATCTAGGATTTTATTGTTAAGAAATTATTTTTATAAGTTAATAAGATGTGGGATATTGTTTTCTTACATATGTAAGTATCTGTTAAGTATATGATGACAGTAACAATAATATATAATAACATATAAAATAATTTAAATATATATAATATAGTTAGAAGGGAAACATAAGTTGGACCAGGCGTACCTATTCTTATATAGAAAAATAGAATAGACCTCTGCGTTTTCTTTAAAAAAAATACATAAATTGGGCTGCCGATGTTTCAGGAAAAATAAAACCTCGGATGGGAGGTCCATAGGCCGGTCGATACATGACGGCCCTCAAGAAAGTACAAACCGGCATGTCGTGGGCTACGCATGTTAAAAAAGAAAGCCTAGACGGGGCAGCCCAAAACCCAGCTGATACTTGTTGCCACAGTGATAATAAATGATACCTGCCAGCTCCCCGGCTTCGTTGTGAATTTATCTCCTATAGTAACTACGTTGAAGCACCTAAAAAATGTAACTATGTTGACAAACCCGTGGGCCCCAATGTGAGTATAGCATTAGGAGGAAGTATTTTTTTGATGAGGCACTTGCTTGCGTACGGGCATAGACCTGGTGGGTCCCGACTGTCCGCCTCTCCACGTACAGTCCTCTCCAGATTCCTCTCGTTTGTTCAGCATGTTCACAATGGTAGACAACGGCGCCGCGGTGAGCGCAGAAAGGTGCAGGAGGAGATCGGACCACCTGAGGCAGTGCCTTATTTGTAACGAAAGTACTGAACTAGCCCAGTGGCCAAGTGACAATACCTGACAGCTGTTCCGCCCGGGTTCGATTCCACCTGATGTAGGGAAAATATCTCCAATTTTTTTTCCTCTGCCATTATTGATATGTGGGTCCCCATTGTCATCTACGCACACCACGTCCAACACTTGCCAAAACTTCATCCCTCGTTTTCTCTATTTTTCGCACACTCGACATTGTGTGGGCATTTTGAAAATAGCATATATTTTTGACTGTGCATCATATGAAGATGTGCTATGCATGAATGTTGATCAGCATGATGTTAACTGGCTGGTAGTTCCAATTTTGACCATGAATAAAACTTCCAACATGATGTTAACCCTGTTTGAAAAGGCAGTGTTAATATAAATGTTCTGCCTCTGAAAGTTGCACTTTCTTATCTGAAACTGAATTTGCAGTTTCTTATCTGAAACTGAAACTTGCAGTTTCTTCTCTAAGAATCACATTGTCTGCACTTTTATACTCCTATGAAACTACATTTTTTAAGTGCTAAAAATAGGTCTCTAGAATTCATAAAATACTTCATATGCTCAATACTGCAAATCTGAAATTCAAAAGACATTCATATCCGAAAGTACTCTCAAAATATACAACACAAAACACAATTCACAACCTACAAATACTGACAACCCTAAGCTCCTCCTGACAAATCACAACCTGCCCGACTATTGGGCTGGGGGGCAGTCCCCTCCTATTCCTCGGCGGCAGACAGCCGCCTGGTGAGACGATGTGAACGGCGAGGGAGAGGAAGGCGAGGAAGCGTCGTCGGGCCAACTGTTTTTATCCTCTTGCAGCTGGGTTCGGTCGACGAAGACTCCACCAGCTCGCAATCGCATGACACCCTCACAAACGGCACCCTGTAGATGCTCGATCCTTCAATCTCTGGTGGATGCTCCATCTGGGATCGATACTCCCACCACCGCTCCCTCACGATCGAATTCGGTGAATCTGTTTGCTCCATGGCCCAGAGGAGCAGCTCTATGTACTCCCGCGCACTTCCTTCGGGAGTATCGCCGCCTTTTCGCTCTGTTGCAGATATTTGGCCATGGATGTCACCGTCGCCGCTAGTTGGTCCTTGTTGTCAAACTAAGACTATCTCCAACATCCTAGCTAGCTTCACAGGGTCGCCGTCTGCGATCCTCATGTATCGGTTGTACTCCTCCATCGATCTACTTCTCCACAGCACCTTCACTCGCCGGTGGTGGTTTTTGAATGGAAGAGGAGAGGAGCAGCGCTGGTTTTGGATTAGAATGGGAGAGGAGCGGCGCTGGTTTTGGATTGGAACAGGAGAGGAGGGGCGGTGGTTTTGAAATGGAAGAGGAGAAGAGCGGCGCTGGATTTAGATTGGAATAGGAGAGGAGCGGTGGTGGTTTAAGAGGAGAGGAGCGGCGCTGGTCTTGGAAGTATTTTTTGTTTTGCGTATTTTGGGTCAAAGTTTGACCATGTATTGTATTTGACAAGCAAAATGTGAATGCATGTCACCCAAAATTGTATCATTTGGTTCGTATCTGAATGTACTTTCAAATTATATTATTTTTGCAACGTATAACATATATTTTATCTGTGAAAACCATGGTCAATTATGACCCAGAATAAAAGGGAGACTAGTTAATGTGGGGTCGCTTTCTTAGTTGAAGGGTAAATTGAGTTTGATTTTGATCCAGTCACAGCGCACCGGCCCTCTCGTCCAATCCTAAATTGCTACCGCACGCTCCTCTCCCTCTTCTCCATTGCAAAACCACCTCCTCTCCTCTCCATCATCTCCAATCCAAAACCACCGTCTCGCCTCTCCCTCTTCTCCATTGCAAAACCACCCCCTCTCATCTCCATTCCAAAACCACCGTCTCACCTCTCCCTCTTCTCTATTGCAAGACCACCGCCTCTCCTCGCATCTTCCAAAGCTAGCACCGGACCACTTAGAAGGACATCTATGGAGATGATGCAGCAGCGAATCAGGCAGATCGCCGGCGGCGACCAGGCAAAGTTAGCCATGTTGAAGGAGATCCTTACTTGGTTTGAAAATGAGTGGGAGATTTCAAGGACAGGGAGGGCCATGTGGCAATGTATGCGAAAGAGCGGGACGGCGGCGATGTACTCCTCGGCGGAAGTCACGCCACAGTCCTTCGAGTTCATCGAGCACCTCCTCTGGGCGATGGAGCAGACAGATTCGCCCGAGGTGAAAGTCAGGTGGAGGTGGTGGGCGTACAGGTCAAAGGTTGAGCACCCAGAGGATAACGAATCGATCGAGTACGGTGTGTCGTTCGTGAGGGTGCAGTGCCAGCCGGAGCCACAGGAGTATTCGTTCTCCCACCGCAAGAGGAGGTCAGATGGCGCGACGTCGCTTCCCCGCCGTTCTCCATGGTTCCCTTGACGCTCGCCTCATTTCAACGGCGGCGGTAGGGTTTAAGGTAAGCTTCGCACTAACCTAATCTTCCATCTGCTCATGCTTACAATCAGTGTGACAGCTAATGAAAATCATGCTTACAATCAGTCTCCGAGTACTACGCCAATCAGTACAAGCCGTGGATGAACTCCTTCTGCTTATTGAGGTGCTTATTGAGCTGATCGTGCATGCCGTCAAGGGATAACGACTCCAGCGCCGCCAGCTCGGCATGTTCGCCTCCGCGGCTAGGGCGCTCCTGGGAGCCATCGCCTGCCCGTGAGAGATCTTTCGAGGTCTCTGCATGGCGGCGAGCCCTCTCTTTTTTTCTGCAGCCTTGGTTGCCGCTCCCTTGTTACGAGTAGTTCTCGACCTAGAGCTCTGCACACCGGCCATGGGAAGGACGGATCAAGAAGAAGGACTTGTGAGGAGGAAGGTAGAGTAATTTTCGGTTAGGTAGTTCCCCTTTTTATAACCTAAGTACTAGCACTAGTACTAAAACCTGCATAGTGGGAACACGTTCATGTTTGGTACGTACTAGTAGGTGTGAGCAGGCTTGCACTTAATTGTAGCACTAGTACTTTCGAATGTGATGGAAACAAGGTAAAGATTAATTGATGGTTTTGGTTTCGAGGCCCGAAACGGCTCCCGATGAGTTTAGTGCAACATAAATTTCAAGTACTCCCTCCATCTCAGTTTACAAGGCTTGCACATGTATCTAGGTCATCAATGTAACTTATATAAAATAAATTGTTTAACATAAAAAATATATCATAAAAAATAGAATATTTGAAGTTTGTAATGATATATATTTTTGTAATCTATGCCTCTTATTAAGTTGGTCAAATTAACGACCTAGGTACACGTGCAAGACTTGTAAACTGAGATAGAGGGAGTACTACACTGGTCAAATGCGGTCGCACAAGTCAGTGATGTAACTGGCCGTACATGTCAGACCAAGCCGATGCGTGTCCCTTCGGTGAGACGCGGGTCCGACCGACTGTCTGTTGGTGCGACCGACCGTAAAGTATTACGCGATGGATACTTCTGGTTGTGGCTTCAGTTGATTGTTCATCATCCCCAAGTGCAGGGAATCATCATAGCAATTCCCAAAGGTGGAAGTGATAAGTATGGAGTGTCAAACCCACAAGGAGCTAAAGGTAAGATCAATACCCTCTCAAGTCCTATCTGCCACTGATACGACTCTACGTACACCGAACGTTTGCTTTCAACTAGAAACGAGAAATAAAACTATGTTGTGGGTATGAAGAGGATAACTTTGCATGGTATCAGAGAGCTAAAATATAAAAGTAGGTGCTGTTATCATAAAGTTAGAATATATTACTAAAATATTATAAATAGCCAGTGTGGAATAATGATGGGTCGGTGTGCGGAATTAGCCTAGGCAATTGTTAACAAGACCGATGGTCGTCATTGCAATTTCATATGAGGGAGAGGCATAAGCTAACATACTTTCTCTTCTTGGATCATATGCACTTATGATTGGAACTCTAGCAAGCATCCACAACTACTAAAGATCATTAAGGTAAAACCCAACCATAGCATTAAAGCATCAAGTCCCCTTTATCCCATACGCAACAACCCCCTTACTCGGGTTTATGCTTCTGTCACTCAAGCAACCCACTATAAGCGAATCATGAACGTATTGCAACATCCTACAACGGGAATCCCTCATGCTTGCGCAGCACGGAGGGCACCATAGGACAGCACCAAAATAAAACATACAACTCGTACCAATCTAGATCATCAATCAACCCAAAGACAAAGGATACCTACTCAAAACATCATAGGATGGCAACACATCATTGGATCATAATATGTGGCATAAAGCACCATGTTCAAGTAGGGATTAGAGCGGGGTGCGGGAGAGTGGACCGCGTAAAAGAGATGAGGATGGCGATGTTGATGAAGACGATCACTGCGGCGATGTGTCCCCTCCCGATGGCACACCAGCGCTACCGAGAGAGAGGAGGAGAGGTTCTCCCCCTTGTGCTTCCTCCTCCATGGCATCCCCCTGGATGGGGAGAGGTTCTCCCTCTGGATCTTGGCCTTCATGGCGATGACAGCCCCTCCGGGATCCTCCTCCATGGCCTCCGGTTATGATGGCCCCCTCCGGTAGGGTGCCAGAGAGGGCCTAGATTGATTTCTCGTGGCTACAGAGGCTTGCGGCGGCGGAACTTCCGATCTAGGTTATTTTCCGGAGGTTTCTGTATTTATAGGAGATGATGGCGTCGAGAACAAGTCAGGGGGGTCCCCGAGGCGGCCACGAGATAGGGGCGCGCCCCCACCCTCGTGGGGCACACGGGACTCCCCACCGGTAGATTTTTGTTCCAGTATTTTTTGTATTTTCCAGAAAAAATCTCCGTTGATTTTCATCGCATTCCGAGAACTTTTATTTTTGCACAAAAACAACACCACGGTAGTTCTGCTAAAAACACCGTCAGTCCGGGTTAGTTCTAATCTAATCATACCAAAATCATATAAAACTGTTGTAAACATGGCATGAATACTTCATAAATTATAGATACGTTAGAGCCGTATCAGCATCCCCAAGCTTAATTCCTGCTCGTCCTCGAGTAGGTAAATGATAAAAGAAATAATTTATGAAGTGTGAATGCTAGCAAGTACATAAGTTTGATCAATGATAATTCCAATCACTTTTTCTAGCATCATTATATATCATAACAGTAGCTCAACTCATAAAACTTCTCATGATCAAGTAACAAGCTATTCACATGTTAAAGTATATATCATAAACTTTCTTGAAACTAACAAACTATATTCTCAGTCATCAAACAATTGCAATTCATCTTATTTTCAGGAAGGGTCTATGTCAGAGCTTTGATTTAGCAAACTCCACATACTCAACTATCATTTAATCTTTCACAATTGCTAACACTCACATGATATTTATGGGTTCAAAGTTTTAATCGGACACAGAGAAAGATAGGGGCTTATAGTTTCACCTCCCAACCTTTTACCTCAAGGGTAATGGCAACAATAATACTTTATGAAAACCTACATCCAAGAGGATATATATATCTGGATCGCTCCAACACAAAGTGCTTGCCAAAGGAAAAAGTGTAAAAAGGAAAGGTGAAAATCACCATGACTCTTGTATAAGGGTAGAAGGTAAAAGTAAAAGATAGGCCCTTCGCAGAGGGAAGCAGAGGTTGCCATGCGCTTTTATGGTTGGATGCACAAAATCTTAATACAAAAGAACATCACTTTATATTGCCGCTTGTGATAAAGACCTTTATTATGTAGTCCGTCGCTTTTATTTCTTCCTTATCACAAGTTCGTATAAAGCTTATTTTCTTTGCACTAATAGATCATACATATTTAGAGAGCAATTTTTATTGCATGCACCGATAACAACTTACTTGAAGGATCTTACTCAATCCATAGGTAGGTATGGTGGACTCTCATGGCAAAACTGGTTTAAAGGATGTTTGGAAGCACAAGTAGTATATCTACTTGGTGCAAATAATTTGGCTAGCATGAGAGGGAAAGGCAAGCTCAACATGTTGGATGATCCAAGACAATATAACATTTCGGATATAGGAAAACATAACCCATTAAGTTGTCTTCCTTGTCCAACATCAACCTTTTAGCATGTCATATTTTAATGAGTGCTCACAATTACAAAAGATGTACAAGATAGTATATTTATATGCGAAATCTCTCTTCCTTCAATATTCTTTCATGAATTGTTCAAGTGACCAATTATGCGTTTGCTAACCTTCAATAAGTTTACTACCTATACTTATTCTGTGTGAAGTCATTACTCCCCATGGTATAAGCATATGAAACATATACAAATTCATATTTATGATATTCAATTCATTCAACCATTTACTCATAGGATATACGTGAAGCACGTGAGTAAATGACAAACTACTCCAAAAAGATATAAGTGAAAAACACTGAGTAGTCAAATAATTAACTAGCCATGGGAGGATTATTTTTCATTCAAGATTTCAGATCCAATGATTTTATTCAAACAGCAAGTAAAATTGAAAATACTCTCCAAGCAAAACACATATCATGTGACGAATAAAAATATAGCTCCGAGTAAGGTATACCGATAGTTTTGAAGACGAAAGAGGGGATGCCTTCCAGGGCATCCCCAAGCTTAGGTGCTTGAGTCTTCCTTGAATATTACCTTGGGTGCCTTGGGCATCCCCAATCTTAGGGTCTTTCCGCTCCTTATTCTCCTCATATCGATATCTCACCCAGAGCTTGAAAACTTCAATCACACAAAACTTAACGGAACTTCTTGAGATAGGTTAGTATGATAAAGAGTAAACCATTCACTTTGGTACTGTCAAAGACAAGGTTCATAATTTTTATCACATAATTCCTACTGTACCATATCATTTCTACAATTTATATTGAGAAATATAATCCATAGAAACTTGAAAACAAGCAAACTATGCAATGAAAACAGAATCTGTCAGAAACAGAACAGTCTGTAATGATCTGAACAGAAGCCATACTTATGCTACTCCAGAAATTATGAAATAAATTGGTGGATGTGAGGAATTTGTCTATTAATCTTCTGCAAAAATAATCCACTCAAAATCACTCTTCTGTAAAAAATGACAGCGAATCTTGTGAGCGCAAAGTTTCTGTTTTTTACAGCAAAATCACATTAACTTTCACCCAAGTCTTCCCAAAGGTCTTACTTGGCACTTTATTGAAACAAAAGCTACAAAACATGATTACTACAGTATATTAATCATGTAAACACACAAAAATAGTAAGGGTAAATATTGGGTTGTCTCCCAACAAGTGCTTTTCTTTAATGCCTTTTAGCTAGGCATGATGATTTCAATGATGCTCACATAAAAGATAACAACTGAAACACAAAGAGAGCATCATGAAGAATATGACTAGAACATTTGAATCTAACCCACTTCCTATGCCTAGGGATTTTGTGAACACATAATTTATAGGAACAAGAATCAACTAGCATAGGAAGGCAAAACAAGTATAACTTCAAAACTTTAAGCACATAGAGAGGAAACTTGGTATTATTGCAACTCCTACAAGCATATATTCCTCCCTCATAATAATTTTCAGTAGCATCATGAATTAATTCAACAATATAACCATCACATAAAGCATTATTTTCATGATCTACAAGCATAGAAATCTTTCTACTCTCCACATAAGCAAAATTCTTCTCATTCGGAATAGCGGGATCACTAATTCCTAAAGTTGACACTCTTCCAAACCCGCTTTAGATGATAGTATTATTCATACTCCAAAAGATATAAGTGAAGTTCATGGAGCATTCTACAATTAGTATAGACTAACCAATATCCAAGCTCAAAATATATAAGTGAAACACACGAAGCATTCTATAAAACCATACTCAAAAGATTTAAGTGAAGCACAAAGAGCATTCTATAAGGTCATACTCAAAAGATATAAGTGAAGCACATGAATAATTCTATAAATTGATGAAGGGACATATCAGACTAGCATGGTTCTTAAAGAGAAACAAAAACACAAAGGACACAAATCATGTGAACAAAACAAAAACCGAGGTATACCGATAATTGTTGAAGAAGAGAGATGGGATGCCAACCGTGGCATCCCCAAGCTTAGATGCTTGAGTATCCTTGAAATATTTACTTGGGGTGCCTTGGGCATCCCCAAGCTTGAACTCTTGCCTCTCTTTATTCTTCTCATATTGATAGCTCCTCGATCTTCGAACACTTCATCCACACAAAACTTTAACAAAAACTTTGTGAGATCCTTAGTATAATAAAGCAAATTACTACCTTTAGGTACTGTTGCAAACTTATTACAAATTCATATTAGAACTATATCTAATTTATTCCAACTTCTCCATGGTTCATACCCCCCGATACTACTCACAGATTCATCAAAATAAGCGATCAACACATAGAATATAGAATCTGTCAAAAACAGGACAGTCTGTAGTAATTTGGAAGTTTAGTAAACTTTTGTAACTCCAAAAAATTCTAAAAAATATGAAAATTTAAAAAATTTGTACAGAAGTAATGTGCAAAAAGTTTCATACCCATTTGACTTTCCAGTAAAAAAGGTAAATTCATGCGCTACAGCCAAAGTTTCTATTTCCGTACTTCACAAAGTAAACAAGCAATCTAATCATCCTAAAACCAAAGCTTGGCACATTATTTTTATAATACAATGGATATGTACAAGGAGATAATTATTTCAGAGAAGCTTCCATGAAATTTTTTACATTGTTTCCATGAGCATGAACACAAGTGCTCAAGGTTGACCCTCACTTCTTCAATGCATAATCTTCCAATCACTTCTCTTATTGAAAATCTTTTTAGGCATGAGAGGCAACTAAATTATTTGTATTTTCATTATTTTAATATATATTTTTATGTTTCACACACAACTAAACAGAAACAAAAAGGAAAAACAAAATCTACTTAGCGAAGAAAGCAAACAAGCACACACGAGAATACAACCCCACGTTATTGCTCCCCGGCAACGGTGCCAGAAAATAGCTTGATAATCCCCAAGTGCAGGGAATCATCGTAGAAATTCCCGAAGGTGGATGTGATAAGTATGGAGTGTCGAACCCACAAGGATCTAAAGGTCAGGTCAATACTCTCTCAAGTCCTATCTGCTACTGATACGACTCTAGGTACACCGAACATTTGCTTTCAACTAGAAACGAGAAATAAAACTATGTTGTGGGTATGAAGAGGATATCTTTGCATGGTATCGGAGAGCTAAAATATAAAAGTAGGTGCTGTTATCATAACGTTAGAATATATTACTAAATATTATAAATAGCAAGTGTGGAATAATTATGGGTCGGTGTGCGGAATTATCCTAGGCAATTGTTAACAAGACCGGTAGTCGTCATTGCAATTTCATATGAGGGAGAGGCATAAGCGAACATACTTTCTCTTCTTGGATCATATGCACTTATGATTGGAACTCTAGCAAGCATCCGCAACTACTAAAGATCATTAAGGTAAAACCCAGCCATAGCATTAAAGCATCAAGTCCCCTTTATCCCATACACAACAACCCCCTTACTCGGGTTTATGCTTCTGTCACTCAAGCAACCGACTATAAGCGAATCATGAACGTATTGCAACACCCTACAGCGGGAATCCCTCACGCTTGCGCGGCACGGAGGGCACCATAGGACAACACCAAAATAAAACATACAACTCATACCAATCTAGATCATCAATCAACCCAAAGACAAAGGATATCTACTCAAAACATCATAGGATGGCAACACATCATTGGATCATAATATGTGGCATAAAGCACCATGTTCAAGTAGGGATTACAGCGGGGTGCGGGAGAGTGGACCGCGTAAAAGAGATGAGGATGGTGATGTTGATGAAGACGATCATTGCGGCGATGTTTCCCCTCCCGATGGCACGCCGGCGCTACCGAGAGAGAGGAGGAGAGGTTCTCCCCCTTGTGCTTCCTCCTCCATGGCCTCCCCCTGGATGGGGAGAGGTTCTCCCTCTAGATCTTGGCCTTCATGACGATGATGGCCCCTCCGGGATCCTCCTCCATGGCCTCCGGTGATGATGGCCCCCTCCGGCAGGGTGCCAGAGAGGGCCTAGATTGATTTCTCGTGGCTACAGAGGCTTGCGGCGGCGGAACTTCCGATCTAGGTTATTTTTCGGAGGTTTCTGTATTTATTGGAGATGATGGCGTCGAGAACAAGTCAGGGGGGTCCCCGAGGCGGCCATGAGATAGGGAGGCGCGCCCCAGGGGGTGGGCACGCCCCCCACCCTTGTGGGGCCCATGGGACTCCCCTCCAGTAGATTTTTGCTCCAGTATTTTTTTATATTTTCCAGAAAAATTCTCCGTTGATTTTCATCGCATTCCAAGAACTTTTATTTCTGCACAAAAACAACACCACGGTAGTTCTACTGAAAACTGCGTCAGTCCGTGTTAGTTCTAATCAAATCATAACAAAATCATATAAAACTATTGTAAACATGGCATGAATACGTCATAAATTATAGATATGTTGGAGATGTATCAATTGTCACGGCCAAGCATTCTAAAACTAGTGATAAATCAATTACCATCTTTTTCCAAACGACCAAGTATTTTCACAGGAATACAATACATATAGATTGAGTGATTGTCAAGGTTGCAAACCGACATGGCATTGCAAGTTCACTGCAGCAGCAACCGACTAGGTTACTGCATCGCTGGCGGGGAAGGAGGGCAGCTCACCTCGCCTATGATGCATGCCCAGCGGCGCCACCGCAACTGGTCCCGGGATTTGGCTTCTCCTACCGCCCATTTGAACAGTTGCACCGGCTGCTCATGCCATTGCGCAGGCATGCGCATTCTTTCCTCCGCATTCGACTCTGTGAATATGATCTCTGCCATTAGCCCTAGCTCAAAATCAACGCGACGCTGCCAGATGCTGACATCCCTTAGCATCTCTCCCCTGAGATCGACTTGCGCCTCCGCCTTGTGCTGCGCCAGGCGCAGCTCGTTGGAACTTCTCTCCAATCGATGCGACGCTTCCTCGATCCGATTTGCCCTTGCTGCCCACCACCTGAAACGCAGCCCTGGCATGTCCTCCGGCGCGACCGATCTGTGATTCCAGAGCAATGGATCCCCTCTAAAACACATGTGGGTTTCGCTCAAAGGCGGCAGTGCCGCGAGCCGCAGCGAGAGGGCGGCCCGCGGGATCCTGGGATCTAAGGGATTATCCATGGCGGGATCCTCCATGGCGGGATCCGGTGGGCGAGGCGGGGAGGCGAGCCTAGGCGCTGGGAGAGCCCTACGAGGCTAAGATAAAGATAGTACTACTCCACTCCGTCCATATTTAAATACAAAGGCCACCAACAGTAGCCCTGGCAAAAATTGATCATGCTGCCTGCGTCCTGGTTTATTGGCCCCGTTTTTTGTGCCACTTCTTATGACATGCATAAATATTATGTTACTTACAAATATGGTCAAAAATTGGCACAAAATACGAAGGAGACCAATGGAAGTACTAGCAACCCATGATTTAACTACTCGCATGCGTGCAGTGGAGTAGTAATGTCTTTCTTCCGCCCTCGCGTCCACTCAATTTGCATGCGCTGTATTAATTTACCATCAATGAAGTGAAGGACTTTACATGCGTCAAATTATCACATGGGGTGGATCTTCATACAAAAATGCGTCCGCCCATGTACCCGTGTGTGCGTGCGAGGGGATGAGTGCGTGCATGGCCTGCATGAACGGCGTGCATGCACATCTTCGCTTCGTGCATGTACCACCAGTGTGGCTCAGAGAGGACGAGTACATTCTTCTGGAACCAGCAGCACATCACTGTGATCAATCCACACAAGGAGGTCGCGACAACACCTCCACATGTGCCACGTGGATTCATGAACTGTAAGAGAGACACTGTGTAGCGTGCCATTGGAATTTTAATTTACGTGTTTTACACATACTCGAAGTACTAGTAAGGAACACGTGCATTGCACGCATCAGATTTGGCAACCAAATTATGAATAAATACCACACTATAGCATGTAAGCTCTGAGTCATATATGCCTGATGTAGACCTTCCTTTAGTTCTTATAGTTCATCTCATTAGAAATCAATTAGTTTTTATAAAAAATCTAGGGCCTCTTTGATTCGTAGGATTTCCAAAACGCGGGAATAGGAAAAACATGGGATTAGAGTGGAATGTCGTCTTGAATCCTACGGGATTGTACGAGTGTTTGATTGTGCATAAAAAACACAGGATTCTTTCAAAGAGGTTTGAGTGGATGGGATGTTTCCTATGAAATCTAGTGCAAATGAATCCTACGGAAAAATTCCTATGGTTTACAATCCTACGAATCAAACAACCAAGATAGGAAAAATTCCTAAGGATTAGAATCCTCCAAAATTCCTTTGAGAATCCTTTGAATCAAAGAAGCCCTTAACCTATTTTATGATTAATGGAATTGTGCGTTGTAAATCATAAAGTAAAAACAAATAATGGCAATTCAACTAGAAAAAAAGTTTGGGCAGTTATGATACGGAAGATTGTAGAACAAAGGAGAAGTACTTGTGTTTTGAGGTTTGTGCATTATGCTTAAGTTCAACCATGGAGTCTGCTAGATTGTACATGTGGCAAAATCCAGTGGGGGGCTAGAAGATGGTGCGAGGGGCCAAGTGGAGGGAGACTATGAAGGAGTGCACAAGTGCGAGATCGATATTTAAAGAGAGGGGGCGAGAACGTGCGCTATTGCGCGCAGTGGCGGAGCCATGAAAAATAAATGAGCTAGTGGGCCAAGCATTGCTAATCCTTTGTGAGGAGGGCCAATTCATCAACTTAAACCATTTTACCAGCAATTGTTTAATGATCACATTCATATTAGCCTCGGTATATAGTGATGTTAGGGGGGCAGGGCCCTTGCTGCCCCTGTCTTCGCCACTGTGCGCGCGTCTGAGAGATGAAGCGAAAGGCATGGATGATGAGAGGGGGACATTGCATATATAATTAATGTGGGTGTATTAGCTACGTAATCCTATATAGAGAGGTATAGATTGATCGATGTGGACGTGGGAAAGAGGGTGAGACCTCATTAGATAAATAGATTGATCGGTTTGTGTGGAAAATTGTGAAAGACCTAGCTATACACACACACACACATAGAGGAACATCGACCGTTGCGCATGCACGTGAGAGATAAAGAATGCCCGATATGATGGAGAGGGGGAGGTGTGTGTGTGCATGCATGGGAGACCGACCTGAAGAAAAAATTGCATGTGTGTGATGGATAATGCCGACTGGTAGTGGGTGTGCATGCATGCACGAGAGAAAGTTAGTGGTACAATTATAAAGAGAAGAGGACAGTGTGGGTGTAAAAGACTAGGTGAGGTCATATTCAATGTAAAGTTGAATTCAGATATTTGAATAAGAGATCATGATGTTTGAAACCCATGCATGCATGAATATAAATGAGATATGCGCAGTGTGGTTTGGAAATGAGCATGTTGTACTGTATACACATTGAACAAGGTCAGACTGATTTGAATTTGAGATACCGATGGAGACATCGTTTGGCCACATTGCATCCGTGCATGGACACACAATTCTAATTGGAGATGATGGGTGGCTTTCGCATCACATATCTATATCTATACCCCTATATATATTATATTTTATATTTTTATATAGTGTGCGGATAACTTGAACTTTGAAAGATGGTCGTTGGATGAGGCCAATCCGATGGTGCAGAGATGGAAAATTTGAGCACTACTGGCCGTTGGATATCATCTAGATTCCACCAGATTTTGCCACGTGTACAATCTAGAAGACTCCATGGTTGAACTTAAGCATAATGCACAAACCTCAAAACACAAGCACTTCTTATTTGTTCTAGAATCTTCCGTATCATAATTGCCCAAATGTTTTTCTACATGATTTGCCATTATTATTTTTTACTTTATGCCTTACAACGCACAATTCCATGAATCTTAAAATAGATTAGCTTTCTTATAAATACTAGATGATTTTGAATGAAATGAACTATAAGAATTAAACGAACATCTACATCATGCATATATGACTCAAAGCTTACATAATATAATGTGGTATTTATTCATAATTTGGTTGCCAAATCTCATGCGTGCAATGCACGTGTACCTTACTAGTCTAAATGGTGTTTGCGTGTGTGTTGTGCGTGTTAAACACATTGTACGTAGTATATCATACATGGTTTAGATTCCGAACATCTAGCTAGAGCATACATGTACTATGATTTGAATTCAACATAAAATGGATACATATATTTGAATTTGAGATCGTATGTACATGTAGTGTGTATTTATATAGGAATTTACTTCTCCTAT
Organism: Triticum aestivum; assembly: GCF_018294505.1. Taxonomy (NCBI): domain Eukaryota; kingdom Viridiplantae; phylum Streptophyta; class Magnoliopsida; order Poales; family Poaceae; genus Triticum; species Triticum aestivum. The sequence goes on from NC_057799.1 coordinate 198,071,822, forward strand.
ATTCATGTCATGTGTTGTGAAGATAATATTTAGATGGTTGTATAAGTAACCCGAGTACAATCCCATTCAAACAGGGAAAATGTACTCAAATTTAGTCCATATGCTAGACAACACACATTGTTTTTTTATTGTTGAGGGAAGTGCAAATTGTTTTGGTGCTGTACATGTTATGTTTGTTGTCCCGATTTTTTTAATTTTTTTTTGTTGTATTTGAATGCATTTATAGTAATATAATAAAATGGGTCATGGCTCTCTCTAGTGATGAGGTGCGAATTATCTTTTTTTGGTACACGTTAAGCTTGTTCTCTCGAAATTTCAAGCCGCGCCTTGTTATGCCGAAATTTCAAGCTAGCGTCTCTGTCTACCGTGCTGCGAAACTCCGCCTCTTCAACCCGCGTCTTGTTACCCCGAAATATTTAAGATATATCTTTTTCTCGTTGTGCTCCGACAACTCCCTCCATCTCAACCCTTGCCTTGCTATTCCAAAATTACAACGCGCGCGAAAACTCCCACCTCCTGTGAAATCCCGACACGCGAAATGCCAGTGATACCCCTGAACCGAAAGAACCGCCTAGCTCAAATCGGTGGGGGTACATTCATAACTTACCCCACATTTTGGCAAGCGCATCCCTAAGCCATGGTTCCCCACTCCCATCCCATCCGCCCACCCATTCGTACACCGAGGCCGCGAAAACCCGCAAAGCCCCACACCCTCCTCCGTCCGCCACCCAGCCGGAGCCTCTTCCCCGATGACGTCGTCCACAGCAACACCTCGACGTCCCTCATCCACCATACCGAATGAGGATCTGTCGTCGATCTCGTCGTCCCGCCGGTTCAGCCACCCCGTCCTCCACCTCCAAGGAGCTGCCCCGACATTCCCCTCATCTTTCGCGCCACCTCCATTCCCACACCGCCGTCTTCACCTGCACCACCGGAAGAGCAGCATCATCACCGTTTCCTCAGATGAAGCTGCGGCCTAATCGACGCCATCAAAGTGGTTGTACACTAATCGCCGCATTTTCTTCTTGATTCGATCTCACGGTGCTGCCGACGCTCTGTCCAGAGCCGACACGGCGCGACTCCATCCACGGCGGCGCCGCCGGCCACTTCCTCCACGGTGTCGCTCCCTCATCAGCGATGTCCACATCAGTAGGAGCTGCTGCTGCTTTAGCTCTCGCTCGCGCTGCTGCTCTGCTCTTGCTCTCGGTCCCCTGCCTGGTCCGCCCTTGCTATTGCTCTTTCTCCTACTCACGCTGCTGCTTTCGCTCTTGCTCTTGCTTGCGATGCTGCTCTGATTTAACTACACTTCAGTCAACTGAATCGACTATTGGGTCAGTCAATTTTCAGGGGGTGGGGGGGGGGGGGCTCGTCGGAGTTAAGGAAGAACCAGCCGCAGCGGGGAGGGGGGCTCGCCGGAAAGGTACCCCACTATCTATCTTAGGGTTCAGGGTGGGGATCGCCGGAGAAAAAGGTCGGCACGGGGGGGGGGGAGCTAGAGGGATGGTCGGGGCGGCGGCGGACCGGCGGTGGGGAGTGGTTTCGGGGTGGACGGGGCGGCGCACCACCGGCCGTGGGCGGCGGAGGGGCGGAGGCGGCTGTTTGGATGGTGGTGGCTGGCGGCTCAGGGGGGTGGAGGTTGAAGATGAACTGCAGGCCCTTGATTTCGTATCCAACAGCTAGAAAATCAACTGACCAGAGATGAAAAAGTCAGTTGACTAACGTGTAGCCTCACCTGATGCTGCTACACGACCAGCTGCCCCGGCTCTCGCACGCGCTGCTGCTGCTACTGCTTTTTTTCTACTAGTGCGTTCAATTTTGACAGTACAATTCAGTTTCAATAGCAAAATTCAGTTTCGATAGTTAAATTCAGTTTCGACAGTTAAGTTCAGAGATGAGCGGCTGATGTACTTTACATCTAGCACTTTGTGGTTATGTATTTTACGTCATCTATTGGAGATGCTATTAGAATTCCACTCAGGTTAACGTTGTCTCTCTTGTCCTACTTCAGCCTCGGCGTCATACAACTCACCAGAGCTGCTCCAACAACGAAACCCTCCATCACAGCGGAGCAGTACCCCGGGCTCCATCTCCAGATGCCTAAGATCTTCTTCCCCTCCTCCGATAGCCAAGTCAGCCGGAGCATCCTCACCGACCAACCCGATCACGCTGAGATCGACATGGCTTCGCCAAAGAGGTTGTACACTTGTTGCATCTCTTTTTGACTCTATATGTTATATATATTGTCCACTGAGCACACGTAGTAACGTGAAATACGATTAGTTTCTCCTACTATATGAAAAGCACTGAGGTACCAGGCAACTTAGCTATCCGTGATGGACTCTCTTGAATGCCATCATTATTTATCTCTGCGCGTTTGAGCTGTGCATTTGCCGATGGGCCTGGGAGTTGAGCTAGTAGGGCAGTGGCCTGGGTCCAAAGTAGTAGAAGTAGCACAAAAACATTTTTTAAGTGTAGGCCTTTCCTTGCTCAAGCCTGCCTACTAGAATCGCCAGTGCTTGAAAGGAAAAGTGAAGGAAAAACATAGGAATTGGAAAGTTTCCTATGGTACTACTATTCATGCATTTGGTTCAAAGGAATGGAGCAAAGGAAAACTGTAGGATTTGTTCCTTTAGTGTCTCCTTGAAAGAAAAACCGTAGGAATTTTAATATCCACTTGTCCTCCTTTTAAAATTCCTATTCATGAAGCACAAGACTAAGAGATAGTAGCATAATAGCATTATAACCTTACATTTTCTTGTGGTTTGACTTAATCTCGCCATGCTTCTTTGCATCCTGTGATCTTCCAATTCTTGTGAACCAAACACCCAGATTGGCAGAAATCCTGTGTTTTTAAATTCTCTGTTTTGCACGTGCATTCCTATCCTATTACTATGTATTTCATATCCCTGCGTTGTTAGAATCCTGCAATTCAAATGAGCCCTTACAGAATTACTTCTCTTACAGATAGTTGTCAAAGAAAACCTTGTGTGGTTTGTCCCGCTCCTGCTGCACTGTGTTCCACCCCAGCTCAACTGCTCCAACGATGGAAGGGTTCACCACAGCAGGGATCCGCTCTCCAGACTGTCTTTCGTCGCCTTAGATCTTCTTCCTCGCCGCCGGCAGCCACGACAACTGCATTACCATCATCAACTGAGCAAATGACCTTGAGGACTACATGGGTCCGCAAGAAAGGTCGCACTCTTCCGTGTCTACTTACGTTATGCATCGCTTAATATGATGACATGCTACTTTATCGCCGTGTTCACCTATTAGACTCCGAGTCAGGTCCAAACTAATGCTGAAACTTGAGTTTTTAAATGGTTGTGGGGTACATATTGGGGCAGCAATCAGTACTATTTGTCTACTATCTGGTTAATCTCGGGTGTCTACGATGAGTTTCATGTTGGGTGCAAACAAACATTAAAGGAGCCATTATCTGTATTTTTTAACTAAAGCTATTATCTGCCTGCTATCATTGGTTTTGGGTCTATCCACAGTTTGCTACCATCACTCTGGATTTGTGCATGCACTCCTTACATAATCTCACTATGTTTTATTCATATGCATCTCAGTTATTGTACATAATGGAACTGAACATGTAGAGCAAAAGAGACTAGCCTTGTGTGGCAATAAAATTTCATGCAAACGTCGCTCCATGGTGGGTGCAATGGCAGCCCCCCTCCACCCATTTTGGATCGTAATCAAGAGGAAGATAACTGTTCTGAGGGGAATTCAGAAGGAGAAGACCACTCCTATTTACCCCCTGAGGTCTTCTCTCTAACTTGGCATGCTGATGTTGGTATATCATGCATATGGTGCCTTGCATTGCTTACTGTATACATCAAATATGTCATCTTCTTAGTTTAGACATGATGTCTGTCAATGCCGTCTGTTTAGTTTCTTTATCGTATATGTGAATCATGCAATGCCATCTTGTTTAGCCAGGCATCATATATGTGAATTTTGCAATGCCACCCTGGTTAGCCAGTCATCTTATATGTGAATTATATCATGCCATCATTTTTTATTACGTGTTAAATTTGTCAACAATTTTAGTACATTCAAATACTCTTCTTGTGCATCAGCCATTCGGCACGGTCATGGAAAAATCTGGAGTGGAAACAAGGTCTTCAGAGCAGACAATGCTATCTGACGAAGCGCATGTCTTGCTGGTTACGGATAGCTCCTCAGAGGAGGATTCAGAGACAGATGACGAGTCCTATCCCCCCCCCCCGAGGTGCATGCTCTAACTTGGCAGGGTTATGTTGCTCATATCGTGTGTATGGTATCTTGCATTGCTATGTCATTTTCTTAGTTTAGACATGCTTTGTGTGAATGCCACCTGTTTAGTGTCTAATTACCATATATGTGAATTATGCAATGTCATCTTGTTGCAAGACATTATATATGTAAATTATGCAATGCTATGTTGTTGCAAGGCATTATATATGTGAATTATGCAATGCCATGTTGTTTAGCCAAGCGTCATATATGTGAATTATATCATCCCGTCCTTTTTTTGTATTTCTCATTACATTTGTCGACAATGATTGTATATTCAACTGCTCTTCCTGTGCATCAGCCATTTGAATTGGTGATGGAGAAATCTAGAGTGAAAACAAGGTCTTCAGAGCAGACAATGCTACCTGCTGAAGAAGATAGCTTGCTGGTTACAGATAGCTCTTCGGAGGAGGATTCAGAGGCAGATGACCAGTCCTATTATCCCCTGAGGTGTATGCTCAAACTTGGCAGGGTTATATTACTCATATCATGCATACGTTGTGTTGCAATGCTTAGTTTTTACATCATATACACAATATTGAATGCCATCTCCTTAGTTGACACATCATATATGCGATTGGCCTATGCTCACATTCTTAGTATATAAATCATATATTTGAATTATATCATGCCATGATGTTTACATAGACAGCTTGTATCTGAATTATGGCATGCCAACCCATTTTCTAAAGACATAATATAGTTATATCATCTCATCCTGTTTAAATAGTCCTCATATTTTGAATTATTTCATTCTACCCGTGAATTATATCATGCCATCATGTTTACATCGACGGCATGTTTGTGATTTATGGCATGCCAACCACTTTAATAGACACATCGTATAGTTATATCATGTCATCCTGTTTACATAGTCATCATATTTTGAAGTATGTCATTCTATCCTGTTTAGTTAGCCATCATACATGTGAAATTGTGTCATGCTATCCTGTTTAATTAGCCATCATATATGTGAAATTATGTCCTGCTATTCTGTTTGGTTAGACAACATAAATGTGAATTATTTCATGCCATGCTTTCTTCCGTACTATCCATTGCACATGTCTATCTTACAATGTCTATACATTCAATTAGTTTTCTTGTTTATCATCCATTTTCAATTGGAGGGGGTGATGGCAGTATCTGTGGGAGTAAAAACACGGTCTTCAGAAAAGATCGTGCTACCTGTCGATGCGGATAGAACCACGGTTGTGCTTGCCCAAGAACCAGCCCCACCATACATAACCCAGACTCACGCAGATTGTACCCCTACCCAGTTGGAAAGAGAACCAGTTACACCCCTTCTAACCCCAACCCCAGCAGATAGTAACCCAGTTCCAGTTGACACAGCACCGTCTCCACCATAGAGCACCCAAACACGAGCAGTTAGTAAGGCAACTGCAATGCCCAAAGCACGAGGACCACCACTCCGAACCCCAAGTCAACGCTTAAAGCAGAAGAAGAATTGTTATCAAGTCAGGTTCCGTAGCTATGGTTCATACTACTTTGCTCTTGCATCATTGTATTTACTCATACCAACTAATTTCAAATTTGAAGGATGCAATTGAAACTCCAATGGCGCAACAGGTATGTTTAAACCTGTTTCTTTAACGTGTTTTGTCGTGGAATTGGCACGGAAGATGTCCTAGTGTGAGGACTTAGTCGTGAGGCCAACAAATCTACGTGGTAGCTTGAGAGGGGTTGATCGGAATGGAGAGACGCAACGCAAGACAAGGGTTTACACAGCTTCGGGCCCCGGGAAACATCATCCGGTAACAACCCTACATGCTGTTTGTGGATAGGTCTCATTATGCTCATGACGGTGTCGCCGTATCTCCGGCTCTCCTAGTTGTGTCTAGACTTAACGATTATTCAACTTGTCCCTCTTGGGGTGCCCTGCCCCTCCTTATATAAGTTGAAGGGGCGGGTTACATGTAGAGTCCAACTCAGGTTTAAGACTTAAAGTATTCTGACTTCTCTTCACGGGCTTCTCATCATGGGCTTCTTAATGTTTTGGGCTTCTTAACTGCCCACTTACAATCTGGCTTACCATCTGGCTTAACTGTCTGGCTTAACTGTCTGCCGGCTTACCATGCTTAACTGTCCGCTAGCTTACCCTGCTTAACTGTCTGGCTTAACTGTCTGCCGGCTTACAATGCTTAACTGTCCGCCGGCTTACCCTGCTTAACTGTCTACCGGCTTACCCTGCTTAACTGTCCGCCAGCTTACCCTGCTTAACTGTCCGCGGGCATACAATGCTTAACTGTCCGCCGGCTTATAATCTGTCGGGTCACCAATGAAACACCAAGTCCCAGCCGGGTCATATCTCCGGCCGGGTCACACCGCAGGGTATATCCCTGACATTAGCCCCCAGTTTAATTTGGATTTATCCATGTTAAACTGATCCTGTAAACAAAACACAAGAACAATTCTAACAGGTTATGCTCTGGGTTAAATATTCTTTTAAGCTGGCACTGAACATCCTTAAGTCCTTGTCATTTCCTTCTTCTAGAAAATCCGGGTCAATAAACCAACTTCATAATCAATTGCTGACGTTGGTTCTCCCAGAGAAAAATTGTGAAGAATAATTCATTTGACTCAGCTCCCAATGCTTAAAAATATTGGTCTTGAAATATTCATCTGACCTTCAACTGGCTTAAAGATGAAAAAACTTGCCGGGTTATAAATAGATGATGCAGAGTCATAATTGTTGCCGACACCGGGTCAAAACTGAGAATTTTGAAGATTTCTCTCCCTCATATCCATATTACCTGTAGCCCCCAAGTCTTGAGCAGAACAAAGTGATGACTGAAGACTTGCTTCAACCTAAATATTACCACTTTGAAGAAATCCATGTTGTTCATCTCAATCACTAGTCAGAACTGAGTATTCCACATATGTAGCCCCCAAGTGTCGGGTTGTCATGCTTGTAGCAACCTGGGACTTGTAATTTCCTTATGCTCATAAAAACTTCAACCAGTGTAGCCCCCAAGGGTCGGGTCATTATGCAATAATGAGCAGGGACTTTGTAAATATGATCATGTAGACTTGAATTGTTGACAGGAGCAATTGGTAGCCCCCAAGGGCCGACTCATTACAATGTGATGAGCCGGGTCTTCAATAAGGTGAGCAAAAAAATGACTTTGCATTAGCCCCTAAGTACCGTGGTGCATGCTGGCAGTGACATGGGACTTTCATATTTAATGTAATCTCAACTTGGATAATGTAGCCCCCAAGTGCCGGGTCGTAAGCCTACAGCGACTCGGGACTCTTCCTTCCACTGTAGAATAAATTATATCCATTGATAAAATAATAGCCATTACGCTGAAGCGACTTTGAAAACCTCAATCATAATATTGGTTATTGATAACCATAATAAAAATCCAGCCATGTTGGCTATTAAAGATTTGAATAATATAACCTGGTTTTGAAAACCGGTTCCCGCAATATAAACCAAGTATATCTATGCATATATGATGTATGCTATGATGATGCAATGTATGATGCAATATATGATGATTTATGTGTATGATGACAGAAAACTTCAATGAAACTAGTCTGAGCCACTGGATTGTTCATGCGTTCCGTGAGCCTGACTCATAGTGTGCCCAATCGACATTTGAACCCTAGATAAAGTCTGGTCTTGCTCAAAGACTTATCATGGGTACGCTGGGCTAGAGTAACAGCATACATCACGGGCCGATTTATCCAAGTTTCAAGAAAGGCGGCTTATGAAGCCTGAGTCTATCCTGACTATCTGTAAGCCGTACTCTCACATGACAAACCTCCGTTTGAACCTTAACGAGCTCAGATCTTGGTCGAATACGCCATAAAGACTGATCGTTAAGAGTTCGGTGGGTCAATCGGGATTACCCAATGGAGTTGAAGCAGCTGGCTACACGTAGGATGACCCGGAAAGGTTATGTTCTCTTTGGTCAAATACGCCTATGTTTGAACAAACCTGGTCAAGAGGGTAGTAACGCTATGTTCTCTTTGGTCGAATACGCCTATGTTTGAACAGGAAGCCCCCAAGTGACATACTGACGAGTGTGGCATTGAGCCGATCAAGAGGGTAGTAATGCTATGTTTCGAATACGATCAGGAAGCCCCCAAGTGGTTTGTGGCATTGTGCCGATCACTAGGGTACCGACAGCTATGATTCGAATATGATCAGGAAGCCCCCTAGTAACCATGATATTTTGGCATTGCGCTGATCAAGAGGGTACCGAGAGCTATGTTCTATTTTGTGAATACACCTATGTTTGAACAGGAAGCCCCCAAGTGACCATAAGTTTGGGCATTGCGCCGATCAAGAGGGTACCGACAGCTATGTTCTCTTTGGTGAAGACACCTATGTTTGAACAGGAAGCCCCCAAGTGACCAAGATAAGCCCATAAGGCAGGATACCCATGTTTGAACCGTGCATCATGGCAGCAAATTCTCTTTGGCAACCTTTTAGCTTTTCCTGAGAACTCAAACATGCGAAAGATAATATTCTTCTTGAGCCGGAATTTTAAACCGGATTTGAGAGCTTCAGAGCTTTGTGGGGGACAGATTTCCCATGAACGGGAAATTTTCTGACGGCCTTTTAACTTTTCATCAATAGGGCAATAACCTCTGGGGCCGGGTTATCTTCCCTCCAATGATCCGGAGTTCTTGAGCTTGCTGAAACTAGCAAGATTTGTTGAGTCATGTCATTGTATCCCCCAAGTCTTAAGACTACTCAAGGAGTTGGCTTGAGACTCTCCATGCTTGACCATGATATGACAAGTGGATTGCTGGAATATGTTGAATCTCGGCGGGTTATAATTGACCCTGCCCATTGACCCATCTGATGTACGCAAGGGCCATAGCTTGATAGTCACTTTTGTAATGATGAATTCTGATATGTTTTATCAAGAAGTATCAGCTGTAGGTTGTAGCAACAATGATAGAGGTGGCGGCTTAAAGTGCGGCACCGGGCGGCTCAGAAGAAATCCTTCGGGTCTTGTTGAGCCCCCCTTTTCTTCAACCAAACCTTCTCTTATATTTTCCTTTGTTTCTTTTCCTCACCCTTGCCCAGTCAACTGAAACGGACGGCTGGAGGCGGCTTAAAGAATCACGAGCGGCCCTTAGTCAGGGGCGGGTCAAGGAGGCGCAGGAGCGGCTGAGGAGAAGCGCGGCACGGGCGGGTCACCGGTGAGGCAGAGCAGCGAACTTCCTGAACCGCTGGCGGTTTGCGCGGTTGCGGAGCAGAGCATGAGCGATGCGGCAAGAAAAAGCATGAGCTGGCGGGCGGCTGAGGAGCGAAAAACCAGCAGGCGGCTGGCGTGGAGGGGCCCAGAGGCCAGCGAGGGTGACTTGAAAAGGAGGCGACGAGTCACAACGATGAAGAGCAGAGGCGGCACAACAGCGGCTTAGCGGTGGTAAGGCGGCACATCGGGCAGCTCGTGCCGCTGCTGGAAACGGGGATAAGGCGGCACGCGCAGGCGGCCTACAGGCGCGTCCAATCTGCCGAGGCGAGCGCCGTGGAGTTGAAAAGCGGGCGCGGCGGTGCCGAGCGTAGAAACAGCAACCGGCGGCTCAGAGCAGTGGCTCGACGCGGCAGCTTAAGGCTGCGGGTGCGAGCCTGCGTGAGGGCAGCTCAAGACACGGCTCAACGAGGACAACCCAGCGGGTCAACTCGCAGTCGTGGCAACTCTCATTAACGGAGGAGACAGCTTTGACAAACCGGGGAACCCATGGCGGAGGTGACGTATGAACTGGCGGCCTTGACAAGGACACGAGGCGGAGGCGACGGCGTGATGGCGCCTCACATGTGTTGAAACGGAAGTGTGGCAGTCTCAACGACCGAGGCCGGCGGCTCGAACTAGGCCGGTTCATGAATGACACTTTGGAGCAGGCCACAGCGAGGAAGGGTCGTCCACTATGGAGATGGCGGTTTCAGCTGCGGTGACTCGGCGCGCGACGGCAGAGGTGGAGCCACGCAGTTCGTGGTGTAGTCGGGAGGGCTCACTTGGAGTAGAGCGAAAGACGCAGGCCGGCTCTCAAGCAGGGAATAGCGGCTCGATGCGGGCTAGGACGGCGATTTGAGGCCGCTCGGCAGTGGTGGATGAGGCAACCCCTAGCAAGGAGAGGCGGTAGCTCGGCCACGTCCAAGGTGTAACGAGGCCGAGGTGATGGAGGCCAGCGACGACCTTGAGCGTGACAAAGACGGCGACTCAGCAATGGTAGGACTCCGGTGCGACGCTGAGGTGCTGAAACCCATGGTGGCAAGGCGGCTACACGAGCCCGTCGATGCAGGTCCACAGCGATGGTGGAGATGGTAGACCGGCGCGAGGTATAACAACGGCGGGTCGGTGATGGTACATTCGTGGCGACTCCGCGGCAGGAAGGTCGGCGGCCCAACATGATGGCAACGACGGCAGCTCACAGCCGGTGGCGGCCCGGATCGGCAGTCGCGGTGGAGTCGGGGGCGACTCGATGAGGCCATGGAGGTGGCGACTTTTGGCAGTAGAAGGTGGCATCTCAGGCTATGGCTGAATGAAGTGCGGAGACCCGACGACTCGAGCGAAGGCCGCAGCTTAGACATGCAAGTTTGACGCCATCCTTAGCGGAGATAAAACACGAGGGCGACGGCGGTTTGCCGCAACGGCGAGGCGGAGCCACGCTCAAGGCGGGGGCGCGAGGCCACAGCTGAGGCTACCGTGTGGCTTGGCGTCTCAACGCCGGCCACGGCGGCTTGACGCGGCGAGGGAGGCCACGGCGGCTTGACGCGGCGAGGGAGGCCACGGTGATGGCGACTTGAGGCAGAGGCGAGGTCGCGCGACGGCCGGCTTGGCTCGCGAGTCGTTTGCAACGGCGAAGGCCACTAGTCAGTCGTGGCGGCCCAGCAGTAGTGGATCAGAAGCGGCGTGTCCAACGACTTAGAGGCGGGGTCAACCCCGAGCCTGACTCGAAGAAGCACTGGTGGAGGCGAGGCGCGCGGCCGAGCCATAGCACGGCGGCTCAAGGCGTGGCGGCGGTTTGAGGCGGCGGAGGACCGCGGCGGGTCAATGTGGAGGTAGGCCAGCGAAGGCGATTCGACGGCCGGGTCGTGGCCACTCGTGGTAGAGGCTGAGGCGGCTCTCCGCAGCGGCTCATTGCCGGGTCGACGAGGCAGCAGTGACTCGGCATAGGACAGCTTGCACGCGGTGACTCAAGGCCAGCCACAGCGGAAGCAGCGCGCCTCGAGGCAAAATCACGGATGATGGAGGATTGTGGCTGGCTCTGTCTCCGGGTCGCAGCCGTATCCACATCTAGGTAGTAATCCTTGAGGAAAAGGCAAAACTCGAGAGGCGTCGGCTCGTGGGCGACGGCCGCCGGCGGCTCAATACGCGATCCGCGCGGGGCGGCTCTCTTTCAGCTTGACGCGAGGCAACCCAGCGGACCTGGCGATTCAGTGAATGGCGATCGAGCAGCTCGGGTGGCCGGGCGAGATCACAGCGGCCGTGAGAGCAGCCCGCGGTGGCATGGGGCAGGGGCTTGACCCGGCGGTGGCTCATAGGCGGGCGCAGGAATGAGGACCGGTGAAGGCGGCTCGAAGACAGCGACTTGATGACTCATAGGCCATGATGACGGCGACCTGGAATCCCGCTGCGGCGGAGGCACTTTGGAAACAGTTTATAGCCCGGCGATGCGGCGCCTCAGGGCGCAATGAGGCCGTGGAAACGTTAGCTCGAACACAGCTGAAGTGGCCGTGGCTTTGAAGACGGAGGTGACGACGGCTCGGCGATTTGATGACATGGAAGCGGCACCAGGCAGTGGCGAGACGCTTGGTCGCGGGTTAAACTCTTGCAGCCCGTGACATCACTGCTGCAACGGTGGAGACGCGCCGGCGAAGCGGCAGGTTGAGGTAGGATAGCGGGGGAGCAGGGCGACTCAGAGTCTGGGTCGTGGCCGTGCGTTTTGCCAAGTCCACGCCCGCCTCACCTTCCGGGCCGTGGCCCTCTCCCTTTTTTTATACCTTTGATTTCCATGTCTATACTGATACTAGCACTTTGGCACAATTAGCAGTTCCTCTCTTCAAACCTGAATCCTAGACCCCGTAGAAAATTCTTCTGAATCCAAATCAATGTTGGGGGCTGCTCTTTATACGTAATCCTTCCTCGATGTTTATACGTGTACGCTATTTGTACTACTTGATGTCTCTTCATGCGCAGGAGCTGGGAAATCCATCAGACTTTGTTTTTTGCATCAATCAGCACTTGGACCCTTGATCCTTGTGCGTGCGCTAGGTCGACCCGGAAACTTCACAAGGCCGCAAGCCGCTGCCGTGCTTGACACGTGATTGCTCCCGAGTAGCGACGGATTCGAACGGTTGTATTTGAAGTAGCGACAGCGACTCACAGATTAGCACAAAGTGGCGGCTTATCTTGGCGAGACTGATTTCTTGCCGGTCTCAGCGGATCGGCGGTGCGGCAGCGTACAGCTGAAAGCATCTCCTGTTGGCTTTGGGCAGGCTGTAGGACATGGTGATGCACAGATGCAACCCTAAACTTTCTCGATCTCAATCTTACATATCATGGCTTCAAAGTTTAATCATGTTCCAGATCACAAAACAAAGAACCTGTCGGCTCTTCCTCATTCGACGAAATCGCCAGCTTCTCGAACCCTAGGAGAGATCCCTTCAAGAACTCAACACCAACGTGCGCATGCCCCACGGTGGCGCCAACTGTCGTGGAATTGTCACGGCAGATGACCTAGTGTGAGGACTTAGTCGTGAGGCCAACGCATCTATGTGGTAGCTTGAGAGGGGTTGATCGGAATCGAGAGACGCAACGCAAGACAAGGGTTTAGACAGCTTCGGGCCCCGGGAAACATCATCCGGTAACAACCCACCATGTTGTTTGTGGCTAGGTCTCATTATGCTCATGAGGGAGTCGCCGTATCTCCGGCTCTCCTAGTTGTGTCTAGACTTAACGATTATTCAACTTGTCCCTCTTGGGGTGCCCTGTCCCTCCTTATATAAGTTGAAGGGGCGGGTTACATGTAGAGTCCAACTCGGGTTTAAGACTTAAACTATTCTGACTTCTCTTCACGGGCTTCTCTCCATGGGCTTCTCATCATGGGCTTCTTAACGTCTTGGGCTTCTTAAGTGCCGACTAACAATGTGACTTACAATCTGGTTTACCATCTGGCTTAACTGTCTGTCGGCTTACCATGCTTAACTGTCCGCCGGCTTACCCTGCTTAACTGTCTGGCTTAACTGTCTGCCGGCTTACCATGCTTAACTGTCCGCCGGCTTATAATCTGCCGGGTCACCAATGAAACACCAAGTCCCAGCCGGGTCATATCTCCGGCTGGGTCACACCGCGGGGTATATCCCCGACATGTTTTCTATTGTAACTTGCACTATGTTGATTTCAGTTTCAATTGAATAAACAATTATGTTCTCATGCCATGCACATTACAAGTGTTGTTATTGCTGTGTAGTTTCCCACACTTATATTCTGTCTATCCTGCTTTGTCTTAAATAGATATGATTCGAACTGTATCTATCTTGATTTGGCAGCATAAACTAGAATGATATAGACCATACAGTGACCATACTACATAGATATATGTTTGTTTGATGTTGTTATCCTGTCCACCTTACTACTGAACTGGTTTACCAAAATGAGTTTCATATACTACATTGTAAACATGTGATGTGTTTGTTTGTTTCTCTTTTAGAACATGGATAAAATATTGGAGAAGAGTACCCCGTTATGCAATGGTAAAGGAACTAATGCAAATAAGGTTCAAGATAGTGATACATCCCTGTTGGTCTCCAAGAAAGCTGATAAAAACTATATTGAAGACACTGAGACAACCCCAAAGTCCTGTCTTGATGTAGTGTTTGAGTTACTGGCTACTACTGCTGGCACCAGCTCTTCGAACTCGCTGCCTGAATCAGTTCGACTTCTTGAGTCTCAACTTCAAGTTGAAAGACATTGATCAGATGTTATGCGACAAGAAGCCGAAGGACTGAGGAAGTCCCTGCAGAATTCAGATGCATACTTTCTGGTGCAACAACCAGTGCTGGAGGATTTAAGCGCCAAACAAGAGAAAGTTAATAAGCTTGCTAAGCATCTTGCCAAAATTATGGGTACCCAGGATATTGTTTCTTGAGCTCTTCTGAAGTGGTTTCAGTTCTGGACTTGTTTTGTTGCGGCGTTTATTTGCACTGGTCGCCAACTTTGACAACCAGTGTATATGATATGCTGCTTTGTTCCCTATATTTGCACTGGTGGCGAACTTTGATGCCCAGTGGATGTAATATGTGTAATAGCCGTGATATCCTAGCGTAAGTTGCTTGCTTATTTATTTCCTTATTGTCTTGTTTATTTGTTTGCTTGTAGTCAGTGCAGTTCTTTTCCGCGGTTTGCTAGTGGCCGCAATAACCTATTTTTTAAAACTAGGCCACAATAACCATTGGCTACATATTTACTGTAGTTACCATGGGTCTCCTACGGACCGTAGAAACAATGGGCCTTCTACGGGGCGTAGAAACAATGGGCCTTGTATGGGCCGTAGACACAATGGGCCTTCTACGGACCGTATCATCAATGGGCCTTCTACGGGCCATATGATCGATTGGCCAAACATGGGCCAATAACAGACCGCATTATGGTCGTAAACGGGCTAGAGTTGGAATCGTCCATTCATGGGCCGACCATAACGGGCCGTCGTTAATCGATCGTATTTGATGACGCTATGAAAATGGCCCAACATATTAACAGGCCACAACTGGGCCGACTGTAACCACGGGCTGAATTTGGCCCACAAGCAGAAGATGACAGTAACGGGTCGTAAGTAAACAAATGCTGGAAATGAGCCCAAGAATAATTGGGCCCTGATAAGGCCGAAAGATAACATGGGATGGAAACGGCCCAATGGAATAATGGGCCATTAATGAATATAAAGTGATACACTGTTCATTACGGGCAGTTTCACCACGGGCCATTAATGGGCCAAGAGTTACAAAGGGCCTCATATGGGCTGAAAGACGTCATGGGCCATACATGGGCCGGAAGTTAAAACAGGCTGGAATCATATTGGACGGCCCAGATGACGCTACTGGGCCTAATTCGGATAGGTCGTAACGGGCCCTGGGTTAGCGGGCTGTAAATGGGCTATATGCGAACAGGTCGTTAACAGGCTTTCCGTGGGCCGGCCCGCCACCTTTTGACCAAGTCAAACAGGCCGGCCTTTTCACAGGAATGGGCCTTTGTTGGTCCGTGCCACATGTCGATGTATCATAGGCGCCTTCGGTCCAATGAGTGGATGACATCTGTCCCAATGGTGAGCCGACAAGTGTTTCCTCCAGCCAATGATGATTTTACACGTGGAAAATCCCCATTGGTTGGGGCTGTCAATGGGTTATCGGATCCAGAACCAGACCTGGTAGCTTAACGGCGAGCCGTTACGGTGGATGCCATGTGTCGGTCACCCTTGACGAAAGCACTTCTATGATGCGTCATTTATCGTCATGGAAGTGGACACTTCTGTGATGATAATTTTGGTAATGTCATGGAACACTTCTATGATAGCATAGGTATGACTATCTTGATTCTGTCATAAAATTGTCATGGATGTACATGCATGACAGAAAACCTGACCTACTATGACAAACATGTATCATCACGGAAGTGTATTTTTTTGTAGTGTCTTTATATTGTGGATTTCTCTAAGGATCCCTCAGTCCAAACTTGTTTTCTTGCAAAAGCAACCGAAGGATGGTTGTGGCACCATAGACTTGGTCATGCAGGTATGAGTAACTTACAAAATCTGGTGAAGAAAAATAATCTTCGTGGCATTCCTGATGTGAAATTTGACAAGAATCGTCTCTGTGCTGCTTGTGAAGCTGGTAGATTGGCTAAGAAACATCATTCATCTAAGACAGTCATGACCACAACAAGACCACTGGAAATTCTTCATATGGATTTATTCGGTCCCCAAAATTATGCAAGCTTCGGTGGCAGTCATTATGGTCTGGTTATTGTTGATGATTTCTCGCGATACACTTATTCTTCCTCGAAGACAAGACTTGTACTCAGGATATCTTCAAAAGTTTCACTAAGAAGGCCCAAAATGAATATGATGTGCAAATCAAGCATGTCAGAAGTGACAATGGAACTGAGTTCAAAAATACTCACATTGCTGAATTTCTCAATGATCATGGCATTACTCATGAGTTCTCTGCTGCTTACACTCCTCAACAAAATGGAGTTGTTGAACGGAAGAACAAAACTCTCATTGAAATGTCAACAACAATGCTTAGTGAGTATAAAAATCCCATTCGTTTCTAGGCTGATACCATTAACACTGATTGTCATGTTACCAATCGTGTTTATCTTCACAAGTTCCCTAAGAAAACTTCATATGAGCTTATCACTGGGAAGAAACCAAATGTTTCTCATCTTCATGTTTTTGGTGCACCTTGCTATATTCTTGAGATGAATCATTCTTCCAAGTTTGCACCTAAGGCACATGAAGGTTTTCTTCTTGGTTATTGCTCAAACTCGCATATGTATCGAGTCTATAACTCTCAGCACATGAAAGTTATGGAAACGGTAAATGTGCGGTTTGATGAATCTAATGGTCTCAAAAGGATCACTTGCCAAATGTGATAGATGAACCGTTGATATCGGACGCAATTCGGCAAATGGCCATTGGGAGTGCCAAGCCTGTTGAAGGAAATGCACCTGAGTCATCTGATGATGATGCTCCCATGACTCAAAGCAGAACTCGTCAAGCCTCTGCCAAAGCAAATGCTCCTCCGAATGGAAATGACAATTAGAACACAAATGCCGATCAAAATGGCAATCCTAAAGGAAATGATGATACAAATGCAGATGCTGATGATAATGACCATCACGAACAAAATGATCATCCTCGAGTAGCAAAACGAGTTGATCCCTCACTAATTCTCGATGAACTTGAAAATCCAGGTTATCGACCCACAACTCGTTCGCGTACTCGTTTGGCTAACTATTGTGGTAGTTTATCCTTTGTTTCATTAGCAGAACCTACCAAATATGACGAAGCCATGAATGATCCGGTTGGGTGAATGCCATGCAAGAGGAGTTGGTGCAATTTGAATTAAATGATGTATGGGAACTGGTTGACAAACCGAATCCCAAGAAGCACAATATCATCAGCACAAAATGGATCTTCCGCAACAAGCAAGATGAAAATGGTATTGTGGTAAGAAACAAGGCACGACTTGTTGCTCAAGGGTACACACAGGTAGAAGGCATTGATTTTGGTGAAACATATGCTCCTGTTGCATGCCTTGAGGCAATTCACATTCTACTTGCTTATGCAAATTACAATGATATCCTGCTATATCAAATGGATGTGAAAATTGATTTCCTCAATGGTGAAATTGATGAGGAAGTCTATGTTAGACAGCCACCTGGCTTTGAATACCCTGAGTTTCCTAACAAAGTTTTCAGGTTGAAGAAAGCCGTATATGGGCTAAAACAAGCCCCTAGAGCTTGGTATGACACCCTGAAGAAGTTTTTGATCGACAAGGGGTTCAAACGAGGATCCACTGATCCCACAATTTTTACTCGTGCAGTTGACAATGATTTATTCGTTTTTCAAATATATGTGGATGATATTATCTTCGGTTGTACTAACAATGCTTGCAGCTTAGAATTCGGGAAAATGATGTCCCATAAATATCAAATGTAGATGATGGGTGAACTCAAATTCTTTCTCAGACTACAAATACATCAACAAGCAAATGGCATATTCATTTCTTAGGAAAGTATCTGAAGGAGTGTTTGAAGAAGTTCAAAATGCAATATTCCAAAATGAAGGGCTATAAAACTCCAATGCCCATGAATGGTAAGCTAGATGCAGGTATGTACGGTAAGGATTATGATCAGAAGGCCTGTCGTTCGATGATTGGATCTCTTCTTTACCTATGTGCATCCAGACCTGACATTATGTTGAGTGTTTGTATGTGTGCCCAGTATCAAGCTGCACCGAAAGAATCGCATCACCAAGCGGTCAACCGCATTCTGAGATATTTGGCTCACACCCACCTTAGGTTTATGGTATCCTATGGGAGCACAGTTTGATCTTGTTGGTTATTCAGACTCAGATTGGTCTGGTGACTTGGTTGATAGGAATCTGCTTCGGGGACATGTCATTTCCTCGGTAGATCCTTGGTCGGTTGGTCTTCAAGGAAGCAGAATTGTGTATGTCTTTCTACGGCTCAGGCCGAATATATTGCTGCTGGCTCTTGTTGCACTCAGTTGTTGTGGATGAAGCAGACACTGAAGGATTATGGCATCAAGGTCAAGCATATACCTCTTTATTGTGATAATGAGAGTGCTATCAAAATTGCACACAATCATGTGCAGCATTCTCGCATGAAGCACATTGCCATCACACATCACTTTATTCGCGATCATGTGGCTCGAGAGGATATCGTTGTCAATCATGTCAAGACCGAAGACAATCTCGCTAATATCTTCACCAAGCCTCTCGATGAGAAAAGATTCTGTGCGTTACGTGTGAGCTAAATATCCTAGACTTCGCAAATGTGCAGTAAGCTGGACTCGGCACCCGTGCTAACACTTCCACATCTTTGAAAGGAATGGGTGCATAACACTCGAAGAGTCTGAAACTTTCAACAAAGTGAAAATTTGTTTCTAAGAGTGAATATATTAACGAAGAACAAGACTAATCGGGTGCCACGATAATTGTGCGATGCTCTGGGTCATACAATTCTTAAACGGTGGGTTACGCCACCACAATTTTTCTTCGATGAGTTTCTTTTCAATGCGATGGATTTGACTTCTGCCCGAATGCATTTCTCTCGTTGCTATTTGCTCGGTTTCCTTTGTTCTCTGCTGAGTGAAATGGCTAGGACCCTGTTTTCCCTCTAATCTATCTCTTCCAGTCTATGTTGTTCCGTTACAAATGCTCAATTTCATCTGGCATGAAACTCATCTGGTGTCCTTGACCATGATTTTGTTTTCGGACCGAACTTTAATCTGTTTTAGCGAAAGCCGTCCAAAGTTTGGGCTTTCCCGCCCAAGTCAGGACCCGTTCTGTGACGGTTGCCACGTGCTGCACATCAGCTACCAGTACATCCTATCCATTGAATTGCAATCGTCCCCGTATAGAAACCGTTTGATCTTAACCTCGGCGTGCGGTTATTTTCCACGCCTATATAAACCGCACCACCCCCTTCGTCCTCCTTCCTTCTTTCTCCTTGCTCCCTCTCTCCACCGAAACCCAAGCCGCAATGCTCCTCCTTGAGCTTGACGCCGACGACCCCTTTGCCGCTTAGCTGCCGGAAAGAGGTCACCGGAGTCATTCCACGCCGCCGCAGGATATCTTCTCCCTCGCGTCACCGTAGCTGCTACACGATAGCAAGCTAGGGTACGTGTAGTTCATTCTCAAACTTCCTTCCTTCCGATTCGAGTTCGTCCGTGATTAATTTTCACCGATTTGACCGCTTATCTTAGATCTAGGTTTTTACTTCTGTTGTGCGGATGTGGTCTGTAGTTTTTCCTCGCATCCAAATCTGTCAGATCTAGGGTTTGTGATTATGCTTCGCTCGAATGAAAAATACCTAGCTTGCTGTCTAGTATTTTTATTCGGACTTACTAGCTCGATCTATATGTTTCATCCTATCGAAACAGTTCTCAAGTTCTGTGTTTGATTTTTCCTCAAAATGTTTTGTTCGAGAAAATCTTTCGCTGTGAGCATTTGTGACTCTGTCCCCATTTTCCCTCGCTTCTATTCTCTTTCACAGGTCAATGCAGTCAGTTGCAGATTCTGCCAAAATTCACAGTATGGCTGACGATGAAGAAGCTTTCATGGGAACTGCTGATGAGTCCAAAGCACCAAAGGACCCAATGGTAGGCCCATCAACCAGCAAAAGAAAACGTGCCAAACAAAACACAAATGAGCAAGAAGCAGATGCCCCGAAGAAAAGGAGATGTGGCAGACAACCAATCAAAAACACAGCTAAGCTTGTTTCTCACGATGAATATAACACCGTTCCAGGAGAAGATTCAAATCAGAGAAATGGTTATGTGCAAAAGATTCGGTTCCACTGGGTCAAGAAATGGTTTAACTACAAGATGGTTCACCCTCGGTACGCCAAGAACTTTGCCTTCCACCCCCATGGGGTGACTGTCGTGAGATTGGACTCTTTGAGTTGGTGGACCACAGCAAAGACCTCCACCACCTCTTGATGCTCATGAAACTTCCATCAAGACTCCAGATTCCTATCCCAAAGAAAAGGCCAAGTGCCTCAAGAATGCTAAGAAGCTTGCCAAGAAGGCCGCCAAAGATCAAGCAAAGGAAGAAGAAATTCGTCGTCTCATCAAGTCGGACGTCGAGTAGAGAAAGGACGAAGGAAAAGATGAGCGCGGAACAAAGAATAAACACGATCCAAAATCTGCTGCTTGAAGAAGAAGAGCGCCCCAAGAAAAAGGCATGTGAAGCCAGTCGAACCTAAAAGTGATTCCTCTGATCAAGATGATCCACCTCTTACCCAAGAGTAAATCGATGCAACTCTCTCTGAACAAGTGAATGTCATGACATCCACTGTTCTACCCGATCTTCGTGTGGATGATGTTCCAGTCGCACCCCCATGCTTGACAAGGTGAACACCGAACCTCATCCTAATGCAATTAACTTGCAAGACTTGGTGGTCGAAGCACCTGTTCGCACTACAAAGCCAGGAGAAAAGCTTCCGAAAGACAAATTGAAGCAAATAAAAGGAACTGATGCCAAGCAGGAAGTTCCCAAGTCTGATGTTGTGAAAGAAAAAGCTACACACTTTGCCTCGAAACTGACTCAACCTCTGGCTTCTATGCCTTCGACCGAACAAAATATGGCTCAGACTACTCCCTCTACTCCATCGACTGCTCAGATTGAAAAACACACCGCTACACCACATTCTTTTGATCATCAATTCATCATGGAGCAACTAGAGCGTTTTTTTGAAAAATTTATTTGATGGGGAAGTCGCATCTTTGCCAATTCCTTCTGAAGTTACCTCTCAAGCTTTTGTTTTGATCGAAGACATGATAAATGATTCAGTTGAGATAAATGACCTTATTGGTCAACTCAAGGAGCTTGACAACCGCATGAAAGGTACCAAGTCTATGTTTGTCATCAGACAACTTGAAGAATCCTATGTTGATATCAATAAGGAGTTGAAAGTTCTTCGTCACAGAAGGCTGGGATATCATTTAGATTTGGACCAAATCATTCGCAAAATTTGCCTTGATCATCCAGAAAATGTGACAGGTTACAATGATCTTGTCAAAGGACACGTTGATCCTTCGAAGAATAAAAAGAAGCAAATCGCAAAGAAGAATGCTTCTCCTCCTCCAGAAGCTGACACTCAGAAAGAAATTTCTCCTATGAAAGCAAGTTCTTCGGATCCTCAAGAACCAGTTGTACATGAGCCATCCTCACCAAGGCCAACTGAAGCAGTGCTTGTGGTTACTCCCACTCATGAAGGAAATCCATCTCAGCATCAAGTGTCTGAAGAAGGAGAGATTCCTCGGTCAGAACGATGAGACTCTCCTGTCATCGATGAACCTAAGGATTCGGTTCCTCCCTTTGCTCCACCAACTTCAGAAGCAATTCCTCAACTGCCCCAACTGAATGATAAAGCTTCGTTGCCTGAATCTATCCCTGCACTAGTAACAAATCCCTCTCCCTTGAGGATTTCACTCGTCACAGCTCGAAGACCCTCAGATGTTAATCCTTCCGTAGCAAATTGTCCATCGGCTCATCATGCGGATTCCGTCATCTATGGCGATGAAGTACTGTCTCTTGAAGATGAACTCAAGTACCCCTATCCTCACGAGCGACTGCCTTTATTTTCCACCGGCGTCTGCATCAAAGGGCCTTTGTTCAACAGAAATAAACACCCAGATTTCTTTCGAGAGAGTCCTTACAGCAAGACCAAGACATCTGATTCTCCTCGATTTTGGACTCAGCAGCAGACGATATACTACTCTTGTATTCTATATGATAGCCTAAAGATTTTCCCTCATGAGTTCCCAGACTTTGCCGCTATGAAAAGCATCGGATGCTTCAATCAAATTCTGCAAGACATCGAAGACTACGGACTCACTGGAGTCTTAGGCTATTAGCATCCATGGAACAAGGAGATTATTCTTCAGTTTTATGCAACTTTGTATATCTCCGGCGATGAGTCATATAGCACACAATGGATAATGGAATGGATGACAGAAGGAAAAAGAATCAAATGCTCTGCTATGGACTTTGTCACCCATTTTCATTTTCCTCGTTTTGAACATGGCAAAACTGAGATTCGCGTTCACAACATTGATGCAGTCACTGATGAAGATTTCCGGTGCACAATGGATGAAGAAAAGATTCGTGACTACCATGGTTCTCCTCTGCCTGAACATTTAACCTTCGACAATCAGAATCTGTACCACATCCTCACATATACCATCAGTCCACTGGCTGGAATGATTACTGACAATGTAATATCTGATGTTCTTCGGAACACCATCCATGCCATCTCTCAGGGTTATTTCTTCAGTGTCGAAGACATGTTCTTGCGCATCGTAATGGATTCAGCTGAGTGTCCTAAAACCATCAAATCATTCACACCATGGATTCAGAAAGTGGTTGACTACGCAATGAAGACTGAATATCTTGCTAAAGTCAGTCATAAGAGCTTCATTCCTCTTGTGTTGTATACACTGAAAATTATGGAAGACATTTCTTCAGGAAAAGCACCAGGGTCAACCACTTCTGACTATCACAACACTTTCAATGGACCGAAGCTGCCCAAGTGTGACCGTCTGCCAAATACTCAACCTCCTTCACATCTTGAAGTGAGCATGCGCACTCAACAGTTGCTATTGAAGCATATGGCCGAAGACCGCCAAGAGAAAGAACATCCGGCTGCCGAACTTAATGCTATTCACAACCAAACAAAAGTTGTGCACATGATTACAACAGAAAACAAGAAGCGCCTATGGAAATTGCTTCAAAAAAAATTCTGCAAGAAGCAACTCAACAAATCTCACCTTCAACAACTCTATGAGTACATTGACCAAGGCTTTACTGATGAAGATTTTCACGATCGCTCCACTCCACCTTTGCCAGCTCATGAACCTACAACGAATTTACTTCGAATTCACCTGCGCAAATTGCTCGATGAATCAGAAGCCACTTCGCCAACTGTCAAGCCTTCTAAAGAAAATCCTCTGTCTCGCAAGTGTGATGAGCCTGGCCTCAATATTCCTTCCTAGTCCAAGACCCAAGTCCGTCTCAAAGGATGAGCTGCTGCTGTTGCCGCTGAAGATGAATAGATTTTGCACACGTCAGGATCAAACACTTCGTCAGACGGTTCCTCAGGTGATGCCTCAGAGTGAATCATATTCACATTTTTCCACTCGTGTTGTTTCATCACCTTTTTGACACTAGTTGACAAAAAGGGGGAGAATAACATCTAGATTTTGATAGATTTGCTCTGTTGGATTTGGTGTTTATGTTTTTCTTGCTCTCTCTTTGAGACAATTGCACCATTTCATGTGCTCTGATGTAAAACTTCTGTTATGGGCTGTAATTTTAATAATCCCACCTGCTACACTGCTCTCTCTCGAACCTCTTTGTTTTGCAGGTGAAATTATTAACATAAGTTATGAATGATTGCACTTTTCTCTCATTGGATTATCCGTCATGAGTGCGAATCATTACCTCATATGATTGAAAATTCTCCACTGTCTCAAATGAATTACAGGGAATTCCATTATATATCAATTGAACCTACATACATCCAGGGGGTATATTTCACCATCGAATCAAGTAACGCAAGTTCACTCTTGTTCGATTTAGAACTTTTTTATCTATCTTCACTTCGATGATTATCTGTTTTGTCAACAACCATCCAAAAAGGGGGAGATTGTTGGTGCAATGATAGGCCCCTTATGTTTTGGAGTTTGTTGACATAAACAATTTGGGACTTATGTGTTTGCTAGTGCACACAGAGTACCAGGTCCCTGGAGTAATCGAGGAGTTTGATGAAAACGATGAAGATAATCTCCCTGGTAGGCAACGAAGGTTATCACCGAAGATAAAGCTAACAAGGTGACCCCTAAAAATTGCTGAATTTTAAGCAATTGGTTCGGTGATTGATCGAAGCAAATGACTGCGTTCGAGGAAGAATGAAGACGAAGTGAAGATGTAGCATTTATTTTGTTGTTCTTCTTCTTTCAGTGAGTCATAGGACCACCATATTATTAAGAGGGGTATAGTGTTCCGAAGCTTTGATTCTCTGATGCTAAACCCAAATTTAAAGTGCTAGTTATCGACTAGAGGGGGGGTGAATATGCGATTTTTATGGAAGTCTTCAAAACACGAGGTCTTTGAAGACAAACAATCAAATCGAACCTATATGATATGCAGCGGAAGATAAACTACACTAGACAGACCATGGTCAAGTGAGCATAGAAATGAAAGCACGGCAACCAATAGCAGCTAGGTAGAACAGATCAGAATGGAAGACAGAATGAAGCCAAACAGGTAATAGTCTTCACACAGTGAAGTCAAACAAATCAGGCAAGCAAGCAATGACTTCACAAAGACAAACTGAAATGTAAATGAGTTGGAAGATAGAACCAGTATCTTGGTGAAGACAAGGATTTGGTAGACCAGTGCCAGTTGCTGTGACAACTGTACGTATGGTTAGGGAGGCTAAGATTGAACTCAAAAGACCACGTCTTCACCTTATTCCCCTTGATCTAAGGACACCCAGTCCTCGCCCAATCACTCTGGTAAGTCTTCAAGGTATACTTCCAAACCTTCACAGACTCTGTTCACCGGCGATCCACAATGACTCTTGGATCCTCAGAATGTGACGCCTAACCGGCTGGAGGATACACAGTCCTCAAGTGTAACAAGTCTTCAGGTCACGCGGACATAAAGACTTCAGTGATGCCTAACACTCTTTGGCTCTTGGTGTTTTGGGCATTGTCCTCACAAGGATCTTTCTCTCAAAGGCTTCACAGGTGGGTTTCTCTCAAACGACAAAAGCCGTGCACTAACTCTAAGCGGCCACCAATTTATGGTGTAGGGGGTGGGCTATTTATAGCCAGGAGGCAACCTAACATGATATGTGCCAAATGACCATGGGTCACTAAGGAACCTACACCGTCCAACGGTCAGATTTCAAACACACGCGGCAGCATGGCTTGGGCTACAAGCAAAGCTAACTCATCCAACTCTGGACAAGATTTTCTCTCATTGTCTTCTCTTGAAGACATAGGATTTTGGGTTGAGCATCACGTCAGTCTTATGACTTTGTTCACTTGGACCCCACTTAGTAGTTCGGTGGTTCCTATGACTCAATAAAGAAGAAAAGGAAACTATGAAAGAAACTATGTCTTCGCACTCCATAGTCTTCAAGTGAATGTCTTCACACGTCATTATCTTCGACGTGAATGTCTTCACGAACCACCATTGTCTTCGATGTCTTCATACATATATTAGGGGTCATCTCTGGTAGAAAACCGAATCAATGAGGGACTACTACCTATGTTATCCTGCAATTCTCATAAACACATTAGTCCCTCAACCACGTTTGTCGTCAATACTCCAAAACCAACTAGGGGTGGCACTAGATGCACTTACACAAACCTACGAAAACTGTGAGAGAACTCTCTTTGTGCTCGAGCAAATACTTGCCAGCAAGAGACTGTGATCTTCTTTGCTGCGAGAGATTTGCCTCAGACCGAGGAGTTAGCATTACTTGTTCCTCAAGTAATGTTATCGTTGCTCCAAAATTCGATCGTTGAGAATGTGTCAATTGGCCATTGGCTGGACCTCGTGTCCAAAATGGTCATTTCCCATCTGGGAACGCTGCGGCTATAAATAGCCACCCCGCGCCGGCTTTGTCCGGTGGCTGCTCCATTTGATTTTTGAGAAGATTGTTGAGCAACCCCCTCTCTGAGAGATTTGAGTTTAAAATCCACCGAGAGAAAAAACCCTAGAGACGAAGAATTAGATAGTGGTTCAGCATTGCTGGAATCTAAGTTTAGTACGCTCCGCCTATTACTCTTGAGAGCTACAAACTCTCTAGACGGTTAGGTGTCAAGTTCTTCAGAGACCAAGAGTAATTGTGGTTCTCGAAGAAGAAGTCTGTAAAGGTTTGGAGATCGCCTTCAAGTATCTACCACGAGTGATCGATATCGGTTGACGAATCAATTGTTGAGGAGAATAGGGTGAAGAGACTTTATCTTCAGTGTGAAGTCACAACCCCTCCAACCAGACGTAGTCGTTGTGCAGAAGGGCGAACTGGTCGAACAAATTCCTTGTCGCCATCGAGCACCACCAGTTACCTCTGTTACTCAAGTTTACCTTCAATGCATTTTATTCATGTATTTTACTTTGATGCATCCTTTAGTTTCCCTTTGGTCATATGTTCTAGTTCTTCTTAGTCTGTTTTTGTTTATTCCGCTGCTGGGTTCTGAGAGATTTAAGTTTTCCAAACAAAATTTAAAACTCCCATTCATCCCCCCTCTGGTAGACATACTTCATTCCTACTTCCTACAGGTTTCCTTTATAAAAGTTGTTCAGGTGCACGATTTGCCTTGAAATCCATGCCATACGACCGCTCATACGAGCGCTCGCGGTTGTATGAAATGTCTTCTTTTGTGATGTTTCTTCTGGCACGTCTCCTGTTGATTTCGTCTTTCTTTTCCATTCCTTTCCATGCTCTCACTTGATTTCTTCCCTTTTTAGCCCATTTCCCGTGTAAACACATCAAAGATAGGATTGGCGGAAACCTTTGCATTCATTAGTCATTAGTAGCAATATCGGAGCGAATATCTCTTTTTAATTGAAATATCTCGGTTTAAACTAGGTTGAATGAGTGTAAAATATCACTCATCAACTCCCCCAAGCTTAAACTTGATCATCCTCGAGCAACATAGAGAGAAATCCGAATCATAGGGAACTCGGTTTTTTAAACCAAAATAACAAGAAGGGTTTGGTTCACTTACGATTGGTACGCCTAGATAGCCCTCCACTTCTTGACCTGAAAACTTAGTGTAGCCGTAGCAACGACATGGTTATTGTGCAGGTGTTAGTGAAGCAAAGATAATCAACACAAAGCTCTTGATCTACTAGATAAAAACAACTTTTGCAACACTCTATTCTACATATTCTAAACAACACTTGCTTGCCCAGAAGGCACGGAAGAGTTTTCTTTGATAGAGCCATAAAAACATAAGTTAGGGAGTGAAAGGCATGTAGAAAAACATGATGCTTTAGTGCTCATAAACATACCCATAATCATTTCATCCTTGAGGCTCTTAAGCACTTTATTTCAATCATTGTTTGCTGAAACTTTGGTTTTCACGTGAAGGGACTATGCCAAATAAGTGATCATGCATTGAGTTTCGTTGGGGCTTAATGTTCGGAAACTATGGAACTTTGATATTTGTCTCTTTCGAGATCTTTTGATCAGTCCCCTTTATTTACCACATATACACACATTCAGAAGAAAGCCGAATAATATCTCGTACAGTAACAAACTCATAGCCAAAATCCAAGATTTCGCTCTTGGTGGATCGTTCATTGGCCTGCGAGTCCTCAACATAACATCAAGAAAGGTGACGAAGCCACATGTACACACATACACGTGCATATAGTAGCAGGGCCATGGCACCAGCGAGAAGCTGAAGCGCCAAGTGAGAGATACACCACGGATTTTTGGCACAATCTTGTTCATCCTTCAACTAAGTTCCTCTAGATAATTTTAATCCACCAGTGCTATCAAGTCTATTAAAATTAACAATATGGGGTTGAACATTTCAAACATCATCTTGTCTACATTTTTTCTCAACACCCAAGTCTTTGAAGACTTTCTCTTGTGCATGGTTATTCTTAATTAAGATCATTTCATTTTAAAACAGTCACACGACAAGTCTTGGTTATCTAGAGTAAACAGAAGAAAGGCTACAAAACTATTTCAGCTACTAGAACAAAACATTTGACTTAATTATCAAGAATTACTCCCTCCTTCTCTAAGTATTTCAAGTGCAAAAGACGGGAGTCGTAGGACATACCTTCACGGTTGTGAATAGACATACTTCTCTTTCTTACTTTTGCATTCCTCGTTGTCCGGCGTAGATCAACTCTTCTAAAAACAAAATTCCAAAATCGATTAAAAAGAGTAATAGCAAAGCAAGCTTATTCTATTTTTATTTCAGGTTTTTTCAAAGCTAACTTGCAAACAAAAAATCGCAAAGGCAAAACAAAAAACAAAAACAAAGCAAAGTGTTGGAACAAACCAACACGAGTGTTTTAAAGCTCCACGAGCTTAAGTACAACCTCATTACAATTTATTCAAATAATACCGTCACATCTTGATGTAGACATGGAGATGACCTCTCCAAGCTTAAGTTTTTCATGCTCGAACCGGCGAAATCATTGTGTCGGTTGGTCAAGAGCCCATCCTTGGCTCCAGTTGGTGAATTCGTGTTCATGTAGGAGGACGTGCCTCGAAGGGACGTGACGAGGTTGCCCATGTCATCAATAGAGCGCTGGAAGCTTCTAAGATACGCATAGGTGGTGTAGGCTTCTTGTTGAGCATGCTCTTGGTGTTCCTCCTCTTCTTCGTCTACTTGTTCTGGTTCTGGGCCTTCTTGGTCAAAAGTTGAATCTCCTTCATGTGCAACATATGCAATTGTCCATGTTCTATGAAGAAACGGTTAGGCATAGAAGTGGGCGACAATTATGCTACTCCAAGAATTCTGATGCAATGACGACCATAGCGAACTACTACCATTCCAGCACTAGTAAGAACATGAATAATAACAAGGTTGTTAACGACAATGGAGCGAAGGTGATTGTAGTTGAGACCAAGGGATTTTGCCAACATGGTGATCACTCCTCCGCACACGATATCTCCTTGTGCATGATTTTCTTGATGCATTACGTGTAACAAAAGTATTGCCCCTAAGTTGGGCGAATAGCCGACGTCAAGGTTTGTTGCTTTCCCGAGAACTAGCATGTTCTCATCATTCACCTTAGAAACTTCTCCTCATGCCGGCAATGAGTTAGTGATAACATAATGGAAATAACGTATAGCGGGACTTTCAATGCAACTGGCTCTTTGCCTTGAGCCATGGTGACTCATCTGAAAGAAGGATTGCCTCGGGTGCGGGTTAGTAAACTCATAAACATAACGGATGTCATCATGACTGGCAGAATGCCTGGGAATCCTCTACCCAGCCCATGACCGGTAGTCCGACTTGGTTAGCACCCCTAGTCCAGGACACCGTCACTAGGGCCCCGCAAGACCAGTGCACAAGAACGATAACTGTCGCTGATGATGAGAAGCTTAGATAAAAATAATCTAACTTGTAAACACATGGACAAAGACTTGACCCAAACATATCCAACAAATACCAATACTGGCCGAATCCCGTGAGATCCATCGGAGATACACCTCCAAATGCACATCGACGTCACCAGATGTTCCTACAGAACTGGGGCTTGGCAGACAAGATCTTATCTCATCTTCAGAAAGTCGCCGCCATCTCACCTTCATGAGTACGACACAAAACTTAATCAAATTTAAAACTCCAATTAAAAATAAAGAATGATCTCTCCTGCCAGCAAGGGTCGACGCCCAACGAGCCTCCTTCGCCCTAAGGCCCCTCGAGACAAGGCCGACGACGGTAATGCCAACGAGATTCAGTTGAACCCTAATCACCTTGTCTGCCTGGAAGCACAAGAAGAATGGGCATGCCGGGGATTTCGTCAACATCCATTAAAAGAGGGTGTTGAGAGATGGTTACATGCATTGTTTCATATTTTCTCTCTGATTTTGAAGCTAATCCTTTTATTTTTAATGATATATTAACTCCTCAATGTCTTCTAAACCCAAATTTTGTTTTTGATCTTTTATATATATTTGATATCCTCGCAAAAAGGTAAATCTTTCGTAAATTTAAAATTCATTTAAATTTCAAAATAAGTGAAATAGTGATTGAAGAATGGAGATGGAGTATATTAGTAACAATCTTCAAGAACAAGGGGGTTGTTGAGTTGTACTAATTACCGTGGAATAAGATGATGAGCCATACAATGAAGCTATGGGAGAGAATTAGTGAGCACCGCTTAAGAAGAATGACCACTGGTGCAGAGACGTGCTATACAAATGGGTTTTCTCCTTTTTCGCAACGGAGTTTTAAACCGTCGCCTAGTGAGTGCGTGCGAGAGGGGGGTCCTTCCCACATGACCAAGAAACACGTCGGGGATAGGCATCGAAGCCCAATCATTTTCGTTCGTATGTACATCCCACACAGTGAATCCCAGAAAAACATTTCCGTTCGTATGTATATCACACACAGTTTTTTGTATGGAAACGTTTGTGCAAGGTGGCCCAACGCAAACAGTTCTCTGCCGGAAGCCATGTGTGATTTTTAGTTGATCCAACACGCTTACTTTCTAGAAACCTTGTGGGTTCTTTGAGTTCATCTCCCACGGTGTTGTCTGAGTAACCGTCTGCAATAGAAAACCCCAATAAGCAGGGTAATTAGCCTATTATTTGATAATCCATCTAGTAATCAAATTGGCATTTCTTATAAAACACGCCAAATATTTCATACCCATATAACGACAACCAGGATTTCATAATCGAATTACATCATATAGCTTCAGCACTCAGTTACACCAAAGAGGGATATAGCTAGCTACGCCATTACACAACAGCACCAAGTTTCACATACAACATCGAAAACCTTTGGAAAGGTAGCATCATACACGGTAAATAGACAGATGAATCTCATCTGGGAAACTACAAAAGCAGAAGGCGAACATTGAGCCTTCAGTGATGTGAAAGTCCTTGCAACTTTAGGCCAGTGGCTATGGATAATTGCCTGCCCAACCTTCGTCCTCTTCAGGAAGACTTCAATGTTGTACCATGGGTGTTGAATTAATACCTTGCCTCTTGACCATGAAGGTGGTTTGAGAGGTAATCATCAGTGAACTGCTTTGAAAAGTACTGAAAACAAAGATATGCATAAATCGCTGTTATAAATTTTGAAATGGCGCAAGGGGTAAAAACAAGGTAAAAGAGTTAGTACCATCCTATAGTTGACTGATGTCTTCTTCATTGTGCAAACAAAGATCTTGCTGTTATTCATCGCAAGTTTCTTTATCCTAACAATCTTTCTGAGTTTCTTGACTTGACTGATATTCATGGACATCTCATTTCCCCATATGCAAAATGGGTCAAACAGTGGGTCTAAGCCTCTGACAGCAGGACCTACATGTGCCACACCAAATTGTAAGAAACCTAAATATTAGAATGATTCCTGCAACTGCACTATAATGTGCTCTTAGCGAAAGGACCATGCATGAGCAAACCTCGATGGTAAACCGCAGTGTCTCCCATTGTTTCCCTGCAACACATATAAGGAAGATCTTGATCAGGTTAACTGAGAACTGACATACTATCAGTAGAATATGTATTGAGTATAGCCAAATTCGATTTATTTCTCACATGCATAACAATACAAAATTGTACCCACAACAAATGTAAATCAAATTGCAGAATTGAACCACACAGTTAACTGGACAACAGACCAAATGAACCAAAACAGTTACCTGAGCATGACATTGCAGAATAGAACATATACTAGAAGATAAGACAGTTAACGAAACCAAGAATACTTGAGAACAGTACTACAAAATGTAGCAATTGTTGGACCAAACTGTTAATTGAACATTACATTTCAGAATATCAGATTGCATATTAACATTATAGAGGACAAATCACTAGAAGGCACTGGAGGTGGCCTCCAGAAAACAGCACAAACTGTATTTTAAAGTAGACAACCGCATGGCCGTGTCGATGGTGGCCTTGAAGACGAGGTGCTACTCCAAGAACTGGTGGTCGGCATGCATGGCAGCCATAGAGACCTCGTCCGCGCGTGCGGCCGTGATTTGCTTCTCCGCTGCCAGATGCTACTGAGCTCCACATTATACTGCGTGCAAAATGGCTGTGGGCGATGCTTAATTGGAGGACGGGGCCAGTGATTTTGGCGGAAGGTGCCGCACCGTCGGTCGGGGCATGTGGGGCGTGGAAGGAGGAGGATGGTGTGGGTGGGGTGTGGATTACCTGACCGTATCAACAAGGCCGCGCGGGAAGAAGAAGGGTCGCCGGCGAGGAGGCGGCGCTGCAAGAAGAAGGGTCACCGGCGAGGAAGTGGCGCTGCAAGAAGAAGGGTCGCCGGCGAGGAGGCGGCGCTGCCAGTAAGCAACAGTGAAGGTTTGAACTTGGAAAGCAAGAAGGAACAGTGGGAATGTGGCTTTTGGTGGGGTGGGGGCGGGGAGATAGATATTTCCGTGGTGGCAGAAAAATTTTGCTCGATGCCGCAAGAAACTGGCGCGCAAGTGTGGTTGAAGCGCGGCGGTGGACTGTAGATGATGAAGCTACCTACGTAAGTTAGACAAGAGGGTGCGCCAAGATATTTTATATCGCATCCCACACGATACTTGCTAGTAAACTGTTTGTGTTATACCTGATTTTTTTCATTCTGTTTTCAAAAACAAAATGGTGTTACGGAGGGAAAGGATGGTGTTTGAATTGCTAGAACATTTATCTACAGTGAACATGCAACTATATGAGCGTCATCTTAAAATTTGGAGTTATTCCGGGTTCGTTTGGCCCTTTTTATGCATTAATTGAGTTTTTAGGCATTTAATGTGAATAATTCAAATTTGAACTACAAGCACATGCTCCAGTGCACCAAGGTTGGTTGAAAAATCACATGTGTGTCCTTGGGTGAATTTCTAGGTCCCATGCAAGAAATACGAATGAAATTCAAACATCTGGGGTCGTGGCTCGGCCAGTAAAATTGAGAAACTTGGTTTTTTAAAATTCCTGTAAATTCAAAACTCGCTTGAAAATCATGAAACTTGGTATGGTGTCATTTCATGGCACCAACATGCTGTGGTAAAAAAGTTGGCTGAATTGGAACAAGTTTTTGTATAAGCTTCTTGCAAACTGGAGCTTCTCTCAAGAAGACTCGTGCTTCCGAGAGGGAACGTGTCACCTTTGTGTGCGAAACGACATACGCTGCCCCCCCCCTCTTGATTTTTTATGGAGCAAACATAGAACTATATGAGTGCCATCTTAAATTTTGGAATTATTCCGGGTTTGTTTGGCCCTTTTTATGCATTAATTGAGTTTCTAAGCATTTAATGTAAATAATTCAAATTTGAACTACAAGCACATGCTCCAGTGCACAAAGGTTGGTTTAAAAATCACATATGTGTCCTTGGGTGAATTTCTAGGTCCCATGCAAGAAATGGGAATGAAATTCAAACATCTGGGGTCGTGGCTTGGCCGGTAACATTGAGAAACTTGGTTTTTTAAAGTCCTGTAAATTCAAAAATCGCCTGAAAATCATGAAACTTGGCATGGTGTCATTTCATGGCACCAACATGTTGTGGTAAAAAAATTGGACGAATTGGGACGAGTTTTGGTATAAGCTTCATGCAAACCGGAGCTTCTCTCAAGAAGACTCGTGCTTCTGAGAGGGAACGTGTCACATTTGTGTGCGAAACGACATAGGCTGCCCCTCCTTCCTCTTGATTTTTCACAGAGCAAACATAGAACTATATGAGTGCCGTGTTAAAATTTGGAATTATTCTGGGTTCGCTTGGCCCTTTTTATGCATTAGTTGAGTTTCTAGGCATTTAGTGTGAATAATTAAAATTTGAATTACAAGCACATGCTCTAGTGCACCAAAGTTGGTTGAAAAATCACATGTTTGTCCTTGGGTGAATTTCTAGGTCCCATGAAAGAAATGGGAATGAAATTCAAACATCTGGGCGTCGTGGCTCGGCCGGAAATATTGACAAACTTGGTTTTTTAATTCTTGTAAATCCAAAACATGCATGAAAATCATGAAACTTCGCATGGTGTTATGACATGGCACCAACATGATGTGGTAATTTTTTTGGCCGAATTGGGACACGCTTTGGTATAAGCTTCTTGCAAACCGGAGCTTCTCTCAAGAAGGCTCGTGGTTCCGAGAGGGAATGTGTCACCTCCGTGTGTGAAATGACATACACTGCCTAATGCCGCCTTGATTTTTTTACACAGGCAGCTTAGACCAATAGGAGTTTCGTGCTAAATTTTGGAATTATTTCGGGTTCGCTTGGCCTTTTTTACACATTAACGATATTCCAGGCATTTAATGCACATAATTCAAATTTGAACTACAAGCACATGCTTTGGTGCGCCAAACTTAGTTCAAAAATCATTTATGTGTACTTGGGAGAATTTCTAGGTCCCATGCAAGAAATGGGAATGGAATTCAAACATCTGGGCGTCTTGGCTCGGACGGAAACATCGAGAAACTTGGCTTTAAAATTTCTGTAAATCCAGAACTCGCCCGAAAATTATGAAACTTGGCATGGTGTCAGGACATGGCACCAACATGTTGTGGTAAATTTCTTGTCCGATTTGCGAAGGCGCACACATTAACAATCACAAAGTCATTTTGGAACAAGTGTTGTCACATTACAATTGGAAACACAAGTATTATTGAAACCGTGGGCATTCTACTTACCATTTACGTGCCGCCATGCGTCCCCTTTTTTTATTGGCTAGGAGGTGCCGTGTGGGGTAGATATTTG
Organism: Triticum aestivum; assembly: GCF_018294505.1. NCBI lineage: Eukaryota > Viridiplantae > Streptophyta > Magnoliopsida > Poales > Poaceae > Triticum > Triticum aestivum. The sequence goes on from NC_057799.1 coordinate 198,106,796, forward strand.
AGTATGGGAGGCGTGCGATCAGACCCCTGCATCTGCTCATCGGGAGGAGTGCCCTTTGTCCTCTATTCGCCGCGCATGTCTCTCCCAACGTCTCCATTAATGGCGCTCGAGACCCTGTTTAATGGCATGGCTATGTCTCACTCCATGACTCGACTGAGATTTAAGAGAGAAAAAAGAAAATCTGAAAAGAAAGTTTTGCACGGATCTTGATATAAGATCCGACGGACATATGTAGCATCGACCGCGACATATAGCAAGACTGATGAATATAAGGACGATGACAGTGGATAATAATTGTCTTACATATTTAGGAAGATAATTGGAAAATCCACATGCGGCAACGCCCGAAATACACAAGGGAAAAAAAGAAGGAAGACGCAGACAATGATCTGGCTCAATGATATCTACTTTCTTGATGCGTTGTTGCAGGCCAGGGAGACTAGTTCTTGCGATGAGCAGCGATGAGCTCTTTCGTGTCCTTAAGACGCTGCTTGAGAGCATCCACGGATTCCTCCACCAGCCTTTGGCACTCGATGCGGAGCATGGAATTCTCTTCCATAAGTTTCTTGCCGATGACGCCGGTCCTCTTCAACAAGGCAGTGGTCTCATCGTGCTGCTGTTGGGGAACGCAGTAATTTCAAAACAATTCCTACGCACCACAAGATCCATCTAGGTGATGCATAACAACGAGCAGGGAGAGTGTGTCCACGCACCCTCGTAAACCGAAAGCGGAAGCGTTTAGTAACGCAGTTGATGTAGTCGAATGTCTTCGCGATCCAACCGATCCAAGTACCGAACGCACGGCACCTCCGCGATCTGCACACGTTCAGCTCGGTGACGTCCCTCGTACTCTTGATCCAACTGAGGCCAAGGGAGAGTTTCGTCAGCACGATGGCGTGATGACGGTGATGATGAAGTTACCAACGCAGGGCTTCGCCTAAGCACTACAACAATATGACCGAGGTGGAAATCTATGGAGGGGGCACCGCACACGGCTAAGACAACTGTCAACTTGTGTGTTCTAGGGTGCCCCCCGCCCCTGTATATAAAGGAGTAAGGGGAGGCTGACCGGCCCCTAGGGCGCGCCCCCAAGAGGGAAATCCTACTAGGACTCCAAGTCGTTGTAGGAATCCACCAAGAGGGAGAGAGAGGGAAGGAAGGAAGAGGAAGAAGGGAAGGAAAAGGGGGGGCGCCGCCCCCTTCACCTTGTCCAATTCGGACCCAAGGGGGGGCGTGGCCAGCCCCTCCTGGCCCTTCCTCTCTTCCCACTAAGGCCCGTAGAGGCCCATTAGTTCCCCCGGGGTTTCCGATAAGCCCCCGCCACTCCAATATTTATCCGATGACCCCCGGAACTCATCCGGTGTCCGAATATAGTCATCCAATATATCAATATTTATGTCTCGACCATTTCGAGACTCCTCGTCATGTTCGTGATCACATCCAGGACTCCGAACAACCTTCGGTATATCAAAACACATAAACTCATAATACCGATCGTCACCGGACGTTAAGCGTGCGGACCCTACGGTTTCAAGAACTATGTAGACATGACTGAGACTCATCTCCGGTCATAACCAATAGCGGAACCTGGATGCTCATATTGGTTCCTACATATTCTATGAAGATCTTTATCGGTCAAACCGCATAATAACATACTTTGTTCCCTTTGTCATCGGTATGTTACTTGCCCGAGATTCGATTGTCGGTATCTCAATACCTAGTTCAATCTTGTTACCGGAAAGTCTCTTTACTCGTTCCGTAATGCATCATCCTGTAACTAACTCATTAGTCACATTGCTTGCAAGGCTTATAGTGATGTGCATTCCCGAGAGGGCCCAGAGATACCTCTCCGACAATCGGAGTGACAAATCCTAATCTCGATCTATACCAACTCAACAAACACCATCGGAGACACCTGTAGAGCATCTTTATAATCACCCAGTTATGTTGTGACGTTTTATAGCACACTAAGTGTTCCTCCGGTATTCGGGAGTTGCATAATCTCATAGTCATAGGAACATGTATAAGTTATGAAGAAAGCAATAGCAATAAACTAAACGATCATAGTGCTAAGCTAACGGATGGGTCAAGTGTAACATCCCAAATTTTCAATTTGGAATGTTATACATAGATCATCATTTGCATATCATGTTTTGTTGCATTTTTGACAAATCCTCGATAAATCCTAAGCAACTCAAGGACCCTCGGAGAGAGTTGGGGATTTTATCGAATTTTCTTATTTGATTTTTCAAACGAGGATTGGATTTTTAATTATTTTTCTCTCCGGAAAAATATTTCATTTTAAATAAATGAGAGGAGAAAATATGACTTCTCCAAAACATTGAAATACTGGAGGAAAAATGTTAAAATCATTATTTGGAATTTAACTGGATTTTATTTTCAATTTTTATTGCATTTAAAAATTATGCATGTTTTCAAAATATTTATTTTTGATTTTAAAAATGTTCACCCTATTCTAGATTTTCTAACTAGACGGGGAAAATTTATTTCATATTTTTCTGATGTTTATTTATTTTTCTACGCAATATGTTCCGCGGAACCTTTTAAAAAAACAAAACAAACGCGCCGCGCCGACTGGGCCGAGCCCAGCCGACGGCCCACCCCGTCGCCTCTCCTCTTCCAGCACGCGACGCGCCGCCGCCGGAGTCCGCCATCGTCACGACGCCGCCGCCGCCTCGGGTTTGCCCCTCCCCCAAGCCGGAGCACCCCCCCCCCCCCCCCTCATAAATACCCCCCCTCCGTTTTCCTCATCACCGCCGCCGGAGGAGCCCGTCGCCGCCGCCGCCCGCCGTTGCCTCGTCACCCGCCGCCGGGAGCGCCCGAGCCCGGAGCCCCTCGCCGCCGGAGCCCCCCCCCCTCCCCGAGCCCGCACCCCACGCCGCCGAGCCCCGCCGAGGTACTGCTGCCGCCGGCCGTTTTGCTGTTGACCGGTTTTCTGTAAAAAAAACCTTTTGTTTTAAAAAAAAACCTAGATCGGTTTTTTTTCAGTTTTCTTATTTCACGAGCGTTCACCGAACCGTTCGTTTTAACGAACGCGTTCGTCGGTTTTTCTCTGTTAACGAACGTCCGTTATTTAACCGTTCGTCCGTTTTTCTTTTTCGTCGGATTTTCTCGTTATTTTCTCAGATTCGATTTCTGATCGAATTTTCGAATCTGTTTAACTTTTCGCTCGTTTATCGGAATCAGGTGATTCAAGCGCCTAGAGTTTCGTCTCGAAATTCTCTTTCCGATTAATCAACTCAAACAAGTTTTTGCTACAGTAAAATTTGACCTAGATCCAGATTAGCAAACGAAGTTTCTTTCTTTCACCGTTTGACTTTCGTTGCTTCTTTCGAGTTGATTCTTTTTGCAAACCGGAGTTCTTAAGTTGAACTTTCTGGTTGGATCTTTCATTCGAGTTTTACCTGTGCATTAGATGAGTACTGATTGTATGCTTGTTTGTTTGCGATAGAGTACCCGGAGTGTGCCGCTTGTTACTTCGACTCGCTAGGTTTTGCGGATCATCAGCAAGGCAAGTAACACTTTGATCATACCCCGTTCATACCCAGTTTTATTGCATTAGATCTATTCCTCAAACATTGCATGATTAGGATCTAATTAAACTGTGGGTATTGGGAAGTAGTTGAGGTAGTACCTATTACCTGTTTTCTTATCAAACCCTTGGGAGTTACTTCTACGTTGCTTTTATTATTGCCATGCTATGCTCGTAGACGTGGATTGGGTTTGAGAGATATCCATGACAGATGTGAGATGTTTAATTAATGGTTCAACTTAAGGTGGCAACTAAAACTCACATCTGGGTGGATTGAGGCACCTGGAGAACCCAGTGTTGTCTGTATGTATAAGGTCCGCCACCCAGGCTCAAAGGGATCATAAGATTATTCATGCTAGAAACTTCCGTGTGCAGCCGCAAGCTATTATGGGCTCTAGCATAGCTGAGTAGGTTACAGGATCTCTTGAAGAGGTGGACTAGCAGATGTAGGGGAAAGTAGGTGTACCGGTCCATCCAGAGTAGAGAGTGATTGTTTCTGAAAGACTGTGTCTCGGTCATCCGTTTCTCAAACATCATGCAGTGCGAGAATCAAGCGGAGGCGATCGAGTCTTGTGGGGAAAAGTGCACAAACCTCTGCAGAGTGTACAAACTGATCATGATTAGCCGTGTCCCCGGTTATGGACAACTTGAGTATCTAGTATCTGGATTATCATTTGAATCTCATCACCGTGATACTTATAATTAATTTTGTTGGGTTAATGATGACACTTAATTGGGATTGAGTTGGAGGTACCTTCTCAATGTTTCAACCACCATGATAGTTAAATAAAATTTATTCCTTTGCAGTAGGATAAAATTGGCTTTTCGCAAAAACTGTAACCATAGAGCCTTTCCACCAGCCATATATGCATATAGTATAGCATTATTATTGTTCATTGCTCTCTATGTGTTACTTTGCCAGCATATTCTATGTGCTGACCCGTTTTCGGGCTGCAACGTTTCATGTTGCAGACTTTTCAGACGACGAGTAAGGTGCCTTAGGTCGTGGTCTTATACTCAGTGATGCCGCTGGAGTTGATGGACTCACTTATCTTCCAAGTCTTCCGCTGTTATCGTTATTAGATGGCCTTAAGCCATGTTATTCATACTTAATCTCTTCGGAGATATTCGATGTAATAAGTGTGTGATTGCTACTCTGTTATAAATCCTCCATTTGTACTGTGCGTGTCAGCATTACTGATCCAGGGATGACACTGGTGCACAGCAGCACAGGCCATTTGAGGTCTGGTCGCTACAAAGTTGGTATCAGAGCACACGCTGACTGTAGGACACGACCACTAAGCTTAAGCCCTAGAAAACTTCTCTCTTCTCATTTCTGACCCCTCTCCACTTTCTACTCTTTTAGGAATGGCGAATGCAAGGAGCAAGTTCATGCAACCAGATGAAGACACGCCGTTTGGACGACATTTGAAGGAAGTCACCAAGTACTTGAACATAGGAATACCAAGCGTCACCGGAACCTACAATGCCACATTACCTGAAGAGGAGAGCTGGAAGATTCAAGTTATCATTCCAGGAAGAACGTTTGCGCCAATTACGGAACCCATAAGATTGGTTTTCGAAGCACCAACTTGGAGTTTAGGGAAGAGCATGGCCGCACATATCGCCATGGGACGCATTGGAGAAGTCTATCACCAGGAGCTTAAGGATACAATTTATCAAATTTGTGGACGTCGAGACGCGCAATGGGAGATGATCAAGACCAAGAAGGATGGATCAATTGCAGCTTTCATCCAGGAGCAGAACCAACATATTCGACGCCAGGAGAATCAGATGTGCACGGACAAGGAAGAACTGAAGAAGGCATTCACGAAGATCAAGGAACTCCAAGAAGAACTCAAGACTACACGCGAAGATTATTTGGAGGAAATCAACGCACTAGTCGGGAAGATTGACGACCTGGAGAATAAGATTGGAGCATTCGTGGGGAATCCAGTGCCAAAAGCAGAAGTCGACGAATGCACTTGTCCGGATAACTACATCATCATCGACGACACCGACTCGGAACCAAGTGAAGACGAATGGATTGATGAAGCTGGAGCAGACATCATGGAGTCTTCAACGGATCAGAATTTTTAGTAGACTACCATATCAGTAGTAGTTTTCCCCCATTTAGTAGTATAGCTCAAGCACTTTGTAACGCTAGATAGATCGATTGTTTTGCCTTGTTTGGATTGATTGAGTGATATTGATTGAATTTGTCTCATGAGCATATGGGTAGTGTTTTCTCTCTAGACCTCATTCTATTCTTAATTCTCATCTTTTCTAAACCTATCAGATGCCTCCGAGACGCGACACCGGATTTGTTTTCCCGCCAGAGATCACCCAGTTGATTCAGCAACAGAATGCCCTGATGCAAGTGTTAGTTCAGAACCAAGGCAACAACAACAACAACCCACCGCCACCACCACCTGTTGACCACTTAGCCCGTTTCTTAAGGCTAAACCCGCCGGTGTTTTCCAGTAGCACCGAGCCGATTGTAGCAGATGATTGGCTCCGCAAAGTTGGAAGGGAGTTGACCACTGCAGGATGCACAGATGCGGAAAGAGTGCGTTTTGCCGCACATCAGCTTGATGGACCCGCAGCATCATGGTGGGAGAATTATACAGCCACGCACCCTATTGACACTGTCACATGGGACCAGTTTCAGCAAGCTTTCCGTACAGCTCATGTTTCAGCAGGAGCTATGGCTATGAAGAAGCGTGAGTTTCGCAACCTACGCCAAGGAGGACGCACCGTAGGCCAGTATGTGGAAGATTTCAGTAAGTTAGCACGTTATGCACCAGATGACGTTGCTACAGATGCTGCCAAGCAGGAGAAATTTCTGGAAGGATTGAATGATGAGCTGAGTATGCAGTTGATGGTAGCAACCTTCAACAACTACCAGGAGCTGGTAGATAGAGCTCTCATGATTGAAGGGAAGCAACAGCAGATTGAAAACCGCAAGAGGAAGTATGGACAAGGGAAGTATAATTCTGGAGCCCAGCAGAAGCCACGATTTACCCCGAAGCCGGGAGGACAGTTTCAGCATACCCATGGAGGAGGTAGTTCGCACAACCATAATGGCTCCAAGAATGGTAATGGGAATGGAGGAGGAAACGGACAGAACCGCACCAACCCATCTACCCCAACCAAGAGAGATCTAAGTCACATTACTTGTTTCAAGTGCCAGAAGACGGGACATTATGCAACTGATTGTCCCGAAGCCCAAAATGGAAATGGCAATGGAAGCTCTGGGAAGAAGCCGAACCCGTTCAACAAAGGACATGTGAACCACGTGAGCGTGGAGGAGATTGAAGCTCAGCCTGATGCAGTAATAGGTAAGTTTTTGGTTAAGTCATTTACTGCAACTGTTCTTTTCGATACTGGTGCATCGCATTCATACATATCAAGGGGATTCGTAAACAAGTTTAAGATGTCCACCCAAGTTCTCAAAAGCCCCATGTTAGTAACCTCGCCAGGAGCAGAGTATATGGCCACCCAAGGATGTTTTCAGATACCGTTGGCCATTGGAAGGCATGTTTTCCCCACAGACCTCATTGTTTTGGAATCGCAAGGCTTGGATGTGATTTTGGGAATGGATTGGCTATCGTTGTATGGAGGAAACATCGATTGTGCCAGCAAGACTATTTTGCTTACCACCCCGGAAGGAAAAAGGATCAAGTATGTATCCAGGCATATGCCGAAGAGGACTCAAGTGAATTCCTTATCAGGAGTTGTACAGGAGGAAGTACCAGTGGTGAAGGACTATCCGGATGTATTTCCAGAAGAGTTGCCAGGCATGCCACCAGATAGAGACATTGAGTTCTTGATTGAACTTTTGCCAGGCACAGGGCCAATATCTAAGAGACCGTACAGGATGCCCGCAAAGGATTTGGAGGAAATTAAGAAGCAGATCAAGGAGTTACTGGATAAAGGCTATATTCGCCCAAGTTCGTCACCTTGGGGATCACCAGTACTTCTAGTAGAGAAGAAAGATGGATCACTAAGGATGGTTGTTGATTACCGAGGATTGAATGAAGTGACCATCAAAAATAAGTACCCACTGCCGATGATAAATGATTTGTTTGACCGCTTGCAAGGAGCTAAAGTATTTTCCAAGATCGACCTACGATCGGGGTACCATCAGTTGAAGATTCGAGAGCAGGATATACCCAAGACGGCATTTACCACCAGATATGGATTGTATGAGTATACCGTTATGTCATTTGGACTGACTAACGCACCTGCCTATTTCATGAACCTGATGAACAAAGTGTTTATGGAGTTTCTGGATAAGTTCGTCGTGGTGTTCATTGATGATATTTTAATCTTTTCCAAGGATGAAGAAGAGCATGAGGAGCATTTACGATTGGTACTTGAGAAGCTCAGAGAACATCAGTTATATGCCAAGTTCAGCAAGTGTGAATTTTGGTTGAAGGAAGTTGGATTCCTTGGACATGTTATTTCTGGAGAAGGAATAGCAGTAGACCCTGCCAAGGTTGACACAGTGACAAGTTGGGAATCGCCCACTACAGTTGGAGAAATCCGGAGTTTTCTTGGACTTGCAGGATAATACCGGAGATTTATCGAAAATTTCTCAAGGATTGCTAAGCCCATGACTGAGCTATTGAAGAAGGACACCAAATTCAATTGGACTGAGGAATGTGAAGCTAGTTTCCAAGAGTTGAAGAAACGATTGGTTACCTCACCAGTGTTGATTCTGCCAGATCAACGCGAGGACTAGGACGAGTTGTTTCGTATGCTTCACGACAACTTAAACCCCATGAGAAGAATTATGCAACGCATGATTTGGAATTAGCAGCCGTGGTGCATGCATTGAAGACATGGAGACATTTTCTCATCGGAAACCATTGTGAAGTGTACACGGATCACAAGAGTTTGAAGTACATTTTCACGCAGAAGGAGTTAAATCTCAGACAGAGGAGATGGTTGGAGCTCATCAAAGACTATGATATGAGATTGCATTATCACCCCGGAAAGGCTAACGTAGTAGCAGACGCGTTGAGCCGCAAGAGTCATGTCAACACCCTCATGACAGGAGAGTTACCTCAGGAGTTAGCCGAGGACCTACGTGAGCTATGCTTGGAGATAGTCTCTAGAGGCTATTTAGCGACATTGGAGATTCAGTCTACCCTTATGGAAAAGATCAGAGAAGCTCAGAAAACAGACAAGGAGATTGAAGAGATAAAGGAGAAGATGAGCAAAGGAAAAGCCAAGGGATTTCGTGAGGATGAGCACGATACCTTATGGTTCGAGGACCGTGTATATGTGCCAAATGATCCGGAGATCAGGAAGTTGATTTTGCAAGAAGCCCACAATTCACCATACTCGATTCACCCAGGGAATACCAAGATGTATTTGGATTTGAAGAATACTTTCTGGTGGACCGGAATGAAGAAGGATATTGCGGAGTTTGTAGCAGTTTGTGATGTATGTCAGAGAGTGAAGGCAGAGCATCAGAAGCCAGCAGGATTGCTACAACCATTGCCGATACCCGAATGGAAGTGGGATAAAATAGGCATGGATTTTATCACAGGATTACCCAGGACTTGTTCAGGCTATGACTCGATATGGGTTGTAGTCGACCGTTTGACGAAAGTGGCTCATTTCATTCCAGTAAAGACCACTTACACCAGCGCTAAGTTGGCAAAGATATACATGACCAGGATAGTATGTTTGCATGGAGTTCCGAGGACCATTGTATCAGACAGAGGAACCCAATTTACCTCGAAGTTTTGGAAGCAGTTACATGAAACGTTGGGAACCAGGCTGGAATTTAGCACAGCATTTCACCCACAGACAGATGGACAGACCGAGAGAGTCAACCAGATTTTGGAGGACATGTTGAGAGCTTGTGCGCTAGATTATGGATCTAGTTGGGACGACAATTTGCCATATGCGGAGTTTTCATATAACAACAGTTATCAAACCAGTTTGAAGATGGCCCCTTTCGAAGCTTTGTACGGAAGGAGGTGTAGAACACCGTTGTTATGGGACGAAGTTGGAGATCGTCAGTTGTTTGGACCAGATTTGATTAAGGAGTCTGAACAGAAAGTGAAGTTGATTCGCGATAGGCTCAAGGTAGCCCAGTCCAGGCAGAAGAGTTATGCTGATTCTAAACGCAAGGAGACAGTTCACGAAGTCGGAGACCGAGTATATCTTCGAGTATCACCCCTTCGAGGAGTAAAGCGCTTTGGAGTTAAGGGAAAGTTAGCGCCTCGTTTTATCGGACCATACAGAGTGTTGGAACGTATGGGAGAAGTTGCCTATAAGCTGGAATTGCCCGAAGGATTGTCTGAAGTCCATGATGTATTTCATGTTTCGCAGTTGAAGAAATGCCACGCAGAGATGGCTGAGATACCGCTGAGAGATACTGTGCCACTGGAAGCGATTCAGTTGGAAAGTGATTTGACGTATGAGGAGAAGCCAGTTAAGATTCTCGAGTATGCCAGCCGAGTTACCCGCAGCAAGGTTATCAAGTTTTGCAAAGTTCAGTGGAGTCACCACACGGAAGATGAGGCCACCTGGGAGCGAGAGGAAGATCTACGGAAAAACCACTCCCACCTGTTTTCTAGCCAACCCGAATCTCGAGGGCGAGATTCATCTTAAGGGGGGTAGGTTTGTAACATCCCAAATTTTCAATTTGGAATGTTATACATAGATCATCATTTGCATATCATGTTTTGTTGCATTTTTGACAAATCCTCAATAAATCCTAAGCAACTCAAGGACCCTCGGAGAGAGTTGGGGATTTTCTCGAATTTTCTTATTTGATTTTTCAAACGAGGATTGGATTTTTAATTATTTTTCTCTCCGGAAAAATATTTCATTTTAAATAAACGAGAGGAGAAAATATGACTTCTCCAAAACATTGAAATACTGGAGGAAAAATGTTAAAATCATTATTTGGAATTTAAATGGATTTTATTTGCAATTTTTATTGCATTTAAAAATTATGCATGTTTTCAAAATATTTATTTTTGATTTTAAAAATGTTCACCCTATTCTAGATTTTCTAACTAGACGGGGAAAATTTATTTCATATTTGTCTGATTTTTATTTATTTTTCTACGCAATATTTTCCGCGGAACCTTTTAAAAAAAACAAACAAACGCGCCGCGCCGACTGGGCCGAGCCCAGCCGACGGCCCACCCCGTCGCCTCTCCTCTTCCAGCACGCGACGCGCCGCCGCCGGAGTCCGCCATCGCCACGACGCCGCCGCCGCCTCGGGTTTGCCCCTCCCCCAAGCCGGAGCACCCCCCCCCCTCATAAATACCTCCCCCCTCCGTTTTCCTCATCACCGCCGCCGGAGGAGCCCGCCGCCGCCGCCGCATCTAGCCGCCGCCGCCCGCCGTTGCCTCGTCACCCGCCGCCGGGAGCGCCCGAGCCCGGAGCCCCTCGCCGCCGGAGCCCCCCCCCTGAGCCCGCACCCCACGCCGCCGAGCCCCGCCCACCGGAGCCCCTCGCCGGAGCCCCGCCGAGGTACTGCTGCCGCCGGCCGTTTTGCTGTTGACCGGTTTTCTGTAAAAAATAAAACCTTTTGTTTAAAAAAAAACCCTAGATCAGTTTTTTTCGGTTTTCTTATTTCACGAGCGTTCACCGAACCGTTCGTTTTAACGAACGCGTTCGTCGGTTTTTCTCTGTTAACGAACGTCCGTTATTTAACCGTTCGTCCGTTTTCTTTTCGTCGGATTTTCTCGTTATTTTCTCAGATTCGATTTCTGATCGAATTTTCGAATCTGTTTAACTTTTCGCTCGTTTATCGGAATCAGGCGATTCAAGCGCCTAGAGTTTCGTCTCGAAATTCTCTTTCCGATTAATCTACTCAAACAAGTTTTTGCTACAGTAAAATTTGACCTAGATCCAGATTAGCAAACGAAGTTTCTTTCTTTCGCCGTTTGACTTTCGTTGCTTCTTTCGAGTTGATTCTTTTTGCAAACCGGAGTTCTTAAGTTGAACTTTCTGGTTGGATCTTTCATTCGAGTTTTACCTGTGCATTAGATGAGTACTAATTGTATGCTTGTTTGTTTGCGATAGAGTACCCGGAGTGTGCCGCTTGTTACTTCGACTCGCTAGGTTTTGTGGATCATCAGCAAGGCAAGTAACACTTTGATCATACACCGTTCATACCTAGTTTTTATTGCATTAGATCTATTCCCTCAAACATTGCATGATTAGGATCTAATTAAACTGTGGGTATTGGGAAGTAGTTGAGGTAGTACCTATTACCTGTTTTCTTATCAAACCCTTGGGAGTTACTTCTACGTTGCTTTTATTATTGCCATGCTATGCTCGTAGACGTGGATTGGGTTTGAGAGATATCCATGACAGATGTGAGATGTTTATTAATGGTTCAACTTAAGGTGGCAACTAAAACTCACATCTGGGTGGATCGAGGCACCTGGAGAACCCAGTGTTGTCTGTATGTATAAGGTCCGCCACCCAGGCTCAAAGGGATCATAAGATTATTCATGCTAGAAACTTCCGTGTGCAGCCGCAAGCTATTATGGGCTCTAGCATAGCTGAGTAGGTTACAGGATCTCTCGAAGAGGTGGACTAGCAGATGTAGGGGAAAGTAGGTGTACCGGTCCATCCAGAGTAGAGAGTGATTGTTTCTGAAAGACTGTGTCTCGGTCATCCGTTTCTCAAACATCATGCAGTGCGAGAATCAAGCGGAGGCGATCGAGTCTTGTGGGGAAAAGTGCACAAACCTCTGCAGAGTGTACAAACTGATCATGATTAGCCGTGTCCCCGGTTATGGACAACTTGAGTATCTAGTATCTGGATTATCATTTGAATCTCATCACCGTGATACTTATAATTAATTTTGTTGGGTTAATGATGACACTTAATTGGGATTGAGTTGGAGGTACCTTCTCAATGTTTCAACCACCATGATAGTTAAATAAAATTTATTCCTTTGCAGTAGGATAAAATTGGCTTTTCGCAAAAACTGTAACCATAGAGCCTTTCCACCAGCCATATATGCATATAGTATAGCATTATCATTGTTCATTGCTCTCTATGTGTTACTTTGCCAGCATATTCTATGTGCTGACCCGTTTTCGGGCTGCAACGTTTCATGTTGCAGACTTTTCAGACGACGAGTAAGGTGCCTTAGGTCGTGGTCTTATACTCAGTGATGCCGCTGGAGTTGATGGACTCACTTATCTTCCAAGTCTTCCGCTGTTATCGTTATTAGATGGCCTTAAGCCATGTTATTCATACTTAATCTCTTCGGAGATATTCGATGTAATAAGTGTGTGATTGCTACTCTGTTATAAATCCTCCATTTATACTGTGCGTGTCAGCATTACTGATCCAGGGATGACACTGGTGCACAGCAGCACAGGCCATTTGAGGTCTGGTCGCTACATCAAGTCAATCATATCATTCTCTAATGATGTGATCTTGTTCATCAAATGACAACTCTTGTCCATGGCTAGGAAACTTAACCATCTTTGATTAACGAGCTAGTCAAGTAGAGGCATACTAGTGACACTCTGTTTGTCTATGTATTCACACATGTACTAAGTTTTTGGTTAATACAATTCTAGCATGAGTAATAAAGATTTAGCATGATATAAGGAAATATAAATAACAACATTATTATTGGCTCTAGGGAATATTTCCTTCAGTCTCCCACTTGCACTAGAGTCAATAATCTAGATTACATTGTAATGATTCTAACACCCATGGAGTCTTGGTGTTGATCATGTTTTGCTCGTGAGAGAGGCTTAGTCAATGGGTCTGCAACATTCAGATCCGTATGTATCTTGCAAATCTCTATGTCTCCCTCCTTGACTTGGTCGCGGATGGAATTGAAGCGTCTCTTGATGTGCTTGGTTCTCTTGTGAAATCTGGATTCCTTTGCCAAGGCAATTGCACCAGCATTGTCACAAAAGATTTTCATTGGACCCAATGCACTAGGTATGAAACCTAGATCGGATATGAACTCCTTCATCCAGACTCCTTCATTTGCTGCTTCCGAAGCAGCTATGTACTCCGCTTCACACGTAGATCCCGCCACGACGCTCTGCTTGGAACTGCACCAACTGACAGCTCCCCATTCAATAAAAAGACGTATCCGGTTTGTGACTTAGAGTTAACCGGATCAATGTCAAAGCTTGCATCGACGTAACCGTTTACGATGACCTCTTTGTCACCTCCATAAACGAGAAACATATCCTTAGTCCTTTTCAGGTATTTCAGGATGTTCTTGACCACTGTCCAGTGATCCACTCCTGGACTACTTTGGTACCTCCCTGCTAAACTAATAGCAAGGCACACATCAGGTCTGGTACACATCATTGCATACATGATAGAACCTATGGCTGAAGCATAGGGAATGACCTTCATTTTCTCTCTACCTTCTGCAGTGGTCAGGCATTGAGTCTGACTCAACTTCACACCTTGTAACACAGGCTAGAACCCTTTCTTTGCTTGATCCATTTTGAACTTATTCAAAATTTATCAAGGTATGTGCTTTGTGAAAGTCCAATTAAGAGTCTTGATCTATCTCTATAGATCTTGATGCCCAATATATAAGCAGCTTCACCGAGGTCTTTCATTGAAAAATTCTAATTCAAGTATCCTTTTATGCTATTCAGAAATTCAGTATCATTTCCGATTAACAATATGTCATCCACATATAATATCAGAAATTCTACAGAGCTCCCACTCACTTTCTTGTAAATACAGGCTTCTCCAAAAGTCTGTATAAAACCATATGCTTTGGTCACACTATCAAAGCGTATATTCCAACTCCGAGATGCTTGCACCAGTCCATAAATGGATCGCTGGAGCTTACACACTTTGTTAGCACCTTTTGGATCGACAAAACCTTCTGGTTGCATCATATACTACTCTTCTTTAAGATATCCATTAAGGAATGCAGTTTTGACATCCATTTGCCAAATTTCATAATCATAAAATACGGCAGTTGCTAACATGATTCGGACGGACTTAAGCATCGCTACGGCTGAGAAGGTCTCATCATAGTCAACTCCTTGAACTTGTCGAAAACCTTTCGCAACAAGTCGAGCTTTGTAGATAGTAAAATTACCGTCAGCGTCAGTCTTCTTCTTAAAGATCCATTTATTCTCTATGGCTTGCCGATCATCGGGCAAGTCAACCAAAGTCCACACTTTGTTCTCATACATGATCCCATCTCAGATTTCATGGACTCAAGCCATTTCGCGGAATCTGGGCTCATCATTGCTTCTTCATAGTTCGTAGGCTCGTCATGGTCAAGTAACATGACTTCCAGAACAGGATTACCGTACCACTCTGGTGCGGATCTTACTCTGGTTGACCAACGAGGTTCGGTAGTAACTTGATCAGAAGTTTCATGATCATCATCATTAGCTTCCTCACTTACTGGTGTAGGAACTGATTTCTGTGATGAACTACTTTCCAATAAGGGAGCAGGTACAGTTGCCTCATCAAGTTCTACTTTCCTCCCACTGACTTCTTTCGAGAGAAACTCCTTCTCTAGAAAAGATCCATTCTTAGCAATGAATATCTTGCCTTCGGATCTGTGATAGAAGGTGTACCCAAGAGTCTCCTTTGGGTATCCTATGAAGACACATTTCTCCGATTTGGGTTCCAGCTTATCAGGTTGAAGCTTTTTCACATAAGCATCGCAGCCCCAAACTTTAAGAAACGACAACTTGGGTTTCTTGCCAAACCACAGTTCATATGGTGTCGTCTCAACGGATTTAGATGGTGCCCTATTTAACGTGAATGCAGCCGTCTCTAAAGCATAAGCCCAAAACGATATCGGTAAATCGGTGAGAGACATCATAGATCGCACCATATCTAATAAAGTACGATTATGACGTTCGGACACACCATTACGCTGTGGTGTTCCGGGTGGCGTGAGTTACGAAACTATTCCGCATTGTTTCAAATGAAGACCAAACTCGTAACTCAAATATTCTCCTCCACGATCAGATTGTAGAAACTTCTTGTTACGATGATTTTCCACTTCACTCTGAAATTCTTTGAACTTTTCAAATGTTTCAAACTTATGTTTCATCTAGTAGATATACCCATATCTGCTCAAATCATCTGTGAAGGTAAGAAAATAATGATACCCGCCACGAGCATCAACACTCATCGGACCGCGTACATCAGTATGTATTATTTCCAACAAGTCTGTTGCTCGCTCCATTGTTCCGGAGAACGGAGTCTTAGTCATCTTGCCCATGAGGCATGGTTCGCAAGCATCAAGTGATTCATAATCAAGTGATTCCAAAAGCCCATCAGCATGGAGTTTCTTCACGCGCTTTACACCAATATGACCTAAACGACAGTGCCACAAATAAGTTGCACTATCATTATTAAACTTATATCTTTTGGCTTCGATACTATGAACATGTGTATCACTACTATCAAGATTTAGTAAAAATAGACCACTCATCAAGGGTGCATGGCCATAAAAGATATTATTCATATAAATAGAACAACCATTATTAACTAATTTAAATGAATAACCGTCTCGCATCAAACAAGATCTAGATATAATGTTCATGCTTAACGCTGGCACCAAATAACAATTATTCAGGTCTAAAACTAATCCCAAGGTAGATGTAGAGGTAGCGTGCCGACGGCAATCACATCGACTTTGGAACCATTTCCCACGTGAATCATCACCTCGTCCTTAGCCAATCTTCGCTTAATCCGTAGCCCCTGTTTCGAGTTGCAAATATTAGCAACAGAACCAGTATCAAATACCTAGGCGCTACTGCGAGAATTAGTAAGGTACACATCAATAACATGTATATCAAATATACCTTTCACTTTTCCATCCTTCTTCTCCGCCAAATACTTGGGACAGTTATGCTTCCAGTGACCAGTCCCTTTGCAGTAGAAGCACTCAGTCTCAGGCTTAGGTCCAGACTTGGGTTTCTTCACTTGAGCAGCAACTTGCTTGCTATTCTTCTTAAAGGTTTCCTTCTTCCCTTTACCCTTTTTCTTGAAACTGGTGGTCTTGTTGACCATCAACACTTGATGCTCCTTCTTGATTTCTACCTCCGCAGCCTTTAGCATTGCGAAGAGCTCGGGAATTGTCTTACCATCCCTTGCATATTATAGTTCATCATGAAGCTTTTGTAGCTTGGTGGCAGTGATTGAAGAACTCTGTCAATGAAACTATCAACTGGAAGATTAACTCCCAGCTGAGTCAAGT
The DNA here is from genome assembly GCF_018294505.1 of Triticum aestivum. Classification (NCBI taxonomy): domain Eukaryota; kingdom Viridiplantae; phylum Streptophyta; class Magnoliopsida; order Poales; family Poaceae; genus Triticum; species Triticum aestivum. Next base: position 198,123,565 of record NC_057799.1, read on the forward strand.
GATTGTGGCACCCAGACATTCTGAGTATATGCTCACTGACAGAACTATTCTCCTCCATTTTGCAGCTGTAGAACTTATTGGAGACTTCATATCTCTCAATCCGGGCATTTGCTTGAAATATTAACTTCAACTCCTGGAACATCTCATATGCTCCATGACATTCAAAACGTCGTTGAAGTCCTGTTTCTAAGCTGTAAAGCATGGCACACTGAACTATTGAGTAGTCATCTGCTCTGCCAGGCGTTCACAACGTCTCACGTTGCTCCTGCAGCGGATCTTGCACCTAGCGGTGCTTCCAGGACATAATTCTTTTGTGCAGCAATGAGGATAATCCTCAAGTTACGGACCCAGTCCATGTAATTGCTACCATCATCTTTCAACTTAGCTTTCTCTAGGAACGCATTAAAATTCAACGGAACAACAACATGGGCCATTTATCTACAACAACATAGACATGCAAAATTACTATCAGGTACTAAGTTCATGATAAATTAAAGTTCAATTAATCATATTACTTAAGAACTCCCACTTAGATAGACATCCCTCTAATCATCTAAGTGATCACGTGATCCATATCAACTAAACCATGTCCGATCATCACGTGAGATGGAGTAGTTTACAATGGTGAACATCACTATGTTGATCATATCTACTATATGATTCACGCTCGACCTTTCGGTCTCAGTGTTCCGAGGCTATATCTGCATATGCTAGGCTCGTCAAGTTTAACCTGAGTATTCTGCGTGTGCAAAACTGGCTTGCACCCATTATGTGAACGTAGAGCTTATCACACCCGATCATCACGTGGTGTCTCAGCACGACAAACTGTAGCAACGGTTCATACTAAGGGATAACACTTATACCTTGAAATTTAGTGAGAGATCGGCTTATAATGCTACCACCGTACTAAGCAAAATAAGATGCATAAAGGATAAACAGCACACGCAATCAATATAAGTGATATGATATGGCCATCATCATCGTGTGCCTTTGATCTCCATCTCCAAAGCAGCGTCATGATCACCATCATCACCGGCTTGACACCTTGATCTCCATCGAAGCATCATTGTCATCTCGCCAACTATTTCTTCTACGACTATCGCTACCGCTTAGTGATAAAGTAAAGCAATTACATGGCGATTGCATTTCATATAATAAAGCGACAACCATGTGGCTCCTGCCAGTTGTCGATAATTGTGTTACAAAACATGATCATCTCATACAACAATTTATATAATCACGTCTTGACCATATCACATCACAACATGCCCTGCAAAAACAAGTTAGACGTCCTCTACTTTGTTGTTGGAAGTTTCATGTGGCTGCTACGGGCTTAGCAAGAACCGTTCTTACCTACGCATCAAAACCACGATGATTTTTCGTCAAGTTTGCTTTTTTAACCTTCAACAAGGACCGGGCACAGTCACACTCGATTCAACTAAAGTTGGAGAAATAGACACCCACTAGCCACCTATGTGCGAAGCACGTCGGTAGAACCAGTCTCGCGTAAGTGTGCGCGTAATGTCGGTCTGAGCCGCTTCATCGAAAAATACCGCCGAATCAAAGTATGACATGCTGGTAAGCAGTATGACTATTATCGCCCACAACTCTTTGTGTTCTACTCGTGCATATAACATCTACGCATAGACCTGGCTCTAATACCACTGTTGGGGAACGCAGTAATTTCAAAAAAAATCCTACGCACACGCAAGATCCATCTAGGTGATGCATAGCAACAAGCAGGGAGACTATGCCCACGTACCCTCGTAGACCGAAAGCGGAAGCGTTTAGTAACGCGGTTGATGTAGTCGAACGTCTTCGCGATCCAACCGATCCAAGTACCGAATGCATGGCACCTCCGCGATCTGCACATGTTCAGCTCGGTGACGTCCCTCGTACTCTTGATCCAGCTGAGGCCGAGGGAGAGTTTCGTCAGCACGACGGTGGGATGACGGTGATGATGAAGTTACCGACGCAGGGCTTCGCCTAAGCACTACAACGATATGACCGAGGTGGAAATCTGTGGAGGGGGCACCGCACACGGCTAAGACAACTGTCAACTTGTGTGTTCTAGGGTGCCCCCCTGCCCCCATATATAAAGGAGTAAGGGGAGGCCGGCCGGCGCCTAGGGCATGCCCCAAGAGGGGAATCCTACTAGGACTCCAAGTCCTAGTAGGAATCCAGCAAGTGGGAGAGAGAGGGAAGGAAGGAAGAGGGGGAAGGGAAGGAAAAGGGGGGGCGCCGCCCCCTACCCCTAGTCCAATTCGGACCCAAGGGGGGCGGCCAGCCCCTCCTGGCCCTTCCTCTCTTCCCACTAAGGCCCATAGAGGCCCATTAGTTCCCACGGGGTTTCCGATAACCCCCCGGCACTCCGATATTTATCCGGTGACCAACGTAACTCATCCAGTGTCCGAATATAGTCATCCAATATATCAATCTTTATCTCTCGACCATCTCGAGAACCTCGTCATGTCCGTGATCACATCCAGGACTCCGAAAAACCTTCGGTACATCAAAACACATAAACTCATAATATCGATCGTCACCGAACGTTAAGCGTGCGGACCCTACGGGTTCGAGAACTATGTAGACATTACCGAGACTCATCTTCGGTAAATAACCAATAGTGGAACCTGGATGCTCATATTGGTTCCTACATATTCTACAAAGATCTTTATCAGTCAAACCGCATAACAACATACGTTGTTCCCTTTGTCATCGGTATGTTACTTGCCCGAGATTCGATCGACGGTATCTCAATACCTAGTTCAATCTCGTTACCAGCAAGTCTCTTTACTCGTTCCGTAATGCATCATCCATAACTAACTCATTAGTCACATTGCTTGCATGGCTTATAGTGATGTGCATTACCGAGAGGGCCCAGAGATACCTCTCCGACAATCAGAGTGACAGATCCTAATCTCGATCTATGCCAACTCAAGAAACACCATCGGAGACACCAGTAGAGCATCTTTATAATCACCCAGTTACGTTGTGATGTTTGATAGCACACTAAGTGTTCCTCTGGTATTCGGGAGTTGCATAATCTCATAGTCATAGGAACATGTATAAGTTATGAAGAAAGCAATAGTAATAAACTAAACGATCATAGTGCTAAGCTAACAGATGGGTCAAGTCAATCACATCATTCTCTAATGATGTGATCCCGTTCATCAAATGACAACTCTTGTCCATGGCTAGGAAACTTAACCATCTTTGATTAACGAGCTAGTCAAGTAGAGGCATACTAGTGACACTCTGTTTGTCTATGTATTCACACATGTACTAAGATTCCGGTTAATACAATTCTAGCATGAATAATAAACATTTATCATGACATAAGGAAATATAAATAACAACTTTATTATTGCCTCTAGGGCATATTTCCTTCAGCTGCTTCATCGTTCCAGCGATCTTTGCCCTCAGCAGGTCGCGCTCGGTGTGGAGCTTAATCTTGTCCTCCCTAGTCCTTGGATGAAACTGGCAGCATTTTCAAATGAGGCATTCATCTCGTCCTGTAGCTTCATCCAGTTGGAGATCCGACCGATCAGGTCATCGAGCATAGCACGCATCCGCTTGTGAGAGTCCTCGCCTGCCCGCCAGACATTTTCCCAGGCCGCCGCGGCGCGAGAGGACATCTCTACTGCATTCACGGCGCGGTGGGACATCTCTGCTGCTTCTGCGACGCGGCCGGACCAGTCTGCTGCATGAACGGCGTGGTGGGACCTCTGTGTTGCTTCGGCGGCGCGGCAGGATCTCTGTGCTGCTAAGGCCGCGCGACGGGATATGTCGGCTGCTTTCGCGGCGAGGCGGGACATCTCTCGTGCTTCCGGTTGCATGCTCGTCTCTTCCTGGTAGTAATCTCTTGCTAGTAAACTGTTTGTGGTATACCTAATTTTTTCATTCTGTTTTCAAAAACAAAATGGTGTTACGGAGGGAAAGGATGGTGTTTGAATTGCTAGAACATTTATCTATAGTGAACATGCAACTATATGAGTGTCGTGTTAAAATTTGGAATTATTCCGGGTTCGTTTGGCCATTTTTATGCATTAATTGAGTTTTTAGGCATTTGATGTGAATAATTCAAATTTGAACTACAAGCACATGCTCCAGTTCACCAAGGTGTTGGTTGCAAAATCACGTGTGTGTCCTTGGGTGAATTTCTAGGTCCCATGTAAGAAATGGGAATGAAATTCAAACATCTGGGGTCGTGGCTCGGCCAGTAACATTGAGAAACTTGTTTTTTAAATTCCTGTAAATTCAAAACTCACTTGAAAATCATGAAACTTGGCATGGTGTCATTTCATGGCACCAACATGCTGGGGTAAAAAATTGGCTGGATTGGGACAAGTTTTGGTATAAGCTTCTTGCAAACCGGAGCTTCTCTCAAGAAGACTCGTGCTTCCGAGAGGGAACGTGTCACCTTTGTGTGCGAAACAACATACGCTGCCCCCCCCACTTGATTTTTTTACAGAGCAAACATAGAACTATATGAGTGCCATGTTAAAATTTGGAATTATTCAGGGTTTGTTTGGCCCTTTTATGCATTAATTGAGTTTCTAGGCATTTAATGTGAATAATTCAAATTTGAACTACAAGCACATGCTCCATTGCACAAAGGTTGGTTGACAATCACATATGTGTCCTTGGGTGAATTTCTAGGTCCCATGCAAGAAATGGAATGAAATTCAAACATCTAGGGTCGTGGCTTGGCCGGTAACATTGAGAAACTTGGTTTTTTAAAAGTCCTGTAAATTCAAAAATCGCCTGAAAATCATGAAACTTGGCATGGTGTCATTTCATAGCACCAACATGTTGTGGTAAAAAATTGGCCGAATTGGGACAAGATTTGGTATGAACTTCTTGCAAACTGGAGCTTCTCTCAAGAAGACTTGTGCTTCCGAGAGGGAACGTGTCACATTTGTGTGTGAAACGAAATACACTGCCCCTCCCCCCTCTTTATTTTTTACAGAGCAAACATAGAACTATATGAGTGCCGTGTTAAAATTTGGAATTATTCCGGGTTCACTTGGCCCTTTTTATGCATTAATTGAGTTTCTAGGCATTTAATGTGAATAATTAAATTTGAACTACAAGCACATGCTCCAATGCACCAAAGTTGGTTGAAAAATCACATGTGTGTCCTTGGGTGAATTTCTAGGTCCCATGAAAGAAATGGGATTAAAATTCAAACATCTAGGCATCGTGGCTCGGCCGGAAATATTGAGAAACTTGGTCTTTTAATTCTTGTAAATCCAAAACATGCATGAAAATCATGAAACTTGGCATGGTGTCATGACATGGCACCAACATGATGTGGTAAATTTTTTGGCCGAATTGGGACAAGCTTTGGTATAAGCTTCTTGCAAACCGGAGCTTCTCTCAAGAAGGCTTGTGGTTCCGAGAGGGAATGTGTCACCTCCGTGTGTGAAACGACATACACTGCCTTCTGCCGCCTTGATTTTTTTACACATGCAACTTAGACCAATAGGAGTTTCGTGCTAAATTTTGGAATTATTCTGGGTTCGCTTGGCCTTTTTTATATATTAATGAATTTCTAGGCATTTAATGCACATAATTCAAATTTGAACTACAAACACATGCTCTGAGGCACAAAAGTTAGTTCAAAAATCATTTATGTGTACTTAGGCGAATTTCTAGGTCCCGTGCAAGAAATGGGAATGGAATTCAAACATTTGGGCATCTTGGCTCGGACGGAAACATCGAAAAACTTGGTTTTAAAATTTCCGTAAATCCAAAACTCGCCTGAAAATCATGAAACTTGGCATGGTGTCAAGACATGGCAGCAACATGTTGTGGTAAATTTCTAGTCCAATTTGCGAAGGCGCACACATTAACAATCACAAAGTCATTTTGGAACAAGTGCTGTCACGTTACAATCGGAAACACAAGTATTATTAAAACCGTGGGCATTCTACTTACCATTTATGTGCCGCCACGTGTTCCCTTTTTTTATTGGCTAGGAGGTGAGGTGTGGGGTAGATATTTGAGTATGGGAGGCGTGCGATCAGACCCCTGCGTGTGCTCATCGGGAGGAGTGCCCTTTGTCCTCTATTCGCCACCCACCTCTCTCCCAACGTCTCCATTAATGGAACTCGAGCCCCTGTTTAATGGCATGGCTATGTCTCACTCGATGACTCGACTGAGATTTAAGAGAGAACAAAGAAAATATAAAAAGAAAGTTTTGCACGGATCATGATGTAAGATCTGACGGACGTATATAGCATCGACTGCGTCTTATAGCAAGACTGATGAATATAAGGACGATGACAGTGGATAATAATTGTCTTACATATTTAGGAAGATAATTGCAAAAGCCACATGCGACAACGCCCGAAATACACAAGGGCATAAAAAGAAGGAAGACGCAGACAACGATATGGCTCAATGATATCTACTTTCTTAATGTGTTGCTACAGGCCGGGGAGACTAGTTCTCGCGGTGAGCAGCAATGAGTTCTTTCGTGTCCTCAAGACGCTGCTTGAGAGCATCCACGGATTCGTCCACCAGCTTTTGGCGCTCGATGCGGAGCATGGCATTCTCGTCCATAAGTTTCTTGCCGATGACGTCGGTCCTCTTCAACAAGGCAGTGGTCTCATCGTGCTGCTTCGTCGTTCCAGTGATCTTCGCCCTCAGAAGGTCGCGCTCGGTGTGGAGCTTAATCTTGTCCTCCCCTAGTCCCCGGATGACACTGGCAACATTTTCAAACAAGGCATTCATCTTGTCCTGCAGCTTCATCCAGTCGGAGATCCGACCAATCAGGTCATCGAGCATTGCACGCATGCGCCTGTGAGAGTCCTCGCCTACCCGCCAGACATTTTCCCAGGCCACCGCGGCGTGGGAGGACATCTCTGCTGCATTCACGGCACGGCGGGACATCTCTGCTGCTTCCACGGCACGGCCGGACCAGTCTGCTGCAACGACGGCGCGGCGGGACCTCTGTGCTGCTTCGGCAGCGCGGCGGGATCTCTGTGCTGCTACGGCCGCGCGGCGGGACATGTCGGCTGCTTTCGCGGTGAGGCGGGACATCTCTCGTGCTTCCGCTTCCATGCTTGTCTCTTCCTGGTAGTAATCTCTCGACCCAGAACTCATGCGGGCCATGGCAGACGCAAGGTAACGATGATGTATGACTTGTTTGTTTTTGTGGATGAGGACTGGAGGAATGTGCAGTCATCTTGGAGTACATAGTATTTATAACTGAGTACTAATACGCTCCTAAGTGGGAAATAGTTTAGGTTTTGATTGGTGTGAACAGGTTTGCAATTAAATATAGCGTGGTAGTAATTTGGAATGTGATGGGACACATGCTCCAAATTTATTGACGGTTCTATAATTTCTAAGTGCGATACTATTCCCGGACGGCGTAACGTGGGCACGCGTTCTCGGCCGCGTACGTGGCGTTTGCAGGGTGCACCACAATAGGCGATGTCAGAACACGTCTTGTACCATCAACCGTGCGCGCTCGTTATTACCATCGCGCATGCTTCTTTTAATTAGAATGTGTGCCTGTCTAGCACACACACGTTGATCTGTCTAACTGTTTATGTTTGGTGTGGCTAATCGCAAACAGTTCATCTGTGTTAAAGTGTATGCCGTCAATCGCAGACACCTTGATCTGGCTGACCGTTTATGTTGTGTTGCCTAATCGTTGATCTGCTTGACTGTTTCTGTTGTTTTGCCTAATCACAAACAGTTAATCCGAGTGAACTGTATGCTATATATCACACACACCTTCATTTGGCTGCCCATTTCCGTTCTTCTGCCTTGTCGCAAACAGCTCATTGATCTGAACCGTATGCCCCGCATTGCACACGCAACTAAAATCTGAACCGTGTTTGATGCATCCGCCATCGCAAACGTTTTGCATCTTTTTTGACGGGTTTTTTACATCACCGTTTGCGATTAATGCATCGCACATAGTTTCGTCGAAGGGTCTTTGGTTATAGTGTCGCATTAGCAGCATCCTGCAATAGTGGACAAGCGTGACCAGAAAGTGCAACTAATGTCCGAGTGGTTTTGATAATTAATAACAACATATATATCATTGATCTAATGAACATTGATGATAGGCTTCAGAAAAAACAATGATTGGCATGGAAAGGACTAATGGATGTGGACCCCTCAAAATATCAAGGACAAAGGATTGGCTACTCCAAGACCCTTCATTTTTGGTTTAGTGATCCAAGATCACATTGAGTCCCTTAGGAAAGCCAATACTATTATGATGTATTGTTGATGAGGTTGTTGCTCAAAGTGCTTAGTGATATTGCTCAAAAAAACCTCCATCACTCTCCCAAAACACATCTATCAAAACCCTATTTCATCATTTTGGTCCCACCGATATAATCTACTCTGGACCCACCGAGATGATCATTTCATTGCCATAGCCAAAACCCTAACATTTTGGTGTGACCAAAATGGCACTCGGTACCACCTGTCTGATGCTATAGTGCATGATGGCATCGTTTACGCGATCGACGCACAAATTGGCTACATATACTGGTGGAATCTATCGTCATGTAATTGTTCTATCTCATCTCATCTTTACCTTATGAATATGACTGCCTGTTGATTGCTAGAAATTTAGAATAGATAGTATGTTTGTAACCACATCATTGCTATATGTTCCTCTCATTTCCTAGATTTTTATGACCACACATGTTATTGTTAGAGTTGATATGATAATTGGCATCTAATGATTGTTAGAATAGATATTATGAGTATAACCTCATGATTGCTATATGTTATTCTCATTTCCAAGTTTTTTATAACCATGCATGTTATTGTTAGTGTTGATATGAGAACAGTAGTAACTGCTATGGTAGAATATGAGTGGGCCCTATCATAGCTGTTTTCCTCTCATTTTTACATGATGTTTGAACCATGACATATTGCTAGAATATGAAAGCCATTGGCTTATTTTTTTAACTTGGGGTATGATTAGACCACGGCATTGCAATTCTCTGTCTATGATCAGTGTCACTGTTATAATAATCTTAATTCCACACATACTCTCAACATGATTGTATATTTTTGTCCTTTTGGTCTCCAATTTGATTTGTTGCAGCAGACGCAAATGCGCTGGCCTTCATAATTCCAGGACCTGGAAATATACAAGTCAATGGGTGGTGGTTTATCGCTCGTTCAATTGACGGCGGTCATTTGATGCTCATTCGCACGTACCAAATATATCAAACCATTTCATCAAACCACATGCTACAATGCATGGGGTGTTCGTGACTGTGATGGCTATGGCTGCTTCGTGTTCGAGAAAGATCCCAGCTCCGTTGGGCCAGGCGTATTCAACTGGAGGCGGGTTTACAGCCTCGACAACCACTCCATGTTCCTCGGGCTCAATTATCCGATCATCCAACCAATCATCAATCATATCACCGGCGATGATTACCATGCTATGCAACTTCCATTCGCAAGCGGGAACTGTGTTTACACATCGTACCATGGGTTTCATGAATCACCATATTCAGAGATTCGTCGACATAGCTTGTTGCTAGATAATCTTCAGTGTGTGAAAGGCATCAAGCTTCCAAGCGATGAATGGCTTTTTCAAACCCGACATGCGGCAATGTGGTTCATGCCAACAGCAAATATGTACTAATAATGATGATGGAATGTTGTGCAGAAACCATATATATATATATCAATTAGGCTTCAAGTGCGTACTTGTTGGTGAAAGTGTTGTCCAATGGGAATTATATTTTGTATTACTCATGTAGCCTACAAAGTCTGTCACACATCCTAACTTCGTACTCCATTTCAAAATTTGTACTAGTCCTCTATACCATATATTGCGCTACTCGTACTACTACCTTCTCCTGGTTTATTGGTCCCCTTCGTAATTTGTGTCAAATTTTGACCATAAATTTAACTAACTAAATGTTAATGCGTGTCACAAAAAATGATATCATTGGATTCGTATTTGAACATAGTTTCCAATGGTATAATTTTTGGTGACATGCAATGACATTTTGTTAGTTAAACCTATGGTTAAAATGTGACACTAAATACGACTAGTAAGTAGTACAGTAGTACTAGTATACGTCGGTCCAATTATTCATCATGTCCTCACACTGAATTGACGTGACAACACGCTGCGCGTGAGGTGACACAAGAGTCCCGGCAGCTGTTCGGTTCACCAAAGTGAGCCTCACCCCTCTCGTACTACAACAGCACTCTCGTATTCTCTACAAAATCACTCTCCCATTCTCTCCCGGTCTCCCCGCCTCCCAGCCGTAGCCTTGTTCCGATCCATTTGGTACGATCAGCGATGAGCTACTGGAGTTGCTATACTTCATTGCAAGTAGTCAAAAGGAAGGCGCTAAAAAATCGATCACAACAAGGATGCTCTTCAAGCTAGCCGAATGAAGGAAGGAACCAGCGAGGCCGCTCCTATGAGTATTCGTCTCGTCGCCCTGTATGATGATTTCGATCTTTATGGGGGTTCTCAAATCTTTAGAGTCTACATGTAGTAATGAAGCCGAGACCCCAGTTTGTTTGGGTATTGTGGACTTCAGATTTGGAGTACCACTTATCTGTCGAAATCTTTCATCATTTACTTAAGACAGTTGATTGATCATACATTGAGTACCATTTAACTGGAATTAACCGATGCAAGTCCAAGAAGGATTGGCCGGTGCTGCCGGCTGGCGTCAAGTTTGATCCCACGGATCAGGAGCTGATCGATCACCTTGAGGCCAAAGTGAGTGCTGACAGCATGAGATCTCACCCTCTTATCGATTTGTTCATACCAACCATTGACAACGAGCACGACATATGCTACACCCATCCTGAGAAACTTCCAGGTGAGACACCGATCGGCCGTCTACCTGCACAAACATATTCCTTTGTTTATATCTCTATTTTTCTTTTTATACGCAGAACTAGTGAAGCAATTACAATTTGACAGTTAATTAAAAGTGAAACAAGTGACTGCAACATGCCAAAGATGTTATGAAAATGCCAACTATGTACCCTAAAGCATGTATTCACCAATACTGCAGGTATCACACTGAGTGGCCTAAGCAAGCATTTCTTCCAGCACAACTCCAGGGCGTTCAAAAGGGGCACGCGGACGCGTCGCAAGATACAGTCGGAGTGCTGCATGCACGCGATGTGGCACAGGACTGGCAATACCTTGCCGGTGATGGTCAATGGCAGGCAGACGGGCAGCAAAAAGGTTATAGTGTTGCACACCAACAAGAAGTTCAACTAGCAGAGGACCAACTAGGTGATGCACCAGTACCACCTCGGGGACCTGGAACAAGAGAAGGAGCGGGAGCTAGTCCTGTGCAAGATTTTCTACCAGACGAACACTAGGGCCAGGACTAAAAAGATTATAAGTTAGTTTGGTATTGGTACTTGTACTACCTGGTCGTCTGCAAGTTGGTATTGTTGTTAAGGATATTTTGGTATGAACTTGTCATTTGCTTCCAACCATCATGTCGAGGGTCGACGTGGATATAAAGCTGAATCATTTGTTTCGAAACGAATTTTTAGGCACCTAATTTTTTTATGGGTAGCACAAGCACCTGTCGTTCGAATTCCCAGTTCTCCAAATTTTTACATCTTCAAAGTATGCAGGGATCCATACAGTTTCACAAGCTGATAGTTGGACGCAGCACGTCAGAACTGGGTTATGGCATGCCAAGCCTAGCTGCAAATTGTTAAAAGAGAGGAGCGATGGATTTGGGCCTTCCAGAACAATTAAGTGTCGCGGTGATACGTCTCCGTCATATCTATAATCTTTTATTGTTTCATGCCAATATTATACAACTTTTAGATACTTTTGGCAACTTTTTATATGATTTATTGGACTAACCTATTGATCCAGTGCCCAGTGCCAGTTCCTGTTTTCTGCATGTTTTTTGTATCACAGAGTATCCATATCAAACGAAGTCCAAATGCAATAAAATTTCACGGAGAATTATTTTGGAATATATGTGACTTTTGGGAGTTGGAATCACCGCAAACGGAGGCCCACACAGCCCACAAGACACCAGGGCGCGCCAGAGGCCCCTGGCGCGTGGTGGTGGGTTGTGCCCTCCTCGAACGTCGGTTGGAGCTCTACTTCGGGCGCAAGGAAGCTTATATCCAAAAAATCGTGTTAAAATCTCAGCGCAATCGAAGTTACGGATCTCCCAGAATATAAGAAACGGTTTTCGGCCAGATCAGGAGAGCGCGAAACAGAAGAGAACAGAGAGGGAGATCCAATCTCTGAGGGGCTCCCGCCCCTCCGCGTCCATGGAGGTCATGGACCAGAGGGGGGAACTCTCCTTCCATCTAGGGAGGAGGCCAAGGAAGAAGAAGAAGAAGAAGAAGAAGGAGGAGGAGGAGGGGCTCTTTCCCCCTCTCTCCCGGTGGCGCCGGAGTGCCGTCGGGGATAGGATCATGACGGCGATCTACATCAACAATCTTGCTACCGTCAACACCAACTTTCTCCCCCTCTATGCAGCGGTGTAACACCTCTTCCCCCGCTGTAATCTCTACTTAAACATGGTGCTCAACTCCATATATTATTTCCCAATGATCTATGGTTATCCTATGATGTTTGAGTAGATCCGTTTTGTCCTATGGGTTAACCGTGATCTTGGTTGGTATGATTGTATATTTCATTTAAGGTGCTGTCCTACGGTGCCCTCCGTCTCGCGCAAACGTGAGGGGGCCCCGCTGTAGGGTGTTGCAATATGTTCATGGTTCGCTTATTGTGGGTTGCGAGAGTGACAGAAACTTAAACCCGAGTAGGTAGGGTATGACGTATGGGAATAAAGAGGACTTGATACTTAATGCTATGGTTGGGTTTCACAACCTTAATGATCTTTAGTAGTAGTGGATGCTTGCTAGAGTTCCAATCATAAGTGCATATGATCCAAGTAGAGAAAGTATGTTACCTCATGCCTCTCCCTCATATAAAGTTGCAAGAATGATTACCGGTACTTGTTATTGATTGCCTAGGGACAAATAACTTTCTTGTTGACAAAAGCTCTCTACTAAAACTAACTTAGTTGTGTCTTTATCTAAACAGCCCTAGATTTTATTTACGTGCTCTTTATTATCTTGCAAACCTATCTTATCACACCTACAAAGTACTTCTAGTTTCATACTTGTTCTAGGTAAAGCGAACGTCAAGCGTGCGTAGAGGTGTATCGGTGGTCGATAGAACTTGAGGGAATATTTGTTCTACCTTTAGCTCCTCGTTTGGTTCGACACTCTTATTTATCGAACAAGGCTACAAACGACCCCCTATACTTGTGGGTTATCAAGACCTTTTTCTGGCGCCCTTGCCGGGGAGCAATAGCGTGGGGTGAATATTCTCGTGTGTGCTTGTTTGCTTTATCACTAAGTAGTTTTTATTTTCTGTTCTATGTTGTTCTCTATCTTTAGTTATGGATATGGAACACGAAACACCAAAAAAATTAGTGGTACTTGCTACTCATGGAGATGGGGAACCTCCTAAAACCCTCGATGCTCGATATGTGAAAGATATTATGCACTACTTTGACAATCCTGAGAAAACCCCATTCAACCATATAATGGGAGTAACATTGGATCAACGTGAATACTTTAGGGATTATCGCTTGACACAAAAGGGAAACTATTATGAGATCAAATTCATATGTTGCATTGGTATGCTCGGATGTTTGAGATATGATTATACTTGTTGCTCTAGGATGAATGCTCCACATCTTCCCTTTTCATGTGAATTTAATGATAATGAAACCTTGGCTTCTTATTCTAGAGGTATATATGATTACTATGATGTGGAACGAATAGAAGAATTTGTTGCTTTTAAGGGTGCTTATGAAATTGAATCTTTGTTTGAAAAGTTTGAAGATTTTGATGATTCAGTTTATAGACCTGGAAATTTTGCCATCCTTAAATATTGCTATGATAATTATAAATTCAATTCCGATATTGATGAATTTATTGAGAGAGTCTCCGCTGTCCAAGAAGAGACTAGTATTTTGCAGGAGTCTATGAAAGAAGGAATTGATGAAAGTGTGAGCTCATTGGATGAAAAAGATGATGAGGAGAGCGAAGAACAAAAGGAGGAAGAGCGGATTGATCACCCGTGCCCACCTTCTAATGAGAGTAACTCTTCAACTCATACATTGTTTAATTTCCCTTCGTTCTTACCGAAGGATGAATGCTATGATAATTGCTATGATCATGTTGATTCATTTGAAATATCCCTTTTTGATGAACATGATGCTTGCTATGCTTGCGGCCAAGATGCCAATATTAATTATGCTTATGGAGATGAACTTGCTATAGTTCCTTATATTAAGAATGAAATTGTTGCTATTGCACCCACACATGATAGTCCTATTATCTTTTTGAATTCTCCCAACTACACTATATCGGAGAAGTTTGCTCTTATTAAGGATTACATTGATGGGTTGCATTTTACTGTTGCACATGATGATTTTGATGAATATAATATGCATGTTCTTGCTGCTCCTACTTGCAATTATTATGAGAGAGGAACTATATCTCCACCTCTCTATGTTTCCAACACGGTAAAATTGCAAGAAACTGCTTATGCTATGTATTGGCCTTTACTTGATGTGCATGAATTGTTCTTGTATGACATGCCAATGCATAGGAAGAGAGTTAGACTTCGTCATTGCATGATATATGTTGCTTTGTGCTCACTACTAAATGCCAAATCATTGTTAATTAAAATTGGCTTTGATATACCTTGGGATCCGGGTGGATCCATTACTTGAGCACTTTATGCCTAGCTTAATGGCTTTAAAGAAAGCGCTGCCAGGGAGACAACCCAGAAGTTTTAGAGAGTCATTTATTTTTGTTGAGTGCTTTTATAAAGTTTAAAAACAAAAAAATAGAGGGGAACTTAAAACTTCACAAAAAGAAAAGTGAAAGTGAGAAGGATGAGCACCGTGGAAGCGGGAGCGTGCCTTGAACTTTGTTCATGCCCATGGAAACTTTGTGAATCTTGAATTGCAGAAACTTTTCAACAAAAATAATTATTATCTTGTACAAATCCATTGTATTATAAAAATAATGTGCCAATGTTTGCCTTTAGGATGTTTAAATTGCTTGTTGGTTTGTGCGGTGCAAAACAAAAACTTTGGCTGTAGTGCACGATTTTACATTTTTTACTGGAACGTCAAATGGTTCTGAAACTTTTTTCACTGTCTTTATATACAAAATTTTTAGTTTTCCTAAAATTTTCAGAATTTTTGGAGTACCAGAAGTATGGTGAATGTTCAGATTACTACAGACTGTCCTGTTTAAGACAAATTCTGTTTTTGATGCATTGTTTTGCTTGTTTTGATGAAACTATTGATTTCTATCAGTGGATTAAGCCATGAAAAGTTATATTACAGTAGCTACAATGCAAAAACAAAATATGAATTGGTTTGCAACAGTACTTAGAGTAGTGATTTGCTTTATTATACTAACGGATCATACCGAGCTTTCTGTTGAGTTTTGTGTGGATGAAGTGATCAAAGATCGAGGAGGTCTCGATATGAGGAGAAGGTGGAGAGGCAACAGCTCAAGCTTGGGGATGCCCAAGGCACCCCAAGTAAATATTCAAGGAGACTCAAGCGTCTGAGCTTGGGGATGCCCCGGAAGGCATCCCATCTTTCTTCAACAAGTATCGGTATGTTTTCGTCTTCGTTTCGTTCGCGTGACATGTGCAAACCTTGGATTGTCTTTTGCTTTTAGTTTAAATTTTTCTTTTATGCACCATGCTGGTATGAGATAGTCCATGGTTGATTTATAGAATGCTCATTGCACTTCACTTATATCTTTTGAGTGTGGCTTTATAGAATGCTTCATGTGCTTCACTTATATCATTTGAAATTTGGATTGCCTGTTTCTCTTCACATAGAAAACCGTTGTTTGAAGAATGCTCTTTTGCTTCACTTATATTTATTAGAGCATGATCTTTTGTAGAAAGAATTAAACTCTCATGCTTCACTTATATCTATTTAGAGAGTCAAAAGGAATTGGTCAATTGCATGGTTAGTCATAAAATCCTACATAAAACTTATGGATCACTAAATATGATATGTTTGATTCCTTGCAATAGTTTTGCGATATAGAGATGGAATATGTGGGAGGTACTAGTAAACGGTTGTGTTTAGTAAGAATATTGGTGTAAGGTTTGTGATTCCCGAAGCATGCACGTATAGTCTCTCGTTATGCTATGAAGTTGGAGCATGATTTATTATTGATTGTCTTCCTTATGAGTGGCGGTCGGGGACGAGCGATGGTCTTTTCCTACCAATCTATCCCCCTAGGGGCATGCGTAGTAGTACTTTGCTTCAAGGACTAATAAACTTTTGCAATAAGTATATGAGTTCTTTATGACTAATGTGAGTCCATGGATTATACGCACTCTTACCTTTCCGCAATTTGCTAGCCTCTACGTTACCGTGCATTGCCCTTTCTCACATCGAGACGTGGTGCAAACTTCGCATGTGCATCCAAACCCCGTGATATGATACACTCTTTCACACATAAGCCTTATTATATCTTCCTCAAAACAGCCACCATACCTACCTATTATGGCTTTTCCATGGCCATTCCGAGATATATTGCCATGCAGCTTCCACCACTTCCGTTTGATGACTTGAGCATTCATTATCATATTGCTTTGCATGATCACATAGCTGACATAGTAGTTGTGGCTCAGCCACCGTTCATCATTTTTCATACATGTTACGCTAGATCATTGCACATCCTGATACATTGCCAGAGGCATTCATATAGAGTCATACTTTGTCATAGGTATCGAGTTGTAATTCTTATTTCTTTTGAGTTATAAGTAAATAGAAGTGTGATGATCATCATTATTCATTTAGAGCAGTGCCCCAGTGAGGAAAGGATGATGGAGACTATGATTCTCCCACAAGTCGGGATGAGACTCCGGACAATGAGAGAAAAAGAAAGAAAAAAGAAAAAAAGAAAGAAAAAGAAAGAAAGAAAAAAAGAAAAATAAATAAATAAACAAAGAGAGAAGGGCCGTTGTTAGTATCCTTTACCACACTTGTGCTTCAAAGTAGCACCATGTTTTTTCATATGGAGAGTCTCCTATGTTGTCACTTTCATATACTAGTGGGAATTTTTCATTATAGTATTAGATGCACACCCACTTAGTTTTCATATTGAGCTTTCATACACTTATAGCTCTTAGTGCATTCGTTGCATGGCAATCCCTACTCCTCGCGTTGATATCAATTGATGGGCATCTCCATAGCCTGTTGGTTAGCCGCGTCGATGTGAGACTTCCTTACTTTTTTGTCTTCTTTATATTTACCCCTATCATCATACTCTATTCCACCCGTAGTGCTATATCCATGGCTTGCACTCATGTATTGCCTGATGGTTGAAAAAGCTGAAGCGCGTTAAAAAGTATGAACCAATTGCTCGGCTTGTCATCGGGGTTGTGCATGATAAATACTTTGTGTAAGAAGACAGAGCATGACAAGACTATATGATTTTGTAGGGATAACTTTCTTTAGCGTTGATATTTTGAAAGATATGATTGTTTATTGGGATGCCTGAGTATTGATGTCTTTATGTCAAATTATAGACTATTGCTTTGAATCACTTATGTCTTAATATTCATGCCATGATTAGATATATGATCAAGTTTATGTTAGGTAGCATTCCACATCAAAAATTATCTTTTTTATCATTTACCTGCTCGAGGACGAGTAGTAATTAAGCTTGGGGATGCTGATACGTCTCCGTCGTATCTATAATTATGATTGTTTCATGCCAATATTATACAATTTTTACATACTTTTGGCAACTTTTTATATGATTTATTGGACTAACATATTGATCCAGTGCCCAGTGCCAGTTCCTGTTTTCTGCATGTTTTTTGTATCGCGGAGTATCCATATCAAACGAACTCCAAATGCAATAAATTTCACGAAAAATTATTTTGGAATATATGTGATTTTTGGGAGTTGGAATCACCCCAAACGGAGGCCCACACAGCCCACAAGACACCAGGGCGCGCCAGAGGCCCCTGGCGCGTGGTGGTGGGTTGTGCCCTCCTCGAACGTCGGTTGGAGCTCTACTTCGGGCGCAACAAAGCTTATATCCGGAAAAATTTGTGTTAAAATCTCAGCGCAATCGAAGTTACGGATCTCCCAAAATATAAGAAATGGTTTTCGGCCAGATCAGGAGAGCGTGAAACAGAAGAGAACAGAGAGGGAGATCCAATCTCGGAGCGGCTCCCGCCCCTTCGCGGCCATGGAGGCCATGGACCAGAAGGGGAACTCTCCTCCCATCTAGGGGGGAGGCCAAGGAAGAAGAAGAAGGAGGGGGGCTCTTTCCCCCTCTCTCCTGGTGGCGCCGGAGTGCAGCCGGGCTAGGATCATGACGGCGATCTACATCAACAATCTTGCTACCATCAACACCAACTTTCTCTCCCTCTATGCAGCGGTTTAACACCTCTTCCCCCCGCTGTAATCTCTACTTAAACATGGTGCTCAACTCCATATATTATTTCCCAATGATCTATGGTTATCCTATGATGTTTGAGTAGATCCGTTTTGTCCTATGGGTTAATCATGATCTTGGTTGGTATGATTGTATATTTTATTTATGGTGCTGTCCTACGGTGCCCTCCGTCTCACACAAACGTGAGGGGCCCCGTTGTAGGGTGTTGCAATATGTTCATGGTTCGCTTATGGTGGGTTGCGAGAGTGACAGAAACTTAAACCCGAGTAGGTGGGGTATGACGTATGGGAATAAAGAGGACTTGATACTTAATGCTATGGTTGGGTTTCACAGCCTTAATGATCTTTAGTAGTAGCGGATGCTTGCTAGAGTTCCAATCATAAGTGCATATGATCCAAGTAGAGAAAGTATGTTAGCTCATGCCTCTCCCTCATATAAAGTTGCAAGAATGATTACTGGTACATGTTATCGATTGCCTAGGGACAAATAACTTTCTTGTTGACAAAAGCTCTCTACTAAAACTAACTTAGTTGTGTCTTTATCGATTACCACTAGATTTTATTTACGTGCTCTTTATTATCTTGCAAACCTATCTTATCACACCTACAAAAGTGCTTATAGTTTCATACTTGTTCTAGGTAAAGCGAATGTCAAGCGTGCGTAGAGTTGTATCGGTGGTTGATAGAACTTGAGGGAATATTTGTTCTACCTTTAGCTCCTCGTTCGGTTCGACACTCTTATTTATCGAAAAGGCTACAAATGATCCCCTATACTTGTGGGTTATCACGCGACCTCGATCGTCAAGCGCCTCCCATGGACTAAAAAAAGCCTAGTCAGTTATTATTAGTTGAAATATGTAAAATATTCCATAATGAAAAGAAATATGTAAAATGCAATGAATTTAGTCCGCTTTCACTGAAAACTGTCCGATTTGCATGAAATTCGTCAATGGAACCACAAGGCGGCTGTCGTACAGAGCCTAACCGTACGGAATCAGCAGGTCCATGGCCGTACGCAAGCAAGTGCATGCACTTGTTATCAATGGAAAAATAATTCTGACGTCTGAGACGGTGAAACCCATGAGGTTTTCAACGTAGTCAATAAACGAGAGAATTCTGCAAGTACAGACTGATATCTGGGATCCAGCAGGTATATTGTTTTTTCAGGTCGAGCAAGTTTCAACTGGGTTGTAGACTGCCCAGGCTTGGTTTTTTTTTTAATAGGCCCAGCCCATGATGACAATGGGGCACAAAGAGCCAGCAGGTATCAACTAGCCTCTGGCCCGCCAGCCTTAGTTATATTTTCTCTTAGAACATCCGCAGGCAGTTTTTTTACTGAATTAAACACACAGCTTAGTTCTATTTTCCTCTTGAAACGCCATGGCCTACTTCCGTTTTCTAATCTCTACCTATAGCTTTACTAATTCATATACATGTATTATTATATTGAAAATGCATAAAGTTCCCTTTTCATCTTTACATCCTTTTTTTCCTCCCAACGCTGATTTTTTTACCACTGGTTTTCCCTAAAACCAACTAAGTTGTCCCACGTCTTATTAGCTTACAAAATAAAACAATATTTTATTTGGCAAATCAATAAGTTCTTGAAAATAAATGTTTATCATTTCTGGATTAAAACAGTCCGGACTCCACCAAAATATGCAAAATGAGGTTGAAATTTTTTACCGTGGTCTTGGGCAGAAAATGGGATGTAATAAATTCCTTAAGAATTAGCGAATGGGCTACAAATTATTAAAAAAAATAGCAAATGGGCTCTATGTTGTCTGCCATAGATTTGGAGGCTGACTTGTGGGCCTACTAAGTTCATGCATACACAAGGTTTCTCAAAAAAGAAACTTAGTTGACTCTACCAGCGTCAGACCGTTAGATGTCAATCTAACGGCAATCGTCCTTCTTCAATTTCTGATCTTCCTGCTCCAGCCTCCCAAACCAGCGCCGGCGGAACCGCCTGCTCCCGCCTCCCGTGGCCGGCTGTGCTGCCAGGTAGGCCTCATGGCCCCACCATACTCGCATCCCTGGCTTGGCTATCCCTCTACTCACCCACACCTCCTGTTATTCTCCGGCAACGGCAGCCGCACACTGCGGCCGAACAAGTAAACCCTCGTACCCACACCGTGTGGGAAACAACTACCGAGTCTTCCTCGGCTCCGGGTCGTTCCCTTACTTGGCCTCGTCATCGTCCACTGCCTTGGTGCTCTCGTCACGGCGTGGTCAACGAACGACATCCATCGGAAGAGGACTGTACATGGAGAGCTGACAGTTGGGTCCACCGCCGCACGCAAGGAAGTGCCTCCTTTTTTGCGAGTAGTAAGTGCCTCCTTATTACGCGCAAAATAATGATTCCTCCTCCTGACAGCTGGGACCGACCGGAACGGCCTCTGTATTTCGTGAAAAAAAAATTCCCCCGCTGACAGCTCGGATCCACTAGCTATTGCGCACAAAAATAATGAATACCCCCGCTACTAGGTCGGTCCCTGTTGGGGATATTACTACTGGGTATAAATCGGCCAGGAGAGGACGGGTTACCCCAAAAATGAGTTATTTATATTTGAAGCCCATGAAGACAAGGAGTATGGCGCTTTACGAAGGCCCAGGGCCCAGAGGCGGGTTATGGCCTGTAGACATAAACCGCCATATCATATGTAACTTGTGTTGTAAGATAAGAAAGGTAGAAACCGAGCCGGACACGTTTATGAGCCGGCCTCGGGATTCTGTAAACCGCCGGGCATCAACCTGTGTATATAAAGGGACGACCCGGCGGTGGTTTAGGGACAACAAACAACAACTCGAGAGCCAGGCATAGCGGATTCGCTCCCTGGTCATCGAAACCCTAGCTATTCCACAACAACTGGATTAGGCCTTTACCTTCACGGCAAGGGGCCGAACCAGTATAAAACTCTCTGCGTCCTTTGTCCGCTTTAACCCCTTTAAGCTAACCCATCGCGATGGCTCCACAACTAAGTCCTTTCACTAGGACATCTGCCGTGACAAAGCCACGACAGTTGGCGCCCATCGTGGGGCTATCGCACGATGGTTTCGAGTTCTTAGAGGGCAGCTTCGAAGGGCTCAAGGGATACGCTGTGGGCTGGATGACTAAGAGTCGTCGCGGCAAGCTCTACATCGACGACGCAGGCTGGGGCCCCGAGGCCGGCTCAATTGAGTACGGGTACCGGGTCCCCTTCGGCAGCATTCACATTTTCATTGGCAAGATCGGCGAACCGGGCCCTGAGCCGGACATCTGCACCGACATCGTCGAAACGGCTCAGCGTGCGAGATCCGCCCGACTTCAGCCTGCCATAAAGTGTGCCTTCGTGGGAGTCATCCACGGAGCGGAATCTGAGGTTAGATCGGCATCTGGTGGTGAGACCGTCATTTACTCGGATGACGAGTCATCGACCGGAGAGACCGAGTCATTGTACCAGTTGCAAGATGGCCGGATTGGGGGCTGTTCCGATGGCGACAGTATTCTGGACCCCTTTGATCCGCCAAGCCGGGTTGCGATCTTCATGGCCGGTACACAGCCAGCGCACCTCTCTTCGACCGCAGCGGCGATGGTTTCCGGATCAGTAGCGGCGACAGCAGCCGGGGCAGGAGGCCCTGTGCGACCGTCGGCTCAGGTTTTATCTGACTTATTTGACGCTCTGGCAGTACTGCTGGCGGAAGTTAACCCGGCGAACCAGGATGAGCATAACGCGGAGATCGCGAAGGTAAAGGATCAGATAACTCAGGCCAAGGCGGACCTAGCAGCCGAGGATACCAGGATGGCTGCAGAACGGGCCGAGTTGGAGGCACAGGCTTACCAGCTTATGTTGGATCAGAGCGTGTCAAACGATGTCATGAGGAGAAGGTACCGGTCTCACCTGCCTCCGGTTTATGAGGCCAGGAATCTCTTTGACACCCCAGGAGCAGGAACCAGTAATCCGCCAGTGGTAAACCCGGTGGAGGCACCTGGAACGGGGGCGCCGATTCAGCCACGTCCAATAGATCTGCCCCGTCAGAACAACGTCCTGTCACAGCACGTCCCAACACCACCGGGTCATTACTCTAACCCATTGGATAACATTGTTGCCGCCGCTTCACGATTGGCAGCTCTCCCGATCGAAGGCGAGTCCCCAGTGGCGGTCGAGACACGACGGGCTAGGGAGCTCCTTCAGACAGCCTTGACTCAGCAGCAAGCTTATTCATACAGCCGCGAAAGGATTCATTCTACTCCCCGCCCGAGCCGGAGTTACAGCAGGTATATGGATGAACGGGCCATGTCGAGTAGTGCGCGAAATCGTAATCCGCCCCGTGGCCATAACCCGGCGGGTGGCGGTGGTGATGCTCAGGATGTGGTGGATCGTGCTAGGGCACGTCGAGAGGCCGAGTTAGCGACGCGGCATGAAGCCCGCCAGCTTACTCCGGTTCGTCCAACAACTTCGGTGGAACCAGGGGTTACCTCCAGTTCTTTGGGGATACCGTGTCTCGTCCCAGCGCTGCGCAATGTATGACTGCCCAAGGATTTCAAGGGCCCACGTAAGGTGCCGAATTACACTGCCGATTTATCCCCCGAGTCATGGGTTGAAAGCTATGAGATGGCAATGGAGATGCTGGATGTGGACGATGCAGCGTGTGCTAAATACTTCACCATGATGTTGGAGGGAACAGCTCGCACATGGTTGAAAAACCTGCCAGCTAACTCCATTGGGTCATGGGCCGAGTTAAGGGCCCGGTTTATCCAGAATTTCAAGGATACATGCAAGCAGCCCATGTCATTTGTGGACTTAGCTGCCTGTGTCCAGGAGGAAGGAGAGTCTACAACCCATTGGGTGCGCCGGGTTTCGGAGATTTTGCATTCATCAGACCGCATCAATGCTGATACAGCAGTTTTAACGTTGGAAGGCAATTGCCGGTTTGCACCTCTGAAGTTGAAGTTGGGACGGCTCAAACGTCATTGCAATGACATGGGAACACTTATGGCAGCTCTGGTGAAGTATGCCGAGTCTGATAGTACCAAGGATCCCGAGTCTGATGACGACAAGACAGGGAAGAGAAAGAAGAGCGGCAGCACCAAAGGGCAGCAACATAACCCGGCGGGTCATGGAAACAGCAGTAAGCGTAAAGCGGATAACAGTTTAGATTTTGTGGCTAACACCAACGCGCGGGATAATGGCCAGCGTCGTAAGGGTAAACCGCCCCCGTGTGGTGGAGGACCAAGTCCCAATCCGGAGCGCCTGTCTCATCTGTTAAACCAGCCTTGCCCAAAGCACGGGTCGCGGGATAAGCCGGCCACGCACCTCTGGAAGATTGTTATATTATGCGGGAGTTCAAAAATACAGATTTTTTTCGGTATGATCATGGACCGGGCGGCGGTTCAGGCCCCGGATCTCATGGGTCAGGTTACGGTGGAGGCAGTTCCGGTTCAGGTTTTCACGGTAATCAGAGCGGACATGGCAATCAAGGCAATCAGGGCAACCAAGGTGGTTATAATCATCAGGGGAGTCAGCAGCAACAGCAGCAGTCGGGTTACCAGAGCAACCCGAAGCAGTTGAACAGTGGGCAGTACCATGTCTTCACCACAAGCCTGTGCAAGCGCGATCAAAAGCTTCATAAAAGGGCAGTGAACTCCGTTGAACCGGCGGTGCCCCGTTACTTGCGCTGGTCTGAACATCCCATTGTGTGGAGTCGAGAGGATCATCCACCTCGGGTTGATAATCCAGGTCATCTGGCATTGGTGGTGGCACCTCAGGTTGGAGGATATAAGTTCACCAAGGTACTCATGGATGGAGGGAGTAGTATCAATATTCTTTATTATGAAACCTTCCATCGCATGGGGTTAACAGATAAAAATCTTAAACCGTCAAACACCGTTTTTCATGGTGTGGTACCTGGTAAATTGGCGTATCCAGTTGGTAAGATAGCTCTGGAGGTGGCTTTTGGAGATGAGCATGACTCGAGATCAGAAACATTGACTTTTGAAGTAGTAAAGATCAAGAGCCCATATCATGCCCTGTTTGGACGGCCAGCTTATGCCAAGTTCATGGCAAGGCCCTATTATGTTTATCTACAGCTCAAGATGCCGGGCCATAAGGGGACCATCACAGTACATGGGAGCCGCAAGATCGCTTTAGAATGTGAAGAAGGTGATGCGGCATATGCTGAGTCGGTTTGTGCGACAAAGGAGTTGAAGTTCTACAAAGCCAATGTTGATCCGACAGATATGACTTATTTGAAGAAACCAACTACAGAGCACGATCCGGCCTTGAAGTTTAAATCGGCTGATGAGACTAAGCTGGTTGATTTTGTTCCTGGCGATTCATCCCAGCAGTTTAGCATCAACGCTAACTTGGATCCGAAATAGGAAAGCACGCTCATCGAGTTCATCCGTGAGAACCGGGACATCTTTGCATGGAAACCCTCCGACATGCCAGGTGTACCGAGGGAACTCGCTGAGCACACTCTTAATGTTGATCCCAAGTTTAAACCGGTCAAGCAGTTTTTCCGCCGCTTCAATGAACAAAGGCGCAAGGCTATTGGTGAGGAGGTAGCCAGGCTCTTAGCGGCTGGGTTTATCGTCGAAGTATTTCATCCTGAGTGGTTGGCTAATCCGGTGCTGGTACTTAAGAAGAACGGCACTTGGCGTATGTGTGTGGATTACACAGATTTGAACAAGGCTTGTCCAGCAGATCCTTTTGCTCTCCCTCGTATTGATCAGATCATTGATGCTACGGCGGGTTGTGAGCGTTTGAGCTTTCTGGATGCATACTCTGGTTACCATCAGATTAAAATGGCAGTTAAGGACCAGGAGAAGACAGCTTTTATAACTCCCTTTGGAGCCTTCTGCTATGTGTCTATGCCTTTTGGGCTCAAGAGTGCCCAGGCGACTTATCAGCGCTGTGTGCAGAATTGTCTTCATAATCAGATCGGCCGCAATGTTCATGCTTATGTGGATGATATTGTGGTGAAATCCAGAAAGGAGGAGACATTGATAGATGACTTGAAGGAGACCTTCGATAACCTCCGGGTTTATAAAATGATGCTTAATCCGGCCAAGTGTGTTTTTGGTGTACCAGCAGGCAAACTCTTGGGCTTTCTGGTGTCTAACAGGGGCATTGAAGCTAATCCGGAGAAAATCAAGGCTATAACTTCTTTGGCTAAACCGAAGTGTATCAATGATGTTCAACGCCTGGCAGGCCGGATTGCAGCCTTGAGCCGGTTTATCAGTCGCCTTGGGGAGAAGGCAATCCCTTTATATCAGATGCTGAAGAAGACGGATGACTTCGTCTGGAGTGACGCCGCCAATGAAGCGTTTGAGGACTTAAAGCGGCAGCTGGCCGAGCCGCCGGTCCTTGCTGCTCCTGTTGATAAAGAGCCCTTGTTGTTATATGTGGCTGCTAATGCCCGGGCTGTTAGCGTGGCTATTGTGGTGGAGCGCAAGGAGGCTGGAAAGGAGTATCCGGTTCAACGGCCGGTTTATTATATTAGTGAAGTACTTATTGAGTCCAAGCAGAGATACCCACATTGGCAGAAGCTGGTGTACGGAGTTTTCATGGCGAGCCGGAAGCTTAAGCAATATTTCCAGGGCCATCCCATCACTGTGGTCAGTTCTGCTCCTTTGGGGGATATAATCCAGAACAGGGAAGCAACTGGCCGGGTTGCCAAGTGGGCTATTGAGCTTGGGCCTCACGGGTTAAAATATATGCCCCGGACGGCGATCAAATCTCAGGCACTTGTGGATTTCATCAATGACTGGGCAGAATTACAGGCGCCAGAAGAGAAGTCGGATCATACTTATTGGACTATTCATTTCGATGGGTCCAGGCAATTGGAGGGCTCGGGGGCTGGAGTCGTGCTAACTTCCCCACGAGGTGATAAGTTTTGTTATGTTCTCCGTTTAATGTTCCCTTGCACTAACAATGCAGCTGAATATGAGGCTTTACTCCACGGTCTTCGGATGGCTAAGGAGATGAATTTGAGCCGGGTTAAGTGCTTCGGTGACTCGGACCTAGTGGCTCAACAAGTGTCTGGTACTTGGGATTCCAAGGATCCGCTCATGGCAGCATATCGTCGAGAGGTGGATATTGTTGCAGGTCACTTCAAAGGCTATCAGGTTGATCATGTGGACCGGCGGAAGAATGAAGCGGCGGACGCTTTAAGCCGTTTGGGTTCCCAGCGTAAACCGGTTCCACCCAACGTCTTTCTGGATGTGCTGCATAATCCGTCGGTTAAACTCCCCACAGAGGAGGATCTGGCTGTTCCTGATCCGGAGGCTCAATTGGTGGCAGCGCTTCATATCATCCCAGATTGGACGGTCCCATATTTGGCGTATATGAACCGGGGCGAGTTACCGGAGGATGAAACCTTGGCCAGGCAGATAATCCGGCGGTCCAAGTCCATGACTATTATCAATGGAGAATTACATCATTGCAGTGTGACAGGGGCGATTCAGCGTTGCGTGTCTCCTGAAGAAGGCCGCGAGATTCTGCGTGAGATCCACGAAGGGGATTGTGGTCATCACGCCGGTTCAAAGTCCCTGGTGGCTAAAGCCTTTCGTCATGGCTTCTATTGGCTGACGGCTCATGCTGATGCGGAGGACTTGGTGAAAAAGTGTGACGGTTGTCAGAAATTTTCACGCCGAGCTCATGTTCCAGCTCAAGAATTGAGGATGATTCCAATCACTTGGCCGTTTGCAACTTGGGGGCTGGATATGGTTGGGCCCTTTAAGAGATCCAAGGACAAGAAGACCCACCTTTTGGTGGCGGTTGATAAGTTCACTAAGTGGGTGGAGGCAGAGCCAGTCAGTAAGTGTGATGCAACTACGGCGGTTCAATTCATCAAGGTGATTTTCCGGTTTGGCTTTCCACACAGCATTATAACTGATAATGGTACCAATCTGTCCAAAGGTGCTATGAAAGAGTTTTGTCAACGTGAGCATATCCGGCTTGACGTATCATCGATGGCTCACCCCCAATCTAATGGTCAAGCGGAGAGAGCCAATCAAGAGATCTTGAGAGGCATCAAGCCCCAGCTTATGGTTCCTTTGCAACGGACGCCGGGTTGTTGGGTGGAGGAGTTACCTTCTGTGTTATGGAGCATCAATACCACACCCAACAGATCTACGGGCTACATGCCTTTTTTCATGGTTTACGGAGCAGAGGCGGTTCTCCCTAGTGACATCCGTCATGACTCGCCTCGTGTGGCGGCTTATGTCGAAGCTGATAATGAGAAGGCGCGATAGGAAGCACTTGACCTGTTAGATGAGGAGCGTGACATTGCAGCAGCCCGTTCGGCGTTTTATCAGCAAGATCTGCGTCATTATCACAGCCGCCGGGTTAGAACCAGAACTTTTCAAGAAGGCGATCTGGTGCTCCGACTCATCCAGGATCAGACTGATATGCACAAGTTATCCCCGCCTTGGGAAGGGCCCTTTGTGGTCACCAAGAATCTGCATAACGGGTCATACTACCTTATAGATGTTTGAGAGCACAAAGACTCACGTAAATCGGAGGAGGAGACCCACCGGCCGTGGAATATCGCTCATCTTCGGCCTTATTATACTTGAGCCACAGGCTCTGCTTATGTACATAGTTATGACAATGTATATATTATGATCAATATAATAAACCGGAGCCTCACCTAAAGCGGGGTATCTGTTGTTTTTCTTACATCATGTGTGGTTACATGGGGGCTTCTGTTCATAAAGCGGAGTCCGGTTTACCCCTTGATTCAGCTTATAAAGCTTTATATCAAAATCACTTGGGGGTTGGTCATATTCGAACCATAGCTACACCTCTTGATCGACGCAAGGCCACCAGGAAAATCACTTGGGGGCTTGGTCGTAGTCGAACCATAGCTACACCTCTTGATCGGCTCAAGGCCAAAAGAAAATTACTTAGGGGCCAAAGAGAGTGTTGCAAAGGCACAACTCAAACATAGGCACCCACTGAGCACAGCTCAAAATATTGCTTGGGGATTCTTTGCTTCGCAATGAACAAAGAATCTACACTTGTAATAGGCTATCAAGCCACGGCTTGGAAGCCTGGTGTATTCACCTAAAACCCCGGGTTATCCTGCCTTTTTAAGTAAGCCACTCCGTCCAGGCAAACCTGGTATGACCCGCCGAACTTTTGACAAGTCAATCTCATAGACCCTGAACTTGTCAAAGTTAAAATGACGATTGGTTAAAGATTGAGGTCCATCTTAAAAGGCTTTGTAAAATGGTTTAACTCAGCGGCCTGGCAGCCCATGAAAAGCCTCGATTTGGGGCCTGGCAGCCCTTGAAAAGCCTCGACTACAAGTTTTTATATGCTTTTATTTGCCAAGTTATTTCTCTTTCGATGGAATTTATAATATTTTTTGATAGACCGGCGTTTATTGACCCGGCTTGACTTTCAGCTACAAAAGTTGTCAGTATATAATCAATTATAATCCGGAGTTTATTAACCCGGCCTGGTTTCGACTATAAGTCGCCAGTATTATATATGGTTAATCCGGTGTTTATCACAACCCGGTACGGTTTTATCATAAACCGGCACAATATGGAAGGAGTTATAGTACTCATGATTGGGGTTATCGCCCTTACTGCAAAAACTCGGTAAACCAACGAGGTGATTCAGTATCATAGGTACTATTTATTTTCATATTTGATTATCTTCTTTCAGCCTTGGTTATAAACCCTGGCTGTATATCTGGGCATCATGACCCGTCCGGCGGTAAACTGCCAGGACACTTTCAAACTTCATGTACGCAGGAAAAGCTGGGATACATTGCTATGGATTATGAACATAATATATCTTCAGCATGGCGGATTAATAGTGTCAGGCAATATAAATATGCGCGACGGCATAGCAGACCAAAAAGTTTGAACTAGCCTATTACAAGGCGCTCTTAATGCCCAAAAGAATAATTGTTTTCAGCAAGTGTAGCAGCACGAAGATGATTAAACCGGCCTCCGAATCATGACTCGTCACCAGGCTGACCTGACGGCTGTGGATCATCTTGCACCGGTTCATCCTCTTCTTCTCTACCCAGTGGCTGGAAGTCAACGGTTGCCCAATCGATCCCAGTTAGGGCTTGGAATACATCTTCATCGCTTATAAGTGTGGACGGTTCAACGTCAGGGGCATAGGTGTGCTTACGGATTGGTGGGATGAGATTTTGAGCCTCAGGATTTGGTGCAGCAACCCGTTTGTTTTTGACGTCATAACTCGCCTGATAGTATGAAAGGTCAGCTTCTTCAGCCAATTGGCAGGCCAGTGGACGCATCTCCCTGGTTATGACTCGGAGAGCATCATTGTCAAACTCTGATCCGTCCTCCTTTAAGCTCGGAAAGCCCTTACCCACATCCACCGGATCAAGATCAGGCACCCATGCTTTCGCCCGGGTTAGTGCAGTCAGAGCACCTGCCCTTGCAGCCGATCTTTTGAGTTCTTCAACCCGGGCAGGCAGCATTGACAACCTTTCTAAAGTTTCTTTGATCAAGGTTGGGGGCGGCTTGTTATGAGAAGCAGTGCATATGACCCGTTGCGCGCCGGTATATAACTACTCTATAAGGGTATAGGCAGCCTTCAGTTTCTTCTGTATGTCAGAGCCCAGATGACTAATGCGAGTTCCTGCATCATTGTGAACATCAGTAAACCGACACTGTATGGGATGATATGATGAAAAATTTAAAGCAAGGATATTTACCAAACACAGCAGCAGTCATGGCATGTATTTGCCGCTTCACACCAGTCAGCTCGTCTACCACCGGTTTAAGAGCTGCTTCTGCGTCCTCGGCTCTTTTTTGCAATGCGGATTTTTCTATGTCCCAATCCGCCCGCTCCTTGTTGAAACCCTCCTTCAGCTTTTCCATGGCGGCTAAGGCACTGGTCAGTTCATCTTTGGCTTTGGAGGTTTCTGCTTGCTGGGACTTGATGTTTTCTTGCAGATCAGCGGCTTGAGTTTCCTTTTTGCTCAGCTCAGCATATAAGAGACAGACATATCATGAGTTGACAGTACATATTTGAAGTACCAAGCACATAACAAGTTATGCACCTGATACTTGGGGGCTAATGCCTATTTGCTCGTTATCAGAAGTTTCTACAAGTCCCAAGCACAATACAAGTATTACTCTTGGCACTTGGGGGCTAATGTGTGTTTGCTCAAAGTAAGATTAGGAGTATTCTTCTAAAAAGTCTCGGTTCATGTTCATAAGTTAAACCGGCCCTTGGGGACTACACCAGCGAAAGTTATAGTATTATAATTCTAAAGTACCGGTTCATCTTTAAAAGATAACCCGGCCCTTGGAGGCTAAGCATGCAAAGTTGAGATATTACAAAGTCCCGGTTTAGATTGATATCATAAACCGTCACTTGGGGGCTACTGGAGTTGATATTTGGAATTGGATATAAGAGAGAAACAGTTATGCAGAGTTAAGCACTAGTTACCTCATATCGCTCTTTCATCAAGTTTACTAAGCCAGCTTCATAGTCGCGGCTTGTGTATAGACGGCTCAAGAAGCCAGAGTGAATGTCTTGGGCGTTGAGATGGGCATAGCTTGACAAGTCTATGTTCCACTTGCCTTTGCCCATAGCAGAAAGTTCATCCTTGGCACTATGCTTGGATAAAGCGACAGGATTGCCAGGAGCAGTGTGGCCAAAGCCAGTAATCATGATGTCATCTTCCTTGTCACCAGCAGCCTTCACTGGAGTTGACGGTTTATCAGTAGCCTTAGCTGGACTTGCCGGTCTATCAGTGTCTCGGACCGGGCTTGTCGGTTTATCGGACTGGCCTGATGGTGCAACTTCTACTTGTTCAACAACGAAGTCATAATCTTGTGGTGGCGGATCATCAAGCAGAGCGTCAGCATTTGTTTCTACCGGATTTGGAGTTTTTTCCGGTTCAATAGTGATATTATCGTTAGACGGTTTATTTAGCCGAGCCTTCTTGTTGGGTCTAGGCTTGGCACTGAGAAGAACAAACATAAAGGTCAACACATCAGGTGAATATAAGATATCAAGGATAAAGTTAAAAACATAACTCACCCAGGAACTGTCTTGAGGGGTGGAAGTTGTGTGGCCGTTGACTCGCCAGAGGATGAGTGAGGTGTGCCCTGATAATTTGAATCAGACGGATTAAGAGGTTGTCGGAAACAACCCGCCTTGGGGCAAGAAGTATCAGGAATGTAAGAGACCTCGGATCGGCGTTTCCGGACTGGAGTGTTCGGTAAACCGGCGGAGGTAACTACCTGGCCGCTGTGCCGGGTTGTGCGGCAAGCTTCGTGTTGCTGCGTTTTCAAAAGAAAGTTTGGGTCCAAGTGAGCAAGGGGGTGAGAAAATTTTACTTTCCGGTTTGCTCTACGGTTTTCGGTGTTGGCAGAGGATCTGAACCGGAGGAAAGAATAATTACCTCTACATCATCAGCTTGGCTGCCTTCAGCGTCGTCCTGATAATAGTCATTGTCAATGAGGTGTATGAAAAATGAACCAAGAGAGTCAAGTTCTACCTCAGAGTCCGGATTAGCCAAGTCAGCATCAGCATTTGGTTCGGAAGACTCAGTGGTCCTCTTCTTGGCAGGTTTTTTAATAACCTTGGTCTTGGGGCGAGGTGTCTTGGCCGGTTTATCCTGGGATTTCTTCTTCCAGAACGGATCATCGCCCTGTCAAAGATGGACAAAATTTTGAGAGAGTATTTAAAAAGGAGCAAGCTAAAACAAAAAAGTTGTGATTCTTACAGTTGGCGGTTTATTGGAAACGCAGAAAGGACTTAACCCGGTCTGGCTACAGACAGCTTCCGGTTCATTCAATATTTTCTTGACAGCCTCAGTAACTTCAGCTTCTGTTAGCTGAATGTCGATATGTCGTTGAGGGTCTTTTAAATCCCCTGTGTACTCACACATTAAACCGGGGCGCCGGCTTAAAGGCAGAACGCTCCAAGATATCCAGCAGCGAACAAAGTCAACACCTGTTAAACCGTTTGCCATAAAGGCTCTGAGCTTTGACAGTTGTGGTGCATAGTTGGACCGTTCCTTGGCAGTCAGCCTCTGAGGAAATGGATGAGTGTTGCTAAGCCGGTGAGGACGGTAACCCGGCAGAGGATTCTCATCAGTTGGAGACGTGTCTCGGCAATAAAACCAAGTTTGATTCCAGTCCTTGGGGTGACTATGAAGCTTGGCGTGAGGGAAGCTGACATCTTTCCTCTTCTGAATTGCCATTCCACCAAGTTCAGTATTGGGCCCATCTGTAAACTCAGTACGGCGGTTCAAGTAGAAAAAGTCTCTGAACAGCTCAACTGTGGGCTCCTCTTGAAGATAGACCTCACAAAATACTTGGAAATTGCAAATATTGGACACAGAGTTTGGTCCAATATCTTGAGGGTGGAGTTGGAAGCTGGCAAGCACATCTCGGAAAAATTTTGAACCGGGAGGGCTAAAGCCTCGACCCAGATGGTCAGCGAACACGACTACTTCTCCGTCCTTGGGTTCAGGAGGATTTTTCCGGACCAGGGGCCCTCCAGTGGATGACTTCTTTCTTTGCTAAAGCGCCGGTTGCGACACATCTGTCTAGTTGTTCTTCAGTAACCCGGGAAGGAACCCAGTTGCACTCGTAAACTTGTTTGGCCATTTCAATGGAAAGCTGAAACATGGTTATTGCCGGTTTAAGATTTATAATGGACAAGTATAAAGCGACGCAAGATCAGAAGAAGACAGAGGTATATACACATTGTTAAACCGGAGTCAGACATTGGAGAAGGTACAAAGATAAAACGGCTTGGCGGTTTAACAGGGGACTAATGGTACCTACCGGATCATCATTTTTCTAAAAAATTAAACCGCCTACTTTGGTATAGAAGGTACAGGTCTAAGATGCCTAAGTGAGGGAAAAACAAGTTTCACAGATTGACATGGTAATTTCAGATCTGCAGCGTGTTGGTAAATCAAAATATATTCCGACCTAAAGCGCAGGTGCTTAAGCAGTTTAACAGATCCAGATGAGTTTTTTCTACACAAAGCAGATGATCTAAGGATAAAAAGGGGATTATAACTACAACTGTGTAAGAAAGTGGCAGATCTGAGGTCATCATTTACGCTATGAAGAAGAACAGGGAAGAACAGTTTCAAGCCTCGAGGAACACCGAAACCCTAATGATAGATCTAGAGCAAGGGAAAGGAAAACTTACTAATGTTGACAGAGCAGCGGAGGAGCGCCGCATTTCTCTGGTGCGTTCAGGTTGATGCAGCGGCCGGAGTTGAGGTCGAGGGCGGAGCTTGACAACGACGGCTGCGCGTGAGGGTTAGGTCGGCTCGAGGAGGAAGAAGAAGCAAAGAGGCACGGGGGGAAATGGAAAGGACCCCTGGTCCTATTTATAAAGGCAAAGGGATAAGTGACAGGCGCGAAAATCAAGGAGCCCAAAAGTTGGATATGTGGCAGAGCTGTCGCCTCAATTGTCGGAGGCTCATTAATGAAGGTGAGCTATATGCAATCTTTAATAACAGGTGACATCATGGAGGTTTATCATGATCCTAGAAGATGACGTCATGGCGGTTTACAAGATTTATGTGAAGGTGATGAAGGAAGAATTTTTCTCAAGTGTTGAAGATTGACATGAACCAGTTCAAATCAATCTGGGGCCTAATGTTGGGGATATTACTACTGGGTATAAACCGGCCAGGAGAGGCCGGGTTACCCCCAAAATGAGTTATTTATATTTGAAGCCCATGAAGACAAGGAGTATGGCGCTTTACGAAGGCCCAGGGCCCGGAGGCGGGTTATGGCCTGTAGACATAAACCGCCATATCATATGTAACTTGTGTTGTAAGATAAGAAAGGTAGAAACTGAGCCGGACACGTTTATGAACCGGCCTCGGGATTCTGTAAACCGCCGGGTGTCAACCTGTGTATATAAAGGGACGACCCGACGGCGGTTTAGGGACAACAAACAACAACTCGAGAGCCAGGCAGAGCGGATTCGCTCCCTGGTCATTGAAACCCTAGCAATTCCACAACAACTGGATTAGGCCTTTACCTTCACCGCAAGGGGCCGAACCAGTATAAAACTCTATGCGTCCTTTGTCCGCTTTAACCCCTTTAAGCTAACCCGTCGCGATGGCTCCAAGACTAAGTCCTTTCACTAGGACATCTGCCGTGCAAAGCCACGACAGTCCCACCATATTTGGAGGTTGACTTGTGGGCCTACTAAGTTAACGCGGTCGCAGGGCTTTGTCAACTTAGTCAATATAAATGATTCTAGCCGCGGTGACCATACGATGTCCATCCAATAGTCGTCGTGCTTCTTCGACCTCTGGTCTTCTTGCTCCAGCCGCCCAAACCAGCGTCGGCCGTGCCGCCTGCTCCTGCCTCCCATGGCCAGCTGTGCTGCCACGCAGGCTGCACCACCCCACCCTAGTCCCACCGCTGGCCAGGCCTTCCATCTACTCACCCACACCCCCTGTTATTCTCCGGCGACGGCAGCCTCAGACCGCAGTCGAACCAATCAACCCTCGTACTCCCCTCCGCGTGGGCATCCGCTGTTGTGTATTCCCCGGCTCCAAGTCGTTCCCTTCCTAGGTCGCGCCGTCGTCCACCACCTTGGTGCTCTCGGGCGGTACGGCATCATCAACACGGTCAACGAATGACAGCCATCGGAAGAGGACTATAAGTGGAGAGGCTGGCAGTTGGGTCCATGGCCGCACGCAAGGAAGTGCCTCCTTATTATGCCCAAAATAATGATTCCTCCACCCAGCTTTATCTTTGCATGGAAGTGATACGTATCTATCATTTTTTATTGTTCCATGCTATTATATTATCTGTTTTGGATGTTTAATGGGCTTTAATATGCTCTTTTATATTATTTTTCGGACTAACCTACTAACCGGACGCCCAGTGCCAAATTCTGTTTTTTTTCATATTTTAGTGTTTCGCAGAAAAGGAATATCAAACGGAATCCAAATGGAATGAAACCTTCGCGATGATCTTTCTTGGACCGAAAGCAAACCAGAAGACTTGGAGATGAAGTCGGAGACGGAACAAGGCGGCCACGAGGCAGGAGGGCGCGCCTAGGGGGGCAGGCGCGCCCCCACCCTCGTGGGCCCCTCGTAGCTCCACCGACGTACTTCTTTCCCCTATATATACTCTTATACCCTAAAAACATCAGGGGAGCCACGAAACCACTTTTCCACCGCCGCAACCTTCTGTACCCATGAGATCCCATCTTGGGTTCTTTTCCGGTGATCTGCCGGAGGGGGAATCGATCATGGAGGGCTTCTACATCAACACCATAGCCTCTCCGATGAAGCGTGAGTAGTTTACCACAAACCTTCGGGTCCATAGTTATTAGCTAGATGGCTTCTTCTCTCTCTTTGATTCTCAATACAAAGTTCTCCTTGATGTTCTTGGAGATCTAATCGATGTAATACTCTTTTGCGGTGTGTTTGCCGAGATCCGATGAATTGTGGATTTATGAACTTGATTATCTATGAAATTATTTGGTTCTTCTCTGAATTCTTATATGCATGATTTGATATCTTTGCAAGTCTCTTCGAATTATCGGTTTAGTTTGGCCTACTAGATTGATCTTTCTTGCAATGGGAGAAGTGCTTAGCTTTGGGTTCAATCTTGCGGTGTCCTTTCCCAGTGACAGTAGGGGCAGCAAGGCACGTATTTTATTGTTGCCATCAGGGATAGAAAGATGCGGTTTATATCATATTGCTTGAGTTTATCCCTCTACATCATGTCGTCTTGCCTAATGCGTTACTCTGTTCTTATGACCATAATACTCTAGATGCATGCTGGATAGCGGTCGATGTGTGGAGTAATAGTAGTAGATGCAGAATCATTTCGGTCTACTTGACATGGACGTGATGCCTATATTCATAATCATTGCCTTAGATAACTTCATAATTATGCGCTTTTGTATCAATTGCTCGGCCGTAATTTGTTCACCCACCGTAATACATGCTATCTTGAGAGAAGCCACTAGTGAAACCTATGGCCCCCGAGTCTCTTTCTTATTATATTGCATATCTTTTAGTTACATCGCATCTCATTTACTATTTTGCAATCTTTACTTTCCAATCTATACAACAAAAATACCAAAAATATTTACTTTACTATTTTTATTGGATCTCACTTTGGCGAGTGGCCGTGAAGGGATTGACAACCCCTTTATCGCGTTGGTTTTCAAGGTTCTTGATTGTTGTGCAGGTACTAGGTGACTTGTGCATTGTCTCCTACTGGATTGATACCTTGGTTCTAAAAAACTGAGGAAAATACTTACGCTACTTTGCTGCATCACCCTTTCCTCTTCGAGGGAAAACCAACGCATGCTCAAGAGGTAGCAAGAAGGATTTCTGGCGCCGTTGCCGGGGAGATCTACGCCAAGTCAAGACATACCAAGTACCCATCATAAACTCTTCTCCCTCGCATTACATTATTTGCCATTCGCCTCTCGTTTTCCTCTCCCCCACTCCTAAAATGATTTTCGAAAACCTTTGCCTTTTCTTCGCCCTTTTCCGTTCGTCTTTTTTTCGCTTGCTTCTTGTGTGTCCGTTCTTAGTGCGGTTGGTTGCCATCATGTCTGAAACTGGGGAGGTTATTGTTGTAAAAGATAGTAGTAACAATGGGGGAAACTTTGATGCTTCTGATAATCCTCGTGAAGAACCTACTATTTTACACACTAAAAAGTTTTGGATTGGTAGCGGTAATATTATTGGAAGAGGAGTTATTCAAGATTTCTTTACTTGTGCCGATGCTTTGCCCACTATGGGTGGGTCTATTCTTCATAGAACTAGTAGTCTTGCTGATGCTACATCTTTGCTCGTAGTTGAACTTGAAAGACAATTTATCCACATGCATTCTTGTATACAAAGGATTTTTCTAGAATTTTCCAACATTGAGCATTCTTCTGTTAAGCGAGCGGCTACCATCTTTTTAGCACATGAGTTCAGATTTATAATAAGAGAGGCCAATGAAATTTTAGCGCATTATAGGGTGGATGCTGGTCATCCTCCCATAGAAGCCATTATTTTTAATCAAGAAGACATAATGCGTTTACGATCTTTAGATCGTGTTGCTTATAATGAAAACCTTAGAAAAAAAAGGTTCCTACCGATGTTATAGTTGACAGGATTTCTGAACTTAATGATGATTTTGCTATTCAGAACAATGGGTTAGGTTTTTCTCTTGAACAAAGGCTCATGACTTTTTGCCAAAAGAATGCTTATAATGATGAATTAGTTGTGCAATATGAGGGGCCAAAGGAGGAACCAATACCTCCCGAGCTTGATCTTGGGGACTTTTGTCCCATTAAATTTAGCCCTTTTGATTACTTTTGTCTGTCACAAAGAAAACTTGCTGCTGAACGTAGGGAATATGAGATGAGTTTTCGCAATTTGCCTTATCATAATTATGACAATACCAAGATCTATTCTTGCTTTTATGCCTAGCTAGGGGCGTTAAACGATAGCGCTTGTTGGGAGGCAACCCAATTTTATTTTTGTTCTTTACTTTTTGTTCCAGTTTAGTAATAAATAATTCATCTAGCCTCTCTTTAGATGTGGTTTTATATTTTAATTACTGTTTGTGAGAAGTAGAACCAATAGGATCTTCTTGGGTGATAGTTGTTTGATCTTGCTAAAAAGACAGAAACTTTGTGCTCACGAAAATAATTGTTAAAATTCACCAGAACGTGATAAAATACTAATTATTTTTGCAGTAGATCAATATACAAATTATCCAGGTTGTCCTAGTTTTCAGAATTTTTG
The DNA here is from genome assembly GCF_018294505.1 of Triticum aestivum. Taxonomy (NCBI): domain Eukaryota; kingdom Viridiplantae; phylum Streptophyta; class Magnoliopsida; order Poales; family Poaceae; genus Triticum; species Triticum aestivum. The sequence goes on from NC_057799.1 coordinate 198,161,790, forward strand.
GAGTTCCAGAAGTATTCAAACAAATCAGGTTGCTACAGACTGTTCTGTTTTGACAGATTCTGTTTTTCGTGTATTGTTTGCTTATTTTGATGAATCTATGAGTAGTATCGGGGGGTATTGATGACCCACAAGTATGGGGGATCTATCGTAGTCCTTTCGATAAATAAGAGTGTCGAACCCAACGAGGAGCAGAAGGAAATGATAAGCGGTTTTCAGCAAGGTATTCTCTGCAAGCACTGAAATTATAGGTAACAGATAGTTTTGTGATAAGATAATTTGTAATGAGCAACAAGTAACAAAAGTAAATAAAGTGCAGCAAGGTGGCCCAATCCTTTTTGTAGCAAAGGAAAAGCCTGAACAATTTCTTATATAGAGAAAAGCGCTCCCGAGGACACATGGGAATTATCGTCAAGCTAGTTTTCATCACGTTCATATGATTCGCGTTCGGTACTTTGATAATTTGATATGTGGGTGGACCAGTGCTTGGGTGCTGTTCTTACTTGGATAAGCATCCCACTTATGATTAACCCCTATTGCAAGCATCCGCAACTACAAAGAAGTATTAAGGTAAACCTAACCATAGCATGAAACATATGGATCCAAATCAGCGCCTTACGAAGCAACGCATAAACTAGGGTTTAAGCTTCTGTCACTCTAGCAACCCATCATCTACTTATTACTTCCCAATGCCTTCCTCTAGGCCCAAAAAATGGTGAAGTGTCATGTAGTCGACGTTCACATAACACCACTAGAGGAGAGACAACATACATCTCATCAAAATATCGAACGAATACCAAATTCACATGACTACTAATAGAAAGACTTCTCCCATGTCCTCAGGAACAAACGTAACTACTCACAAAGAATATTCATGTTCATAATCAGAGGAGTATTAATATGCATATATGATCTGAACATATGATCTTCCACCAAATAAACCAACTAGCATCAACTACAAGGAGTAATCAACACTACTAGCAACCTACAAGTACCAATCCCAGACTTAGAGACAAGAATTGGATACAAGAGATGAACTAGGGTTTGAGAGGAGATGGTGTTGGTGAAGATGTTAATGGAGATTGGCCCCCTCCTGATGAGAGGAGCGTTGGTGATGACGATAGCAATGATTTCCCCCTCCCAGAGGGAAGTTTCCCCGGCTGAACAGCTCCGCCAGAGCCCTAGATTGGTTCCGCCAAGGTTCCGCCTCGTGGCGGCGGAGTCTCGTCCCGAAAGCTTGCTTATGATTTTTCCTTGGACGAAAGACTTCATATAGCAGAAGATGGGCACCGGAGGGCCACCAGGGGGCCCACGAGGCAGGGGGCACGCCCAGGGGGGTAGGGCGCGCCCCCCACCCTCATGCCCAGGGTGTGGGTCCCCTCTGGTATTTTCTTCGCTCAGTATTTTTTATTATTTCCAAAAATAACTTCCGTGGAGTTTCAGGACTTTTGGAAATGTGCAGAATAGGTCTCTAATATTTGCTCCTTTTCCAGCCCAGAATTCCAGCTGCCGGTATTCTCCCTCTTTATGTAAACCTTGTAAAATAAGAGAGAATAGGCATAAGTATTGTGACATAATGTGTAATAACAGCCCATAATGCAATAAACATCGATATAAAAGCATGATGCAAAATGGACGTATCAACTACCCCAAGCATAGACCTCGCTTGTCCTCAAGCGGAAGCCGATAACGATAAATATGTCCACATGTTTAGAGGTAGAGGTGTCGATAAAATAAAATACGGACATGAGGGCATCATGATCATTCTTATAACAACAACATATATGGATACTGCCATATGATTTCTTATGCTCAAGTAATAATCTATTCACAAAGTCAAGTATGAATCAGAAACTTTATTGAGAACTAACAAACTATAATCTCAGTCATCAAAGCAATTGCAATTTATCATAACATCGGAAAGAGTCTATGTAAGAGCTTTTCAGCAAGTCCACATATTCAACTATCATTTAGTCTTTCACAATTGCTAACACTCACGCAATACTTGTGGTTACGGAGTTTTAAATCGGACACAGAGAAAGATAGGGGCTTATAGTTTCGCCTCCCAACTTTTTACCTCAAGGGTAATGTCAACAATAATAGTTCATGCTAACTTACATCCAATTAGATATATGTATCAGGATCTTTCCAACACATTGTGCTTGCCAAAGGATAAAATGTAAAAAGGAAAGGCGAAAATCACCATGACTCTTGCATAAGGGTAAGACATAAAAATAAAAGATAGGCCCTTGGCAGAGGGAAGCGGAGGTTGCCATGCGCTTTCAGGGTTGGATGCACAAAATCTTAATGCGAATGAACGTCATTATATTGCCACTTGTGATATGGACCTTTATTATGCAGTCTGTCGCTTTTATTTCTTCCACATCACAAGATCGTCTAAATCTTATTTCCTCCACACTAATCAATCATACATATTTAGCGAGCAATTTTTATTGCTTGCACCGATGACAACTTACTTGAAGGATCTTACTCAATCCATAGGTAGATATGGTGGACTCTCATGGCAAAACTGGGTTTAAGGGAATTTGGAAGCACAAGTAGTATCTCTACTTGGTGCAAAGAATTTGGCTAGCATGAGGGAGAAAGGCAAGCTCAACATGTTGGATGATCCATGACAATATACTTTATTTCAGATATAAGAAAACATAACCCATTACGTTGTCTTCCTTGTCCAACATCAACTCTTTAGCATGTCATACTTTAATGAGTGCTCACAATCATAAAAGATGTCCAAGATAGTATATTTATATGTGAAACCTCTCTTTCTTTATTACTTCCTATTAATTGCAACGATGACCAAAGCTATGTTTGTCAACTCTCAACAACTTTTAATCATCATACTCTTTCTATGTGAAGTCATTACTCTCCATAAGATCAATATGATCTCCCCCTTTTTTATTTTTTTCTCTTTATTTCATTCCCTCAAGATCATGGCAAAATAATCAAGCCCTTGACTCAACACTATTATTTATTATATAGCTCACGGACTCGATTACATAGAGGGATCATAAAGCAAAACTCAAAACTAGATCATACTAAAAACTTTATTCTACTAGATCAAGATATTACTAAAAGGATCGAACTAAGAAAAACGGTAAAGATATGAGTGTGATGGTGATACGATACCGGGGCACCTCCCCCAAGCTTGGCAGTTGCCAAGGGGAGTGCCCATACCCATGTGATTAGATCTCCTTCTTCGGTGATGGTGTGATATTCTTGGTGATGATACTCCTCAGGATACGATTCTTTTCTTCGAGCTTATTGAGTTGCTGCTTGAGATCCATTATCTCCTTACGGAGCTTACCCGCGACGGTTAAAGCTCCTTGCACCCATGGATGTTGCATAGCTGCGTGGGAACAAGTAACACTCTTCTTCATATTTTCATAAGAAAGAAATCTAACATTGGAAGGGATAACCGAGTTTGGAATAGCCGAGCTCTGTAGTTCCCCCATCGTGTATGCATCCCAGTAGCGAGAAGTGACTTCTTGATCCTCCTCCATGGCATCTATCCTCTTCAAATCAGCCTCCATCTCTTCCTCCGTTGCTGGCCCAAGTGGTCAGCATCGTTGTTTGTCCTTGATCTTGATGCCGGATGAGACACCCGGCTCTCCCCGACTGACTCTTGAGAAGACATCTTGCTCTAATCTGTAGCAGCAACAGCTCGAAACACAAACAGATGATAATTGCGTGATACGGTGATCAAAACCTTCGGGAGATTATATAATGATTTTTTGCCGACCAAAATACGTATCGTGCAAGAAAACGGAGTCCGGAGAGCGCACGAGGTGCCCACGAGGCAGGGGGCGCGCCCAGGGGGGTAGGGCGCGCCCTTCACCCTCGTGGAGCCCTCGTGTCCTTCCCGGACTTCTTCTTATTTTTATATTTTTCTAAATATTCCAAAACGGAGAAAAATTGCCATTAGAACTGTTTTGGAGTCGGTTTACTTACCGTACCACGTACCTATTCCTTTTCGGAGTCTGAAACGTTCTGGAAAGTGTCCCTTATGTATTCCTCAAGTGTTACGGTTTCAATAACATTGGTTTCAACATTTATAGGATTACCTGAGATATAATGTTTGATTCTTTGACCGTTCACCACCTTCGGATTTGTGCCTTCGACGTTGTTGATTTTTATGGCACCGGAACGATAGACCTCCTCGATAACGTAAGGACCTTCCCATTTAGAGAGAAGTTTTCCTGCAAAAAATCTTAAACGAGAGTTGTATAACAATACATAATCACCTACATTAAACTCACGCTTTTGTATCCTTTTGTCATGCCATCTTTTAACTTTTTCTTTAAACAGCTTGGCATTGTCATAGGCTTGGGTTCTCCATTCATCAAGTGAGCTAATGTCAAATAACCTCTTCTCACCGGCAAGTTTGAAATCATAATTGAGCTCTTTAATAGCCCAATATGCCTTATGTTCTAGTTCGAGAGGTAAGTGACATGCTTTTCCATAAACCATTTTATACGGAGACATACCCATAGGATTTTTATATGCAGTTCTATAGGCCCATAATGCATCATCAAGTTTCTTGGACCAATTCTTTCTAGATCTATTAACAGTCTTTTGCAAAATTAATTTGAGCTCTCTATTACTCAATTCTACTTGACCACTAGACTGTGGGTGATAAGGAGATGCAATTCTATGATTAACATCATACTTAGCAAGCATTTTACGAAAGCACCATGAATAAAATGTGAACCACCATCAGTCATTAAATATCTAGGGACTCCAAACCTCGGAAAAATAACTTCTTTAAGCATCTTAATAGAAGTGTTATGATCAGCACTACTAGTTGGAATAGCTTCTACCCACTTAGTAACGTAATCAACAGCAACTAAAATATGTGTATATCCATTAGAGGCAGGAAACGGTCCCATATAATCAAAGCCCCAAACATCAAATGGTTCAATAACAAGTGAATAATTCATAGGCATTTCTTGACGTCTACTAATATTACCAATTCTTTGACATTCATCACAAGATAAGACAAACTTACGGGCATCCTTGAAGAGAGTAGGCCAATAAAAACCGGATTGCAATACCTTATGTGCAGTTCTATCTCCAGCGTGGTGTCCTCCATAAGCCTCGGAGTGACACTTGCGTAGGATCTGTTCCTGTTCATGCTCAGGTACACAACGTCTAATAACACCATCTACTCCTTCTTTATAAAGATGTGGGTCATCCCAAGAAGTAATGTCTTAAATCATAGAAAACTTTTTCTTTTGCTGGTATGTGAAACTAGGTGGTATAAATTTAGCAACAATGTAATTAGCATAATCAGCATACCATGGAGCAGTACGAGAAGCATTTATGACATTTAATTGTTCATCAGGAAAGCTATCATCAATAGGTAGTGGGTCATCAAGAACATTTTCTAACCTAGACAAGTTGTCTGCAACGGGGTTCTCAGCTCCCTTTCTATCAATAATATGCAAATCAAATTCTTGTAGCAAGAGAACCCATCTAATAAGTCTAGGTTTAGCATCTTTCTTTTCCATAAGATATTTAATAGCAGCATGATCAGTGTGAATAGTTACTTTAGAATCAACAATATAAGGTCTGAACTTATCACAAGCAAATACAACTGCTAAGAATTCTTTTTCAGTAGTAGCATAATTTCTCTGGGCATTGTCTAGAGTTTTACTAGCATATTGAATAACATTTAATTTCTTATCAACTCTTTGCCCTAGAACAGCACCTACAGCATAATCACTAGCATCACACATAATTTCAAAGGGTAAATTCCAATCAGGTGGCTGAACAATAGGTGCAGAAATCAATGCTTTCTTAAGTATTTCAAATGCTTCTACACAATCATCATCAAAGACAAATGGTATATCTTTTTGTAATAGATTAGTCAGAGGCCGAGAAATTTTTGAGAAGTCCTTAATGAACCTCCTATAAAAACCGGCATGACCAAGGAAACTTCTTATACCTTTGATGTCCTTGGGACATGGCATCTTTTCAATAGCATCAACTTTAGCTTTATCAACTTCAATACCTCTTTCAGAAATTTTATGCCCCAAGACAATACCTTCATTAACCATAAAGTGGCAACTTTCCCAATTCAAGACAAGATTAGTTTCTTCACATCCCTGCAAAACTCGATCAAGGTTGCTCAAGCAATCATCAAAAGAGGATCCATAAATGGAGAAATCGTCCATGAAAACCTCACAAATCTTTTCACAAAAGTCAGAGAATATAGCCATCATGCATCTTTGAAAGGTAGCAGGTGCATTACATAAACCAAAAGGCATACGTCTATAAGCAAAAGTACCGAAAGGGCAAGTAAAAGTGGTCTTAGCTTCATCATCAGCTGACACAGGTATTTGAGAGAAACCAGAATAACCATCTAGAAAGCAAAAATGTGTATGTTTGGATAATCTTTCTAGCATTTGATCAATAAAAGGTAAGGGCTAATGATCTTTTTTAGTAGCTTTATTTAATTTGCGGAAATCAATTACCATCCTATAACCTGTAATAATTCTTTGCGGAATCAATTCATCTTTATCATTAGGAACGACAGTAATACCTCCCTTCTTAGGGACACAATGGACAGGACTTACCCACTGACTATCAGCAACGGGATAAATTATACCTGCCTCAAGGAGCTTTAGTATTTCCTTTCTTACCACTTCTTTCATCTTAGGATTCAGCCGTCGTTGGTGATCAATAACTGGTTTGGCATCTTTCTCCAAATTTATTTTGTGTTGACATAGAGTGGGACTAATGCCCTTAAGATCATCAAGAGTATATCCAATAGCAGCACGGTGCTTCTTCAGAGTTTTCAATAATTTTTCTTCCTCCTTCTCTGAAAGGTTAGCACTAATAATAACAGGATATATCTTCTTTTCATCAAGATAAGCATATTTAAGAGTATCAGGTAATGGTTTAAGCTCAAACACGGGATCACCCTTGGGTGGAGGAGGATCCCCTAGGATTTCAACAGGCAAGTTGTGTTTCAGAATAGGTCCCTGTTTAAAGAACACTTCATCTATTTCCCTTCTTTCATTCATAAACATATCATTTTCATGGTCTAGCAAATATTGTTCTAAAGGATCACTAGGAGGTACGGCAATAGAAGCAAGACCAATAATTTCATCTTTACTAGGCAATTCCTCTTCACGGTGTTGTCTACGAAATTTAGAAAAGTTAAACTCATGAGACATATCACCTAGGCCAATAGTAACAACATCCTTTTCGCAGTCTATCTTAGCATTAACAGTGTTTAAGAAGGGTCTACCAAATATAATGGGACAAAAGCTATCTTGTGGGGAACCAAGAACAAGAAAATCAGCAGGATATTTAGTTTTCCCACACAAGACTTCAACATCTCTAACAATTCCAATTGGTGATATAGTATCTCTATTGGCAAGGTTAATGGTAACATCAATTTCACTCAGCAGGTGCAATATCATGCATAATTTCTTTGTATAAGTCAATAGGTATTGCACTAGCACTAGCACCCATGTCACACAAGCCATGATAACAATGATCTCCTATTTTAACAGAAATAACAGGCATGCCTACCACAGGTCTATGTTTATCTTTAGCACTAGGTTTAGCAATTCTAGCAGTCTCATGACAGAGATAAATAACATGCCCATCAATATTATCAGCCAAGAGATCTTTAACAATAGCAATATTAGGTTCAACTTTAACTTGCTCGGGAGGTGTATAAGTTCTAATATTACTTTTACGAACCACAGTTGAAGCTTTTGCATGATCCTTTATCCTAATAGGGAAAGGTGGTTTCTCAACATAAGAAGTAGGAACAATAGGATCATTATAAGTGATAGTCTTTTCTTCAACTTTAATAGGTGCAACTACTTTTACTTCTATGGGAAGATGATATTTAAACCACTTCTCCTTAGGGAGATCAACATGAGCAGCAAAAGATTCACAAAAAGAAGCTACTATCTCAGAGTCAAGTCCATATTTAGTGCTAAATTTACGGAAAACATCGGTATCCATAAAAGATTTAACACAATCAAACTTAGGTGTTATACCTGACTCCTTACCTTCGTCGAGGTCCCAATCTTCAGAGTTGCGTTTAATTCTTTCCAATAAATCCCATTTGAATTCAATAGTCTTCATCATAAAAGAACCAGTACAAGAAGTATCGAGCATGGTGCGATTGTTGTCAGAAAGCCGAGCATAAAATTTTTGAATAATCATTTCTCTTGAGAGCTCATGATTGGGGCATGAATATAACATTGACTTAAGCCTCCCCCAAGCTTGAGCGATGCTTTCTCCTTCGCGAGGCCAAAAATTATATATATAATTACGATCACGATGAACAAGATGCATAGGATAAAACTTCTGATGAAATTCCAATTTCAATCGTTTGTAGTTCCATGATCCCATATCATCACATAGCCTATACCATGTCAATGCATCTCCCTTCAAAGATAAAGGGAAGACCTTCTTCTTGATAACATCATCGGGCATACCTGCAAGCTTAAATAATCCACAAACTTCATCCACATAGATTAGGTGCTCATCAGGATGTAATGTTCCATCTCCTGCAAAAGGATTAGCTAGCAGTTTTTCTATCATACCCGAAGGAATTTCAAAGTAGACATTTTCATTTTCAGTAGGTTCAGTAGGTTGAGGAGCAACTCTTTGCTCTACTGGTCGGGGTGAAGATACCCTGAACAAGCCCCTCAGAGGATTGCTTTCCATAGTAACGAATGACAGTAAATTTCAGCACACGATATAAATTTTTCCTTACCAAATTCCACCTACCAAAGGCGCTTCACTCACCGGCAACGGCGCCAGAAAAGAGTCTTGATGACCCACAAGTATAGGGGATCTATCGTAGTCCTTTCGATAAGTAAGAGGTCAAACCCAACGAGGAGCAGAAGGAAATGATAAGCGGTTTTCGGCAAGGTATTCTCTGCAAGCAATGAAATTATAGGTAACAGATAGTTTTGTGATAAGATAATTTGTAACGAGCAACAAGTAACAAAAGTAAATAAAGTGCAGCAAGGTGGCCCAATCCTTTTTGTATCAAAGGACAAGCCTGGACAATTTCTTATATAGAGAAAAGCGCTCCCGAGGACACATGGGAATTATCGTCAAGCTAGTTTTCATTACGTTCATATGATTTGCGTTCGGTACTTTGATAATTTGATATGTAGGAGGACCGGTGCTTGGGTGCTGTCCTTACTTGGACAAGCATCTGCAACTACAAAAGAAGTATTAAGGTAAACCTAACCATAGCATTAAACATATGGATCCAAATCAGCCCCTTACGAAGCAACGCATAAACTAGGGTTTAAGCTTCTATCACTCTAGCAACCCATCATCTACTTATTACTTCCCAATGCCTTCCTCTAGGCCCAAAAAATGGTGAAGTGTCATGTAGTCGACGTTCACATAACACCACTAGAGGAGAGACAACATACATCTCATCAAAATATCGAACGAATACCAAATTCACATGACTACTAATAGCAAGACTTCTCCCATGTCCTCAGGAACAAACGTAACTACTCACAAAGCATATTCATGTTCATAATCAGAGGAGTATTAATATGCATATAGGATCTGAACATATGATCTTCCTCCAAATAAACCAACTAGCATCACCTACAAGGAGTAATCAACACTACTAGCAACCTACAGGTACCAATCCCAGACTTAGAGACAAGAATTGGATACAAGAGATGAACTAGGGTTTGAGAGGAGATGGTGCTGGTGAAGATGTTGATGGAGATTGGCCCCCTCCCGATGTGAGGAGCGTTGGTGATGACGATAGCGATGATTTCCCCCTCCTAGAGGGAAGTTTCCCCAGCAAAACAGCTCCGCCAGAGCCCTAGATTGGTTCCGCCAAGGTTCCGCCTCGTGGCGGCGGAGTCACGTCCCGAAAGCTTGCTTATGATTTTTCCTCGGACGAAAGACTGCATATAGTAGAAGATGGGCACCGGAGGGCCACCAGGGGGCCCACGAGGCAGGGGGCGCGCCCCCCACCCTCGTGCCCAGGGTGTGGGTCCCCTCTGGTATTTTCTTTCGCTCAGTATTTTTTATTATTTCCAAAAATAACTTCCGTAGAGTTTCAGGACTTTTGGAGATGTGCAGAATAGGTCTCTAATATTTGCTCCTTTTCTAGCCCAGAATTCCAGCTGCCGGCATTCTCCCTCTTTATGTAAACCTTGTAAAATAAGAGAGAATAGGCATAAGTATTGTGACATAATGTGTAATAACAGCCCATAATGCAATAAACATCGATATAAAAGCATGATGCAAAATGGACAGATCAGGTATGAACCATAGAGAGGTTGGAATACAGTAGGTTTAACACCAATATAAATAAGTAATGAGTTCATTATAGTACATTAAAGTGGTGGTTTATTTTCTTATACTAACGAAGCTCATGAGATTTTCTGCTGAGTTTTGTGTTGTGAAGTTTTCAAGTTTTTGGGTAAAGATTTGATTGATTTTGGATCAAGGAGTGGCAAGAGCCTAAGATTGGGGATGCCCAAGGCACCCCAAGGTAAAATTCAAGGACAACCAAAAGCCGAAGCTTGGGGATGCCCGGGGCATCCCCTCTATCGTCTTCGTCTATCGGTAACTTTATTTGATGTTATATTTTTATTCACCACATGATATATGTTTTGCTTGGAGCGTCTTGTATGATTTGAGTCTTTGATTTTAGTTTACCACAATCACCCATGATGTACACACCTTTTGGGAGAGACACGCATGAATCGGAATTTATTAGAATACTCTATGTGCTTCACTTATATCTTGTGAGCTAGATAATTTTGCTCTAGTGCTTCACTTATATCTTTTTAGAGCACGGTGGTGGTTTTATTTTATAGAAATTACTGATCTCTCATGCTTCACTTATATTATTTTGAGAGTCTTTTAAAACAGCATGGTAATTTTCTTTGGCTATAAAACTAGTCCTAATATGATGAGCATCCAAGATGGGTATAATAAAACTTTCATAAATAGTGCGTTGATTACTATGAGAAGTTTGATGCTTGATGATTGTTTTGAGACATGAGGATGGTGATATTAGAGTCATGCTAGTAGATTAGTTGTGAATTTGAGAAATACTTGTGTTGATGTTTGCAAGTCCCGTAGCATGCACGTATGGTAACTGTTGTGTAACAAATTTGAAGCATGAGGTGTTTCTTTGATTGTCTTCCTTATGAGTGGCGGTCGGGGACGAGTGATGGTCTTTTCCTACCAATCTATCCCCCTAGGAGCATGCACGTAGTGCTTGGTTTTGATGACTTGTAGATTTTTGCAATAAGTATGTGAGTTCTTTATGACTAATGTTGAGTCCATGGATTATACGCACTCTCACCCTTCCACCATTGCTAGCCTCTCTAGTACCGCACAAATTTTGCCGGTACCATAAACCCACCATTTACCTTCCTCAAAACAGCCACCATACCTACCTATTATGGCATTTCCATAGCCATTCCGAGATATATTGCCATGCAACTTTCCACCATTCCGTTTATTATGACACGCTTCATCATTGTCATATTGCCTTGCATGATCATGTAGTTGACATCGTATTTGTGGCAAAGCCACCATTCATAATTTTTCATACATGTCACTCTTGAATTCATTGCGCATCCCGGTACACCGCCGGAGGCATGCATATAGAGTCATATTTTGTTCTAGTATCGAGTTGTAATTTTTGAGTTGTAAGTAAATAGAAGTGTGATGATCTTCATTATTAGAGCATTGTCCCATGTGAGGAAATAATAATAAAATAGAAAGGCCAAATAAAAAAGAGAGAAGGCCAAAAAATTAGAGAAAAAGAGAGAAGGGACAATGTTACTATCCTTTTTTCCACAATTGTGCTTCAAAGTAGCACCATGATCTTCATGATAGAGAGTCTCTTATTTTGTCACTTTCATATACTAGTGGGAATTTTCCATTATAGAACTTGGCTTGTATATTCCAATGATGGGCTTCCTCAAATGCCCTAGGTCTTTGTGAGCAAGCAAGTTGGATGCACCCCCACTTAGTTTCTTTTGTTGAGCTTTCATACATTTATAGCTCTAGTGCATCCGTTGTATGGCAATCCCTACTCACTCACATTGATATCTATTGATGGGCATCTCCATAGCCCATTGATACGCCTAGTTGATGTGAGACCATCTTCCTCCTTTTTGTCTTCCCCACAACCACCATTCTATTCCACCTATAGTGTTATGTCCATGGCTCGCGCTCATGTATTGCGTGAAAGTTGAAGAAGTTTGAGAATACTAAAGTATGAAACAATTGCTTGGCTTGTCATCGGGGTTGTGCATGATTTGAGCATTTTGTGTGACGAAGATGGAGCATAACCAAACTATATGATTTTGCAGGGATGAACTTTCTTTGGCCATGTTATTTTGAGAAGACATGATTACTTTGTTAGTATGCTTGAAGTATTATTATTCTTATGTCAATATTAAACTTTTTTCTTGAATCTTTCGGATCTGAACATTCATGCCACAACAAAGAAAATTACATTGATAAATATGTTAGGTAGCATTCCACATCAAAAATTCTGTTTTTATCATTTACCTACTCGAGGACGAGCAGGAATTAAGCTTGGGGATGCTTGATACGTCTCCAATGTATCTATAATTTTTGATTGTTCCATGCTATTATATTATCTGTTTTGGATGTTTAATGGGCTTTAATATACTGTTTTATATTATTTTTGGGACTAACCTATTAACTGGAGGCCCAGTGCCAATTTCTGTTTTTTTCCTATTTTAGTGTTCCGCAAAAAAGGAATATCAAACGGAATCCAAACGGAATGAAACATTCACGATGATCTTTCTTGGACCGAAAGAAAACCAGAAGACTTGGAGATGAAGTCGGAGACGCAACGAGGCGGCCACGAGCCAGGAGGGCGCGCCCGGGGGGGGTATGCACACCCCCCGCCCTCATGGGCCCCTCATAGCTCCACCGATGTACTTCTTTCGCCTATATATACTCTTATACCCTAAAAACATCAGGTGGAGCCACGAAACCACTTTTCCACCGCCGCAACCTTCTGTACCCATGAGATCCCTTCTTGGGGCCTTTTCCGGCGATCTGTCGGAGGGGGGATCGATCTCGGAGGGCTTCTACATCAACACCATAGCCTCTCCGATGAAGCGTGAGTAGTTTACCATAGACCTTCGGGTCCATAGTTATTAGCTAGATGGCTTCTTCTCTCTCCTTGATTCTCAATACAAAGTTCTCCTCGATGTTCTTGGAGATCTATTCGATGTAATACTCTTTTGCGGCATGTTTGCCGAGATCCGATGAATTGTGGATTTATGAACTTGATTATCTATGAATATTATTTGGTTCTTCTCTGAATTCTTATATGCATGATTTGATATCTTTGCAAGTCTCTTCGAATTATCGGTTTAGTTTGGCCTACTAGATTGATCTTTCTTGCAATGGGAGAAGTGCTTAGCTTTGGGTTCAATCTTGCGGTGTCCTTTCCTAGTGACAGTAGGGGCAGCAAGGCATGTATTGTATTGTTGCCATCGAGGATAAAAAGATGGGGTTTATATCATATTTCTTGAGTTTATCCTCTACATCATGTCATCTTGCCTAATGTGTTACTCTGTTCTTATGAACTTAATACTCTAGATGCATGATGGATAGCGGTCGATGTGTGGAGTAATAGTAGTAGATGCAGAATCGTTTCGGTCTACGTGACACGGACGTGATGCCTATATTCATAATCATTGCCTTAGATAACTTCATAATTATGCGCTTTTCTATCAATTGCTCGGCAGTAATTTGTTCACCCACCGTAATAAATGCTATCTTGAGAGAAGCCACTAGTGAAACCTATGGCCCCCGGGTCTCTTTCTTATTATATTGCATCTCTTTTATTTACATCGCATCTCGTTTACTATTTTGCAATCTTTACTTTCCAATATATACAACAAAAATACCAAAAATAGTTACTTTACTATTTTTATTAGATCTCACTTTTGCGAGTGGTCGTGAAGGGATTGACAACCCCTTTATCGCGTTGGTTGCAAGGTTCTTGATTGTTTGTGTAGGTACTAGGTGACTTGTGCGGTTTCTCCTACTGGATTGATACCTTGGTTCTCAAAAACTGAGGGAAACACTTATGCTACTTTGTTGCATCACCCTTTCCTCTTCAAGGGAAAACCAACGCATGCTCAAGAGGTAGCAGGAAGGAACTGCCTTCTTACCCCCGAGAGCTGGGATCCACCAGGTTGAAGCGAAGGTAGCGTTATCTGTCTGGTCGCGAACGTGTACGTACATAGCGGTCGATTGGTCTCTCTACAGCGATGTACTGTGGCCGAGTAAGGAGCGGCACGTGTTGAAGTAGAGGCGCCGACGTAGCATGTCATGTAGTCCCATCTATATCATGTACACGTACGTACAACCATGCTGCAAGATAGTAAATACGGCTACGTACATACATACGACCGGGGTCTCTAACGCGTACAACGACGTCGTCCTGTTCATCGGGAGCCAACTGGCTTGGACGGAACAGCCGAAACGGGGTCTGGCGTACCGCAAAATGGAGAAAAACGGCCTTCTGTTCGGCCGCATACGATCAAAGCGAGGTCCTGTTCACCTGGAAGGGTCTGGTGTACCGCAGAACGGAGGAAACGGACTTGTGTTCGAGCTCCTACGGTCGAAACGGGATGTTGTTGATCGGGAGGGGTGTGGCGTACCACAAAACGGAGGAAAAGGACTTGTGTTGGAGCGCCTGCGGTCGAAATGGGGTCCTGTTCATCGGGAGGGGTGTGGCATACCGCAAAACGAGACTCCACGGGCTACTGTTCATCCACCGTCGACTTCCTCCAGCCTCCACCTGCTACTGTTCATCCACCGTCGACTTCCTCCTGCCTCCACCAGCTACTGTTCAACCAGCCCTCCACGGGGTCCTGTTCATCCAGCCTCCACCAGCTACTGTTCAACCAGCCCTCCACGGGGTCCTGTTCATCCAGCCTCCACCGGCTCCTGTTCAACCAACACTCCACGGGGTCCTGTTCAACCATCCCTCCATGGGGTCCCTCCATCGTTATTGTTCATCCACCCCCACCTCCTCGATCAGGGTCCTGTTCATCCAGCGGCAACGACCTCTACTACCACGGGATCCTGTTCATCCAACCCCCACCGGGAACTGTTCATCCAACCCCCACTAGGGACTGTTCATCGGGAGGTAGCTTCGATCGGCTTTAGTTAGCAGCAGTAGCGAAGGAATCACTCGGGTTCAGTTAACAACCAAGGGATTAATCGGGTTTAGTAACGTAGCTAGTGCAATCGCTCAGGTTCAGTTAGAGCCCAACGCCTCGCTCGGGTTCAGCTAGAGCCCAACGCCTCGCACACACGCGCGTACGTGTATGAGAGACACGCACAATCCTCCGTGCATCGCTCGGCCCCGACCATCCACCGTAACCGGGAACTCCCCAAAATTTTCCTCGCCCTTGATTCTACCATTATTTTTTCCATCATGGACGACCCAAAGAATGTCATGCAGGTGCGTCCCCGGCCCACCTAGGATGAAAAACTCATTTTCTGTCATGATTTTTTGTTATAGAAGTAGGAGCCCACCACATCTACGATGATACGTGCTTTTGTCACAATTATCATCATAGAAGTGTGTCATAAGCATGACGGAAAAAAATTCGTTCGGCCCAAAATGTCACGGATGTGTCTTTTTTTTGTAGTGCTATGTCCTGCTTGTTTTATATTGATTGTGGATGGGGTACAAAGTACATGATGATCTACCCCGATATCGTATGTGTATGTCTCTAACTAAACCCCTCGACTTATATAGACACCTGGGGTACCTAGGGTTACATGTAGGCCGGTTACATCTAGGGATAAACATGCCGATGATTCAAACATGCCTTGAAGTATGCACCAAGTCTATGGAGAATTCCATCTTGAGTAAGTTGTGGGTCATGGCAAACATGCCCCTTTCTACGGTTGTCTGGGGGTCCTTGGTCCGGCCCATGACTGACTGGCCTACGTGCTCACCACCAGTCAGTGACACACATGAAGATGGGAGTGTGGTGGTCATTGGGAAGGGGCAGCGTGTCGTGGTTTTGTCACGGTAGATGTCCTAGTGTGAGGACTTAGTCGTGCGGTCATCGCAACTAACTAGTAGCTTGTCAGGGTTGGTCGGAACCGAGAGACGCGTGTTTTTTACCCAGGTTCGGCCCCTCAAGGTCGAGGTAAAAGCCTACTCTTGCTTGATTGATATTGATGATGATGCTCTTGATTACAAGGGCGGTGTTTCGCTACCTCTATCTCGGGAGCATCTATTTAGACGGCTTGGAGTGAGGGCGAATCCGACGAAGGCGGAATCCGAGTCCACATCCGGGTCCTCCTTCAAGTCATGGACTCTTTCCTTCTCTTCATCTTTTTTCCTTTTAATCTCTCCTCTTCTTGTAACAATGTTTTCATCCGCTGACCTTTTTGTTTGATCCGAACCTCAAATGGATGAACATTGCGCTACAAGCCCGCTGGACCTGGTTACAGAAAGCGGACGGCACCAGGCCCTGGGCTGAATTCAAGATCAACGTCCCGGCAGCCACTTCTCAGACTTGTAACGCGGCCATCCGCGCCACAGTAGGCAATGGCAATAACACGCTGTTTTGGGAGGACAAATGACTAGATGGAGAGAGAATCAAGGATATTGCACCTTTGATATACACCCGTAAGGAGCCGGACCTGAGCTAGCCGCACTGTTGCACAAGCCATGCATGATCATTCATGGGCTAGGGACATTGGGCCGGAGGTGTCTTCAGATGAGTTAGATGAATACATGAAGCTATGGATTAGGGTGGTGGATGTGGAGCTAGTGCAGGACGAGCAGGACTCTGTCGCTTGGATATGGGAGAGGAATGGTGAATGCTCTGCAAAGTCTGCGTATGAGGCAATGTTCTGGGGACGTGAGGTAGCGTCAATGGCGGAGTTCACCTGGAAAGCCAAGGCACCTTTGCAATGGCGTTTCTTCATCTGGCTCGCAGCACGCAACCGGTGTTGGACCTCTGACCGACTAGCTAGGCGAGGACTTGACCATCAAGACAGATGCCCTCTATGTGATCAAGAGGAAGATACCATTAACCACATTATGTTACACGCGGAGGGGCTCTTTACCCCATTCCTTCTTTATAGTAAAGTACGCACACTCATGCGTATTCGAGAAAAAAAAGAGTATTGTGCGGTGACACACTGCTTCGGTCTTCGAGATGGCTTATCGATCCAGTGCCTCGCCCGATGACTACAAATTCCATAAAAAACAAATTTTCTTTAAATCGGACAGATTGCTTGACGCCCTACACCGGCGGCGGCGCAGAACTCCTTTTCTGGTTTTGATCCCATATCAGACCAAGACACTGCCGTAGCAGCTATTCCTCATCCGGTCGATGGAGAACTTCTCAATTCCTGGTAGGGCTCCCTCCAAGAACATAACATCATCATATGTGGGCCCCACGGTAGGCGTCAACTGTCGTGGTTTTGTCACGACAGATGTCCTAGTGTGATGACTTGGTTGTAAGGCCATCACAACTAGGTAGTAGATTGTCGGGGTTGGTCCGAACCGAGAGACACGTGTTTTTAACCCAACTTCGGCCCCTCACGGTGGAGGTAAAAGCCTACTCCTGCTTGACTGATATTGATGATGATGATGATGATGATCCCGGTTACAAGGGCGGTGTTTTGCTACCTCTATCTCGAGAGCATCTACTTTGATCTTGTCTAAGACTTATCTGTCTGTCTAAAACTTCTCCCTCTTGGGGTGCCCCGCCCCTCCTTATATAAGTTGAAGGGGCGGCTTACATGTAGAGTCCTAGTAGGATTAGGACTAGTCTACTTTCTATTACACGTGGAATCCTAGTCCAGATCTCGCTTCCCTTGTAAGGGAAATACTTTCCTCTCAAGCCGGCCCACCGGATACCATAGCATGAGCCCCAAGTCCAGCCGGTTTATCGATGAGTCGCCTTCTGGGCCTTGGGCCTTGTCGCTTGTCTGACCCACTGACCGGGTCACCAATGAACCGCCCAGTCCGGGCGGGTTACCAATGAGGCGTCAAGTCCCGTCCAGGTCATACTTCAGGCTGGGTCATACCGCGGGGTATATCCCCGACACAGCGCGAGCACGGTGCGGTGGTTATGGGCGAAGTGTGGGCGCGAGGCAGCATGGCGGCGGGCGGCGCGGGTTGCGGCATTCCGCCGATGTTTATGGATATTGGGGCGAGAAGCCTCTCCAACAGTCTCGCAAAGTGGCAATAACTTTATGGGAAGATGATCTTTTCATAAACCTGCAGGAAGAAAGGGCCAATTTTACCAGAAGAATGGCTAGAGGGGAACTGTTTGAGAGATTTTTATTTGCCCAACTTCCCGTAAAAGACGGTTATTCTAGAGATGCATGAGCCATTGGAGATGCTCTAAAACCAAAATTCCTGTACCCAGAACAACTCCACCGTACGATCTAATCCATCTAAATTAAAACTAAGAGTTGATATTGCTTTGTGTTGTCTATCATCCAATCCAAAGGTTCATATTCAATGTTCTGCCATGACCCCACACACGCCTTGCCACGTATAAATAAGATCTCGTCAAATATTAGTATGCAAATGCAATTAATATATTGCCTAATATTGTTGTGCATTGCACGTACAAAATTAATGTGTAATGCAATTAACACATTGCTTAATATTAACGTGCATTGCACTGCACACTAATATTGCCTAATCTTTGATACTAAGAAAATCCTTCTCAAATACTATCTGTAATGCAATTAATATATTGCCTAATACTAAAATTATTGCACGTACAAGACTAATATGCAATATAATTAATATATTGCCTAATATTAACATGCATTGTATTGCATATCAATATTGTCTAATCTTTGATAAGAAAATCCTTCTCAAATATGTATTAGTGTGCAATGCGATTAATATATTGTCAAATATTAACGTGCAATGCACCTACGCAATTA
Organism: Triticum aestivum; assembly: GCF_018294505.1. Taxonomy (NCBI): domain Eukaryota; kingdom Viridiplantae; phylum Streptophyta; class Magnoliopsida; order Poales; family Poaceae; genus Triticum; species Triticum aestivum. The sequence goes on from NC_057799.1 coordinate 198,180,777, forward strand.
CTACTACGGTGTTTATGAAGAAAACAATTGACACCAGTTTAACAGACTAAGGTTCCTATATTCGCAAAAAGAAAAGAAAAACAGCGATCCATATTGCTCCAACCTTCGAGCCTCCGAGTGCCAAGCCCAGATCAAGAGCTTCCTGATTTTTTTAGGGTATAAGAGCATCTACAACCAGACCCCTTAAATCCGTCTCAATCGTCCGGGCAGGCCGCGCAGTCGCTGCCCGGTTAGGAAATTTGTACCCAGACGGGCGCCTCAAACGGCCCTCAAACGCCCGGCCTGACTGGCACCCCCATATTCAGCCCAAATATGGAGCGGATATGGGGCGCCCAGGCAGGCAGTTCCTATATGGCGCGTACCGCGCCGGCTAGCATCGTAGCACATAACCCCTTCACGGGCGCTACTGTTTCAATGGGCCAGCCCATTTCGGGGTTTCCCACACAAGCGGTTTTGGGAAGGTTCCAGAACCTTCCTTGAACCCGGGTTTTTCTGGGTTTTTTCTCTTTTTTCTTTCTTTTCCTTTTTTTGTTTTATATTTTCCATTTTTCATCTTTTTTCTGTTTTCATTTTTTTTCTTTTTTCTGTTGTTCTGTTTTCATTTTTATTCTTGTTTTTTTAATTTACGAAAATCTTTTTTACGTGAATTTTTTTTCAAAGCTGAACATTTTTTGGAAATCATGGTTTTGTTTTGACAAATTTGTGAACATTCTCTTAAATCATGTACTTTTTTGAAACCATGAACATTTTTTTATAACTCACGAACATTTTCTCAAAATCGTGAACATTTTTTAGAACAATATGAACATTCTCTTAAATGATGAATATGTTTTCAAATTCGTGACCATTTTTTAAATCTCATGAACATTTTTTGGAATCATTAACAATTATTAAATTTCAGACTATTTTTGTAATGATGATTTTTTTTCAAAGATGAACATTTTTTTGGAATCATGGTTTTGTTCTGATAAATTTGTGAACATTCTCTTAAATCATGTACATTTTTTTGAAACCATGAACATTTTTCTATAACTGACGGACATTTTTTCAAAATCGTGAACATTTTTTAGAACTTTATGAATATTCTCTTAAATGATGAACATTTTTTCAAATTCTTGAACTTTTTTAAAACTCATGAACATTTTTTTAATCATGAGCAGTTTTTAAATTTGAGACAATTTTTTGAAATCGTGATTTTTTTAAAGTCTTGAATTTTTTTCGAATTCACGAATTTTTTTTAAAATCAAGAACATTTTTTGAATCATGAACATTTTCAAAATTTTAGTCAACTTTTTCAAATCATGAACATTTTTTACAAATTCATGAACATTTTTCAATTTCACGAATGTTTTCATGTACAGTTTTTACAAATTTTGTGAACATTTTTCAATTTCACGAACATTTTTTAAATTTGTGAACATATTTTGCCAAATTCATGAATAATTTTTGAATTACCGAGCATCTTTTTTAAGTCATGAATATTTTTTTGAAATCATGATTTTTTTAATTCAAAATTAGCAACTTTTCCGAAATTTAGGACCTTTTAATATCCCGAATTATTGAAAACAAGAAAAGGAAAAAAAAAGGAAAAGGAAACATCTACACACAAAAAAAGGCGGCGTCCCCGCCACACATGGGTCGGCCTAGAAGGGGAGCGGGGGTGCGTGCCCGCTTCCTTGGCAGCGCGTGCTGCGCCGTATAGGAGGCCTCGCCCGGGCACGCCCGCCACGTCGGATCCGACCCATACTGGCCCACCCGACCCCACTTATATTCGTCTCCATCCTCTCACCGGACCAAACCCTAGCCACTTCTCCCCTCCGCTACCCGAGTTCACCTCCGGCGGTTTGCGACCTTCTCCGCCATGGCAGGCAGCGGATCGGACTCCGACCAGTCCGGATCCGTCGACTGGGGTGTCGTCTCGTGTGGGTTGGAGGAGGCAATAGCAGTCCGCACTACACTCCACCGCTCCCGGGAGGACAGTGCCCGGCCGACGGACGGATCCGTCCGCCGCGACGCCATAGCGTCGGCTCATCGGGCGCTCGGGTCCTCTGGTGCTGGACCTCGTGGTCCCGCCCGGAACACCTCTCATTTCCCATCACCGGTCGGGCAGAGTACGAGGCCCCTCGGGAACAGGTGGCCCGTCTAGGGAAGGAGAGGATAAGGGCCGCCGAGGCCCGTCTCGCGACGGAAATGACGGTGGCGGAGGCGGCCGAAGCGGCGGCGCGGGCGGCCGTAGAGGAGGAAGCCATCCGCGCCCGCATTGTGAAAAAAGACAGCGGAGGAACACGCGCGTCCTCGCCCGTGAGCAGAATTGGGCGGTCCGTGCCATGGCCGGACTGCCACCGAAGGAGGAGAAGGAGGACTGCGACGGTGAGGACAGCTCCAGCGACGAGCAGATCCGGCTCGATCCGTACTGCGTTTTCGACCGGTACTTCCGGGAGAAGGATGGCAAGAGCCCCGGGAAGGGGAAGGGCAAGGCAGCAGTGGATGAACTCCACCATAGCCAAACATGCCAAATTTTGATAGTCCGATGGCATGTTTAGTGTAGTGTGATGGAATAGCCGGACGATGCGTGTGCGTCGATATAGTTGCATAAGTTTGTATGAATTTAAGATATGGTAATTGAGGTGTCCGGATATGGATTGCATTTTTTTTAAGGAGTGCCCGGTGAGTGCCCACGGACGCGTCCGCGGATGTTTCAGGGCCGGATTTGCCGAGTCGGGCTTGGATGCTCTAAGAGCTTCCTGAATCGTGTACAGTCCTCAGTTGCGTGCTTTGTGAACCGTCCAGCTAGACTGTGTTACGATTTGAAGTCGGTTCGTTTCATCCCAAAGAAAGGAAAAAAAACAAGTTGGTTCTTTTTTTGTTGTTGCAAAAATCAATAAGTCGGTTCCTTAAATCTTGCTATAATCCATGTTTATATTGGAAAATTGAGATCTTGGTGGAGCTGTTTCCGTGTCGTGCTCGTGTTGAGTTTGGAAAGATTTTAGAGGTCGTATCCGCGTAGAACCTGTTAAACTGGATCCGATTATTTACTCTTCTGCAGTATAAATACAGAAGGGGGGACGCGAAACAGGAAGAGATTTATTTGTCTATATATTATAGTCCTTGTGTGGATTTCTTGCCAAAGACAAGCATGGCGTCGTCGGCGGAGGGCGCAGCGGTGGTGGATGCGTACAAGAAGGCTCTCGCCACTGCGGCCTCGGTGAGCGCGTACGCCATGCTGGCGCGCGGCATGGCGCGGGAGCTCCTCCCCGACGAGCTGCGCGCCGCGGTGCGCTGGGGCGCCGCGTTCGTGCGCTCCCGCTTCAGCGCCCCCGAGAAGGAGCGCCACGCCATCGTCATCCGGCGCGTGCTCGGCGGCGGGTACAACGAGGACGACCTGTTCGACGCGGCGCTCACGTACCTGGCCACCAAGATCAACCCGCAGTCCATGAGCCGGCTCTGCCTCGCGCGCACCCGCAAGAGGGAGCCGGACGGGAGCGGCAGCTGCAGCACGCTCCTGAGCATGGAGAACGGGGGCTCCACCACCGATACCTTCCAAGGCGTGGAGTTCCGGTGGACGTCCATCGAGAGCGGCGGCAACGACGGCAACAATAGGGGCAAGGAATGCCTGGAGCTCAGCTTTGACGCGGAGCACACGGAGACCGCGCTCCACAAGTACGTGCCCTTCATTACGTCCACGGCGGAGGAGCTGCGGTTACGAGACCGCGCGCTCAAGATCTTCCTCAACCAGGGCTCGAGTTGGAAAGGCATCAACCACCACCACCCGGCCACGTTCGACACGCTCGCCATGGACCCGTCCGTCAAGCAGGCCGTGATTGACGACCTCGACCGGTTCCTGAAGCGGAAGGAGTACTACCGGCGGATCGGCAAGGCGTGGAAGCGCGGGTACCTTCTCTACGGTCCACCTGGAACCGGCAAGTCCAGCCTGGTCGCCGCCATGGCCAACTACCTCCGGTTCAACCTCTACGACCTTGATCTCTCCGGGGTGTACGACAACTCGTACCTGCAGCGGCTGCTCATCGACATGTCCAACAAGTCTCGTCATCGAGGACATTGACTGCAGCTTCGACACCATGTCCAGGGAAGACCGCAAGGTATCCCATGCGACCTACACAGACGACGAGGACGACGAGTACGACCACGCCCGAGCACGAGGATACCCCCCGGAGCGCGAGCGCAAGATAACGCTGTCAGGGCTGCTCAACTTCATCGACGGCCTGTGGTCCACATGCGGCGAGGAGCGCGTCATCGTCTTCACCACCAACTACAAGGACCGCCTCGACCGGGCGCTGCTACGGCCGGGCCGCATGGACATGCACGTCTACATGGGCCACTGTGGCTGGGAGGCGTTCAGGACGCTGGCCGGGAACTACCACCTGGTCGACGACCACGCGCTGTTCCCGGAGATTCGGGAACTGCTTTCGGTGGTGGAGGTGACACCGGCGGAGGTGTCCGAGATGCTGCTGCGGAGTGAGGACGTCGACGTTGCGCTACGGGTGCTTATCGAATTCCTCCAACAAAGAAGATGCAAAACAAATGAGGTAAATGAGAAGAATGGCCGCATAGCAGGATAGCAGAGACGGTATTTTGCAATGTTTCTTCAGTATTCGGACTACCTTTCGTGGCGAACGCAGATCTTCAACTTTTATCTTGCTTCGATGAGAAGTAGCAGGCATTTCTTTTATCTTGTTTCTTCATTCGAGCTCCCTCTGCTGACGCACGATGCACGCAGCCATGAAAGTATTTACTGATATTCTGAATTTATACACTGATCTGACATTTTCTTCTTTATTATACAAACAATTGTTGAGCTTCAACTTTCTTTATAGTTTTGCTAAGTCCAAATCATTGCTATACTCGTCAAATCTTGAGCGAAAATCCGTGTGAAGTTTCTTTTAGCTTTCCTATTTACTAATGCATACTATGCTTTTCAAAGTCACTCGATCAAGCATAGTATGCATTAGTATCATATGTATGATATTAATACATGATACTTCTGATTACGATCAATCTAAAGGAAAATATTGCCTTAGATTAAACTACTACTCCCTCTGTCCCAAAATATAAAAACGTTTTAGCACTAGTATACTATCAAAAACGTTCTTATATTCTGGGACGGAGGGAGTAATAATTTGCTTTCGATCAGACTAATTAGGAACCATAGAATGAGAGGAATTCTAGTTGTCCGGTCTGCCACTAAAGCCCTGCTGGTTGTTTAGTTTCCTTCTTCAGTTGATTGCTTCATGATAACTGCTTCAGTGCTTCTATAATATTAGCTGCTTTCTTTTATTATTTTTGTTTTTGAAGGAAACAATGGTTGCTTCCTAAGGCTAACCATAGTGGGAAACATAGATAGTAACATAGATGTCACATAAATAAAAATAGTAAGGTGACAAGTAATTAATGAGGAGACAGGCAAATAGGGTAACATAATATATCACCATCACATAGCGCTTCTCAATGTAAAATGAGTCTACAAAGCAATAAATGAATAGTGGTATAATTTTTGCTTCCGCCGCAGTCGGTCTTGTTAACTAAATTTATGGTCAAACTTAGATCTCGGGAAACGCGGACGCATTATATATGGAATGGAGAGAGTACCATGCATATGACACTACCCACTATGAAGATAGTAATATAGACTAGTAACATATCGAAATTGCATAGGAGCACACGACGACGACACCCTCTGTGATCCTGCGCATCCAGTCGCATTGGGATCCGAACCCACTATAATAGATGCATTGTATTCTTTGATTTGTAGAATCGTATTATGTTTTACACTGTGCGGGATAGAAGTGGAGTCCACGCGTTCTATACCCGTGTCAGATAGTTCCTGTCAAGTGGGGTTGATCCGGCCTCAACCACCAACTCTCAACCACACGCTACAATTAAATGCACACGCTCACCCATGTTCATGGCAACGGTCATCTTCTTCCGACAACCTGTTCATAAACCGACCATCTTCTTCACCATAACATATTTCCCCAAGTTATTTGATTCTCAGCCCAGCTGTTCCTCAGCTACTCTCTATCCCATTCTTACATGGTTCTAATTGACATGTCAAGCTCCCCTTGTTATTTCCGACTCATGGCCAATTGGGTCGACAACGGCAAATTGTTATATAATTGACCATTACAATTATTATCTAAACGTCTCGGAATGTTATTTCACTCCATACACGGCATTTCTACCACGGTAACAAACAAGATCCGACCTACAACTAAGACCACATACAATGTTCTGGCATTTGCCCATGAAGGCCACGTGCTCAAGTCTCCGACCCAGTCAATGTATATAAATGTTTGCTGACTTTTGCTGCCCAATTTAGTATGCCACCCTACCACGCTGCACAAATATATGAAGTGTCAACTACACTAAATGTCAAAGGACATGTACGCACTGCTAATCTATACAACTTGGTCGTGTATTCACGCGTAAAAGATCAGTTCGGCTAAAGTGGCACGAATCCCCGGGGGGCAGACGACAGGCCGTGATTCCGGAGGGCGGCGTCGTCGTGTGCTCCTAATCCACTTCTAGTAATATATGCATGTTACTAGTCTAAGTTACTTTTCACTATGACCAGCCTAATCGCCAAGCCCCGGAAATTGCCATATGTTTCCTAAAATAGCCGACAGTGGGATTATTTCTCCCAATTATATCCAGCAATTAATTATAATATTTTCTACATTTGTTTCCTTACCAATGGCAACACTGATTTTTATACGGAAGCATCCTTTCATAAGGAAGCATTCTTCTAGATGGACGGCAGAATTATTTTGGGAATGGCGTGAAATCCCTTTTTTAGGGAAATCATTTTGGGAAAGTACGGTTATTTCTCACAATTAATTATGAACAATATATGTTCTTTTGTAGATGGCAACATGATTTTATAGCACAAAAGCATTATACTTGATGCATGGAAGCATCGTTTTCGATTGTGAACAAAACTCTCCACGATAGGAAAAACACAATTGTCAGTGCTTTAGAAGCATGTAATTTAGTACTAGCAAAAAAAGCACGTGTGGAAGGACAAGAAGCATGAAGAATTAAAAAAAGTCCATTTGTATAACCAACATTTTACAACTTCTTTATTTAACAAAGAATGTCACATTATTATAATGACACTATTTTGACTTCCACCCAACCGACATAGAGCGATGCTAAATGGGCTAATTAATTGATAAGTAGTACACGTGCCGCGTTCTCCTTTTGTGAAACACAGTAGTCATGGACACATAATAGTGTCAAATCCCATTCACATCATACTCAGCATCAACATAGCCTCGTTGGCATTGTGTAGAAACATGAATCATAACTGGTGCGACGAAATACCTATAAGTAGAAAATATTCTGAAACAAGGAAGCACACACTTGCATTGGAATGTATTATGATAAGAAAATTGTTAGTAGAATAAAATTTTACTTGTTTTTCAAGATAAACAATGTTCGTTAGGCACCTAATCTTTATGTCATAATAGACCCGAAGAAGCTATGCTCATAGTGGTTGAAGCACACGTGGTTAAGGGAAGTGTTTGTACAAAGAAGCATATAATGGCAACGGTTAATGCAAAATTTTGCCACATTTGGTACACATGTAAATAAAATAGTGAATCATAATTGCATGAAGTGGATATGTGAATAACAGTCTCAGCCTTACTGTCAGAAACATATGAGTCATGAGAATTAAAGGAAGCACATACAACAGTTGAAGTTATAATTGGAAACCATGAAAACAAACGTGAGAAACAATGAGATAGTGTGCAAAATATTTGAAACAAATGGCACACACAAGGCTATGTGCAACACATGAGAAATAAAAGAACCACATATTGGTAATGGTAGCAACACAATTTAATTGTCATATATAGCAAGATAAACACCTGAATCGTAGAAACATGTCATGTCAGGAGAAGGAAGAATGTATGACATTGTGAGCAGCAAAACCTTTATACAAATAGAAGCATACATACGAAGCAATGGAAGCACGACCGTTGGAAATAAAGATGCAAGAAAGCCTAAAGCATGTTTGGTAGTGGGTGAAGCAAATTTATATGAAGCTAAACAATTATAAGATTGCATGGAAGCATGATGCAACTTTAGGGCTTTGATGGAATAAATGGAAGCACCTCCCAAACAAATTAGGCTTGTAATGAAAATAAATTTTGTTTTCAAATAAATGGCAGCTTGCATGTTCCATGGAACAAGAAGATTGTAACAAAATCCAAGAATGAAAAAAGAAGTATAGTTTGAAAGCATGACAGAAGAAGTAACAAGCTACAGCTTAGCAACCTCACTGTGACAATTAGAGAAAAATGTAATGTAGAATAGACTGACTAGAAGCATGTGAAACATATATATGAGAGATGTAGAAAGCATGAATAGACCGACTAGAAGCATGTGAAACATATATATGAGAGATGTAGAAAGCATGAATAAACCATATACATGAGAGATGTAGAAAGCATGAATAAACCGACTAGAAGCATGTGAAACATATATATCAGAGATGTAGGAAGCAATGAGGTAACACACGTAGGATGCTTAGGAAATATGATATTTGGAAGCATAGAAGTTAAGCTATCTCAGGATAAGTATTACCATATAGAAGCATGGGAATTCGAAATGAGAAAATAAGGATATATGGAAAGAATAGACTTGAATCGTGAGCAACACATATATATGAAATGTAGGAAGCACGAAACTAGTGTTGAAAATAATGTTTGAAGCAATTTAAAACATCAAAATGAAAATTTTGATAAAAACACGGTTCTATTTACCGGAGCAAACTACAGTAAGGAAACAAATCTATGGTGCTTACGAGTCATGACTATTGGAGGCATCAATTTAGAACTACCACAACATCTGTCATACTGTATAGAAGCATAGGCATATGGACTAAGCAAAAAGAAAAAAAGAAAAAGCAAAGCTTCAGCCAACAGTTTGGATGCATAATCATGTGATGTGCAATTACATCATTGTTCATTCACCCAATTCAAAAGCCTGACGTGGCACTGCTCGCCAGCTTTAGTATTCGGGAGGCGAGATAGACGGGGATTTCAGCGTTCAGGCTTAAAGTGTATAAATGTATTTGGATGCATGTACATTTTTGGTAGGATATTAATTGCATGTGTATATTAGGTAGAATATTAATAGCATTTTGATATAATTGGTAGAAATTTAATTGCATGCGATACGCCTGATTTGGTAGCTTGCTTCACCCCGAAGGAAATGCCTATCGATGTGTAAACCGGCATTGAGTAAATACTACTTCGCCCCGAAGGAATGGTCACACGCTTCACCCAGCTATCCAAGATCCGAGACCGAGTAGAACCTCTGTTTCCTGGTGGTCTGCTGATCCGACGATCTAACCTGCAATAGTACTATAAAATACACGGGGGTGGGGGTGGGGGTGGGGGTGTATGCCAGCAATGCAAAGCGACGGATACTGAAGCAAGAAACCAATCGAGTTCCTTGATTCACCTGCAGGAGAATTCCTTGCTGACGATGAGGACTATGGCGGCGCCGTCGGAGGCGGCGGTGGAAGCATTCAAGCAGGCGCTCGCGACCGCCGCCTCGGTGTCCGCGTACGCCATGCTTGCGCGCGGCATGGCGGGGGAGCTCCTCCCGGATGAGTTGCGCGCGGCCGTGCACTGGGGTGCGGCGTTCGTGCGCTCCCGCTTCGGCGCCCGCGACAAGGAGCGCCACACCATCATCATCCGACACTACGACAACGGGTCCAGCCAGAACAGCTTCTTCGACGCGGCGCGCGCGTACCTGGCCACCAAGATCAATCCGCGCACTTGTCCCGGCTCTGCCTCGCGCGCTCCCTCATCACCGAGCCCGACGGGAGCAGCAGCTGGAGCACGCTCCTGTCCATGGAGGACGGGGGCTCCGTCACAGACCACTTCGACGGCGTTGAGTTCCGGTGGGCGTTCATGGAGGCTGGCGGCGATGACGGCAATAGGGCCAAGGGCGGGGGTGAGACGCTAGAGCTCAGCTTCGACGCGGAGCACGCGGACACCGCTCTCGACAAGTACGTGCCCTTCATCAGCTCCACAGCGGAGGAGCTGCGGCGCCAGGACCGCGCGCTCAAGATCTTCATGAACGACTACGGGTTTTGGCAAGGCATGAATCACCACCACCCGGCCTCGTTCGAAACGCTCGCCATGGATCCAGGGCTGAAGCAGGCCGTCCTGGACGACCTCGATCGGTTCCTCAAGAGGAAAGAGTACTACCAGCGGATCGGAAAGGCTTGGAAACGCGGCTACCTGCTCTACGGCCCCCCTGGCACCGGCAAGTCCAGCCTCGTGGCCGCCATGGCCAACCACCTTCGTTTCAACCTCTACGACCTCGATCTCTCCAGTGTGCACGACAACTCGTGCCTGCAGAAGCTTCTCATCGACATGTCCAACAAGTCCATCCTCGTCATCGAAGATATTGACTGCAGTTTCGACACCATGTCGAGAGAAGATCGCAAGGACCACCCCGACGAGGACGACGGACGAGACAACCAATCGGGAGATGAGCGCAAGATGACGCTGTCGGGGCTGCTCAACTTCATCGACGGGCTGTGGTCGACCAGCGGCGAGGAGCGCATCATCATCTTCACCACCAACTACAAGGACCGCCTCGATCCGGCGCTGCTGCGGCCGGGGCGCATGGACATGCACGTCTACATGGGTTACTGCTGCTGGGAGGCATTCAGGAAGCTGGCCTGGAACTATCACCTCATCGACGACCACCCTCTGTTCCCAGGGATACAGGAATCACTTGCAGGGGTGGAGGTAACGCCCGCCGAGGTGTCCGAGATGCTGCTACGGAGCGAGGACGCCGATGTTGCGCTACGGGTACTTCTGGAATTCCTCCAAGAACGAAGAGGGGCAATAAAAGAGTCAGAGGACAAGCACGATGCGTAGCATGGTAGCAGAGAAGACAAATGTTGTGTGTACCAAAAAAAAAAGACAAATGTTTTGAGCCTTTTTCTTTGAGGTGAAAAATGTTGTAAGAACATCTCCAAAAGAAGGAAGACAAATGTTGTGTCTTAAAAAAAAGACAAATGTCGTGAGCAGGTTAAAAAAACACTTAATCCAAAAGAGCTCTTGTGAGCTCGAGCTCACATGCACCCGTTGCTACAGTAAAATCGAAAAAATGTTTAAAAAGTTCAAAAAAATTTGAATTTTTTTGACAACAAACATTGATGTCTTTTTCACATGTGTGCAATTTTTCATGACAAAATGGCATTCGTGCAGGTCTCGGTGAAAAAAACAAAATCGATGCTCCAAAATACTTCCAAAAACAGTTTTTTTTTCGAGCATGATTTTGTCTTTTTTGATGAGGCCTCCACAATGCCATTTCATCACGAAAATTTGCATGCATGTGTAACACACATCAATGTTTGTTGCAAAAAAAAATCAGATTTTTTTGAATTTTTTTAATAATTTTTTGATTTTACTGTAGCAAAGGGTGCATGTGAGCTCGAGCTAACATACTCCATGTTAATCATCCTTTATTGGAGACCTCCAATAACGTTTTTCTGCTTATTGAGAATGAACGGTTCGCCCATCCTCACTGACCTCATCCCCAATACTCTCTCTCTCTCGATCCCTGGCTCTCTTTATCTCTCTCTCACGACGGACGATAGAAGGTGGACCCACACCCTGTTGGAGATGCTCCAAGCTTGTAATTGTTATACTTCTTTTTTTAGACAAATTTGAAGACTCACGCCGTATGAATAGTAAAAAATCAGGCTTTGAAGGCGGTTCTGATACATGGGTCGCCGTCGGTTACTCCCGCCACAATGCATGTGTACTCGTTAATACTCACTGCAGCGCAAGCGGTTTCCTAAGACCATCTGCGCTATTCACATAACGCAATTCGTTCCTGACAACCGCATGCAATGATTTTGTACCGGAGGCGGTTACTAACTACCTTCATAACTCTATGATGTGGAGATGGTTTCTCTTTATGAATCGCGTGTAATACAGATCAAATCTCTACTCCTATAAAAGACCTCAGTTGGTGACGCCGGTGTGTCTGCTATCTGTCATTTCTGACCATTAGATCAGCATCTAACGACTGTGATGTAAGTTATGGTCTTTTTTGCAACAATATCCCACTTCTCTGCTCCAATTTACAAAAAAAATCCTTAGTATCTTGAAGCTAACCACATTCCTCTCTTACCTCAACAAAATAGCCCAAGGAATATATTTTGAGTGAAATATAACATATTTTTAGTGATATATGTATATCAAAACTAGACTGTTTTCTTTTAAATTTGTGAATATGTATTATTCTACTTTGAATCCGTTGCAACGCACGGGCGCATTGCTAGTCATTATATAAATTTCTTGTTGGTGTAACCACCTTGCAAATAAATTATCTGATTTGGCAATCAACGCTTACAAAAGCAATCAACAGAAGCATGATATCATATACTCCAGAACTAAATGAAGAAGATCAAGTACAATAACTAAATCCTAAATGATAAGTGCTGCACGTGTGGCATGTAGCAATCCGGTGCTGACTTTTTTACAATTAAAGTTGTCATACGAAAAGAAAAAACAAACAAAAAAACTAAAACTTGCCATCCAAAAAGAAATTTGTCATGCTTGACAACTAAAGTTGTCATCCTCGCGTCACTAAACTTACCATAAAAAATGTTCGAAGTTACCATGTGTCCGTGTCACACGTGTGACACTTATCATGGTTCAACTAAAATAACACTATTTTGACATGAAACCTGAAGATCAAAACTAGGACATTTTACAATGTCCAAACAACAATTTAAAGTATTATGAGTTATCATAATTCACAGGTAGCAAAAAGTCATCATTACTCAGAGGCATGGTGGTGAAAGTCTCCTAAACTGTGCAACCACTTTGTATTCTTGGCCTAAAGTGTACAACCATTTTAATCAAATAAACAAGTCATATCATTAGTGAATTGCGCCATTAGTCCATTACCTCAAATTGGTTGCACTCTTTAGGCCAAGGACTCGAGAACCGATCAAATTTAGTTCATAAACTCGTTTATTCGATCAAATAAAGTAAGAACCGATTCGGAAGAGAGAGAAAAAACTCTCAACATGGCGACAATGTTATTGTTTCTTGAACCGCTTGGCAACAAAATGATGTCATCGACAGTCTAGATTTGCGAGAGGTTTTCATGATTGAAAGACAATCCACTTGGGCGAACAGTCTTCCGGAACCGACATATGAGAAACTAGATCGCATTTTAATGGATACCGACTGGGAATCTAAATTTCCTATAGTGTCTGTTCGTGCTCTACCTCGTATCGAGGCTATATCAGACAACACTCCCATTCTCCTAACTACTGGGTTGCCACGACCACAACATAGACGCAAGTTCAAGTTTGAACTTGGATGGTTGCTTCGGGATGGTTTCCATAACATGGTTAAGGAGGTGTGGGAGAAACGGGTGGCCGGGCCTACCCCAATACACAGATGGAATAACAAAATGTGTGCATTACGTATATTCCTTGGTGGTTGGGCAAGGCATACGGTGGGTATACTAAAAAAGGAGAAGCTTTGCCTTTCATCTATCATTGATGAATTAGAAGCTTTGGCGGAGGTTAGACCTGTATCTGAGCATGAAGTCGAGATGAAGAATCATTCGAATGCACATATAGCTAACATGCTGCGCGAAGAGGAACTAAAATGGTACCAAAATTCTAACTCTCAATTTATCCTGAAAGGTGATTCGAATACTAGATATTTCCATGGAGTCACCAATGGCAGACATCGGAAGAAAATTATTCATTCCGTACAACAGGATGAAGGCACGATTGAGGGGCATGAGCAACTTAAATCTTATATCACTAATTATTATAAAAACATGTTCGGACCCCCAGAGGAAGGAAACTTATCGATAGATGGGTCCCGAACAGATGACATCCCCCAGGTCTCTGATGAGGAAACAACCTTCTAACAGCCCCATACTCTGAGGAGGAAGTTAGAAAGGCGGTCTTCCTAATGGAGCATAACAAAGCCCCGGGTCCAGATGGTTTTCCCGCTGAGTTCTATCAGAACTTCTAGGAAGTCATCAAACCGGATCTCCTACTTTTGTTTAGCGACCTGCATGCTGTTCAACTAGAATTATTTCGCTTAAACTTCGGTGAGATTATTTTATTACCTAAGGGCTAAGGTTAATGAGGCTGATGTTGGGAAACGTAGCATGCAATTTCAAACAAAAAATCCTACGCTCACGCAAGATCTATCTAGGAGATTCATAGCAACGAGAGGGGGAGAGTGTGTCTACGTACCCTCATAGACCGAAAGCGGAAGTGTTTGACAACGCGGTTGATGTAGTCGAACTTCTTCTAGCTCCGACCGATTAAGCACCGAACGTACGGCACCTCCGAGTTCTACACACGTTCAGCGCGATGACGTCCCTCGCCTTCTTAATCCAGCAAGGTGTCGAGGAAGTAGATGAGTTCTGTCAGCACGATGGCATGATGACAGTGATGGTGAAGTGATTCTCGGAGGGCTTCGCCTAAGCACCGCAAAACTATGACCCAGGGTGTAAATTATGGAGGGGGAGGGGGGCGCCGCACACGCTAACGATAGTTCTTGTATGTTCTAGGCGCCCCCTCCCCACGTATATATAGGTTGGAGAGGAGAGGCAGCCATGGGGCACCCCAAGTAGGAGGAATCCTACTTGGGGTCCTCCCCAATTCGGCCTCCCCCCTTTCCTTATTTCCGGAGGGGGGGGAGGGAAGAGGAAGGAGAGAAGAAAAGGGTGGGGGCGAACCCCCTCTTTCCCTTCTCTAATTCGGCCTCCTTCCTTGGGGGGGGGGGGGCGCCACCCCTTGTGGGCTGGTGTGCTCCCCTCCTATGGCCCATATGGCCCATATCTCCCCCCGGGGGTTCCGGTAACCCCCCCGGTTCTCCGATAAATACCCGATACTATCCGGAACACTTCCGTGTCGGAATACTATCATCCTATATATCAATCTTTACTTCTCGACCATTTCGAGACTCCTCGTCATGTTCGTGATCTCATCTGGGACTCGGAACAACAGTCGATCACCAAATAACATAACTCATATAATACTAAATCGTCATCGAACGTTAAGCGTGCGGACCCTACGGGTTCGAGAGCTATGTAGACATGACCGAGACACCTCTCCAGTCAATAACCAATAGCGGAACATGAATGCTCATATTGGCTCCTACATATTATACGAAGATCTTTATCGGTCGAACTGTTATGACAAAATACGTTATTCCCTTTGTCATCGGTATGTTACTTGCTTGAGATTCGATCATCGGTATCCACATACCTAGTTCAATCTCGTTACCGGCAAGTCTCTTTACTCGTTCCGTAATACATCATCCTGCAACTAACTTATTAGTTACTTTGCTTGCAAGGCTCTTATGATGTGCATTACCGAGAGGGCCAGAGATACCTCCCCGATAGTCGGAGTGACAAATCCTAATATCGATCTATGCCAACCCAATAAACACCTTCGGAGATACCTGTAGAGCATCTTTATAATCACCCAGTTACGTTGTGACGTTTGATAGCACACAAGGTATTCCTCCAGTATCCGGGAGTTGCATAATCTCATAGTCAAAGGAATATGTATATGACATGAAGAAAGCAATGACAATAAAACTTAACAATCAATATGCTAAGCTAACGGATGGGTCTTGTCCATCACATCATTCTCCTAATGATGTGATCCCGTTATCAAATGACAACTCATGTCCATGGTTAGGAAACCTTAACCATCTTTGATCAACGAGCTAGTCAAGTAGACTAGGGACACAGTGTTTGTCTATGTATTCACACATGTATTTGGGTTTTCGATCAATAATATTCTAGCATGAATAACAAACATTTATCATGAATAAGGAAATATAAAATAACAACTTTATTATTGCCTCTACGGCATATTTCCCTCAATCTCCACTTGCACTAGAGTCAATAATCTAGATTAAATTGTAATGATTCTAACACCTATGGAGTCTTGGTGTTGATCATGTTTTGCTCGTGGAAGAGGCTTAGTCAACGGGTCTGCTACATTCAGATCCGTATGTATTATGCAAATCTCTATGTCTCCCTCCTTTACTTGATCACGGATGGAGTCGAAGCGTCCCTTGATGTGTTTGGTTCTTTTGTGAAATTTGGATTCCTTCGCTAAGGCAATTGCTCCGCTTCACACGTAGATCCCGCCATGACGCTCTGCTTGGAACTGCACCAACTGACAGCTCCACCATTCAATACAAATACGTATCTGGTTTGTGACTTAGAGTCATCCGGATCAGTGTCAAAGCTAGCATCGACATAACCATTTACGACAAACTCTTTGTCACCTCCATAAACGAGAAACATATCCTTAGTCCTTTTCAGGTACTTTAGGATGTTCTTGACCATTGTCCAGTGATCTACTCCTGGATTACTTTGGTACCTCCCTGCTAGACTTATAGCAAGGCACACATCAGGTCTGGTACATGATGTCTGCTAGAACTAGGTTGGTATTTCCCGAAAGAGGAAGGGATGATGCAGCCCACCAACGATAGGTATTTCCCTCAGTGATGAGACCAAGGTTATCGAACCAGTAGGAGAACCAAGCAACACTACGTAAACAACACCTGCACACAAATAAAAAATACTCGCAACCCGACGTATTAAAGGGGTTGTCAATCCCCTTCGGGTAACGGTGCCAGAAATTGGCAAGAAGACGTGATAAAAATATGATTGATGGGATAAATAGATCTCAAATAAAATAAAGTGCAGCAAGGTATTTTTGTATTTTTGGATTAACAGATCTAAAATAAAAAGGAAATAAAAATAGATCGCAAAGGCAACTATAATAAAGAAGAGACCCGGGGGCCGTAGATTTCACTAGTGGCTTCTCTCGAGAAAAATAGCAAACGGTGGGTAAACGAATTACTGTTGGGCAATTGGTAGAACTTCAAATAATCATGAGGATATCCAGGAAATGATCTTTATATAGGCATCACATCCAAGATTAGTAGACCGACTCCTGCCTGCATCTACTACTATTACTCCACACATTGACCACTATCCAGCATGCATCTAGTGTATTAAGGTCATGGAAAACGGAGTAATGCAATAAGAATAATGACATGATGTAGACAAGATCTATTTATGTAGAAATAGACCCCAGCTTGTTATCCTTAATAGCAACGATACATACGTGTCGGTTCCCCTTCTGTCACTGGGATCAAGCACCGTAAGATCGAACCCATCACAAAGCACCTCTTCCCATTGCAAGATAAAAAGATCAAGCTGATCAAACAAAACCCAAATATCGGAGAAGAAATACGAGGCTATAAGCAATCATGCATATAAGAGATCAAAGAAGACTCAAATAACTTTCATGGATAAAAAGATAGATCTGATCATAAATTCAAAGTTCATCGGATCCCAACAAACACACCACAAAAAGAGTTACATCATATGGATCTCCAAGAGACCATTGTATTGAGAATCAAAAGAGAGAGAGGAAGCCATCTAGCTACTAACTACGGACCCGTACGTCTACAAAGAACTACTCGCGCATCATCGGAGAGGCACCAATGGACATGATGAACCCTTCCGTGATGGTGTCTAGATTGGATCTGGTGGTTCTGGAACTTGCGGCGACTGGAATTGATTTTCATCGACTATTGGGGTATTTATAGAGCAAAGAGGCGGTGCGGGAGGCCACCAAGGTGGGCACAACCCACCAGGGTGCGCCTGGGCCTCCAGGCACGCCCTGGTGTCTTGTGCTCACCTCGGGCTCCCACTTTGGTACTTTGGCCCACTGGATGTCTTCTGGTCCAAAAAAATCCACAAAAAGTTTCGTTGCGTTTGGACTCCATTTGGTATTGATTTCCTGCGATGTAAAAAACATGCAGAAAACGACAACTGGCACTGGGCACTATGTCAATAGGTTGGTACCAAAAAATGATATAAAATGACTATAAAATGATTGTAAAACATCCAAGAATGATAATATAACAGCATAGAACAATCAAACATTATAGATACGTTTGAGACGTATCAGCATCCCCAAGATTAATTCATGCTCGTCCTCGAGTAGGTAAATGATAAAAACAGAATTTTTGATGTGGAATGCTGCCTAACATGTTCATCACATATTCTTTTCTTTGTAGCATGGACATTTGGACTTTTATATGGTTCAAAGCAATAATCTAGTTTTGACATGAGAATTTCAATACTCAAGCATATCAACAAGCAACCATGTCTTTCAAAATATCAACGCTAAAATAAGTTATCCCTAGCCCATCATGCTCAATCATTGATCCATTCATGAAACACACTCGCATATTAGCTACACCCAATGCTCAACTACGATCATAGTGCCCCTTAGTTGGTGCTTTATAAGAGAAGATGGAGACTCAAATAAAAATAAAAATTGCATAAAGTAAAAGAAAGGTCCTTCGCAAAGGGAAGTAGGGATTTGTAGAGGTGCCAGAGCTCAAAGCAAAAAACATAGAGCTAAAAACATTTTGGGAGGCATGCTTTTCCTGTCAACGAAAACGGCCAAGTAGTTCCTAATACTTTCCATGCTAGATATGTCATAGGCGGTTCCCAAACAGAAATTAAAGTTTATTCCTTTTTCAACCATACTTTCACTTTCCATGACTAGCCGTATCCACGGGTGTTGTCCATACCAACACTTTCCAAGGAATTTATTATTTGACAACATAAAGTAAATTCATTTTTCATTTCGGGACTGGGCATCCCTAATACCTTTGCCTTACTCTCGTGCAACGACAAGTGAATAAACACTCATTGTGAGAGTAACATATCTAGCATGGAAATATATTAGCCACCCCTACCGTTTCATGAGCGGTACGTGCACACAAAAGAGAAATTTATTTTGAAAATTAGAGATGGCACATACAAATTTGCTTAGAACGGCAAAATAATACCGCATATAGGTAGGTATGGTGGACTCATGTGGCAAAACTGGTTTAAAGGATTTTGGATGCACAAGTAGTGATCATACTTAGTGCAAAATGAAGGCTAGCAAAAGATTGAGAAGCGACCAACCAAGAAACGAAAAATCTCTTAAGCGATCATTAAGCATAATTAACACCGAATAATACACCACAAGTAGGATGTAATTTCATTACATAACTATTGACTTTCGTGCTTGCATAGGGAATCACAAACCTTAACACCAATATTCTTACTAAAGCATAATTACTCATCAACATGACTCACATATCACATCATCATATCTCAAAACTATTACAAGGAATCAAGTTTATTTTGTCTAATGATCTTCATGAAAGTTTTTATTATATCCTTCTTGGATATCGATCACTTTCGGACTAATTTTCATATGTTGCTTTTGAAAAGCTCAAACAAATATAAGTGAAGATCATGATCATAATATTTCTTTCTCTCAAATTAATTTAAGTGAAGCAAGAGCGAATTTCTTAAAAAAATTACTAACTCTCAAATAAATCTAAGTGAAGCAAGAGAGTATTTCTTCAAAAATAATAAAGCACACCGTACTCAAAAGATATAAGTGAAGCACTAGAGCAATTCCATAGCTCATAAAGATTTTAGTGAAGCATAGAGAGCAATTTTAACAAGTCATGGCATATTTTTTGCTCTCTCAAATAGGTGTGTCCAGCAAGGATTAATGACTTAAAATAACAAGCAAAACAAGCAAAGAATCATATCATACTAGACGCTCCAAGCAAAACTCATAGTATGTGACGGATAAAAATATAGTTCCGAGTAAAATACCGATGGTCGTTAGAAGAAAGAGGGGATGCCACTCAGGCATCCCCAAGCTTAGTTGGTTGCTTCTCTTTGGATAATAGCTTGGGATGCCATGGGCATCGCTAAGCTTAGGCTCTTCTTACTCCTTATTCCTTCATCCATCGTAACATCACCCAAAACATGAAAACTTCAATCACACAAAACTCAACAAAACCTTCATGAGATCCGTTAGTATAAGAAAGCAAATCACTACTATAAGTATTGTTGCAAACCCATTCATATTTTATTCTTGCATTATATCTACTGTATTACAACTTTTCTATGGCAAAAACTCTTCAAAGAAAACCATAGAATCATCAAAACAAGCACACAACGCAAAGAAAACAGAATCTGTCAAAAACATAACAATCTGTAGCAATCTGGATATTTTGATTACTTCTGTAACTCCAAAAATTCTGAAAAATTAGGACCACATTAGAAATTTGTAAATTAATCTTCCGCAAAAAGAATTGGTATTTTATAACGCTTCTGTTAAAAATGAGAATTATTTTCCTGAGCGCAAAAGTTTCTGTTTTTCAGCAAGATCAAATCGACTATCACCCAACATGATCCTAAAGGCTTTACTTGACAAAAACACTAATTAAAAAAAATCATAACAGTAGCATAATTATGCAAACACTCAAGAACAGAAAGAAAAAGACAAAAATAAATTTTATTCATTGGGTTGCCTCCCAACAAGCGCTATCGTTTTATGCCCCTAGCTAGGCATAAAGAAAGGATCTAAGTATTATCATCTTTATTTCTAGATCCATAAGATGCCCTCATGATTGATTCATATGGTGGCCTAATTCTTGTTCTAGGGAAGTGTTCCATACCCTTCCTTAGTGGAAATTGAAATTTAATATTGCCTTCTTTCATATCAATCACGACACCAATAGTGCGTAAAAACGGTCTACCAAGAATAATTGGACAAGACGGATTGCAATCAATATCAAGAACAATAAAATTTATGGGCATATAATTCCTATTTGCAAGAATAAGAACATCATTAATTCTTCCCATAGGCTTTTTAATAGTAGAATCCTCCAAGTGCAAATTTAAAGAACATTCTTCAATATCGGTAAGACCAAGCACATCACAAAGAGATTTCGGAATTGTAGAAACACTAGCACCAAAGTCACATAAAGCAAAACACTCATAATTTTTAATCTTGAATTTGGTAGTAGGTTCCCATTCATCATGTAATTTTCTAGGAATTGAAACTTCTAATTCCAACTTTTCTTCTAAAACTTTCATCATAGCATCAACAATACGTTTAGTAAAAGCTTTATTTTGTTCATAAGCATGGGGTGAATTTATCATGGATTGCAACAAAGAAATACAATCAATCAAAGAGTAACTATCATAATTAAAGTCTTTTTAATCCAAAGGAGTGGACACATCACTAGTTAAAGTTTTAACCTCTTCAAACCCACTTTTATCAATTTTCTCAATAAGATTTTCACTCTCCGAATTATCGGGACGCCTTCTAGCTAAAGTTGACTCTTCTCTAGTCCCTTTTTCATCAATCTTAATTCTACTAAACAAGGAAGCAATAGAAGAAACACCAATCATTTTAAGATCTTCATCATTTTTATGAAAGCAATCACTAGAAAACGCTTTTTCTAAAAATTCTCTTCTAGCTCTAAGCATAGCGGTTTTTTTCTTACTTTCATCCATAGAAACATAAAGAGCTTTGATTAATTCTTAAACCTTAGGCACAAAAATTTTCATCTTGAGATTTTCTACATCATGATAGATTCTATCAACACTTCTAGACAAATCATCAATCTTATTCAACTTTTTGAGTATTGATAAATTCCTTAATATTATTCTCAAGATCAGAGGTGATCCTATTATTATTATAAGAAGGGTTACCATAGGAATTACCATAATTATTAGAGGAATTACTAGGAAAAGTCCTAGGATTAAAATTACCTCTATAAGCATTGTTATTGAAATTGTTTCGCGAGATAAAATTCACATCTATGGCATCACTATTTTGCTCAATCAATGTAGACAAAGGCACGTCATTAAAATCAATAGGAGCACTTTTATTAGCAACCAATTTCATAAGAGCATCAACTTTTTCACTCAAAGAAGAAATTTCTTCAACCGAATTAAGTATTTTACTAGTAGGGGCTTTTTCGGTATGCCATTGTGAATAATTTGCCATGATATTATCAAGCAATTTGGTGGCTTTACCCAAAGTAATTTCCATAAAAGTACCACCCGCTGCGGAATCTAAAATATTACGAGAAACAAAATTCAACCCCGCATAAATTTTTTGTATGATCATCCAAAGATTTAACCCATGAGTTGGGCAATTTCTTAGCATCAATTTCATCCTTTCCCAAGATTGTGTAACATGCTCATGTTCTAGTTGCTTGAAATTCATGATCTGGGTTCTAAGGGAAATAATTTTCGCGGGCGGAAAATACTTAGTAATAAAAGCATCCTTGCACTTATCCCAAGAATCGATACTATTGCGAGGCAAAGAAGAAAACCAAAATTTTGCACGATCTCGCAAAGAAAACGGAAATAATTTCAACTTCACAACATCATTGTCCACATCTTTTTTATTTTTCATATCGCATAATTCCACGAATGTGTTAAGATGGGACGTGGCATCCTCATTTGGAGTACCAGAAAATTGATCTTTCATAACAAGATTCAGCAAAGCGGTATTAATATCACAAGACTCTGCACTAGTGGCGGGAGGAGCAATTGGAGTGCTAATAAACTCATTGTTGTTGGTATTGGAGAAATCACACAACTTGGTGTTCTCTTGAGTCATTGTGACTATGCAACAAGATTGCACTAAAAAGCAGATCTGAAGAGAAAACGGCGAACGAAAAAGAGGGCGAATAAAATGGCAAATTTTTGTGAAGTGGAGGAGAGGAAAACGAGAGGCAAATGGAAAACAATGTAAATTGTAAGGAGATGAGATTTGTGATTAGGAACCTCGTAGATGTTGATGATGTCTCCCTGGCAATGGCGCGATAAATTCCTTTTGATGGCATCACGTCCAAGATTAGTAGACCGACCCCTGCGTGCATCTACTACTATTACTACACACATCGACCGCTATCCAGCATGCATCTAGTGTATTAAGTTCATGGAGAAACGGAGTAATGCAATAAGAACGATGACATGATGTAGACAAGATCTATCTATGTAGAGATAGACCCCATCGTTTTATCCTTAGTAGCAATGATACATACGTGTCGGTTCCCCTTCTGTCACTGGGATCAAGCACTGTAAGATCAAACCCATCACAAAGCACCTCTTCCCATTGCAAGATAAATAGATCAAGTTGGCCAAACAAAACCCAAATATCGGAGAAGAAATATGAGGCCATAAGCAATCATGCATATAAGAGATCAAAGAAGACTCAAATAACTTTCATGGATAAAAAGATAAATCTGATCATAAATTCAAACTTTATCAGATCCCAACAAACACACCGCAAAAAGAGTTATATCATATGGATCTCCAAGAGACCATTGTATTGAGAACCAAAGAGAGAGAGAGACAGGAAGCCATCTAGCTACTAACTACGGACCCGTACGTCTACAAACACTACAAAAACAAGACACATCCGTGACATTTTGGGCCGAACAATTTTTTTCTGTCATGCTTATGACACTTCTATGACGATAATTGTGAAAAAACCCGGTATCATCATAGATGTGGTGGGCTCCTCCTTCTATGACAAAAAATCATGACAGAAAATGGGCTTTTCATCCTGGGCGGGCCGGAGACGCAGCTGCATGACATTCTTTGGGCCGTGCATGACGGAAAAAACATGGTAGAAGCGAGGGCGAGGAAAATATCGGGGAGTTCCCAGTTACGTGGTGGTCGGGGGCCGAGCGATGCACGTTTCTCTCATACACGTACGGGCGTGTGTGCGAGACATTGCGCTCTAACTGAACCCGAGCGAGGCATTGGGCTCTAACTGAACACGAGCGTTTGCACTAGCTACGTTACCGAACCTCGATCGATCCCTTGCTGTTAACTGAACCCGAGTGATTCCTTCGCTACTGGTGCTAACTGAAGCCGATCGAACACTGCTGCCTCCATCCCTTGATGAACAGTTGGGGGGGGGGGATGGATGAACAGTTCCCGGTGGGGGGTTGGATGAACAGGACCCCATGGTAGTAGAGGCCGTTGTCGCTGGATGAACAGGACCCCGATCGATCGAGCCGGTGGAGGGCTGGATGAATAGGACGACCCCGTGGAGGGCTGGTTGAATGCTACCTCTTGAGCATGCGTTGGTTTTCCCTTGAAGAGGAAAGGGTGATGCAGCAAAGTAGCGTAAGTATTTCCCTCAGTTTTTGAGAACCAAGGTATCAATCCAGTAGGAGGCCACACGCAAGTCCCTCATACCTACACAAACAAATAAGAACCTTGCAACCAACGCGATAAAGGGGTTGTCAATCCCTTCACTGCCACTTGCAAAAGTGAGATATGATAGAGATGATAAGATAATATTTTTGGTATTTTTATGATAAAGATTAAAAGTAAAGAAAGCAAAATAAAAGGCACCAGAAATAGCTAGTTGACGGGAGATTAATATGATGGAAAATAGACCCGGGGGCCATAGGTTTCACCAGCGTCTTCTCTCAAGATAGCATAAGTATTACGGTGGGTGAACAAATTACTGTCGAGCAATTGATAGAATTGAGCAGAGTTATGAGAATATCTAGGCATGATCATGTATATAGGCATCACGTCCGCAACAAGTAGACCGACTCCTGCCTGCATCTACTACTATTACTCCACACATCGACCGCTATCCCGCATGCATCTAGAGTATTAAGTTCATAAGAACAGAGTAACGCATTAGGCAAGATGACATGATGTAGAGGGATAAACTCAAGCAATATGATATAAACCCCATCTTTTTATCCTCGATGACAACAATACAATACGTGTCGTTTCCCCTTCTGTCACTGGGATCGAGCAACGCAAGATTGAACCCAAAGCTAAGCACTTATCCCATTGCAAGAAAGATCAATCTAGTAGGCCAAACCAAACTGATAATTCGAAGAGACTTGCAAAGATAACCAATCATACATAAAAGAATTCAGAGAAGATTCAAATATTGTTCATAGATAATCTTGATCATAAACCCACAATTCATCGGATCTCGACAAACACACCGCAAAAAGAGTTACATCAAATAGATCTCCAAGAAGATCGAGGAGAACTTTGTATTGAGATCCAAAGAAAGTTAGTAATGGCGCACCTTCACAAAGTGTGCCATTACTATGTGTATGACTTGGTCAAACCTTGGTCAAAGTTAGTAATGGCGCACTTTGTGTAGGTGCGCCATTACTAAGTTTGACATAGTAATGGCGCACCTATGCAAAGTGCACCATTACTAAGTTTGACCAAGGTTTGACCCGGTCATACACATAGTAATGGCGCACTTTGTACAAGTGCGCCATTACTATGTCAACTACTAATAGCGCACTATCCCCTGGTGTGCCACTGCTAACAATTTTTTTATTTTTTTTAAACTAGTAATGGCGCATCACACATCAGGTGTGCCATTAGTAATATGTCAATAATGGCGCACCTTTATTTGGTGCGCCACTGCTATATAGCAGTGGCGCACCACATACATGGTGCGCCATTAATGTCCATATTAGCTATAGCCCTTTTCCTAGTAGTGTAGAAGCCCTCTGTGATCGATGCCCCCTCCGGCGGAGCGCCGAAAAAGGCCCCAAGATGGGATCTCACGGGTACAGAAGGTTGCGTTGGTGGAAATAGGGTTTCGTGGTGCTCCTGGATGGTTTCGGGGTACGTAGGTATATATAGGAGGAAGAAGTAGGTCGGTGGAGCCACGAGGGGCCCACGAGGGTGGGGGGCACGCCTCCCTGCCTCGTGGCCTCCTCATTGATTTCTTAACGTCCACTCCAAGTCCTCTGGATCACGTTTGTTCCAAAAATAACTCTCCCGAAGGTTTCATTCCGTTTGGACTCCGTTTGATATTCCTTTTCTGCGAAACACTGAAATAGGCAAAAAACAGCAATTTGCACTAGGCCTTGGGTTAGTAGGTTAGTCCCAAAAATAATATAAAAGTGCTTAGTAAAGCCCATTAAACATCCAAAACAGATAATATAATAGCATGGAACAATAAAAAATTATAGATACGTTGGAGACGTATCAAGCATCCCCAAGCTTAATTCCTGCTCGTCCTCGAGTAGGTAAATGATAAAAACAGAATTTTTGATGTGGAATGCTACCTAGCATATTCTTCAATGTAATTTTCTTTATTGTGGCATGAATGTTCAGATCCGAAAGACTGAAGACAAAAGTTTAATATTGACATGAAAATAATAATACTTCAAGCATACTAACAAAGCAATCATGTTCTCAAAGTTCATCAGATATGGAGGTAACTGCAGCGCAGGAGCAGGCCATTCCCCCCAAGCAACATCAATTGTAACTTCATCATCATCAGGGGCCTGAAGATCTGCAGGAGCCACGTGAGGAGGAGCCCCATTCTGAGCAAACCAGTTATGAACTTGCTGTTGATACAACTGTTCCGCCGTCATGTCAGGCCCAAACAGAGGGTGCAGATCACCATTGGGTGTCGGCGGTTCCTCACCAGCAGGCGGTACCTCAGGCAGCATCGCATTCCAGTCGCTGCTGCGGAGGATAGTGACTTGAACAGTCCAACAGTCACAGGCGCCACCCAACTGACGAACAACAAAGCTCTTGGGGATCAATCTCATATGAATCACCTGCACTTGCAACATCACATATCTCCTATCCTGCCTAGGATTATACCAAGAAATCAGACCACCAAAGCCCCCTACTGACTTATTGATATAGAATTCAGTCTGATAGTCATAGGGGAAGCCGAAATACAGTAACCAAAGCCGCGGACCAAAGGTGGTGGAGCGCCTATTGAGCGTGGCATTGTGCGGCACAAATGTAATAAGCAAATCCTCTTCTTCAAGCTCTAAAGGAGTCGCAACCGCAGTATCTCTAGTGAAAGCATCCACAAAACCAAAGATTCCAATGCCAAAGGGGTGATCACTTGCCTCCGTGGTAAAAAGTTGAGATTCATGTAGCATACCCTCAATGATTTCGCGGATCTTTGCTCGACGATGAAGAGGGATGGAGTGGCTGGCCTCGGCGATGGCGAGGAAGTCATGGTTGAGTGGCGGGATGGGGCTGACGACCATGCCGCTGCGGACCACCCTGTTGGCCGGTCCAGGTTCGACCGCCCAGCCCGGTGGGAGAAACGGCACCGGGTTGAGGGGATAGTTCGCCATTGTTGCGGTGGCGAGAGCAGAGGTGGGGGGCGATGGAGTGACAACGATAGGTGGAAGGGGTGTGGAAGCCGAGGCAGAAGCTGAACCGAGCGGGGGCGGAAAGGAATCAGCGCGGCGTTTCGGAATCCATTTCCATCTTTGTGCCTGCCGCGATTTGAAATAGGATGCTAACATGTGTCCATAGTGACCACAGCCAGTGCATCGGATGGTAGAGCACGCCTTCAAGTATGGTATGTTGTGGTGCATAGAATCAGCAGTCTCGGATAATCCGGGCGCAAGAATAGGATTAATTGATTTGACCTTATTATTAAGCTGCTGAGGGCAAGCCATGGCTTTATGACCGGGAGCTGAACATTTAATACAAATAACATGAGCTGGGCATGAAATCTTTTGGTGGCCCCATTGAAGGCATTTAGCACACAAAATTCCCCAATTATTGGATAAATCAGAGATCTCCCGACGACTGTATTGGGCCTGGGCCAGGTCTGCCTTATGTTTGGACGTGAGAATAGGTGGCTAGTTACAATGTGGAGGAGCATATTTGTACGCTGAAGCCAAGAAACATTGCGGAGGAGAGGGGTATGGTGCATTGACCACACATTTAAACGATCCCAATAAAAGATAAGTGACATCCTGGGATTCCTCTAATTCAGCCTCACGTAAATAAGATTCCATCAGAGAAACGGCACCATTAGATCCATGCAATAAATGAAGATTGACCGAATTCTTCGTGCCATCAAGAGAAGGAATATTTGAAATTTGAACTTCATGTGACGCTGTTGACAAACTATTACTTGAATTTGGATCGGATGATGAAGCCTCAGCGGCATGTTTTTCAGAAAATTCCATGTGATCAAGATGAACAAGCTCGAATTTGCATAACGGCGAAGTTGAGGGGCGATCTCTAGTAGCATTCCCATGTAATAAATGTAGAGATGTTTTAATAGCAATAGGCCGACGACCAGAGAGCTCCTGTAAGGTTTCATCTGCATGCCACCTATTGTTGGATGATGTGATCGCTCGGAAACAACCATTGAACAAATGAAAATGACAGATAAAATCCGGCCAAATGCGGTCTCGAAGACCATAGATGAAATGCCCCAATTTGTTATTAGCCACCGAAAACCAAAAAGCCCGAGGTTGAAGTTGAATCACATTGAAGCCAGAACTAATTCCACCGAGACAGCATTGTAGAGCAATGCCCACAGATTCGATTGAGAGCAGGAAAGAAGCCGACGAGAAAGAAACCACCAAGAAGAACTCCTTGAGGTCACGGGAGGGAGAGAAATGAATAGTAGATCCAAACTTTCATCTCACCTGGTCGGCCAATGCAAGGCCAGGGCCAAAATCCCAGTGTAGGAGACCCTCCATGGGTCACCGGGCTGGCAATCGCCATGAACGCCGGTGATGGTGGTGGTGGTGTGGTAGGAGGGCGAGGAGGGGAGGATGAGAGGTGGGAGACCCTCCATCTTTGCTTGTACTACTCTATGTTACTCGGCTCAATATCCATTGGAGATGGACTTCAAGGTCTATCAGTTCGGGATGGCATTGTTCCGGAGAATAATGTTGTTGACAGTGCTTATCAAGCATGGAATGATTCCATCACTGCTTCAGACAGCTCCAGTTCTAGTCAGGATAACATGATTCTCGCCATCTCTGATCACAATCCCCCAGTTCTTGAAGCCCCTGAGCCGGTGACAGTAATGGTGACAGTTCATAATGCAGGTCTGAACTTTAGTCTGTCGGCCCAAGGGAATGAAGTAATGAACTTCTTGCTTGCTGCTCCTGCCCCTCGCAGGCAACTTAATACAACAGGAAAGATGTCCCTTGGGTCAACCTGGTATGGGCTACCTACTATGAAAATAAGGTGTCGCATGCCACTGAGACATGTGGCTCCTTCTGGTGGCGGGACATAATGAACCTATGTGATATCTACCGTGGGATTTCTTCGGTGCATATTGGAGACGGTGCAACCGCTCTGTTTTGGAAAGATCTTTGGAAGGAATACATAATTCAAGAATCATTCCCTAGAGCCTTCTCCTTCACTAAAATGGAAGATGCATCAGTGGCTAGTTTTCTGGCAATAAGCAATATTCACACTGGCTTTCATCTTCCTCTTTCAACCCAAGCCCGTGAAGAACTTCTGCAACTCCAGGAAAATAGTGCTGACACGGTGCCAGATGCGACTATGCGGGATGTTTGGAGCTACCCCTGGGGACCACTCTATACATCGGCCAAATACTACAAATTTTTCTATAGAAACATCACCGCTGATGATGCCTTTTCTTGGATCTGGAAGTCCAAATGCACGATGAAAATAAAAGTCTTTACCTGGCTACTCCTAGTGGACAGAGTCAACACAAGAAATATGCTGGAAAGGAGACATTATAACGTGGGGGATGACGTCATCTGCTCGCTGTGCAACCGACAAGATGAAGAAACGATTGAACACTTATTCTTCAGGTGTCCTTTCAGTCAGAGCTGCCGGAATGTTCTAGGCATTAATTGGACGAGTGAGGGTAACAGACTTGCTCTCATTCATGAGGGGCATCGGAACTGGCAAACTCACATGTTCATGGAAATATTTATGTTGGCAGCGTGGAGCATTTGGAAGGAACACAATGGCCTGATTTTTCGGGGGGTCCCACACACCCTAGCATCTTGGAAAGAGCGTCTTAGGACTGACTTAGCTTTATTATGCCATAGGGTTAAACCCTCATTGGCTGAGTTCATTTCTCTGTTATTGGAGACGACACTGTAACTTCTTTTCTTTTCTTTGCTAGTACTAAAACTATCCCCATGTGGTGAGAGTGGTTTTAGTTCTAGGAAAGCATGAGCACTATGCTTATGAACCTTGTGTAACATAACACATCTGATTAATACATGTCAGCAGGATCATCTCCTACTGTCTTTGACTGTTCCAAAAAATCATGTCTTCTCAAAATAACATGGCCAAAGAAAGTTATCCCTACAAAATCATATAGTCTGGCTATGCTCTATCTTCATCACACAAAGTATTTAATCATGCACAACCCCGATGACAAGCCAAGCAATTGTTTCATACTTTTGATGTTCTCAAACTTTTTCAATCTTCACGCAATACATGAGCATGAGCCATGGACATAGCACTATATGTGGAATAGAATGGTGGTTGTGGAGAAGACAAAAAAAGGAGAAGATAGTCTCACATCAACTAGGCGTATCAACGGGCTATGGAGATGCCCATTAATAGATATCAATGTGAGTGAGTAGGGATTGCCATGAAACAGATGCACTAGAGATATAAGTGTATGAAAGCTCAACAAAAGAAACTAAGTGGGTGTGCATCCAACTTGCTTGCTCACGAAGACCTAGGGCATTTTGAGGAAGCCCATCATTGGAATATACAAGCCAAGTTCTGTAATGTAAAATTCCCACTAGTATATGAAAGTGACAACATAGGAGACTCTCTATCATGAAGATCATGGTGCTACTTTGAAGCACAAGTGTGGAAAATTCCCACTAGTATATGAAAGTAACATTGTCCCTTCTCTCTTTTTCTCTCATTTTTTATTTGGTACTTTTTTTTTCTTTTGGCCTCTTTTCTTTCTTTTTTTTCGTCGGAGTCTCATCCCGACTTATGGGGGAACCATAGTCTCCATCATCCTTTCCTCACATGGGACAATGCTCTAATGATGATCATCACACTTTTATTTTCTTACAACTCAAAGATTACAACTCAATACTTAGAGTAAAATATGACTCTATGTGAATGCCTCCGGCGGTGTACCGGGATATGCAATGAATCAAGAGTGACATGTATGAAAGAATTATAAAGGTGGCTTTGCCACAAATACGATGTCAACTACATGATCATGCAAAGAAATATGACAATGATGAAGCGTGTCATAATAAACGGAACTGTCGGGGATATACCCCGTGGCGTAACCCGGCCGGACTTGGCGACTTACTAAGTGACCCGCCCGAGCCTGGCGGTTTACGATTCATTGGTAACCCGGCAGGCGGGTCAGAGGAGTGACAAGACCCGGTGACCCAATGGGCGGTTTATGGAAGGCCGGCTAATGTTATGGTGGGCCGGTTCATGAGGAAAGCACAAGGAATATTCCCTTATAAAGGAAGCCAGACTAGGACTCCACTTGTAATAGAGTAATCCTAATCCTACTAGGACTAGTCATGTAACCCGCCCCTTCAACATATATAAGGAGGGGCAGGGCTCCCCAAAGAGGGACAAGCAAGAGAGAAATAATCTCTAGGTTAGACACAACTAGGAGAGCCGGCTTACGGCGACTCCCTCGTGATGATAATGAGACCTAGCCTCAAACAACATGTAGGGCTATTACCGGATGATATTTCCCGGGGCCCGAAGCTGTCTAAATCCTTGTCTTGTGTTGCGTCTCTCGATCCCGCTCAACCCCTCTCAAGCTACCACATAGATGCGTTGGCCTCGCGACTAAGTCCTGACAATAAGGACATCTGCCGTGACAAATCCACGATAGTTGGCGCCCACCGTGGGGCCCGCGCACGGTGGTGTTGAGTTCTTGGAGGGATTTCTTCAGGGATCGAGAAGCTCGCAGTTGACCGGACTAAGAAGAGCTAGCGTGGAAAAGTATTCAGCGGTGACGTATATATTGGGTTAAAAGGAATTTAGGGTTTGGCATCGCCGATACAACGCGATCCGTCGAAACCGAATAGAAGATTAATTTTTTTGCGCCTACAGTCGCGTGTCGCCGAGACCGTCAAGAATTGTGCTGCAGTCGTACACCTTATCAGATCAATCTTTATCAACGCGCGTGTGTGAGCAAGGGTCAAGCCCCGAGGCAATACTACTACAACACTACTCCGTTGCTACTATTCGTATAAAGTGGTCTACCAAGTAGTACTTGAGTACCGTCCATGTAAAAGCTCAGATTTTTGGGGAGGAGTAATTTGTCCAGCAAGTTTTTTAATTACCAAAGGGGAGAGAGAATCTTAGGGCTAGACACAAAGAGCCGGTTTACCGGCGACTCCCTCGTGATCATAATGAGACCTAGCCACAAACAGCATGTAGGGTTGTTACCGGATGATGTTTCCTGGGGCCCGAAGCTGTCTAAAACCTTGTCTTGTGTTGCGTCTCTCGATTCCGCTCAACCCCTCTCAAGCTACCACATACATGCGTTGGCCTCACGACTAAGTCCTTACGCTAGGACATCTGCCGTGACAATCCACGATAGGAACGGTGGTAAATTGCATGGCAATATATCTCGGAATGGCTATGGAAATGCCATAATAGGTAGGTATGGTGGCTGTTTTGAGGAAGGTATATGGTGGGTGTATGATACCGGCGAAAGGTGCGCGGTATTAGAGATGCTAGCAATGGTGGGAGGGTGAGAGTGCGTATAATCCATGGACTCAACATTAGTCATAAAGAACTCACATACTTATTGCAAAAATCTATTAGTTATCGAAACAAAGTACTACGCGCATGCTCCTAGGGGGATAGATTGGTAGGAAAAGACCATCGCTCGTCCCCGACCGCCACTCATAAGGAAGATAATCAATAAATAAATCATGCTCCGACTTCATCACATAACGGTTCACCATACGTGCATGCTACGGGAATCACAAACTTTAGAACAAGTATTTCTCAAATTCACAACTACTTAACTAGCATGACTCTAACATCAGCATCTTCATATCTCAAAACAATCATCAAGTATCAAACTTCTCTTAGTATTCAACGCACTTATATGAAAGTTTTTATTATATCCATCTTGGATGCCTATCATATTAGGACTAATTTTATAGCCAAAGCAAACCACCATGCTGTTCTAAAAGACTCTCAAAATAATATAAGTGAAGCATGAGAGATCAATAATTTCTATAAAATAAAACCACCACCGTGCTCTAAAAAGATATAAGCGAAGCGCTAGAGCAAAATTGTTTAGCTCAAAAGATATAAGTGAAGCACATAGAGTATTCTAATAAATTCTGATTCATGTGTGTCTCTCTCTCAAAAGGTGTGTACAGCAAGGATGATTGTGGTAAACTAAAAAGCAAAGACTCAATACAAGATGCTCCAAGCAAAACACATATCATGTGGTGAATAAAAATATAGCTCCAAGTAAAGTTACCGATGGACGAAGACGAAAGAGGGGATGCCTTCCGGGGCATCCCCAAGCTTAGGATTTTTGGTTGTCCTTGGATTTTACCTTGGGGTGCCTTGGGCATCCCCAAGCTTAGGCTCTTGCCACTCTTTGTTCCATAATCCATCAAATCTGTACCCAAAACTTGAAAACTTCACAACACAAAACTTAACAGGAAATCTCGTGAGCTCCGTTAGCGAAAGAAAACAAAACACCACTTTAAGGTACTGTAATGAACTCATTCTTTATTTATATTGGTGCTAAACCTACTGTATTCCAACTTCTCTATGGTTCATAAACTCCATTACTAGCTATAGATTCATCAAAATAAGCAAACAACACACGAAAAACAGAATCTGTCAAAAACAGAACAGTCTGTAGTAATCTGTATCAAACGCATACTTCTGGCACTCCAAAAATTCTAAAATAAATTTCTGGACGTGAGGAATTTATATATTAATCATCTGCAAAAAGAATCAACTAAATAGCACTCTCCAGTAAAAATTTGTAGCTAATCACGTGAGAGCTAAAGTTTCTGTTTTTTACAGCAAGATCAAAAAGACTTCACCCAAGTCTTCCCAAAGGTTCTACTTGGAACAAACACTAACTAAAACATAAAACCACATCTAAACAGAATCTAGATGTGTTATTTATTGAATAACAGCAAGGAAAAATATTGGGTTGTCTCCCAACAAGCGCTTTTCTTTAAAGCCTTTTAGCTAGGCATAGATAATTTTAATGATGCTCACATGAAAGACAAGAATTGATGCGCAAAGAGAGCATCATAAAACACATGAC
The DNA here is from genome assembly GCF_018294505.1 of Triticum aestivum. Lineage (NCBI taxonomy): Eukaryota > Viridiplantae > Streptophyta > Magnoliopsida > Poales > Poaceae > Triticum > Triticum aestivum. The sequence goes on from NC_057799.1 coordinate 198,214,771, forward strand.
AAACACATCTAAGTCTAACATACTTCCTATGCGTAGGCATCTTATAGGCAAACAAATTATCATAGCAAGCAAAAACTAGCATATGCAAGGAAGCAGAAAGAAACAATAGCAATCTCAACATAACGAGAGGTAATTTTGTAACATGAAAATTTCTACAATCATATTTTCCTCTCTCATAATAATTACATGTGGGATCATAAGCAAATTCAACAAAATAGCTATCACATAAAATATTTTCAACACGATCCACATGCATGCAAAGTTGACACTCTTCCAAAATAGTGGGATTAACATTAACTAAAGTCATGACCTCTCCAAACCCACTTTTATCAAAAAATTCATGAGATTGAACATTCTCCAAATATGTGGGATCTAAAGTTGACACTCTTCCAAACCCACTTTCAATATTATTGCAAACATTATTATCAATCTCATATTCATCATGGGGCTTAAATAAATTTTCAAGATCATAAGAAGAATCACCCCAATCATGATCATTGCAACAAGTAGTAGACATCGCAAAACTAGCATCCCCAAGCTTAGGGTTTTGCATATCATTAACACAATTGACATTAATAGAGTTTATAATAACATCATTGCAATCATGATTTTTATTCAAAGATCTATCGCGAATCACTTCATAAAGCACTTCATCACAATTTTCAGATTCACGGATTTCAAGCAAAACCTTATAAAGATAATCTAGTGCACAAAACTCACTAGCAATTGGTTCATCATAATTGGATCTCTTAAAAAGATTAGCAAGCGGATGAGGATCCATAAATCTTAGGTTCTCTGTTTAGCAATAAATAAACAACTATTCCAACCAAACGAGCAAACGAGCCAAGTAAGACATCAAAGCAAATGAAAAGACGAACAGAAGAAGGGTGAATAAAACGGCAAGGGTGAAGTGGGGGAGAGGAAAACGAGAGGCAAATGGCAAATAATGTAATGCGAGGGATAAGAGTTTGTGATGGGTACTTGGTATGTCTTGACTTTTGCATAGACTCCCCGGCAACAACGCCAGAAATCCTTCTTGCTACCTCTTGAGGATGCATTCATTTTCCCTTGAAGAGGAAAGGGTGATGCAACAAAGTAGCGTAAGTATTTCCCTCAGTTTTTGAGAACCAAGGTATCAATCTAGTGGGAGGCCACACGCAAGTCCCTCGTACCTACACAAAAAAATAAGAACCTTGCAACCAACGCGATAATGGGGTTGTCAATCCCATCACGACCACTTGCAAAAGTGAGATCTGATAGAGATGATAAGATAATATTTTTGGTATTTTTATGATAAAGATTAAAAGTAAAGAAAGCAAAATAAACGGCGCCATAAATAGCTAGTTGACGGGAGATTAATATGATGGAAAATAGACCCGTGGGCCATAGGTTTCACTAATGGCTTCTCTCAAGATAGCATAAGTATTACGGTGGGTGAACAAATTACTGTCGAGCAATTGATAGAATTGAGCATAGTTATGAGAATATCTAGGCATGATCATGTATATAGGCATCACGTCCACAACAAGTAGGCCGACTCCTGCCTGCATCTACTACTATTACTCCACACATCGACCGCTATCCAGCATGCATCTAGAGTATTAAGTTCATAAGAACAGAGTAACGCATTAGGCAAGATGACATGATGTAGAGGGATAAACTCAAGCAATATGATATAAACCCCATCTTTTTATCCTCGATGGCAACAATACAATACGTGTCGTTTCCCCTTCTGTCATTGGGATCGAGCAACGCAAGATTGAACCCAAAGCTAAGCACTTCTCCCATTGCAAGAAAGATCAATCTAGTAGGCCAAACCAAACTGATAATTCGAAGAGACTTGCAAAGATAACCAATCATACATAAAAGAATTCAGAGAAGATTCAAATATTGTTCATAGATAATCTTGATCATAAACCGACAATTCATCGGATCTCGACAAACACACCGCAAAAAGAGTTACATCAAATAGATCTCCAAGAAGATCGAGGAGAACTTTGTATTGAGATCCAAAGAGAGAGAAGAAGCCATCTAGCTAATAACTATGGACCCGAAGGTCTGTGGTAAACTACTCAAACATCATCGGAGAGGCTATGGTGTTGATGTAGAAGCCCTCCATGATCGATGCCCCCTCCGGCGGAGCGCCGGAAAAGGCTCCAAGATGGGACCTCATGGGTAGAGAAGGTTACGGCGATGGAAATAGGGTTTCGTGGTGCTCCTGGATGGTTTCGGGGTACGTAGGTATATATAGGAGGAAGAAGTAGGTCGGTGGAGCCACGAGGGGCCCACGTGGGTGGGGGGCACGCCCAGGGGGGCAGGCGCGCCTCCCTGCCTCGTGGCCTCCTTGTTGATTTCTTGACGTCCACTCCAAGTCCTCTGGATCACGTTTGTTTCAAAAATAACTCTCCCGAAGATTTCATTCAGTTTGGACTCCGTTTGATATTGCTTTTCTGCGGAACACTGAAATAGGAAAAAAAACAGCAATTTGCACTGGGCCTTGGGTTAGTAGGTTAGTCCCAAAAATAATATAAAAGTGCTTAGTAAAGCCCATTAAACACCCAAAACAGATAATATAATAGCATGGAACAATAAAAAATTATAGATACGTTGGAGACGTATCATTGAACAATAGCTGGTGGAGGGCTAGATGAACAGTAGCCCGTGGCGGGGTGGTTGAACAGGACCCTGTGGAGAGGGCTGGTTGAACAGTAGCCGGTGGAGGAGAGCGTGGTGGAGGCTGGATGAACAGGAGCCCGTGGATGAATAGTCGTAGGTGGAGGCTCGAGGAGGTCGACGGTGGATGAACAGTAGCCCGTGGAGGCTGGAGGAGGTCGACGGTGGAGATGAACAGTATCCCGTGGAGTCCCGTTTTGCGGTACGCCACACACCTCCCGATGAACAGGACCCCCGTTTCAATCGTAGCGCTCCAACACAAGTCCGTTCCTCCGTTTTGCGGTCGCCACACCCCTCCCGATCAACAGGACCCCGTTTCGACCGTAGGAGGTCCAAGAGAAGTCCGTTTCCTCCGTTTTGCGGTACGCCAGACCCCTCCCGATGAACAGGATCCCGTTTCGACCGTGGTCAGTTGAACACAAGGCCGTTTCCTCCGTTCTGTGGTGCGCCAGCCCTCGTTTCCATCGGCTATTCCGTCCAAGCCGGTTGGCTCCCGATGAACAGCACGCGTTCCGTTGCCTCCCGATGAACACGACGCATTCCGTTGCCTCCCCATGAACACGACGATGATGCAGTTTCTCCGTTCCGACCCAGCCATGTACACGAGCCCTGGCCATACATATGCGCGAGTAGGCGTTCGATACCCCGCCCGTATGTAAGTACGTGGCCGTATTTACTTTCTTGCACCCTGGCCGTTGTATGTACGTGTACATGCTACGTGCGTGCCTGTACTACGACACGTGCCCTTCCTTACATGGCCACGGTTCATCGCTGCAGCCTGCAGACAGACCGATCGTATGTACGTACACGTTCGCGACCAGAATGATAACACTACGTACGCTTCGACCAGGTGGGTCCCGACTGTCAGGCACTTCCTTGTGTGCGAAGATGTAGCTGGTGGGTCCCAGCAGTCAGGGGGGCGAATCAATTTTTTTGCCCGTAATATGGACGCACTTCCTTGCGTGCAAAGATGTAGCTGGTGGGTCCGAACAGTCAGCGGGGAAACGTTCTTTTTTTGTGAAATACGGTGGCCCGTCCGATTTGTCCCTGCTGTCAGGTGGAGGAATCATTATTTTCCGTGTAATTAGGAGGCACTTCCTTGTTGCGGCCGTGGACCCAGCTGTCAGCCTCTCGACGTACAGTACTTTTCCGATGGAAGTCGTTCCTTGGCCACGTTGACCACGCCGCGCCGAGAGCACCAGGGCGGTGGACGATGGCGAGGCCTAGGAAGGGGATAACACGGAGCCGGGGAAGACGCGGTAGTGGATGCCCACGTGGAGAGGAGTACGAGAATTCACTGGTTCGGCTGCGGTGAGAGGTTGCCATCACCGGAGAATAACAGGAGGTGTGGGTGAGTATAGAGGGATAGCATGGCCAACGGTGGCAGCACAGCGAGGCACGGGAGGCAGGAGTAGGCGGCACGACCGATGCTTGTTTGGGCGGCTGGAGCAAGAAGACCAGAGGTTGAAGAAGCACTACGGCCGTTGGATGGACATCGTACGGTCACTGGAGCTAGAATCATTCATATTGACTAAGTTGACAAAGCCCTCCGTCCCCGTCATCTTAGTAGGCCCACAAGTCAGCCTCCCACAATGGTGGGTCCCAGCTAGCAGGGGAGTATTCATTTTTTGTGCGTAATGAGGAGGGACTTCCTTGCGTGCGAAGATATAGCTGATGGGTCCGAGCTGACAATGGGGGGAATGTTTTTTTCGCGAAATACAGAGGCCCTTCCGGTGGGTCCCAGCTGTCAGGTGGAGGAATCATTATTTTGCGTGTAATAAGGAGGCATTTCCTTGTGTGGACCCCTACTGTCAGCCTCTTTCGATGGATGTTGTTTGTTGACAATGTTGACCTCGCCGCGCTGAGAGCACAAACGCGGTGGACAAGGGCGAGGCTCATGAAGGGAACGACTCGGAGCCGGTGAAGCCACCGCAGGGTATGCCCACACTGAGGGGAGTACGAGCGCTGACTGGTCGGCGATAACCCACAAGTATATGGGATCAATTGTAGCCTCTTTCGATAAGTAAGAGTGTCGAACCCAACGAGGAGCTAAAGGTAGAACAAATATTCCCTCAAGTTCTATCGACCACCGATACAACTCTACGCACGCTTGACGTTCCCTTTACCTAGAACAAGTATGAAACTAGAAGTACTTTGTAGGTGTTGTGGGACAAGTTTGCAAGATAATAAAGAGCGCTTAAATAAAAACTAGGGGCTGTTTATATAAAGAAGCAATAAAGTTAGTATAGCGAGTGTGGAAAAGTGGTGGTAGGAGTTGTGAAATTGTCCCTAAGCAATTGACTACTATACTAGACCGATAGCAAGTTTTATGTGGGAGAGGCCACTGCTAGCATGTCATCCCTGACTTGGAATTCTATGCACTTATGATTGGAACTATTAGCAAGCATCCGCCACTACTAACGTTCATTAAGGTAAAACCCAACCATAGCATTAAGATATATTGGTCCCCCTTCAATCCCGTATGCATCAATTTCTACGCTAGGTTGAAGCTTCTGTCACTCTTGCCGTCCAATACATAGTCCTATCAACATACAACTAACCCTATGGTGTGATCCACGCGCGCGCTCATATGATGGGCACCAAAGGACAGCAACATAACCACAAGCAAATTAAACCAATAATAACAATTCATCAATTACCGATAGGACAACGAAAATCTACTCAGACATCATAGGATGGCAACACATCATTGGATAATAATATGAAGCATAAAGCACCATGTTCAAGTAGAGGGTACAGCGGGTTGCGGGGGAGTGGACCGCTGTAGATAGATGGGGGAAGGTGATGGAGATGTTGGTGAAGATGACGGAGGTGTTGGTGTAGATCGCGGTGATGATGATGGCCCCGGCGGTGTTCCGGCGCCACCGGTAGCGAGGGGGAGAGAGCCCCCCTCCTTCTCCTTCTTCCTTGGCCTTCTCCCGAGGTGGGAGAAGGGTTCTCCCTCTGGTCCTTGGTCTCCATGGCATGGGAGGGGCGAGAGCCCCTCCGAGATTGGATCTGTCTCTCTCTCTCTGTTTCTGCGTTCTCAGATCTGTCCTTTCACCGTTTCTTTTATAACCGGAGATCCGTAACTCCGATTGGGCTGAATTTGGGACACGATCTCTATCCGGAAATTAGCTTTCTTGCGGCGAAAGAATGGCTCCAACCGCCTTACGGGGTGGCCACGAGGGTCCAGGGCGCGCCTGACCCCCTGGGGCGCGCCCCCTGCCTCGTGGCCCCCTCGGGCATCGTATCGCATTGATTCTTCTTCCCAAAAATCAGAAATATTCCAAAAAAAATCTCCGTCAGTTTTTATCCCGTTTGGACTCCGTTTGATTTGGGTTTTCTGCGAAACAAAAAAAACATGCAACAGACAGGAACTGGCACTCGGCACTGGATCAATATGTTAGTCCCAAAAATAGTATAAAAAGTTGCCAAAAGTATATGAAAGTTGTAGATTATTGGCATGGATCAATCAAAAATTATAGATACGACGAAGACGTATCAGCATCCCCAAGCTTAATTCCTGCTCGTCCTCGAGTAGGTAAATGATAAAAAAGATAATTTTTGATGTGGAATGCTACCTAGCATAATATTGATCACATAATCTAATCATGACATGAATATTAAGACACGAGTGATTCAAAGCAATAGTCTATCATTTGACATTAAGACAATAATACTTCAAGCATACTTATAAAGCAATCATGTCTTTTCAAAACAACATGGCCAAAGAAAGTTATCCCTACAAAATCATATAGTCTGGCTATGCTCCATCTTCACCACACAAGATATTCACATCATGCACAACCCCGATGACAAGTCGAGCAATTGGTTCATACTTTTTAATGCGCTTCAGCCTTTTCAACCCTCGCGCAATACATGAGCACAAGCCATGGACATAGCACTATGGGTGGAATAGAATATGATGTTGGAGGTTGTGTGGAGAAGACAAAAAGGAGAAAGTCTCACATCGACGAGGCTAATCAACGGGCTATGGAGATGCCCATCAATTGATGTCAATGTGAGGAGTAGGGATTGCCATGCAACAGATGCACTAAGAGCTATAAGTGTATGAAAGCTCAAACTAGAAACTAAGTGGGTGTGCATCCAACTTGCTTGCTCATGAAGACCTCGGGCATTTGAGGAAGCCCATCATCGGAATATACAAGCCAAGTTATATAATGAAAATTCCCACTAGTATATAAAATTGATAACTCAAGAGATTCTCTATATGAAGAACATGGTGCTACTTTGAAGCACAAGTGTGGTAAAAAGATAGTAACATCGCCCCTTTTTCTCTTCTTTTTTCCTTTTTTTCTCTTTTTTTCTTTTTTTTGCGGGCTTCTTTGGCCCCCCTTTTTTTATTTAGGTTTCTTTGGCCTCACTTTTTTTTTCTTGCGGCAATGCTCTAATAATGATGATCATCACACTTTTATTTACTTACAACTCAATATTACAACTTGATACAAAGATATGACTCTATATGAATGCCTCCGGCGGTTTACCGGGATGTGCAATGATCTAGCGTAGCAAAGATATCAAAAAACGGACAAGCCATGAAAATAGCATGCTAGCTATCTTATGATCATGCAAAGCAATATGACAATGAATGCTCAAGTCATGTATATGATGATGATGGAAGTTGCATGGCAATATATCTCGGAATGGCTATGGAAATGCCATGATAGGTAGGTATGGTGGCTGTTTTGAGGAAGATATAATGATGCTTATGTGTGATAGAGCGTATCGTATCACGGGGTTTGGATGTACCGGCGAAGTTTGCACCAACTCTTGAGGTGAGAAAGGGCAATCCACGGTACCGAAGAGTCTAGCAATGATGGAAGGGTGAGAGTGCGTATAATCCATGGATTCACATTAGTCATAAAGAACTCCTATACTTATTGCAAAAGTTTATTAGCCCTTGAAGCAAAGTACTACTACGCATGCCCCTAGGGGATAGATTGGTAGGAAAAGACCATCGCTTGTCCCCGACCGCCACTCATAAGGAAGACAATCAATAAATACCTCATGCTCCAACTTCGTTACATAACGGTTCACCATACGTGCATGCTATGGGAATCACAAACCTCAACACAAGTATTTCTACAATCCACAACTACCCACTAGCATGACTCTAATATCACCATCTTTATATCGCAAAACTATTGCAAGGAATCAAACATATCATATTCAGCGATCTACAAGTTTTATGTAGGATTTTATGACTAACCATGTGAATGACCAGTTCCTGTCATCTCTCTAAATAGATATAAGTGAATCAAGAGAGTTTAATTCTTTCTACAAAAGATATGCCGACGCTCTAACAAATATAAGTGAAGCAAAAGAGCATTCTACAAATGGCGGTTTTCTATGTGAAGAGAAACAGGCAATCCAAACTTCAAATGATATAAGCGAAGCACATGAAGCATTCTATAAAGCCATACTCAAAAGATATAAGTGAAGTGCAATGAGCATTATATAAATCAACCAAGCGCTATCTCATACCAGCATGGTGCATAAAATAAAAGTGAAAACTAAATGCAAAAGATGCTCCAAGATTTTCACACATCGCATGAACGAAATGAATCCGAAAACATACCTATACTTGTTGAAGAAAGATGGGATGCCTTCCGGGGCATCCCCAAGCTTAAACGGTTGAGTCTCCTTGAATATTTACTTGGGGTGCCTTGGGCATACCCAAGCTTGAGCTCTTGCCTCTCCTCTTTCTCTTCACATCGAGACCTCCTCGATCTTCGAATAATTCATCCACACAAAACTCAACAGAAAGCTCGTTAAGATCCGTTAGTATAATAAAGCAAATCACTACTCTAAGTACTGTTGCAAACCAATTCATATTTTGTTTTTGCATTGTAGCTACTGTAATATAACTTTTCCATGGCTTAATCCACTGATAGAAATTGATAGTTTCATCAAAACAAGCAAACTATGCATCAAAAACAGAATCTGTCTTAAACAGGACAGTCTGTAATAATCTGAACATTCACCATACCTCTGGTACTTCGAAAATTCTGCCAAAATTAGGAAAAATAAAAAATTTGTATAGAAAGACAGTGCGAAAAGTTTCAGAACCATTTGATGTTCCAGTAAAAAATGTAAAATCGCGCACTACAGCCAAAGTTTGTGTCCTGCACCGTACAAACCAACAAGCATTGTAAACATCCTAAAGGCAAACCTTGGCACATTATTTTTATAATACAATGGAATTGTACAAGGGGATAATTATTTTTGTTGAAAAGTCTCTGTAATCAAGATTCACAAAGTTTCCGTGAGCATGAACAAAGTTCAAGGAGCTCCCCCACTTCAACAATGCTTGTCTTTCTCACTTTCACTTTCCTTTTTGAAAAGTTTTGGGATCCCCTATTTATTTATTTTTGTTTTTAAACTTTATAAAAGCACTCAACAGAAATAAATGACTCTCTAAAACTTCCGGGTTGTCTCCCTGGCAGCGGTTTCTTTAAAGCCATTAAGCTAGGCATAAAGTGCTCAAGTAATGGATCCACCAGGATCCCAAGGTATATCAAAGCCAATTTTAATTAGCAATGATTTGGCATTTAGTAGTGAGAACAAAGCAACATATATCAAGCAATGGCAAAGTCTAACTCTCTTCCTATGCATCGGCATGTCATAAAAGAACAATTCATGCACCCATCAATATAATCCTTAATAAGTGCAAACTTCTACGATATAGTGTAGTCGGGAGAATTCAAAAAGATAATAGGACTATCATGCGTGGGTGCAATAGCAACAATTTCATGTTGAACATAAGGAACTATAGCAAGTTCATCTCCATGAGCATAATTCATATTGGCATCTTGGCCACAAGCATAGCAAGCATCATCAAAAAGGGATATTTCAAATGAATCAACAAGATCATAATAGTTATCATAGCAATCATCCTTCGGTAAGCACGAAGGGACATTAAACAATGTATGAGTTGGAGGGTTACTCTCATTAGAAGGTGGGCACTGGTGATCAATCCGCTCTTCCTCCTTTTGTTCTTCGCTCTCCTCCTCATCCTTTTCATCCAATGAGCCCACAGTTTCATCAATTCCTTCTTCCATAGACTCCTGCAAAATATTAGTCTCTTCTTGGACAGCGGAGGAGTGCTCAATATATGGTTTAACATAGGCATTAGAAGCATAATTATCATACCAATATTTAAGTACGGCAAAATTTTCAGATTTGTAAAGAGTAGCATCATACTTTTCAATCAAAGAAGTAATTTCATAAGCACCCTTAAAAGCAACAAATTCTTCAATTTGTTGAACATCATAGTAATTATAAACACCCTTAGCATACGAAGATACGATTCCATTGTCACTAAATTCACAATGGTAGGAAGGTGTTTCTTAGGGTTTTCAGAACAACAAGTAACATCATATATTTCACATAAATTCCAAGCATAGCACTGCAAACGATGAATTTGATCCAGTAAAAGTTCCCCTTTTTTAGATAAGCGCTGTCGCACATAACAAGCATGCTCATCTAGAGATTTTCCCTCAACTAAGCTAGTTGGGGTTTCAGCACGAGCACAAAGGGATCGAAGATGATCCAAGTAAAAAGCTTTAGGAGTGCGATAGATTTTGAATGGTTCTTCAACCATTGGTGTAGTAGGTGCAACTAATTTTTTTTGGTATTTTGCATTTCCTACCCATAACTAAAGATAGAAAACAACTTAGAACAGCAAATAAAAATTACTTAGTGATAAAGCAAACAAGCACACACGAGAATATTCACCCCACGCTATAACTCCCCGGCAACGGCGCTAGAAAAAGGTCTTGATAACCCACAAGTATAGGGGATCAATTGTAGCCTCTTTCGATAAGTAAGAGTGTCGAACCCAACGAGGAGCTAAAGGTAGAACAAATATTCCCTCAAGTTCTATCGACCACCGATACAACTCTACGCACGCTTGACGTTCGCTTTACCTAGAACAAGTATGAAACTAGAAATACTTTGCAGGTGTTGTGGGATAGGTTTGCAAGATAATAAAGAGCGCGAAAATAAAAACTAGGGGCTGTTTAGATAAAGAAGCAATAAATTTAGTATAGCGAGTGTGGAAAAGTGGTGGTAGGAGTTGTGAAATTGTCCCTAAGCAATTGACTACTTTACTAGACCGATAGCAAGTTTTATGTGGGAGAGGCCACTGCTAGCATGTCACCCCTGACTTGGAATTCTATGCACTTATGATTGGAACTATTAGCAAGCATCCGCAACTACTAACATTCATTAAGGTAAAACCCAACCATAGCATTAAGATATATTGGTCCCCCTTCAATCCCGTATGCATTAATTTCTACGCTAGGTTGAAGCTTCTGTCACTCTTTCCCTCCAATACATAGTCCTATCAACATACAACTAACCCTATGGTGTGATCCACGTGCGCGCTCATATGATGGGCACCAAAGGACAGGAACATAACCACAAGCAAATTAAACCAATCATAGCAATTCATCAATTACCGATAGGACAACGAAAATCTACTCAGACATCATAGGATGGCAACACATCATTGGATAATAATATGAAGCATAAAGCACCATGTTCAAGTAGAGGGTACAACAGGTTGCGGGAGAGTGGACCGCTGTAGATAGATGGGGGAAGGTGATGGAGATGTTGGTGAAGACAACAGAGGTGTTGGTGTAGATCGCGGTGATGATGATGACCCCGGCGGCGTTCCGGCGCCACCGGAAGCGAGGGGGAGAGCGCCCCCCTCCTTCTCCTTCTTCCTTGGCCTTCTACCTAGGTGGGAGAAGGGTTATCCCTCTGGTCCTTTGTCTCCATGGCGTGGGAGGGGCGAGAGCCCCTCCGAGATTGGATCTGTCTCTCTATCTCTCTCTGTTTCTGCGTTCTCATATCTGGCCTTTCACCGTTTCTTTTATAACCGGAGATCCGTAATTCCGATTGGGCTGAATTTTGGACACGATCTCTATCCGGAAATTAGCTTTCTTGCAGCGAAAGAAGGGCTTCAACCGCCTTACGGGGTGGCCAGGAGGGTCCAGGGCACGCCCCCTACCTCATGGCCCCCTCGGGCATCGTATCGCATTGATTCTTCTTCCCCAAAATCAGAAATATTCCAAAAAAAATCTCCGTCAGTTTTATCCTGTTTGGACTCCGTTTGATATGGGTTTTCTGCGAAACAAAAAAACATGCAACAGACAGGAGCTGGCACTGGGCACTGGATCAATATGTTAGCCCCAAAAATAGTATAAAAAGTTGTCAAAAGTATATGAAAGTTGTAGAATATTGGCATGGAACAATCAAATATTATAGATACGACGGAGTCGTATCAGTCGGCTGCGGGGTGAGGCTGACGTCGCCGGAAAATAACAGGATGTGCGGGTGGGTAGAGGGATGGCCTGGCGGCAGCACAGCTAGCCACGGGAGGAGGGAGCAGGCAGTCCCGCCGACACTGGTTTGGGCGGCTGGAGCAGGAAGATTAGAGATTCAAGAAGCACGATGGCCGTTGGATGGACATCCAACAGTCACTGCTCTGTGTTGACTAAGTTGACAAAGCCTTGCGTACGCGTCAATTTTTTTTAGGACAACGTCATCGTCAACCTAGTAGGCCCAGAAGTCAGCCTCCAAATCTATGGAAAATAACATACAACCCATTAGCCATTATTTTCAATAATTTACAGCCCATTTGCTAGTTCTTAAGGATATTTGATGCCCATATTCTGTTTATTAGCATTACAGACCATATATTCTGGGCATTGCTAAAAAATTCAACAAAATTTTGTATATTTTGGTGGGGTCCGAACTCTTTTAATCATGAAATTTCGATTCACGTTAAAAATATTTTTTAAAAAATTATATCAAAATAAAATTCAAAAAAAAATTCTCCGTAAAAAATGAATGAAATTTAAAATCTTAACTTGCAAGATGCCCGTGCGTTGCACGGAACATGAAGATGCATTTGTATGAGTAGTTTATCTTGTGGGAGAAAAGACGATATTTTAATGTAATTGCCAGTTGGCTTTGGTTTTTATAAGAGTAGAGAGTAGAGAAATCCAGAAAAAAATGATATTTTAATGTAATTGCCGGTTGGCTTTGGTTTAAAAATTTACAGCCCATTTCTTATAACTTATAGCCCATTTTCTGGGGAAGCCCATTTCTTACTAGTTACATCCCTCCTCGTCTTGAATGATTTGCACCCCAGCAGGGATGAGAAAAGCAAGCAGGCCTCGATTTTGGTATTCTCCAAAAAAAAGAACTGGGCTAGCCATTTTCAGAAAGAAAAAAGATATCAACTGGGCTCGTCATGTGCTTAAATAAAAGCGTAAGCATGGGCTAGACGGGCCACAGCCCCTGCACAACATGCAGTTGAGCTCCGTCTCTGAAACTAAAAAAACAACCGGGCGAGCTGCTGGGTCCCTGGTGTTATCCGCTTGTTGTGTAATTTTCTTGTTCATTGACTACATTGACAATGGCGTGGGACCTAATTGTCAAACAATTAGGAGGAAGTATTTTTTGGCTTGTAATAACGAGGCACCTGCTTGCGTAATGCAATGACCCTGGTGGGTCCCTAGTGTCAGCCTCTCCACGTACAGTCATCTCCTGATTCCTCTTGGTTGTTGACCATGTTGACAACGCCAGACGACGGCGGGCACAGCGAGCGAACCAAGGCGGAGAACGACAGCGAGGCCTCGAACGGGAACGAACAACAACCGTGGAAGATGCAGCAGTGTAGTGGCAGGTGGAGGGGAGTACGAGGGCAACAACATGCAACTCAAGCTTACAAGCGGTACAAAAAGCACAGGGATTAATTGTTCATCAATTTTTTAGACAAAACCAAGATTGAACATGGCAGTAACATCTAACCCAACCACTCTTTTTCGCAGTCACAAATAAATGGATCGGTCTGATCCATAAAATCAACATCCTATGCAAAAAAGTTTATTTCAGGATGACTACAACTTGTTGTAAATAGAAGCCGAGCACGTTTAGAAGCCCATTTGTCCACCCGAAACTTCTTTTTTTGCTGTTCAATGTGTACGTTCGTGAGAAATCTCTTGCGGTAAAACTTAAGCCTCATGGACAACAGTAACCTCGCATTCAACAGGAAGAATGTGACAAAGCTTCTGTTTGCCTGGTTGGATGCGTATCCTTCCATTGTCATTGTCCTCAAACGAATGCCATGAGAACTGAGAAAATCCTAGTGCTTATTACGCCACCGAATTGTTATACGTTTTTCTCCATGTGGTTGTAGTACCTAAGTAGACATGAAGATTTGAAAATAGTTAAGGTCTGAAAAAAGAGTATGTCGAAAGAGCAACATCTGAATGGTTAATTCTAGTACAATATATACGGTCTTTCAATGTGCATGAAATCATCACCTTTATATATAAATTCTCCAGAGACCGAAAGCATCGCAGCAAGCCAATAATTATGTTCAGTCATAACTATACATTCTGATATATATGATCTTGACAGAATCTAGCAGCATTGATAGGCTATCCATGGACGAACTCTTCATTGAGCATATAACATAATATTAGTACCCAAAGTGTACTCCAAGATGATATAAAACTTATGCGCACAAATGAAAAATGCAGCTTATGATTACACATATGTAGATGATAATATACGGTACCTGAAAAAGTGAGGAGCCAAACACCAACTTGTTGTGATCATCAAATGGAGCACTAATTAGACCACTAATTAGACCCAAGGTCTCCAGTTTGGGCGCAGAGACCACAGTTATTTGCGAAGGTTTATAACAATCATCAAGGAGCAACCTTTGAAGTGAAGGGGCATCTTCGATGATGAGCTGCTGTCCTTCAAAACAAATTCCAATGCTTTTAAGGTGAGGCGACTTTATTTGGAGAGAACAGATAGGGATTTCTATTCCCAAAATAATCAGCAAGCACGACAGGGCAGGGCAACTGGAGTGGATGATGTTGTGCATTGAGGCCTCTGACAAATAAACCACCACAAGCGAAAGTTTTTTAGCAGTGGAAGTCGAAGCATTTGTACCAGATCGTCTGGAAGATGGCACCGGGAGTGTGCTCCCCAAAAACCTGATCACCCCTCCCCCGTACAGGATCACGAAAGGCGGGGTTCAGAGGGCTGCTGTCCCTTCTGCACGGTGCACGCCGGAAGGAGGGATGGAGAAGAATTGCGTGCCAGCGCTAAGATCTGGAACGGTGCGAAACCATATGATATAGCGGCGGCTAGGGTAGAGCCTACCAGGTCGGTCGTGCAAGTAAGACCAAGTATAATAGTAGGCCTTTGGCCCAAACCCCACGTCCATGTCAATAATAGCCCCACTATCCAAAAGAATCACAAACGGCTGAGTAATTAAGGTGTCCGTTATTATTAATTAATGACTTAATAAATTTTCCGACTCACACCACACTTAGAGCATGGTTAATAGTATAGACAACATCCGGCTATATGAAGTTGACACATCATCTAGAACCAACCTAATAGCCTGCTTACAATAGTTAGTCCCTTTAGTATAATACCATATCATTAATAATGGCCCCACCTTTTGTCTCACAAAGTATGTGTAGTCTGAAATGTCGGGCGTGCAGCGGGCGGTGCCCTCGGTTGGCGTGCCGCTTCAATGGCGGAAGCAGTGAGAGGTCGCGTCGCCCTGACTTGCCATCAATGTGGAGCGGCGGGCTCAGCTGGCGCCGGGTGATAACCCACAAGTATAGGGGATCAATTTTAGCCTCTTTCAATAAGTAAGAGTGTCGAACCCAACAAGGAGCTAAAGGTAGAACAAATATTCCCTCAAGTTCTATCGACCACCGATACAACTCTACGCACGCTTAACGTTCGCTTTACCTAGAACAAGTATGAAACTAGAAGTACTTTGTAGGTGTTTTTGGATAGGTTGCAAGATAATAAAAAGCACGTAAATAAAAACTAGGGGCTGTTTAGATAAAGACACAATAAAGTAAATATAGCGAGTGTGGAAAAGTGGTGGTAGGAGTTGCGAAATTGTCCCCAAGCAATTGACTACTTTACTAGACCGATAGCAAGTTTTATGTGGGAGAGGCCACTGCTACCATGTCATCCCTGACTTGGAATTCTATGCACTTATGATTGGAACCATTAGCAAGCATCCGCAACTACTAACTTTCATTAAGGTAAAACCCAACCATAGCATTAAGATATATTGGTCCCCCTTCAATCCCGTATGCATCAATTTCTATTCTAGGTTGAAGCTTCTGTCACTCTTGCCCTCCAATACATAGTCCTATCAACATACAACTAACCCTATGGTGTGATCCACGCGCGCGCTCATATGATGGGTACCAAAGGACAACAACATAACCACAAGCAAATTAAATCAATCATAGCAATTCATCAACCACCGATAGGACAACAAAAATCTACTCAGACATCATAGGGTGGCAACACATCATTGGATAATAATATGAAGCGTAAAGCACCATGTTCAAGTAGAGGGTACAACGGGTTGCGGGAGAGTGGACCGCTGTAGATAGAGGGGGGAAGGTGATGATGATGTTGGTGAAGATGGCGGAGGTGTTGGTGAAGATTGCGGTGATGATGATGGTGGCCATGGCAGCGTTCCGGCGCCACCGGAAGAGAGGGGTAGAGGGCCCCCTTCTTCTTCTTCTTCCTTGACCTCCTCCCTAGATGGGAGAAGGGTTTCCCCTCTGGTCCTTGGCCTCCATGGCATGGGAGGGGCGAGAGCCCCTCCAAGATTGCATCTGTCGGTCTGCCCTTTCACCGTTTCATATATATATGGAGATTCGTAACTCCGATTGGATTGAAACCTTCGCCCAGATTTTTCTGCGAAAATTAGCTTTCTTGCGGCCAAAGTAGAGCTGCAACCGCCTTACGGGGGGCCATGAGGGGGGCAGGCGAGCCCCCCTGCCTCGTGCCCCCCTCGGGCACCGTCTCGCATTGATTCTTCTTCCCATATTCTCCAAATATTCCAAAAATATTCTCCGTCCGTTTTTATCCCGTTTGGATTCCGTTTGATATGGGGTTTCTGCGAAACATAAAACATGCAACAAACAAGAACTGGCACTGGGCACTGGATCAATATGTTAGTCCCAAAATAGTATGAAAAGTTGCCAAAAAGTATATGAAAGTTGTATAATATTGGCATGGAACAATCAAAAATTATAGATACGACAGAGACGTATCAGCATCCCCAAGCTTAATTCCTGCTCGTCCTTGAGTAGGTAAATGATAAAAGATAATTTTTGATGTGGAATGCTACCTACCATAATCTTGATCACATAATCTAATCATGGCATGAATATTAAGACACGAGTGATTCAAAGCAATAGTCTATCTTTTGACATAAAAACAATAATACTTCAAGCATACCAACCAAGCAATTATGTCTTATTGAAATAATATAGCCAAAGAAAGCTCATCCCTACAAAATCATATAGTCTGGCTATGCTCCATCTTCACCACACAAAGCATTCAAATCATGCACAATCCCGATGAAAAGCCGAGCAATTGGTTCATACTTTTTAACGCGCTTCAGCCTTTTCAACCCTCACACAATACATGAGCGCAAGCCATGGATATAGCACTATAGGTGGAATAGCATATGATGATGGAGGTTTGTGTGAGAAGACAAAAAAGGATAAAGTCTCACATCGACGCGGCTAATCAACGAGCTATGGAGATGCCCATCAATTGATGTCAATGTGAGGAGTAGGGATTGCCATGCAACGGTTGCACTAGAGCTATAAGTGTATGAAAGCTCAAACTGAAAACTAAGTGGGTGTGCATCCAACTTGCTTGCTCATGAAGACCTAGGGCATTTGAGGAAGCTCATCATTGGAATATACAAGCCAAGTTCTATAATGAAAATTCCCACTAGTATATGAAAGTGATAACTCAAGAGACTCTCTATATGAAGAACATGGTGCTACTCTGAAGCACAAGTGTGGTAAAAGGATAGTAACATTGCCCCTTCTCTCTTTTTCTCTCATTTTTTCCTTTTTTTGGGCTTCTTTGGCCTCTTTTTTTTATTTGGGCTTCTTTGGCCTCTTTTATTTATTTTTAAAGTCCGGAGTCTCATCCCGACTTGTGGGGGAATCATAGTCTCCATCATCCTTTCCTGACTAGGGCAATGCTCTAATAATGATGATCATCACACTTTTATTTACTTACAACTCAATATTACAACTCAATACTGGAACAAAGATATGACTATATGAATGCCTCCGGCAGTGTACCGGGATGTGCAATGATCTAGCGTAGCAATGACATCAAAAAACGGACAAGCCATGAAAACATCATGCTAGCTATCTTACGATCATGCAAAGCAATATGACAATAAATGCTCAAGTCATATATATGATGATGATGGAAGTTGCATGGCAATATATCTCGGAATGGCTATGGAAATGCCATGATAGGTAGGTATGATGGCTGTTTTGAGGAAGATATAATGAGTCTTATGTGTGACAGAGCGTATCTGTAACACCCCGCATGTAACTTGCCATATTTGTAACTCTGACTCTTGCCATTTTCGGCTATGTGATATGATTTTCCCTCCGTTGTCGGGTTTTGTCTTTCGTTTTGTATTTTGTAATGTCATGCATTTTCATATCATGTCATCATGTGCATTGCATTCGCATACGTGTTCGTCTCATGCATCCGAGCATTTTCCCCGTTGTCCGTTTTCCAATCCGGCGCTCCTATCTCCTCTGGTGCACCCCTCTTGTTTTCTTTCGTGTGCGTGTGTCAAACTTTCTCGGAATGGACCGGGGCTTTTCAAGTGGTCTTAATATACCACCCGGAGACTACCGGTCAAGTTTCGTTCCATTCGGAGGTCGTTTGGTACTCCAACGGTTAACCGGGCATCCGCAAAGTCCATTTGAGTGTCCAGCAAAAACCCCCTCTAAAACCAGCCCAAAACCCACCAAACTCTCTTCCATGCTCTAGATCGTTCGATCACGATCGTGTGGGCGAAAACCGCACCTCATTTGGAGTCTCCTAGCTCCCTCTACCTATTTATATGTGGGCATCCCGAAAACGAAATCGCAGTCTCCCGTAACCCTAAATTCCCCTCTCCGCGGGCGGACGCGTCCAGCGCCCGCCGGACAAACGCGCCGCCGCGCCCGGCGAACCAGCGCCCGCCACGTGTCCCGCCGGCCTCTCCACCGCGCGAGCCCGCGAAGCCCGCCGCGGGCCCGCCGGCCCGTTCGCCGCCGCCCGCGCCTGCCCCGCCGCCGCGCCGCCCGCCCGCGCCACCGACGGCCTACCCCACCGCCGGCGCTCCTCCTCCGGCTCCGCCGCGGCCATCGCCGCCGCCGCGCCTCCGGCGCCACCCCTCGCCGCCGGCGTCCCTCCCCGCCGGCGCCGCCCTCCTCCGGCCGCTCCCCCGCCGGCCATCCTCTCCCTCGCCTCCTCCGTCGCCGGCCACGCGCGCCACCGCCGGCCCGAGCCCGAGCTCGAGCGAGCTCGCTCGATCCGATCTGGTACAGCCCCCCGTTGACTTTCCTAGCTCCCGTTTTTTTTCTAAGTCTGGAATTTCATCAGCATGTGCCTCTGTGTCCGATGAGATAACTCCGTGCATGTAGCTCCGATTCGCGTGTATAATATGTCAAATTGTTCGTATCGGGATGCTCTTCATTATGTTCAATTGTACCATGTTCATTAGAGGTCATCTTGATGCCCAAATCTTCGTTGGAAGAGGGCTAGTTGCTGTTAATCTCTTGTTCTTAGCAGAACTTGGAGATTTGTCATTTTTGTATCATTTATTCTGTGCATATTTTGAGCATGAGCTCTACATATTTTTTGAAGTATGGCATGCCATCTTTCCAGTGGTATAGTCCATGTATTTTTTTGATCTCTGTGGTGACTAGCACAAGCATGCAAAGTAGGCCCCGTAATATTTCTGATTTCAGGGACTTGGTGATTTCTCTAAGTCTATCTGCTGTAATTTTATTGCCATGTAAACTTGATGCTACAGAGAGATCCATGCATATTTTGGAGATGTTCAGTAAGGATGTTTTGTAGCTATAGTTGTAATTGATCCATGCCTGGAATTGTTTGTAATTATGGGGTGCCATAGAATGACTCAATCTTGCTCTACCTTTGCTATAAAATATTTCTGGCAGATTCTTAACATGATATGCATTTTTGCCAAGGTTATTGTAGTTGATCCATACATGCTATGCAATTCTTCTTGCCATGGATAGCTTCATAAACATGCCATCTTGCTGTAGGTATGCTTGGTTTGTCATGCATTGCTATTTAGTGAGTGCATCAAGCTCACAAAGGGGCCTACATATTAATATTTCTGCCATGCTCTGTTTTCTGCTAAGTCTGAAACCTGATAACGAAACTTGCTATGTTTACATGCTTGCCATCATATCTTCTTGTCCTTTTTGGCTTATGGTCAGTAAGGGACTTTTGTCATGTGCATTTAGTAGAACACTACCATGCCTTGTTTTGCTATGTTAAGTTCCTGTAGCATGTTTATTTCGTGCTCTGAACATTGCTACCTGATGCTGATTTCTGCCATGTCCAGTTTTTCACTAAGTCTGTGAACCTGTAATCTTTTGCACTTTTTCCATGCTTGTTTGAGCTTGATATGTTGTGAACTAGCCATAGCGCAGTGTTCATCTTTTGTCAAGCATCTCCTGTAGATTACTGTCATGTGCTTTTCTGCTATGTTGGGGTGCTGTAGCATTGTTGCTTCTTGCATTTTAAGTGCTATCTTGCTGTTTATCGCAGATTCGTGTCATTCTTGTTTTGCTTGCCATTTGCAAACCGTGCATCCGATTCCGGTGATCTTTATATCGATTTCGACCGAAATCATCTCATCTTTCCAGTGGCATGCTTGGTTTGCCAAGTTACTGCCATGTTCATCATTTTCCTTCCGGAGCACGCATACGCATCGCATATCATATCTTGCATATCATACATGTTTTGCATCATGTTGCTTGTGCATTTCTCGTTGTTGATTGTGGTTCCGTTTGTTTGTATTCTTGTCTTGGGTAGAGCCGGGAGACGAGTTCGTGAACGAGGAACCTGTCGAGTACGCTTACGAGGATCAAGCTTTCGACAACTCTGAGAATCTTGCAGGCAAGATGACCACCCCTCAAAATCACTTCTATCTTTGCTATGCTAGTTGTTCGCTCTATTGCCATGCTCCGCTACCTATCACTTGCTATATCATGTCTCCCATTTTAGCCATTTCATCCTCTAACCATCCTCTCCTAGCAAACCGTTGATCTGCTATGTTACCGCTTTTGCTCAGCCCCTCTTATAGCGTTGCTAGTTGCAGGTGAAGTTGAAGTGGTTCCATGTCGGAACATGGATATGTTGGGATATCACAATATCTCTTATTTAATTAATGCATCTATATATTTTGGTAAAGGGTGGAAGGCTCGGCCTTATGCCTGGTGTTTTGTTCCACTCTTGCCGCCCTAGTTACTGTTATACCGGGATTATGTTCCTTGAGTTTGCGTTCCTTACACGGTCGGGTGATTTATGGGACCCCCTTGACAGTTCGCCTTGAATAAAACTCCTCCAGCAAGGCCCAACCTTGGTTTTACCATTTGCCGCCTAAGCCTTTTCCCCCGGGTTTTCGCGAGCCCGAGGGTCATCTTTATTTAAACCCCGGGCCAGTGTTCCTCTGAGTGCTGGTCCAAACTAGAGCCACTTGCAGCGCCACCTTGGGGAAACTCGAGGATTGGTTTTAGCTGTACGTAGTGTTCATCCGGTGTGCCCTGAGAACGAGATATGTGCAGCTCCTATCGGGATTTGTCGGCACATTCGGGCGGCTTTGCTGGTCTTGTTTTACCATTGTCGAGATGTCTTGTAAACCGGGATTCCGAGACTGATCGGGTCTTTCCGGGAGAAGGTTTATCCTTCGTTGACCGTGAGAGCTTATGATGGGCTAAGTTGGGACACCCCTGCAGGGTATTATATTTCGAAAGCCGTGCCCGCGGTTATGAGGCAGATGGGAATTTGTTAATGTCCGGTTGTAGATAACTTGTCACTTGACCCAATTAAAATACATCCACTGCGTGTGTAGCCGTGATGGTCTCTTCTCGGCGGAGTCCGAGAAGTGAACACGGCATGTGTTATGGATGACGTAAGTAGGTGTTCAGGATCACTTCTTGATCATTGCTAGATGATGTCCGTTCTGTTGCTTCTCTTCTCGCTCTCTTTTGCGCAAGTTAGCCACCATATATGCTTTTGCCGCTGCAGCTCCACCTCTTTGCACCTCCTTTTCCTACCAGCTTAAATAGTCTTGGTCTCGCGGGTGTGAGATTGCTGAGTCCCCGTGACTCACAGATTCTACCAAAACAGTTGCAGGTGCCGACGATGCCAGTGCAGATGATGGCGTCGATCTCAAGTAGTGGAGCCTAGTTACTATGTGTCTTTTCCTGATGATCAGTAGTGGAGCCTAGTTGGGACGATCGGGGATCTAGCATTTGGGGTTGTCTTATTTTCATCTGGATTTTGACCGTAGTCGGTCTATATGATTGTATTTTGGATGATGTATGATGATATTTATGTATTGTGTGAAGTGGCGATTGTAAGCCAACTCTTTATCCCATTCTTGTTCATTACATGGGATTGTGTGAAGATGACCCTTCTTGCGACAAAACCACTATGCGGTTATGCCTCTAAGTCGTGCCTCGACACGTGGGAGATATAGCCGCATCGTGGGCATTACAGTATCATATCACGGGGTTTGGATGCACCGGTACCGAAGAGGCTAGCAATGATGGAAGGGTGAGAGTGCGTATAATCCATGGACTCAAATTAGTCATAAAGAACTCATATACTTATTGCAAAAGTTTATTAGCACTCGAAGAAAAGTACTACTATGCATGCCCCTAGGGGGATAGATTGGTAGGAAAAGACCATCGCTCGTCCCCGACCGCCACTCATAAGGAAAGCAATGAAAGAACACCTCATGCTCCGACTTCGTTACATAACGTTTCACCATACGTGCATGCTACGGGACTTGCAAACCTCAACACAAGTATTCCTCAATTTCACAATTACTCAACTAGCACGACTCTAATATCACCATCTTTATATCGCAAAACTATTGCAAGGAATCAAACATATCATATTCAGTGATCTACAAGTTTTATGTAGGATTTTATGACTAACCATGTGAATGACCAGTTCCTGTCATCTCTCTAAATAGATATAAGTGAAGCAAGAGAGTTTAATTCTTTCTACAGAAGATATGCCCACGCTCTAACAAATATAAGTGAAGTAAAAGAGCATTGTACAAATGGCGGTTTTCTATGTGAAGAGAAACAGGCAATCCAAACTTCAAATGATATAAGCGAAGCACATGAAGCATTCTATAAAGCCATACTCAAAAGATATAAGTGAAGTGCAAAGAGAATTCTATAAATCAACCAAGGACTATCTCATGCCAGCATGGTGCATAAAAGAAAAGTGAAAACTAAATGCAAAAGACACTCCAAGATTTGCACATATCGCATGAACGAAACGAATCCGAAAACATACCGATACTTGTTGAAGAAAGATGGGATGCCTTCCGGGGCATCCCCAAGCTTAGACGCTTGAGTCTCCTTGAATATTTACTTGGGGTGCCTCGGGCATCCCCAAGCTTGAGCTCTTGGCTCTCTTCCTTCTTCTCACATCGAGACCTTCTCGATTATCGAACAGTTCATCCACACAAAACTTCAACAGAAAACTCGGTAAGATCCGTTAGTATAATAAAGCAAATCACTACTCTAAGTACTGTTGCAAACCAATTCATATTTTGTTTTGGCATTGTAGCTACTGTAATACAACTTTTTCATGGCTTAATCCACTGATATAAATCGATAGTTTCATCAAAACAAGCAAACTATGCATCAAAAACAGAATCTGTCTAAAACAGAACAGTCTGTGATAATCTGAACATTCACCATACTTCTGGTACTTGAAACATTCTACAAAAATTAGGAAAAATGGAAAATTTGTGTAGAAAGACAGTGAAAAAAGAATCAGAACCATATGACGTTCAAGTAAAAAACTAAAAATTGCGCACTACAGACAAAGTTTCTGTCCTGCACCGTACAAACCAACAAGCATTGTAAACATCCTAAAGGCAAACCTTGGCACATTATTTATAATACAATGGAATTGTACAAGGGGATAATTATTTTTGTTGAAAAGTTTCTGTAATTAAGATTCACGAAGTTTCCATGGGCATGAACAAAGTTCAAGGACGTCCCCCACTTTCACAATGCTCGTCTATCTCACTTTCACTTTTCTTTTTGAAAAGTTTTGGGTTCCCCTCTTTATTTTATTTTTTTGTTTTTAAACTATATAAAAGCACTCAACAGAAATAAATGACTCTCAAAAACTTCTGGGTTGTCTCCCTGGCAGCGCTTTCTTTAAAGCCATGAAGCTAGGCATATAGTGCTCAAGTAATGGATCCACCCGGATCCCAAGGTATATCAAAGACAATTTTAATTAACAATGATTTAGAATTTAGTAGTGAGCACAAAGCAACATATATCAAGCAATGACGAAGTCTAACTCTCTTCCTATGCATTGGCATGTCACAAAAGAATAATTCATGCACACAAAGTAAAGGCCAATGCATAGTATAAACAGTTTCTTGCAATTTTATCGTGTTGGAAACATAGAGAGGTGGAGATATAGTTCCTCTCTCATAATAATTGCAAGTAGGAGCAGCAAGCACATGCATATTATATTCATCAAAATCATCATGTGCAACGGTAAAAGGCAACCCATCAATATAATCCTTAATAAGTGCAAACTTCTCCGATATAGTGTAGTTTGGAGAATCCAAAAGGATAATAGGACTATCATGCGTGGGTGCAATAGCAACAATTTCATGTTTAACATAAGGAACTATAGCAAGTTCATCTCCATGAGCATAATTCATATTGGCATCTTGGCCACAAGCATAGTAAGCATCATCAAAAAGGGATATTTCAAATGAATCAACGGGATCATAACAATCATCCTTCGGTAAGCACGAAGGGACATTAAATAATGTATGAGTTGAAGAGTTACTCTCATTAGAAGGTGGGAACGGGTAGCTAATCCGCTCTTCCTCCTTTTGTTCTTCGCTCTCCTCGTCATCTTTTTCATCCAATGAGCTCACAGTTTCATCAATTTCTTCTTCCATAGACTCATGCAAAATATTAGTCTCGTCTTGGACAGTGGAGACTTCCTCAATAAAAGCATCAATATCGAAATTGTATTCATAATTCTCATAGCAATATTTCAATATAGCAAAATTTTCAGGCCTATAAACATCATCATCAAAAGCTTCATAATTTTCAAACAAAGATTCAATTTCATAAGCACCCTTAAAAGCAACAAATTCTTCAATTTGTTCAACATCATAGTAATCGTATATACCATTAGCTAAGAAGCCAAGGTTTCATTATCATTAAATTTGCATGAAAAGGGAAGGTGTGGAGCCTTCATCCTAGAGCAACAAGTATAAGCATATCTCAAGCATAGTTTCCTAGCATACCATTTCAACATATAAATTTGATCCCATAATAGTTTCCCTTTTTGAGTCAAGCGATAATCCCTAAAGTATTCATGTTGATACAACGTGTCTCCCATTACATAATTGAATGAGGTTTTCTCAGGATTATCAAAGTGGTACATAATATTTTTCACATAACGAGCATCGAGGGTTTTAGGAGGTTCCCCATCTCCATGAGTAGCAAGTACACCTAATTTTTTTGGTATTTCGTGTTCCATATCCATAACTAAAGATAAAGAACAACTAAGAACAGCCAATAAAAATTACTTAGTGATAAAGCAAACAAGCACACACGAAAATATTCACCCCACGCTATTGCTCCCCGGCAACGGCGCCAGAAAAAGGTCTTGATAACCCACAAGTATAGGGGATCAATTGTAGCCTCTTTCGATAAGTAAGAGTGTGGAACCCAACGAGGAGCTAAAGGTAGAACAAATATTCCCTCAAGTTCTATCGACCACCGATACAACTCTACGCACGCTTAACGTTCGCTTTACCTAGAACAAGTATGAAACTAGAAGTTCTTTGTAGGTGTTTTTGGATAGGTTGCAAGATAATAAAGAGCACTTAAATAAAAACTAGGGGCTATTTATATAAAGACACAATAAAGTAAATATAGCGAGTGTGGAAAAGTGGTGGTAGGAGTTGCGAAATTGTCCCTAAGCAACTGAGTACTTAATTAGACCGATAGCAAGTTTTATGTGGGAGAGGCCACTGCTAGCATGTCATCCCTCACTTGGAATTCTATGCACTTATGATTGGAACTATTAGCAAGCATCCGCAACTACTAACGTTCATTAAGGTAAAACCCAACCATAGCATTAAGATATATTGGTCCCCCTTCAACCCCGTATGCATCAATTTCTATGCTAGGTTGAAGCTTATGTCACTCTTGCCCTCCAATACATAGTCCTATCAACATACAACTAACCCAATGGTGTGATCCACGCGCGCGCTCATATGATGGGCACCAAAGGACAGCAACATAACCACAAGCAAATTAAATCAATCATATCAATTCATCAACCACCGATAGGACAATGAAAATCTACTCAGATGTCATAGGATGGCAACACATCATTGGATAATAATATGAAGCATAAAGCACCATGTTCAAGTAGAGGGTACAGCGGGTTGCGGGAGAGTGGACCACTGTAGATAGAGGGGGGAAGGTGATCATGATGTTGGTGAAGATGGCGGAGGTGTTGGTGAAGATCGCGATGAAGATGATGGTGGCCACGGCAGCGTTCCGGCGCCACCGGAAGAGAGGGGGAGAGGGCCCCCTTCTTCTTCTTCTTCTTCCTTGACCTCCTCCCTAGATGGGAGAAGGGTTTCCCCTCTGGTCCTTGGCCTCCATGGCATGGGAGGGGCGAGAGCCCCTCCAAGATTGGATCGATCTCTGTGTCTCTCTGTTTCTGCGTTCTGTCGGTCTGCCCTTTCACCGTTTCGTATATATATGGAGATCCGTAACTCCGATTGGATTGAAACCTTCGCCCAATTTTTTCTCCGAAAAATAGCTGTCTTGCGGCCCAAGTAGAGAAGCAACCGCCTTACGGGGGGGGGGGGCACGAGGGGGGCATGCAAGCCCCCTGCCTCGTGCCCCCTCGGGCACCGTCTCGCCTTAATTATTCTTCCAATATTCTCCGAATATTCCAAAAATATTCTCCGTCCGTTTTTATCCCGTTTGGATTCTGTTTGATATGGGGTTTCTGCGAAACATAAAACATGCAACAAACAGGAACTGGTACTGGGCACTGGATCAATATGTTAGTCCCAAAAATAGTATAAAAAGTTGGCAAAAAATATATGAAAGTTGTATAATATTGGCATGGAACAATCAAAAATTATAGATACGACGGAGACGTATCACCGGGCGGGAATCGCGCACGGGATGGGGGAGGGGTTTCTGATGGGCCAAGAAGGTGAGAAGCCAACATGGGATCGGTCCGGACGGGGAAATATCATGTGCTCCCATACTCACTAGTTTCATGCATATGACACTAGTCTATGTACTACTCCCTCCTTTCCGGTTTATAGGGCTTATCTCAAAATCTTAGTTTTTTCATTTTATAAGGATCAATTTGGTTGTTCCCCATCAAAAGTTTAGATTTCAAGGTGCATTAAATAATAGCATGCAAGTATTAAGAGAAAATTGACCAATGCATGTACTTTATGCATGCATGCATTGCAATTAATACAATGGTAAACATAAATTTTTGAGGAAAACAAGAGCATTAATTGGGTGCTTTTGCAAATTACAAAAAGTATTCCACCACTCATCATCTACCTTGGTTGGTGAGATTTTCGAATTGAGCCCTATAAACCAGAAAGGAGGGAGCCCTATAAACCGGAAAGCAGGGAGTAGTACAGTAATGTTATGATGGCTTCATTGATTAGCTTGTAGACTCATCTTGTCTTGGGAAACGCTATGTGACAGTAACATATTATGTTACCACTTCTCGTCGTTCTGCAAGTTGACAGGACACATCAAAGTTATTTAGTACGTACTCTCTCCAAAAAGGGCTGACCATGTCCATGGCTACCATCCTGTGCTCGGTCATTGAGTACATGCACTATTCATGTGCCATCGAGGAGGAAAAATATTGCATAACACTAGGTGCCATCGTAGTGCACGACTCACTTATGCACCGCTTATGTCCATTTTCTTGCATGACACGTGCACCTTGATGCTAGAATTTCCGCGTGTTGGCAAAAGGAAGAACAAAGCTCACGTCAAAAAAGAAAGAGTGGAAGAACATAGATTCCCGACGACCGAGAAGGAGCAAGGAACCTCGTGGTGGAGCGTATGCACTCATAATGTTTTATATTATTCAGCGATATAAAATCAACCAATCATCTCCACAGTAGATCGGAAGAGTACGAAACACGACAGCCCAGTGTAGTTACATTATACTACATGGCTAACCCATGCTATCACCATATTTCTTGGCCTCCATGCGACACCTAGCACTAGTAATCCACCAGCCCGTATCGCTTCTCGCTCCTCGTCTCTCTCAAAGTGCGGCGGGCTGGCATTTTTGCCGTCTATTGAGGTCGGTTAACTCATCACATGTTAGCGACTCTTGGGTGGGATAGTTTTTTTGGTGGGTTTGGGGAAACTTGCTCCAATTTAACCCTCATGTTTGGATACTTTAGTGCTATTTGAGCCCCAACTAGCTCAAACTAACTCTAACCCATGGATCCAAACAGGTCCAAAGTTAGTCTCGCAAAACGCATTAAGCCCTATATACGTGGACAGACGGAGTACATGATACTAGCAAACGCTCACCAGTAGTAGTAGTTCATTGGTTGGTTTCGATTTTTGATTCAGTTGTTGTGTTGCTACCGTCCAATATTTGCGTGTGGTTGTTTCTAGAATAAAAAGGAGGTACTACTACTTATGTTACTCCCACTATGGCTAGCCTAAGGTTAGTAGGTGACCTTGCGCTTGGCTCTTCGCCTCTTCCGGAAGTCGAACAATAATGGTGGTACTACAGTAGTACTTCTGGCAATCTGACACCAAATGAACTGCTGCACGTCCACCGCTTGTAAGCAAAAGTTTCTCCTCGTACTGCGAGCCACCACGCACGCGTTGGCGAGGGAGAAGGCGTAGTAAGTAAGCCTCTCGTCGTTCTGCGAGTTGACGGGACACATCAAAGTTATTTAGTACGTACTCTATCCAAAAAGGGCTGACCATGTCATGGCTACCATCCCGTTCTCCGTCGTTGAGTACATGCACTATTCACGTGCCATCGAGGAGAAAAATATTGCGTAATAGGAGTAGGTGCCATCGAAGTGCACGACTCACTTACGCACTGCTTATCTGATTATCTCCATTTTCTTGCATGACACGTGCATCTTGAAGCTAGATGTCTCGTGTGTTGGCAAAAAGTATGAACAAAGCTCACGTAAAAAAAGAGTGGAAGAACATAGATTCCCGACGACCGAGAAAGAGCAAGGAACCTCGCAGTGGAGCGTCTGCAAGAAACCTTGCGCGTTTCCCCCTGTTTTGCCGCCTACCCACCTATAAACAAATAAAAGAACATGAACTCTTCGCTAACCACTAGAGACAATACATCAGGATGCTAAGTTGAAGATATTGTATTAGTTTATATTGATAACCATGCAAGAAGCCACGCATGTACAAGACGCATGCAGCCACACATGTACACATGCCAACACACTAACTCATGCCGATCCAACTCATGCACATACGCGCATAGCATCGAGCACACAACACATGCATGCACACACACTCGGCCGCAGAATGCACGTGAATAACACATGCATGCGCACACACTCGGCTGCATGGAGGCGTGCGCCATCTGCGGTGACCTCCGGTTCATCGTGCTACGGCAAAGCTCGCACACAACGGCGCCTACGCATCTCTTGCAGCACCTCTTTGTCGTTGTTGCTCACCGACTAGCCGAAGACGAAGACGACCACAGCCTCGGCCTTAGAGCTAGCACCAATGGAAAAGCACGCACGCTGCACGCACACGAGCACGTATGGAGTGCCCACAACATGGTGCGTCCCCAGTCGCCTCTACTCCTTCTGGGCACTTTGTCTATGAAGGCAGCTGCATGCCTAATGATGATGTGGGTGAGATCTTCTATGACTCAGATGATGACGAGGAAAATTATGGGGGGGGGGGGTGTATCCAACAGTGTTCCTTGGCTCGCACCTCTTGCATCACGGTGGTCGAGCTTGGAGTCATTCATCTGGTACATGTGGCATCTCAGATCTGGACACAAGGTGACGTACACCGTCAAGATCCACGGTCAAGGGGGTCAGGGCGGACGCGACCTCTCACTGTGTCCGCCATATGATGCAGCGCGCCAGCCCAGGGCGCCGCCCGCTGCACTCCCAGCTGTACCCGCCTCCTAGCCGCATTCAAAAACCTACATTTAAACCCGCGTGGAATGCGAGAAACCAACTCCGGACACACATGTCCGTTCAGGAGCAGGACACCGGCCAACCTCCTCCTTCCACCATTTTGTCCACTCTTTCGGCGGCATCCAACGAGCAGGAAGAGCAGTTCTCCGACATAAAAGCTGTCTGGGTGGCCCGCGGAGCCCGGCAGCTCGCTTCTCCACCTACCTCGCCTAGCCCGTCGGAGGCAGTTGCTGCACTAAGCCAACGTGTGGTTCCGCAGCTGGCCTCTCCAATACAACTCGAGGAAGAGTGCCGACTTGCTCCACACCGGCTTGTCGGGGAGCATGGCGGCACGGGCATCGTCGCTGCCCTCGACGCCGCCGCGTCGTACAACGCCTCCAGTGTCTGCAACTGCGCCATCCGCCGTTGTTGCGCGCGTAGCCGCGACATGCAGGCAGAGAAAGAAGCCGCCGCGGATGTGGACGAGGTGATGCGGCTACGCGGATGTGGACGAGGTGATGGGCAGCACGTCCCCGCCCGCCGCCATCATCGAGGAGAAGTAGAACACGGGAGGCCGCCGCCAATTGTATCCCATGAAGGCCACCGCTGAGGCGACGCCGGTGTCTTGCTCGATTCTTCTTCTGCTGGATGCTGGAGGAGGACAGAGAGATCGGGCGGCGACCATTTAGATTAGGTATTTTAATTCTACCAGGCTGGTTGTAATGGGAGTATTATAGGTAGTATCATGCATGCCAACTACTCCCTCCGTTCTTAAATATAGGAGTATTATAAGAGCATGGTTAATAGTGTAGCCAGCTGATGGCTACATGACATTGCCACGTCATCTATAGCCAACCTTGTAGCCTTCAAGTATAATACTCCCTCCATCTATGTGTGTAAGTCATCTTACGAAAACCAAATAATCCCAAAACACTTAGGCGCGGTGCATTAACTTCTATCTCGTTTCTTGTTTCTTGACATATCAACCAATAAGAGATGTGGGTGTGCATGCTTTTAATGACTTGAGACTACCAAACATGACATGCAGTGGTTAGTTCATTGCATGCAATGCTATTAATTAGCAAATAAACATTAAGTTCTCTCGTTTTCCCCTCCTCCTTGGTCACGGTGCACAACCTAAGATACAAAGATGTGCTATTTCATCAATACAGGGCCCACCTTCCACTCTCACATACTACCTCCGTCCTGGTTTATAGGTCACCTTTGTAGTTCGTGCCAAATTTTGACCAAATATTTAGCTAACAAAATGTTAATGCATGTCAACAAAAATTATATCGTTGGATTCGTATTTCAACATAGTTTTCAATGATATAATTTTTGGTAACATGCACGAACGTTTTGTTAGTTCAATCTATAGTCAAAATTTGACACAATATACAATGGGGACCAATAAACCAAGACGGAGGAATCGATGCCACGTCAATGTACCCACTAGAAACAAGTTATACTTGTTCGGTTCAACCGCCTCCCTAGGTGTTTGGAGAGGAATTGGCCAGCGTGAGGCGGTTCTATAGGTGGGCAGGCAGCTTAAAACAAGGGAAAACACGCGAACCAGCTAAGACAAGGGAGGGAAGCTTCTACATTCGCAGGGGACGTGGCATTGGATATTGGGCGGCAACATGCGGTCATCCCGGTATGCCATAAAGGATACGAAGAGGCATCCTATATCAGCAAGGACCAACTTCCCTACTGATAGCTCATCTAACAAAACTCCCAAGTTAACTGTGCTGAGGCTGGTGTAGTCATGAGATGGGTGACCAGATGGGAAGTGGACTCGATGTTAACTAGAGGGATGGGTTACTGCAAAGGTTTATTATAAACCTTTGCAGTGACCCATCCGTCTATTTAATATCGAGGTCTTTGTTTTGTAATTTTTGACATTTTTTGTTTTTTGAACACATGTTAATCGAAGGTTTTTTGAACATAATGCATCCAAGACATATATGCTTATGTGGCATGGAGTTAATGAGGAGAGAGGTGTTTGTAGTAACATAATATGTTACCGTAACATAACGCACGCCAACGCAAAATGAGTCTACAACATAATAAATGAAGGCTTGCATGACACTACATTTATGTTACTACCCACTATGATGATAGTAACATAAACTAGTAACATGCATATGTTACTCCCTCCTTTCTGGTTTATAGGGCTTATCTCAACTTTTTTGTTTTTCCGATTTAAAGGGCTCAATTCCATCTTCTATTGAGATTCCAAGGCGCATTAAATATTTGCATGCAATAATTAAAAGGAACTCGCCAATGCATGGAACTTTCCTACTCATCCAGTGGGCAAGCATACATGCACTACAATTAGTCCAAATGAATGCATCATTTTAATTTGGGTAGCTTTGTAAAGTATGAGATACATTCCTCCACTCACCAAGTGCCTTGGTTGATGAGATTTCAGATTTTGAGCCTTATAAACCGGAAAGGAGGGAGTACTAGTCTAAATTACTGCCCACTATGACTACATTTATGTTACTACCCAGCATGGTTAATAATATAGCCAACTGATGGCTACAAGGAACCGCCATGTCATCTACATCCATCATCTATATGCACTCATGCAATAGTGTGGGCTATAAGGTTGGCTATTAGTACATTAGTACTCTACTTTTTTCCATCTTCTCTCTATCTCTTTCTTGACATTTATTGCATTTACCTAGGAATGCATATATAGCTAGGCTCTTGCATGAGAGCTCACTCCCCTTACTTTTTCACATCTCTCTCTCCCGCAAATATAATAGTGGGCTTATAGCCCGCTTACATGGCTTTTTTTGCCTATGTGGAGGAATGAGTGATGAAAAAGTAAGACTAGCCACAATGGGTAGTAACTTAGAGTACTACCTCTATAGTGGGGAGTATGTGTGGTGTCATGCAACACTTCATTTATTAGGTTGTAGATTCGACTCGTCTTGGTATGTGTGATGTTACAGTAACTAGCTATGTTACCACATGCTTCTCTTTTCTCATTAATTAATCGCCACATCATCTGTTTTTCCTTGACATGTGTGATGTTACCATCTATGTTACTCCCACTGTGGGTAGTCTATAAGGGGAGTGGGCTCTCATGCAAGAGCCTAGCTATATGCGGATTCCTAGACAAATAGAATAAATGTTGCGAGCCACCGTGCACGCATTGGAGAGGGAGAAGCCGTAGTAAGCAAGCTTCTCGTCGTTCTGTGTGTTGCCGCGTGTTGGCAAAAGGATGAACAAAGCTCACGTAAAAAAAGAGTGGAAGAACATAGATTCCGGACAACTGAGAAGGAGCAAGGAACCTCGTGGTGGAGCATCTTCACTCATAATATTTTATATTATTCAGCGATATAAAATCAACCAATCATCTCCACAGTAGACTGGAAGAGTACAAAACACGGCAGCCCAGTGTAGTTACATCATCATACTACATGGCTAACACAAGCTATCACCGTATTTCTTGGCCTATGTGCGACACCTAGCTCTAGTAATCCAGCAGCCCGTATCGCTTCTCGCTCTTCGTCCGTCTCAAAGTGCGGCGGGCTGGCGTTTTTGCCGTCTATTGAGGTCGGTTAACTCATCACATGTTAGCGACATGCCAAGAGCATTCTAAAAAAATTACTGTACTCTATTGTTATGCCAAGAAGAGGAAGCGCTTTAACCGACGGACCAAACGAGACAGGCGTGCCATGCCGTGAGTGGGTCCAGTATCTCGTTTTGAACTTGTTTGGTGTAGTAGTAACACTTGGTTTTGACTATTGATAAGATTCTATATAGGGCCTAATGTATTCTTCGAGGATGCCTTTGAATATTGATAAGATTTTATATAATTTGAAAATTATATCATTTGAAGATCCTTTCACATTCTGTTTTCAAAAAGAAAAAAGGTCCTTTCACGTACGAATTTGACTGTATGCTTTGAGCAACTTGCATGTCCTATACTGCTCCTGTTTGGATACTCTAACTTAGCTAGAGGTTAGACTAACTCATGACTAACCCTCAACTAACTGTAGCCAAAGAGGTGTTTCGGTGACAGGGTTAGATTGACAATAAATGCACTTGATGGAGGAAGAAAAGTGATTTTTCAGTGGGCCCAATGAGAACTATCTCCAATTAGGAGGTACTAGTACTTACTGTGGGAAAGGTGAAGTGATGGTTGCTTCATCCGAGCAACTTATTACTTTGGGAATATGGGAGTACCAGCGGATTGAAGGAACAGAGAAATGATGGTTGCTTCGTCCGACCAACTTACTATGGCGAAGGTGGGGCTCTGTGATTTGACTGCTCACTAGTCATTACTACTGCGACGCAACGACCGGGGTGAATCTTTCCCTGCAGTTGTGCACTCAATATTGCTGCACGGCAGGTGGAGCCGGATGAAGGATGTCCCACATGTCGGCGAAACGAAGTTGAATTATTTCTGGCATTGCTACCAATCCTTCAAGATTTGTTTATATGTACACATAATTTTAATGAAATTGTACTGTGATGCTATGAAGGTTTCAACTTTGGTTCCCGCGGGAAAAAAGAGGTTTCAACTTAGGATTCATGTGTCCTCTTGCCTCAAGATTATCTTGTTACAACATTCCATCAAATACAAATGAAACTACCATGGCTGCTAATGCATCTCAATGGTTCGCAGATCAGCGCCAAAATTCACATCACAATTGAAGACAAAGTTGTGAGAAGGTGTACAAATAAAGAAAAATATATAATTGATCGATGTTGTTCGTAGGTATGGCTCCATTTCCTAGGCATAGTGTTCATTGCTTGGTAGCTAGTTTCACCCAGATCTGTAGCCAAAAAAGAGGTGTACGCAGGACACCACAATCCGAAAATTTTATGCAGCTCCACTAAAATCGAGCTGACCATCCCTGTTTGCAAAGATATCCAGTCAGTGAGATTACAATAATAGTGGAACTAGATGATGAAACATAACACACACAAATAGAAGCCGATCACCTCTGCGATCTCTCTTTAGGACTAACTACTTGTTGGAGAAGATTAGGCACCGAGTTGGTGAGGAGGATAGCAAAACCAATCTCCCTTTTTGCAGTCCCACAGAAATGTAAAAACGTTGCCCGCGAGAGGTGGGCCTGGCCCTGGTCGGCGTCCGCGGTTACTTCAAAATAACATGCTTAACGAGTTCTTGGTATTTGATCTGAATCTGGCCATTTGGTCTATACGCACTAACCAACTACGCGGGAACAGTTATGGGCACTCGGCGTCGTGGTATCAGCCGAAGCCTTCGTGACGTCAGCGACTGAGTGGCGCGCGCCGGATTGGACTGGAACGCCTGCTAGGCTAGGTCTGCTTCCGGCCGCGCTCGCAACGTGCAGGTGTGCAATGGGTGATGGGCCCAAACCCCTGCGCCATAGGATTTAGACTGGCGTGCTGACCTCTCTGTTGTGCCTAGGTGTGGCTGCGACGTGTTGATCTTCTGAGGCCGGGCATGACCCAGGAAAGTGT
The DNA here is from genome assembly GCF_018294505.1 of Triticum aestivum. Taxonomy (NCBI): domain Eukaryota; kingdom Viridiplantae; phylum Streptophyta; class Magnoliopsida; order Poales; family Poaceae; genus Triticum; species Triticum aestivum. The sequence continues at coordinate 198,250,286 of NC_057799.1, forward strand.
GTCCGGCCAAATGGGATCGAGCGTGTTGGGTTATGTGGTGCACCCCTGCAGGGAAGTTTATCTATTCGAATGACGACCCGGAGTTGTACCTTGACCTTATGACAACTAGAACCGGATACTTAATAAAACACACCCTTCCAAGTGCCAGATATAACCCGGTGATCGCTCTCTAACAGGGCGACGAGGAGGGGATCGCCGGGTAGGATTATGCTATGTGATGCTACTTGGAGGACTTCAATCTACTCTCTTCTACATGCTGCAAGATGGAGGCTGCCAGAAGCGTAGTCTTCGACAGGATTAGCTATCCCCCTCTTATTCTGGCATTCTGCAGTTCAGTCCACTGATATGGCCCTTTACACATATACCCATGCATATGTAGTGTAGCTCCTTGCTTGCGAGTACTTTGGATGAGTACTCACGGTTGCTTTTCTCCCTCTTTTCCCCCTTTCCTTTCTACCTGGTTGTCGCAACCAGATGCTGGAGTCCAGGAGCCAGACGCCACCGTCGACGATGACTCCTACTACACTGGAGGTGCCTACTACTACGTGTAGCCCGCTGACGACGACCAGGAGTAGTTAGGAGGATCCCAGGCAGGAGGCATGCGCCTCTTTCGATCTGTATCCCAGTTTGTGCTAGCCTTCTTAAGGCAAACTTGTTTAACTTATGTCTGTACTCAGATATTGTTGCTTCCGCTAACTCGTCTATGATCGAGCACTTGTATTTGAGCCCTCGAGGCCCCTGGCTTGTATTATGCTGCTTGTATGACTTATTTATGTTGTAGAGTTGTGTTGTGATATCTTCCCGTGAGTCCCTGATCTTGATCGTACACATTTGCGTGTATGATTAGTGTACGATTGAATCGGGGGCATCACACGCCACCAAAGAGGTTGTACACTCATCGCATCGCACCTTCTCCTTAACTCGACTTCCCGGTGCCGGCGGTGCTCCATCCCGCACCCCATGGAGCGGCTACCTCAAAGCCGGCATCGCGGGCGACATCTCCACGGCGGCTCTCCCCCAGTGCGAGGCCCCTTCGGCGGCGGCGTCCATACCAGCCAGATCTGCTGCTGCTGCTCCGGCTCTCGCTCGCTCATGCTACTGCTGCTGCTCCGGCTCTCGCTCGCTCGCGCTGCTGCTGCTACTCCGGCTCTCGCTCGCTTGCACTGCCGCTGCTGCTCTCCCCCTTGCTCGTGCTGCTGCTCTGCTCTGATTTAGCTACACTTCAGTTGACTGAATCGACTATTGGGTCAGTCGATTTTCAGGGGTTGGGGGGGCTCACCAGAGTGAAGGAAGAACCACCCGCAGCGGGGAGGGGGGATTGCCGGAGAGGTACCCCGCTATCTATCTTAGGGTTCTGGGTGGGGGCGGTGCTTGCCAGCGGTGGGGGGCGCGGTGGTGGGGCGGTGGTGTGGGGATCACCGGAGAAAAAGCTTGGCACGGGGGGGGGGGGCTAGAGGGCTGGCCGGGGCGGCGGCGGCCGCGGTGGGGAATTGTTTCGGGGCGGCGAGCCGGCGGTGGACCGACGGTGGGGAGTTGTTTCGGGGCAGCGAGGCGGCGGCAGACCGGCGGTAGGGAGTTGTTTCGGGGCGGCGAGGCGGCGCGGGGTTCGACCGGTGGTGGCTGGCGGCTCAGGGGGGTGCAGGTTGAAGATGACCTGCAGGCCCGCCCTAAACTATCCCATGTGAAGTGCCCTCTGCTACCATTGCGTTCAGTTTCGACAGTAACATTCAGATTCCACTGTAAATTTCAGTTTCGACAGTTAAGTTTAGAGTCAACCGTTTTTACCTCATCTGTTGTAGTCAGGTGGTTTTTGGTGATGTAAATTTTACATCTATCACTTTTTGGTAATGCATTTTACATCATCTATTGGAGATGCTATTAGAATCCCACTTGAGATTAACGATGTATGTCTTGTGCTACTTCAGCTTTGACGTCTTACGGCTCACCGTAGTTGCTCCAACGACGGAACGATCCATCACAATAGAGCAGTGCCCTGGACGCCGTCAACAGATTCCTTAGATCTTCCTCCACACCTCCGACAGCCACCTCTGCCTCAACTTCTTCAGTGACCAACCCAATGATGCTGAGGTCGACACGGCTACGGCAAAGAGGTTGTACACTTGTCGCATCACTTATTACTCTACATTCATGTCGATCCATTAGGGTTATTTTGGTTCAACGAAAAAACATAGCAATAGGAAATTTTCCTATGGCACTCTACTATTCAATTATTCATGCATTTTGTTGAAAGGAATGGAGCAAAACGTCCACCTGGACCTACTTTTCAAAATCCTATGCATGAAAACAAGACCAAGTGCATTAGTGGCAGAATAACATTCTAACTGTACACGCTTTCATATGGTTTCACTTTATTTTGGCCATGTTTCTTTGCATTCCTCTGCTCTTCCAATTCATGTGAACCAAACACCCAAGTTGACAGAAATCCTGTGTTGACAAATGCTCTGTTTACCATGTGCATTCCTATCCCATTCCGGTGTTTTTCCTATCCCTGCGTTTTTAGAATCATGCAAGACAAATGAGCCCTTACAGAATTACTTCAATTACAGGTAGGTGTCGAAGGAAACTTTGTGTGGTTTGTCCTGCACCTGCCGCGACGTCGTCCACCTCACCTGAGCTGCTCCATCGACAGAAGCATCGACCAAACCAGACATCACGACTCCTGACCATCTTTCGCCGCCTCAGATCTCCTTCCCTGCCACCGGCACCCACCGCAACGGCATCACCATCATCGATTCAACAGATGAACCTGAGGAGTACACGGGTCCACAAGAGAGGTCGCACTCTTTTGTTTCTGCTTATGTTATGCATTGCTTAAAATTACCTGCTACTTAATCGTCCTGTTCACCTCTTAGACTCCAAGTCAGGTCCAAATTAATGTTCAAACTTGAGTTCTAAATTAGTTGTGGGGCACATATCGAGGCAGCAATGAATAGTATCTCTGTCTAATATCTGGTTCACCTAGGGTATGCCTATGTTGTTCATCTTGGGTGGGAAACAAATAGTAAAGCAATCATCATCTGTATTTTTATTAAATTAAAGCAATCATCAGCCTGCTATCATTATTTTTGGATCCATCCACTGGTTGTTACCATCACTCTAGATTTATGCATCTCTCCTTACATAATCTCACCATATTTTTTTGTATGCATGTCAGATATTGTACACAGTCATGCTGAACATGTAGAGAAAAAGAGAAGAGTTTTGCGCGGCAATACAATGTCATGCAGACATTGCTCCATGGTGGGTTCAATGGCAAACCCTCCCCCCTCTCTAGATTGTAATCCACAGGAAGATATCTGTTTTGAGGCGGATTCAGACGCAGCTGACCACTCCTATTTACCCCCAAGGTGTTTGCTCTACCTTGGCATGATGACGTTAGTCATATCATGCATATGTTGCCTTGCAGTGCCTACTTTTGACATCATATATGTCATCTGCTTAGTTTAGACATGTTCTGTAATGCCACCTGTTTAGTTTCTATATCATATATGGGAATCATGCAGTCTCGTGTCTTTTAGCCAGCCATAATATATGTGAAATGTGCAATGCCATCTTGTTTAACCAGGCATCATATATTTGAATGATATCTTTCCCATCCTTTTCTTCATTAGATTTCCATTTGTCGATAATGTTTGTACATTAAACTACTCTTCCTATGAATCAGCCAGTTGGGTGGGAGATGGAAAAATATGGAGTGAAAACAAGGCCTTCAGAGCAGACAGTGCTACATGTCGAAGCAGGTCTCTTGTTGGGTCCCAATAGCTCCTCAGAGATGAATTCAGAGACAGATGACCAGTCCTATTCCCCCACCGAGGTATATGCTCTAACTTGGTACGGTTATACTGCTCATATCATGCATATGGTGTCTTGCATTGCATAGTTTAGACATCATATACACAATATTCAACACCATGTTCTTAGTTCGGACATCATATATGTGAATGCCCTTTGTTTAGCATATAAATCACATATGTGAATTAAATCATGCGATCATGATTACTTAGATAACATGTATGTGAATTATGTCATGCGATCCTGTTTAGTTATTCATCATATCTTTGAATTATGTTATGCCATACTATCCAGTTTAGATAGACATCATATATGTGAATTATGTCATGCAATCCGTTTAAGTTAAACAATATACATGTCAACTATTTCATGCCCTCTTTTTTCCACACTATCTATTGCATCTGTCTCTCATACAATGTCTGTACATTCAACTATGTTTCCTGTTTATCAGCCATTTGAATTGGAGCGGGTGATGCCAGTATCTAGCGAAGTAAAAACACGGTCTTCAAATAAAATAGTGCTACCTCTTGGTGGAGATAGCACCCCGGTTTTACATGCATGAGAACCAGCCCTACCACACATACCCCAGACTCTCGCAGATTGCACCCCTACTGCAATGGACAGAGAACCGGCTTCACCCAATCTAACCCCAACCCCAGCAGACATTAACCCAGTTCCTGTTGACACAGCACCATCTCCACCACAGAGCTCCCAAACAAGAGCAGTTAGTAAGGAAGCTCCAGTGCCCAAAGGGCCAGTACTACCAGGCGAACCCCAACTCCACCAGTTAGTATGCCTATTCCTGTGGAGGAAGCACAACCAGCCAGTCGTAGTTTAGCATCCATCGCATTTGATGTTGTTAAATCCTATGTGCGTATCTTCCCATCTTGGAAATATTATACTGAAGATGAAGGAAAATGCCAGTTGCAGGTGTTTGTCCAGGAGTTATGTGTAAGTAATGTTATTCATGGAAATTACTTTGCTTTGTCCCATACATTCTATCTCCATGATGGTTATAATACAACAAATTTTCCCATTTTTCTCTATAGAGAAGGACCGATTTGGAAACTCATGATGAGGTAACCTGTGGTAATACTTCTGCTATCTTCAAGAATGCTTGGTGGCAGTATCGGAATTACCTGAAGAAAACGTACTTCACTGGCAAAGAAACTCATCAAATTCCCTTATGTTCTCCTGAGACACATTTACTGGATGATGACTGGGAACGCCTTGTTCTGTACTAGTACCGAACCAAGAATGTGGTAAGGTCTATGAGCTCATTTTCTATTTTTAAGTACTATATTCTTGCGCCTTACTGTACTCTGTTCATGTAGAACAAGTGCTTAAACCTGAAGGACAACTGTTCTAACTTAAGATTCCATTGCTATCGTGCATACTGCTTTGCTCTTGTATCACTGTATTTACTCATACAAACTTATTTTTGAATTGAAGGATCCAATCGAAACTCCAATGGCACAGCAGGTATGTTCACACATGTTTCTTTAACAGGTTTGATCTTATCAATAGCTCTGTTGATTTCAATTTCAATTGTGTATACAGTTGACTTCTCATATCATGCATATTACTAGCATCACAATAGAGCCAATAGTGTTGTTGTACATCTAGACCCGTGGTACGCATCTGAAATCTTGTTGTGTCATGTAGTTTCCCACGTTTTGTATTCTTCCACTGCTGCTTTGTCTTAAACTGATATGATTTGAACCGTGTCTCTATTTTGATTTGGCAAGACAATGCAGTGACCATAGGACATAGATATATGTTTGTTTGATGCTTTTATTATGTACTAGTTGGCAATAGAAGACTTGGTAGTTTAATCATGTCCACCTTACTAATGAACTGGTTCACCGAAATGAGTTTCATATACTAGTACATGCTAAACATGTTATGTGTCTACTTGTTTCTTCTTTTAGAAAGCTGACAGAATATTGGGGAAGAGTGCCTTATTAAGCAATGGTAAAGGAAGTAATGCAGATAAGGTTCAGGATAGTGAGACCTCCTTGTTGGTCTCCAAAAAAGCAGATAAAACAGCTAAGGAAGACTATCTTGAAGGCAGTGAGACAACCCCAAAGTCCTGTCTTGCTTTAGTGTTCGAGTTACTAGCCACTACCGCTTGCACAATCTATACAAACTCACTATCTAAATCAGTTCGGTTTCTTGAGTCTCAACTACAAGCTGAAAGACATCGATCAGCTGTTCTGCGACAAGAAGCGGAAGGACTGCAGAAGTCCCTGGAGCATTCAGATGCATACTTTCTGGTGCAGCAACAAGCATTGGAGGATTTTAGCGCCAAATAGGACAAAGCTAATAAGATTGCTAAGCTTATTGCCAGCATGGTGGATACCCAGGATAACGTTTCTTGAGCTCTTCTGAAGTTGTTTCAGTTATGGACTTGTTTTGCTGCCGCATTTATTTGCAATCGTGGCCAATTTAGACGGCCAGTGTATGTAATATGCTGCTTTGTTCCCTATATTTGCACTGGTGGCGAACTTTGATGCCCAATGATGTAATATGTGTAATAGCCGTAATAGCCTAGCGTTAGTTCCTTGCTTATTTATTTCCTTATTGTCTTGTTTAGTTGTTTGCTTGTAGTCACTGTAGTTCTTTTTCCGCATTTTTCTAGTGGCCACAATAACCATGGCAACACACGGACTGTTGTGACCATGGTCGTGCTACCTGCGTAGTGACCATGGGCCTTCCACGGGCCATAGGATCCATGGGCCTTCTACGGGACGTAGGATCCATGGGCCTTCTACGGGCCGTAGGATCCATGGGCCTTCTACAGGCCGTCTCATCTATGGTTCTTCTACGGGCCGTCTCATCTATGGGCCTTCTACGGGTCGTATAATCGTTTCGCCAAACATGGTCCATACTATTCATGGACCAATGATGGACCGCAAAATGGGCCATAAACGGCCTAGAATGGAAATCGTCTGTTTTATGGCCCGACCATAATGGGCCGTTAATAGGCCGTAATTGATGACGCTACGAAAACAGCCCAACGTGCTAATGGGCCACAAGCAGGCCGACTATAAGCACGAGCTGAATTTGGCCCACAAGCTGAACATGCCAGTAACGGACCGTAAGTAATCGAATTCTGGAAATGAGCCCAAGAATAAATGGGCCCTTAGAAGGCCGAAAGTTAACACAGGTTGGAAATGGCCCAATGGAATAACGGGCCGTTAATGGGTATCAAGTGGTGCACTGTTCATTACGGGCCAGTTTCACCACGGGCCGTTAATGGTCCAAGAGTTACAAAGGGCCTCATATGGGCCGAAAGACATCATGGGCCATACATGGGCCAGAAGTTACAATGGGCTGGAATCATATTGGATGGCCCAGATGAAGTTACTAGGCTTAATTCCGATAGGACGTAACGGGCCGTGAGTTAGCAGGCCATAAATGGGCTATATACGAACATGACAATAACAGGCTTTCCGTGGGCTGGCCCGTTACCTTTTGACCGAGTCAAACGGGCTGGCCTTTTCACCGAAATGGGCCTCTGTCAGGCCGTGCCACGTGTCGACATATCATAGGCGCCTCCTATCCAGTGAGTGGATGACATCTGTCCCAGCGGTGAGCCAACACGTGTTTCCTCCGGCCAATGATGATTTTACACGTGGAAAATCCCCATTGGTCTGGGCTGTTAACGGGTTATCGGATCCAAAACCGGACCCGATAGCTTAACGGCGTTCCGTTACGGTGGATGCCATGTGTCGGTCACCCTTGACGAAAGCACTTCTGTGACGCGTGATTTATCGTCATGGAAGTGGACACTTCCGTGATGATAATTTTGGTAATGTCATGGAACACTTCTATGACAGCACAGGTATGACTATCTTGATTCTGTCATAAAATCGTCATGGATGTACATGCATGAAAGAAAATGTGACCTACTATGACAAACACGTATAATCACGGAAGTGTATTTTTTGTAGTGAAAGAACTACTCATGCATCATCGGAGAGGCACCAATGGACATGATGAACCCCACCATGATGGTGTCTAGATGGGATCTGGTGGTTCTAGAACTTGCGGCAGCTGGAATTGATTTTCGTCGACTCCCCTAGGGTTTCTGGAATATTGGGGTATTTATAGAGCAAAGAGGCGGTGCGGGAGGCCACCGAGGTGGGCACAACCCACCAGGGCGCGCCTGGGCCTCCAGGCGCGCCCTGGTGTCTTGTGCTCACCCCGGGCTCCCTCTTCGGTACTTCTTTGGCCTACTGGATGTCTTCTGGTCCAAAAAAATCCACAAAAAGTTTCGCTGCGTTTGGACTCCGTTTGGTATTGATTTCCTGCGATGTAAAAAACATGCAGAAAACAGCAATTAGCACTAGGCATTATGTCAATAGGTTAGTACCAAAAAATGATATAAAATGACTATAAAATGATTGTAAAACATCCAAGAATGATAATATAACAGCATGGAACAATCAAAAATTAGCCCGCTCCATTGTTCCGAAGAACGGAGTTTTAGTCACCTTGCCCATGAGGCATGGCTCGCAAGTATCAAATGATTCATAATCAAGTGATTCCAAAAGTCCATCTGCATGGAGTTTCTTCATGCGTTTTACACCAATATGACCTAAACGGCAGTGCCACAAATATGTTGTAGTATCATTATCAACTTTGCATCTTTTGGCATCAATATTATGAATATGTGTATCACCACAATCGAGATTCAACAAAAATATACCACTCTTCAAGGGTGCATGACAATAAAAGATATTAGTCATATAAATAGAACAACCATTATTCTCTGATTTAAATGAATAACCGTCTCGCACTAAACAAGATCCAGATATAATGTTCATGCTCAAAGCTGACACTAAATAACAATTGTTCAGGTCTAAAACTAATCCCAAATGTAGATGTAGAGGTAGCGTGCCGACGGCGATCACATCGACCTTGGAACCATTCCCGACGCGCATGGTCACCTCGTCCTTAGCCAATCTTCGTTTAATCCGTAGCCCCTGCTTCAAGTTACAAATATGAGTAACCGAACCAGTAGCAAATACCCAGGCGCTACTACGAGCATTAGTAAGGTACACATCAATAACATGTATATCAAATATACCTTTGTTCGCTTTGTCATCCTTCTTATCCGCCAAATACTTGGGGTAGTTCCGCTTCCAGTGACTAGTCCCTTTGCAGTAGAAGCACTCAGTTTCAGGCTTGGGTCCAGCTTTGGACTTCTTCCCGGGAGTGGAAACTTGCTTGCCATTCTTCTTGAAGTTCCCCTTCTTTCCCTTGCCCTTTTTCTTGAAACTAGTGGTCTTAGTAACCATCAACACTTGATGCTCCTTCTTGATTTCTACCTCCGAAGCTTTGAGCATTGCGAAGAGCTCAGGAATTGTCTTATCCATCCCTTGAATAGTATAGTTCATTACGAAGCCTTTGTAGCTTGGTGGCAGTGATTGAAGAACTCTGTCAATAACACTATCATCTGGAAGATTAACTCCTAGCTGAGTCAAGTGATTATGATACCCAAACATTTTCAGTATGTGTTCACTGACAGAACTATTCTCCTCCATCTTGCAGCTATAGAACTTGTTGGAGTCTTCATATCTCTCAACTCGGGCATTTGCTTGAAATATTAACTTCAATTCCTGGAACATCTCATATAGTCCATGACGTTTGAAACGTCTTTGAAGTCCTGATTCTAAGCCGTAAAGCATGGCACACTGAACTATCGAGTAGTCATCAGATCGAGCTTGCCAGACGTTCATAACATCAGCTTCTGCTCCTGCAACAGACCTTTCACCTAGCGGTGCATCAAGGACATAATTCTTCTGTGCAGCAATGATGATAATCCTCAAGTTACGGACCCAGTCCGTGTAGTTGCTACCATCATCTTTCAACTTAGCTTTCTCTAGGAACACACTAAAATTCAAGGGAATGGTAGCACGGGCCATTGATCTACAACATAGATATGCAAAAACTATCAGGACTAAGTTCATGATAAATTAAGTTCAATTAATCAAATTACTTAAGAACTCCCACTTAGATTGACATCCCTCAAGTCATCTAAATGATATGTGATCCAAATCCACTAAACCATGTCCGATCATCACGTGACATGGAGTAGTCATCAATGGTGAACATCTCTATGTTGATCATATCTACTATATGACTCACGTTTGACCTTTCGGTCTCCAGTGTTCCGAGGCCATGTCTTTACATGCCAGGCTCGTCAAGTTTAACACGAGTATTCCGCATGTGCAAAACTTTCTTGCACCCGTTGTATGTGAACGTAGAGTCTATCACACCCGATCATCACGTTGTATCTCAAAACGATGAACTGTCACAACGGTGCATACTCAGGGAGAACACTTATACCTTGAAATTTTAGTTAAGGGATCATCTTATAATGCTACCGCCGTACTAAGGAAAATAAGATGTATAATAGATAAACATCACATGCAATCAAAATATGTGACATGATATGGCCATCATCATCTTGTGCTTTTGATCTCCATCTCCAAAGCATCGTCATGATCTCCATTGTCACCGGCTCAACACCTTGATCTCCATCATAGTGCCGTGGTCGTCTCGCCAACTATTGCTTCTACAACTATCGCTAACGCATAGGGATAAGGTAAAGCAATTACATGGAGTTTCCATTTCATACAATAAAGAGACAACCATAAGGCTCCTGCTGGTTGCCGATAACTTTTACAAAACATGATCATCTCATACAACAACATATATCACATCATGTCTTGACCATATCACATCACAACATGCCCTCCAAAAACAAGTTAGACGTCCTCTACTTTGTTGTTGCAAGTTTTACGAGGCTGCTACGAGCTTCTAGCAAGAACCGTTCTTACCTACGCATCAAAACCACAACAGTGATTTATCAAGTTTGTTGTTTTAACCTTCAAAAAGGACCGACCCGCAGTCAAATTCAATTCAACTAAAGTAGGAGAAACAGACACCCGCCAGCCACATTTATGCAAAACTAGGTGCATGTCTGCTGGTGGAACCGGTCTCATGAATGTGGTCATGTAAGGTTGGTCTGGGCCGCTTCATCCAACAATACCGCCGAATCAGAATAAGACATTGGTGGTAAGAAATATGACGATCACCGCCCACAACTCTTTGTGTTCTACTCGTGCATATCATCTACGCATAGACCTGGCTCGGATGCCACTGTTGGGAAACATAGCATGCAATTTCAAAAAAAATCTTACGCTCACGCAAGATCTATCTAGGAGATGCATATCAACGAGAGGGGGAGAGTGTGTCTATGTACCCTCATAGACCAAAAGCGGAAGCGTTTGACAACGTGGTTGATGTAGTCAAACTTCTTCTAGCTTCGACCGATTAAGCACCGAATGTACGACACCTCTGAGTTCTGCACACGTTCAGCGCGATGACGTCCCTCGCCTTCTTGATCCAGCAAGGTGTCGAGGAAGTAGATGAGTTCCATCAGCACGACGGCGTCATGACGGTGATGGTGAAGTGATTCTCGCAGGGCTCCGCCTAAGCACCACAAAACTATGACTGGGGGTGTAAACTGTGGAGGGGAGCGCCGCACACGGCTAACGATTATTGTTGTATGTTCTAGGCGCCCCCTCCCCACGTATATATAATTGGGAGAGGAGAGGCAGCCATGGAGCGCCCCAAGTAGGAGGAATCATACTTGGGGTCCTCCCCAATTCGGCCTCCCCCCTTTCCTTATTTCCGGAGGGGGGAAAGGGAAGAGGAAGGAGAGAAGGAAAGGGGGGCCAAACCTCCTTTTTCCCTTCTCCAATTCGGCCTCCTTCCTTGGGGGGGCGACACCCCTTGTGGGCTGGTGTGCTCCCCTCCTATGGCCCATATGGCCCATATCTTTCCCCCGGGGGTTCCCGTAACCTCCGTGGTACTCCGATAAATACCCGATACTATCCGGAACACTTCTGGTGTCTGGATACTATCATCCTATATATCAATCTTTACTTATCGACCATTTCGAGACTCCTCGTCATGTCCGTGATCTCATCCGGGACTCTGAAGGACATTCGGTCACCAAATCACATAACTCATATTATAGTAAATCGTCATCGAACGTTAAGCGTGTGGACCCTACGGGTTCGAGAACTATGTAGACATGACCGAGACACCTCTCCGGTCAATAACCAATAGCGGAACCTTGATGCTCATATTGGCTCCTACATATTCTACGGAGATCTTTATCAGTTGAACCGTTATGACAAAATATGTTATTCCCTTTGTCATCAGTATGTTACTTGCTCGAGATTCGATCGTCGGTATCCACATACCTAGTTCAATCTCGTTACCGGCAAGTCTCATTACTCGTTCATAATACATCATCCTGCAACTAACTTATTAGTTACTTTTCTTGCATGGCTTATTATTATGTGCATTATAGAGAGGGCCCAGAGATACCTCTCCGATACTTGGAGTGACAATTCCTAATCTCGATCTATGCCAACCCAACAAACACGTTCGGAGATACCTGTAGCGCATCTTTATAATCACCCACTTACGTTGTGACGTTTGATAGCACACAAGGTATTCTTCCGGTATTTGGGAGTTGCATAATCTCATAGTCAAAGGAATATATATATGACATGAAGAAAGCAACAACAATAAAACTTAACGATCAATATGCTAAGCTAACGGATGGGTCTTGTCCATCACATCATTCTCCTAATGATGTGATCCTGTTATCAAATGACAACTCATGTCCATGGTTAGGAAACCTTAACCATCTTTGATCAACGAGCTAGTCAAGTAGAGGCTCACTAGGGACACAGTGTTTGTCTATGTATTCACACATGTATTTGGGTTTTCGATCAATACAATTCTAGCATGAATAATAAACATTTATCATGAATAAGGAAATATAAAATAACAACTTTATTATTGCCTCTAGGGCATATTTCCTTCAGCTGAAAGGATACAACAATATAGACCTATTTGCCTCCGTAATGTTAGTTTTAAAATATTCACAAAGGTTGCGACTATTAGGCTAAATTCGGTTGTTGAACATGTGGTTCGGCCTTCACAGACAACTTTTATGCAAGGCACGCACATCCTAGATGGAGTTGTTATCTTGCATGAAATAGTCCATGAATTACACCAGAAAAAGTCAAATGGGGTGGTACTCAAACTAGACTTTGAAAAGGCTTATGACAAAGTCAAGTGGCCCTTTCTTCAACAGACTCTCAGAATGAAAGGATTTTTGCAGAGTGGCGTGCTATGATCCATAGCTTCGTTTCTGGAGGTAGTGTTGCCATTAAGGTCAATGTTGACATTGGACACTATTTGCAAAACAAAGAAGGGGTTGCGACAAGGTGACTCGATATCGCCCATGCTATTGAATATAGTGGCAGATATGTAGCAGTCATGATTGAGCGTGCCAAGTCTGATGGCTAAATTGATGGGGTAGTTAATCATCTAGTTGATGGTGGTCTCTCTGTACTTCAATATGCCGATGATATGATTCTCCTCATAGATCATGACCTCGAGAAAATGAGAAATCTGAAACTGATTTTATCAGCATTCGAGCAACTCTCAGGTCTTAAGATCAATTTTCATAAAAGTGAATTGTTTTGCTTTGGCGAGGCTCAAGACGAGGCCCACCTGTATGCTGAACTGTTTGGATGCGGGTTGGGACAGTTTCTGATCACATATTTGGGGATACCTATACACTATCGAAGACTCACAAATACTGAATGGAAACACGTCGAGGAGAGACTACAAAAGAGACTTGACAGTTGGAAAGGTAAATTGTTGTCTCTGGGTGGAAGACTGGTCCTCATAAATTTAGTACTAAGTAATATGGTACTATATATTATTTCCTTCTTCCAGTTGCCGAAAGGAGTTTTACATCAATTGGATTACTTTTGATCAAGATTCTTTTGGCAAGGAGATAGCGAGAGAAAGAAATATCAACTGGCTAAATGGAGTGTGGTTTGCCGTCCCAAAGACCAAGGCGGGTTGGGCATTCATGACCTTGAGGTTAAGAATAGGGCCCTTCTCGGCAAATGGTTGTTTAAATTATTGATGGAAGATGGTGTATGGAAAACCCTCCTAAGGAGGAAATATGTGTGTTCCAAGGCGGTATCCTGAGTATACTGGAAGCCTGGGGATTCCCACTTTTGGGCGGGTCTAATGGCTATGAAGAAATATTTCTTCTACTATGGATCCTTCTTGATTAAGGATGGCTCGGAAATTAGATTCTGGGAGGACAAGTGGCTAGGAAATGCCACACTCCGGGAACAATATCCGGCTCTATACAACATTGTGCACCACAAGGGTGATACTATCGCCACTGTAATGGAATCATTTCCGCCAAATGTGACGTTCAGAAGAGATTTAATTGGACCCAGACTCCAATCATGGAACATCCTGCTACAGCGATTGTCCACGGTGCAATTTTCACATGGGTCTGATGTATTTCGATGGAACCTCCATGGGAATGGACATTTCTCAGTGGAGTCTATGTATAGAGCGTTAATCCAGTCTGATGTGCCAGTTGATAATAATAAGAGGGTCTTGAAGATGAAGATACCTCTTAAGAATAAAATATGTGCATGGTATCTTCATCGTGAAGTCATTGTTACTAAAGATAACCTTATTAAGAGGAATTGACATGGAAGTTCACAATGTGTCTTTCGTCACCATGATGAGACAGTAAAACATTTATTCTTCCAATGCAAATTGGCTCGTTCTATATGGTCAGTCATCCAAATAGCTTCTGGCTTGTATCCTCCCTGTAGTGTTGCTAATCTATTTGGCAACTGGTTACATGGGATAGATCACAGGTTTAGAACTCTTCTCAGGGTGGGAGTGCTTGCCATTATTTGGTCGTTTTGGCTATGTAAAAATGATAAGGTTTTTAACGATAAAAGTACTTGTCTGTTGCGGGTTATCTACAGATGTACCGAGACTCTTTGTTTATGGTCCTCTCTACAACGCGTGGAGAATTGAGACCTGTTTACGGAGGTGTGTACATGATTGGAGGCCACAGCAAGGGATATTTTTTACCCAACATGGGGGGCAGCATGATCTTAGGACTGGGTCCCCTCCACTTTAGGCATTATACGAACTCTACATGTTCCTTTGTATTTTACCTTTGGATGTGTGCATCTTTGTTATGCAGAGGCCGGGTGTAATACTTTTATAAGTAATAAAGCGCCCCCTTCAAAAAAATCATAATTCACAGGTACCAAAAAGTCGTTATTACTCAGAGGCATGGTCGTGAAACTCTCCTAAACTATGCAACCACTTTGTGTTCTTGGCCTAGAGTGTACATCCATTTTAATCTAATAAACAAGTTATATGATTAGTGAGTTGCGTCATTATTCCTTTAACTCAAAGTTGTTGCACTCTTTAGGCCAAGGACTCAAGAACTGATCAAATTTAGTTCATAAACTCGTTTATTCGATCAAATAAAGTGAGAACCGATTTGGGAGGAAAAAAACTGCCAACATGACTGTTGGCGATATAACCCCGAGGTGTGACCCGCCCAGGAGGGGCCGGGTTACACCGTTCGCGGCTCAATATGAAGAAGGCCCAAGTAGGTCCAAGAAGATGAAACATGAAGACTAATGGCGGCTTAAGAGGCGGGTCTGGTGGTGGCCCAAGACCCGGAGGTGTGAGCCGCCTGATGGTGACTTGCCTGGTAAGGCAAGGCGACTTAGAAACCGAGCTGGTCACATTGTGTGATCTGGCTTGGACTCTTGTAAGCCCCGGGGGCTCGACCTGCGTATATAAAGGCAAGACCCGGCGGCGGGTTGACTCAACAAACAATTGATCGATAGCTAGGTCAAGCGATTTCGCTCCCTTGTAATCGATACCCAAGCAATACAATTAGAAGCAGGACGTAGGCTTTTACCTCGTTGTGAGGGGCCGAACCAGGGTAAACCCTGTGTCCTTTGTCCTGTTCAACCCCTTCAAGCTAACCTATGTTGCGATGGATCCACACCTAAGTCCTTACACAAGGGCATCTGCCGTGACAAAACCATGACAGTTGGCGCCCACCATGGGGCCTGCGCATGGTGGTTTCGAGTTCTTGAAGGGCTCCTTCTCAGGGATCGAAGGGTACACCGTTGGCAGGATGACCAAGAACCGTGGTGGCAAGCTTTACATCGACGACGCTAGCTGGGGCCCTGAGGCCGACTCAATCGAGTACGGGTACCGGGTCCCCTTCGACGGAATCCATGTCTTCATCGGCAAGATCGGTGAATCTAAGCCTGAGCAGGACATTTGCACCGACATCGTCAAGCCGGCTCGGCGTGCGCAATCTGCCAGGGTTCAACCTCGCCAGAAGCGTGTTTTTGTCGGGTGTGTGCATGGCACGGATGAGGCGGAGAATTCCGTGTCTGGAGGAGAGACTCTCGTCTACTCAGGTGATAAGTCCTCGACCAGAGAAACCGAGTCAATCTGTCAGCTTCAAGACTGCGGGCTTGGGGGATATTCCGATGATGAAAGTATTCCGGACCCTTATGAGCCGCCGAGCAGGGCTGCTATTTTTATGGCTGGTACGCAACCGGTTCTAAACTCGTCAACGACTGCTGCTACGACATCCGGTTCAACTGCTGCCGCGACAGCCGGGGCGAGCGGCTCAGCTCGGCCGCCGGCTCAAGTTTTATTGGAGCTATTGGGCACTTTGATAGCTCTATCGGCCATGGAGGTGACTCCGATGAATCAAGCACAACATAATGCGGAAGTTGCGAAGGTGCGAGATGAGGTGGCCAAGGCCCCGGAGGATCTTAATGCAGAGAATGCCAGGATGGCAACGGAGCGAGCCCTGATAAAACTTTTCGTCTGAGGCTTTTCGCCTGAGGCTTTTCTCCTGAGTCTAGATCAGAATGCGTCCAATGTTGTTCTTTGAAGGAGGCACCAGGGCCGCCTGCGTTCGCAGTTTGAGGGACAGAATCTTTTTAACACACCTGGGGCAGGAACGAGTAACCCGCCCGGTGTAACCCGGGCTGCTGAGGCGCCAGGGACCGGGGCGGCGTCTCAACCTCGTTTGCCAAACCCGCATCGTATGGATCTGACCCTGCCTCAACGGGTCCAACACCCTCTGGCCATTATTCTAACCCGCTAGATAATATGATAGCAGCAGCTACGCGGCTGGCGGCTATCCCAATCGAAGGCGAGTCTCCAGCTGCAATAGAGACCCGGAACGTTGCGGAGCTTCTTCAGACGAATGTGGCACATCAGACGGCTTATTCATATAGTCGTGAGCGTGTTCATTCAACTCCTTGCCTAAGTCGAAGTTATAGCCGGCGTATTGAGTCGCCGGCAGTTTCCAGCAGCGAACGACGTCGTGACCTAACTCGCAATGATAACCCGCCCCATGGGCATAACCCGCCCCGTGATGATAATCTGCTGAACAATGCTCGGGCCCTTGTGGATCAGGCTAGAGCCCGTCGTGAGGCGCAATTGGCGGCTCAATTGGGGGCTCATCAGCAATTTCCAGTAAACCCTTTGGCATCCGTTGAAGCTAGGATGACTTCCAGGACAGTTGGTGTGCCATGTCTGGTACCGGCTCTATGCAATGAACGTCTTCCCAAGGATTTTAAGTGTCCATGTAAGGTGCCTAATTATACAGCTGATCTTCCCCCTGGGGTGTGGATTGAGAGCTATGAATTGGCTATGGAGATGCTGGATGTTAATGATGTTGTATGTGCCAAGTACTTCACGATGATGTTGGATGGACCGGCTCGAACCTGGTTGAAATGGTTACCCGCTAATTCCATTAGTTCATGGGCTGAGTTGAAAGCGCGCTTCGTTCAGAATTTTAAAGGAACGTGTAAGCAGCCTCTGACGATTATTGATTTGGACAACTGCGTGCAACGGGAGGATGAGTCGGCCCACCATTGGGTCCGCCGGGCCTCAGCTATTATCCATTCATTAGATAGCATCGCGGCGGGTTCAGCAGTTCTGGTCTTGGAGAAGAATTGTCATTTTACCCCTCTCAAGCAGAAGCTCGGGCGGCTTAAGCGTTATTGTAATGACATGGGTGAGCTGATGACGACTCTAATTAAGTATACCGATTCTGATAACACCAAGGACCTTGGATCTGATGATGAGATTTCCAATAAGGGTAAGAAGAGTGGCAATGGTAAAGGTCAACAACAGAATACAACAACAAACAATGGCAACAACCAAGGTAATGGTGGGAAACGCAGACACCCCGAAGGCAGGTCAGATCTTGTTGCTAACACCAACACTGGGTATAAGGGCTAGCGCCGCAACGATAATGGTAAACAGTCCTTTGGTGGGAAAATCTTTAATATTGAGGCAATGTCCAATGAGCCTTGCCCAAAGCACAGTTTGCCTGACAAGCCGGCAAGTCATGCTTGGAAGGATTGTTTCATCATGCGAGAGTATAGGAATTCCATCTTTAATCAGATTCATGGTAACAATCATGGGCCGCCCGGCGGGTCAGGATCAGGTGCACAGGGGGCGGGCTTTGTTGGAGGCGGCTCTAATTCCGGTTATCAAGGCCAGAATAATCAAGGTGGTTATCACCAACAGTCTGGTCAGGGCAACCAGCAATAGGGTAATCAGTTAGGATACCAGAGTAATCTAAAGCAGCTCAATGGTGGCCAATACCATGTTTTTACAACGAGTCTTTGTAACGAGATAAGAAGGTTCATAAGTGTGCGGTCAACACTATTGAGCCGGCCGTACCTCGATATTTGCGGTGGTCAGAATTCCCAATCACATGCAGTCGGTGTCAAAACCGACCGATCTCAGGTAGGGGGTCCCGAACTGTGCGTCTGAGGATCGAAGGTAACAGGAGGCAGGAGACATGATGTTTACCCAGGTTCGGGCCCTCTTGATGGAGGTAATACCCTACTTCCTGCTTGATTGACTTTCATGAGTATTGGGCTTACAAGAGTTGATCTACCTCGAGATCGTAATGGCTAAACCCTAGATGTCTAGCCTGTATGATTGTGATTGCCTCTATGGACTAAACCCTCCGGTTTATATAGACACCGGAGGGGCCTAGGGTTGTACAGAGTCGGTTTACAGAGAAAGGAATCATCATATCCGAACGCCAAGCTTGCCATCCACGCAAAGGAGAGTCCCATCCGGACACGGGGGAAAGCCTTCTATCTTGTATCTTCACAGCCCACCAGTCCGGCCCACGTCACATAGCCCGGACGCCTGGGGACCCCCTAATCCAGGACTCCCTCAGTAGCCCCTGAACCAGGCTTCAATGACGATCTGTCTGGCGCGCAGATTGTCTTCGGCATTGCAAGGCGGGTTCCTCCTCCGAACACTTCAAAGTAGTTGATCAAAAGAACTATGTCCGGCTCTGTATAATAGTTACAACCCTGAACCACAAGGGCAAAATACTTAAACAAAACAAGTCACGTATACTGACAGTCTTTCCAGCGAGACGTTATGTCCTGACTTTATCACTATTTCGAACCGTTTTTCAACCTCCCACTTCATGTTTCGAGGTGCGGTCTTTATTGACACGTCTTGTCAAAGCAGAGATCGTGTCCCCTTATTACAGGATTCTCATCAACACGGGTTTGGGTAATCTAACCGCGTCGTTTGCTTGACCCCTTGGGAATATGCGAGTTTTAAGGCTCGTGGGGGGACGCTCGATATTCATTGTCTTTATAAGAAGATAAGGATCCATCTTTTTACCCCATGCCTTTCTCCTTCCTCGGCCCTTTCGTTCCCGATCTCCAACGCCCAAGTTCCAAACTTTCCCCTCGCCACCAACCACTCCAACCATGTCCGGATCCGGCTCGCAAGGCAAGTGGATGGCCTCCTCCGTGACGGAGAAGGACATCAAGGAGCTTCGGGAGGCGAGGTATTTGACAGCGGAGATCAAACACAGACTCCCTGCCAAAGAGCAGATTATCCCCACTCCAGATCCCGGCGAGAGGGTTGTATTCATCCCTCACTTTCTCCGCGGACTAGGGTTTTCCCTACACCCCTTTGTCCGAGGTCTCATGTTCTATTACGGGCTAGATTTTCATGATCTGGCCCCGAACTCCTTCCTCCACATCTAGGTGTTTATCGTCGTGTGTGAGGCATTCCTCCGCATCCATCCACACTTCGGCCTGTGGCTCAAGATTTTCAATGTGAAGCCAAAGGTGGTCAACGGGCAACACATAGATTGTGGCGGTGCCATGGTGAGCAAGCTTCCCAAAGTTATCTGGCCCAAAGGGGACTTCGTGGACACCGTCAAGATATGGCAGCAGGAGTGGTTTTATATCACTGAACCCTGCGGCACCAAGTGGGCGGCCGCCCCTGCATTTAGATCTGGACCCCCTCTGCGGCTTGCGTCATGGACCAACAAGGGTCTGGATTGGGGATCATCCGACGAGGTGCTGATGCTGAAGAAGCACATCAAAAATATCATAGAGAAGAACACCAGCCTCACAGATGTGATACAGGTGATGCTCATCCGCCGGTCCCTTCCCTGCCAATGCCGGCCTCTCCACATGTGGGAGTTCAATCCGGAAGGGCCACAGACCCTGAAGCGATTCTTCGGCATGACGCACGAAGCAATCTGGAAGCTACTTTTCAAGACCCAAAACTCGTGGCCAGAGACGTTCGAGGACATCAGCCTCGACTGCAATCATCCAGCCTCCCCAATAAGTGCTACCTTTCTGAACATAACATAGTTCATTAACCGAAAGAGGGGGTGTACTTAGAATTCCATCCTGTAAAATAGAGTTGGACGAAGAAGGCGGAACGGATCAGGATTCCAGCTCCATTGCCCGAAAACCCGGCAGATCCTCTTCTAATGAAGATGCGGGTCTCGGCGCCCTATCAAGCGCCGGAGAAAAAGGTCCACAAGAAGAGCAAGGGAGCCAAAGATGGCCCCCACAGCAAAGGTATTTCGGACGTGGTGTCCGGAGAGACCAATACTCACTCCTCCGAGGAAGATGAAGACGAAGAGGAGGAGGAGGCAGAAAGCAATCCTTCCCCAAGGGGAGGAAGAAGAAGAGGGCGGCCTCCGAAGACCCCGGGGCGGGGGCGTCCAGAAGGGGAAAATTATACCTCCCAGACGACTCGGATTCGGACGCCGAAGCCATCCCCGAGTGGCGCCCCAGGCCGAAGCAACTCGCCGAATCGTAAGTATCCGAGGATGCCTTACATAAGTTTGGTCTTTATGATTACGGTCCTAACACATTGTATGGTGCAGTCCGGCCCGCGATCTCCCCCAACAATCATAGGAGGGGAATTCTTTAGATCCGGGAATGATGGAGAGCGAGTCGCCTCCGCGAGCCTCCCCGCCAA
Source organism: Triticum aestivum (assembly GCF_018294505.1). Classification (NCBI taxonomy): domain Eukaryota; kingdom Viridiplantae; phylum Streptophyta; class Magnoliopsida; order Poales; family Poaceae; genus Triticum; species Triticum aestivum. The sequence goes on from NC_057799.1 coordinate 198,271,355, forward strand.
TCGCCACGGACGACACCGAAGTGTTGTCCCACAGGGCCTCTCCGGGCAGCGGAGCGGTACGGGAGACCACCAAAATGGCGCCAGAGGGTAATGCCTTGGCTGCCGACAACATGGGGGCGCAATCCCCATGTAGACCAACAGCGGGTGCCTTGATCAGTTCGGCCCCCAGCCGAACACCGTTCCGGAAACCCAAACGGTTCCGGAACCGAATAAGAGACCCCCTTCAAGCGAGGGGGTGTCGACTCCTGCGGCAACCTCCACTAGTCCGGAGGTGCCGAACACCCTGTTGGAGGCACTGCAACGTGCTTCCATGTCAGAGGAGCACCACACCCTAATGGGTGTGGTGGTTGAAAAGGTTCAGTCCGCCAAGAAGGCCTGAAGGAGGTCTTTACTAGCCTGCTGATACATCTCCAACTTATCTATAATTTTTGATTGTTCCATGCTATTATATTATCTGTTTTGGATGTTTAATGGGCTTTAATATGCTCTTTTATATTATTTTTTGGACTAACCTATTAACGGAAGGCCCAGTGCAAATTGCTATTTTTTTTGCCTATTTCAGTGTTTCGTAGAAAAGGAATATCAAACGGAATCCAAACGGAATGAAACCTTCGCCAGGATCGTTTTTGGAACAAACGCAATCCAGGAGACTTCGAGTGGAAGTCAAGGAAGCAGCGAGGAAGCCACGAGGCAGGGAGGTGCGCCCCAGGGGGTGGGCGCGCCCCCCACCCTCGTGGGCCCCTCGCAGCTCCACCGACCTATTTCTTTCGCCTATATATACTCCCATACCCTGAAAACATCCAGGGGAGCTACGAAACCACTTTTCCACCGCCGCAACCTTATGTACCCATGAGATCCCATCTTGGGGCCTTTTCCGGCGCTCCGCCGGAGGGGGAATCGATCACGGAGGGCTTCTACATCAACACCATAGCCTCTCCGATGATGTGTGAGTAGTTTACCACAGACCTTCGGGTCCATAGTTATTAGCTAGATGGCTTCTTCTCTCTCTTTGGATCTCAATACAAAGTTCTCCTCGATCTTCTTGGAGATCTATTCGATGTAATAATTTTTGCGGTGTGTTTGTCGAGATCCGATGAATTATGGGTTTATGATCAAGATTATCTATGAACAATATTTGATTCTTCTCTGAATTCTTATATGCATGATTTGATACCTTTGCAAGTCTCTTCGAATTATCAGTTTGGTTTGGCCTACTAGATTGATCTTTCTTGCAATGGGAGAAGTGCTTAGCTTTGGGTTCAATCTTGCGGTGTCCTTTCCCAGTGACAGCAGGGGCAGCAAGGCACGTATTGTATTGTTGCCATCGAGGATAAAAAGATGGGGTTTATATCATATTGCTTGAGTTTATCCCTCTACATCATGTCATCTTGCCTAATGTGTTACTCTGTTCTTATGAACTTAATACTCTAGATGCATGCTGGATAGCGGTCGATGTGTGGAGTAATAGTAGTACATGCAGAATCATTTCGGTCTACTTGACACGGACGTGATGCCTATGTTCATGATCATGCCTAGATATTCTCATAACTATGCGCTTTTCTATCAATTGCTCGGCAGTAATTTGTTCTCCCGTCATAAAATATGCTATCTTGAGAGAAGCCACTAGTGAAACCTATGGCCCCCGGGTCTACTTTACATCATATTAGTTTCCCATCAACTAGCTATTTCTGTTGCCTTCTATTTTGTAATCTTTACTTTCCAATCTATACAACAAAAATACCCAAAATATTTGTCTTATTATCTTTATCAGATCTCACTTTTGCAAGTGGCCGTGAAGGGATTGACAACCCCTTTATCGCGTTGGTTGCAAGGTTCTTGATTATTTGTGCAGGTACTAGGCGATTTGCGTGTAGTCTCCTACTGGATTGATGCCTTGGTTCTCAAAAACTGAGGGAAATACTTATGCTACTTTGCTGCATCACCCTTTCCTCTTCAAGGGAAAACCAACGCATGCTCAAGAGGTAGCAAGAAGGATTTCTGGCGCCGTTGCCGGGGAGATTTGCGCCAAGTCAAAGTCAAGATTTGATCTCCCGTCAACTAGCCATTTCTGGCGCCGTTGCCGGGGAGATCTACGCACAAGTCAAGACATACCAAGTACCCATCACAAACTCTTATCCCTCACATTACATTATTTGCCATTTGCCTCTCGTTTTCCTATCCCCCACTTCACCCTTGCCGTTTTCTTCGCCCTTTTTCATTCGCCTCTTTTCGCTTGCTTCTTCTGTGCTTGTGTGTTGGATTGATTGATTGTCATGATGGATCAAGACAATACTAAATTATGTGACTTTTCCAATACCAACAACAATGATTTTATTAGCACTCCGATTGCTCCTATTACCGATGCTGAATCTTGTGAAATTAATGTTGCTTTGTTGAATCTTGTCATGAAAGATCAATTTTCTGGCCTTCCTAGTGAAGATGCCGCTACCCATCTAAACAACTATGTTTATTTGTGCGATATGCAAAAGAAGAAGGATGTGGGTAATGATATTGTTAAATTGAAGCTATTTCCGTTTTCGCTTAGAGATCGTGCTAAAACTTGGTTCTTTTCTTTGCCTAAAAATAGTATTGATTCATGGAATAAGTGCAAAGATGCTTTTATCTCTAAGTATTTTACTCCTGCTAAGATTATCTCTCTTAGAAACGATATTATGAATTTTAAGCAACTTGATCATGAGCATGTTGCACAAGCTTGGGAGAGGATGAAATTAATGATACGTAATTGCCCTACACATGGTTTGAATTTATGGATGATTATACAAATTTTTTATCCCGGGTTGAATTTTTCTTCTAGAAATCTTTTAGATTCGGCCGCGGGAGGCACTTTTATGGAAATCACTTTAGGAGAAGCTACTAAACTCCTAGATAATATTATGGTTAATTATTCTCAATGGCACACCGAAAGATCTACTAGTAAAAAGGTTCATGCGATTGAAGAGATTAATGGTTTGAGTGGAAAGATGGGTGAACTTATGAAATTGTTTGCTAATAAGAGTGTTTCTTCTGATCCTAATGATATGCCTTTGTCCACTTTGATTGAGAATAATAATGAATCTATGGATGTGAATTTTGTTGGTAGGAACAATTTTGGTAAAAATGTGTATAGAGAAAACTTTAATTCTAGGCCGTTCCCTAGTAATTCCTCTAATAATTATGGTAATTCCTACAACAACTCTTATGTAAATTTTAATAAGATTCCCTCTGATTTTGAGACTAGTTTTAAGGAATTTATGAATTCGCAAAAGAAATTCAATGCTTTGCTTGAAGAAAAATTGCTTAAGATTGATGAGTTGGCTAGGAACGTGGATAGAATTTCTCTTGATGTTGATTCTTTGAAACATAGATCTATCCCACCTAAGCATGATATCAATGAGTCTCACAAAGCCATGAGAATTTCCATTGATGAGTGCAAAGAAAGAACCACTAGGATGCGTGCTAAAAAAGATTGCTTTGTGAAAGCGTGTTCTTCTAGTTTTCATGATAATAATGATGAAGATCTAAAAGTGATTGATTTGTCTCCTATTAAATCTTTGTTTTCCAATATGAATCTTGATAATGATGGGACTGGAGATGAGTCAACTTTAGTTAAAAGGCGTCCCAATGATTCGTAATTTTTAGATCTTGATGCAAAAATTGGTAAAAGTGGGATTGAAGAGGTCAAAACTTTACATAGCAATGAACCCACTATTTTGGATTTCAAGGAGTTTAATTATGATAATTGTTCTTTGATAGATTGTATTTCCTTTTTGCAATCCGTTTTAAATTCTCCTCATGCTTACGATCAAAATAAAGCTTCACCAAACATATCGTTGATGCTTTAATGCAATCCTATGAAGAAAAACTTCAATTAGAAGTTCTTATCCCTAGAAAACTTTATGATGAGTGGGAACCTACTATTAAAATTAATATTAAAGATCATGAATGCTATGCTTTATGTGATTTGGGTGCTAGTGTTTCCACGATTCCAAAAACTTTGTGTGATGTCCTAGGTTTCCGTGAATTTGATGATTGTTCTTTAAATTTGCACCTTGCAGATTCCACCATTAAGAAACCTATGGGAAGGATTAATGATGTTCTTATTGTTGCAAATAGGAATTATGTGTCCGTAGATTTTATTGTTCTTGATATGGATTGCAATCCTACATGTCCTATTATTCTTGGTAGACCTTTCCTTAGAACGATTGGTGCAATTATTGATATGAAAGAAGGAAATATGAGATTCCCATTTCCATTAAGTAAAGGCATGGAACACTTTCCTAGGAAGAAAATTAAGTTACCTTATGAATCTATTATGAGAGCCACTTATGTATTTCATACCAAAGATGACAATACCTAGATCTATTCTTGTTTTTATGCCTAGCTAGGGGCGTTAAACGATAGCGCTTGTTGGGAGGCAACCCAATTTTATTTTTGTTCCTTGCTTTTTGTTCCTGTTTAGTAATAGATATTTCATCTAGCCTCTGGTTAGATGTGGTTTTATGTTTTAATTAGTGTTTGTGCCAAGTAAAACCTATAGGATCTTCTTGGGTGATAATTATTTGATCTTGCTGAAAAAGACAAAACTTTCTGCTCACGAAAACAATTGGTAAAAATCACTAGAAAGCAATAACATACTGATTACAATTGCAGTAGATAAATTAAGAAATTATCTAGGTCTTCCTTTTTTCCAGATTTTTCTGAGTTACAGAAGTTTGCGTTTGATACAGATTACTACAGACTGTTCTGTTTTTGACAGATTCTGTTTTTCATGTGTTTATTGCTTATTTTGATGAATCTATGGGTAGTATCGGGGGGTATGAACCATAGAGAAGTTGGAATACAGTAGGTTTAACACCAATATAAATGAATACTGAGTTCATTACAGTGCCTTAAAGTGGTGATTTGTTTTCTTAGACTAACGGAGTTCATGAGATTTTCTGTTGAGTTTTGTGTTGTGAAGTTTTCAAGTTTTTGGGTAAAGATTTGATGGATTTTGGAATAAGGAGTGGCAAGAGCCTAAGCTTGGGGATGCCCAAGGCACCCCAAGGTAAAATTCAAGGACAACCAAAAGCCTAAGCTTGGGAATGCCCTGGAAGGCATCCCCTCTTTCATCTTCGTCTATCGGTAACTTTACTTGAGGCTATATTTTTATTCACCACATGATATGTGTTTTGCTTGGAGCCTATTTTATGATTTGAGGCTTTGATTTTTAGTTTACCACAATCATCCTTGTTGTACACACCTTTTGGAGAGACACACATGAATCGGAATTTATTAGAATACTCTATGTGCTTCACTTATATTTTTTGAGCTAGATAATTTTGCTCTAGTGCTTCACTTATACCTTTCAGAGCATGGTGGTGGTTTTATTTTATAGAAATTATTGATATCTCATGCTTCACTTATATTATTTTGAGAGTCCTTTAGAACAGCATGGTAGTTTGCTTTGGCTATAAAACTAGTCCTAATATGATGAGCATCCAAGATGGGTATAATAAAAACTATCATATAAAGTGCATTGAATACTATGAGAGGTCTGATTCCTTATGATTGTTTTGAGATATGAAGATGGTGATATTAGAGTCATGCTAGTTTAGTAGTTTTGAATTTGAGAGATACTTGTGTTGAAGTTTGTGATTCCTGTAACATGCACGTATGGTGAACCGTTATGTGATGAAGTCGGAGCATGATTTATTTATTGATTGTCTTCCTTATGAGTGGCGGTCGGGGATGAGCGATGGTCTTTTCCTACCAATCTATCCCCCTAGGAGCATGCGCGTAGTACTTCGTTTCGATAACTAATAGATTTTTGCAATAAGTACATGAGTTCTTTATGACTAATGCTGAGTCCATGGATTATACGCACTCTCACCCTTCCACCATTGCTAGCCTCTCTAATACCGCGCACCTTTCGCCGGTATCATACACCCACCATATATCTTCCTCAAAACAGCCACCATACCTACCTAGCATGGCATTTCCATAGCCAGTCCGAGATATATTGCCATGCGACTTTCCACCGTTCCGTTTATTATGACACGCTCCATCATTGTCATATTGCTTAGCATGATCATGTAGTTGACATTGTGTTGTGGCAAAGCCACCTTTCATCATTCATGCATGTCACGCTTGATTCATTGCGTATCCCGGTGCACCGCCGGAGGCATTCACATAGAGTCATAATTGTTCGAAGTATCGAGTTGTAATTCTTGAGTTGTAAGTAAATAAAAGTGTGATGATATTCACTATTAGAGCATTGTCCCATGTGAGGAAAGGATGATGGAGACTATGATTCCCCCATAAGTCGGGATGAGACTCCGGATGAAAAAAAATAAAAGAGGCCAAAGAAGCCCAAATAAAAAAAAGAGGCCAAAGAAGCCGTCCAAAAAATGAGAGAAAAAGAGAGAAGGCACAATGTTACTATCCTTTTTCCACACTTGTGCTTCAAAGTAGCACCGTGATCTTCATGATAGAGAATCTCCTATGTTGTCACTTTCATATACTAGTGGGAATTTTACATTATAGATCTTGGCTTGTATATTCCAATGATGGGCTTCCTCAAAATACCCTAGGTCTCCGTGAGCAAGCGAGTTGGATGCACACCCACTTAGTTTCTTTTGTTGAGCTTTCATACACTTATAGCTCTAGTGCATCCGTTGCATGGCAATCCCTACTCACTCACATTGATATCTATTGATGGGCATCTCCATAGCCCATTGATATGCCTAGTTAATGTGAGACTATCTTCTCCTTTTTTTATCTTTTCCACAACCACCATTCTATTCCACATATAGTGCTATGTCCATGGCTCACGCTCATGTATTGCGTGAAAATTGAAAAATTTGAGAACATCAAAAGTATGAAACAATCGCTTGGCTTGTCATAGGGGTTGTGCATGATTTAAATATTTTGTGTGATGAAGATAGAGCATAGCCAGACTATATGATTTGGCAGGGATAACTTTCTTTGGCCATGTTATTTTGAGAAGACATGATTGCTTTATTAGTATGCTTGAAGTATTATTATTTTTATGTCAATATTAAACTCTTATTTTGAATCATATGGATCTGAACATTCATGCCACAATAGAGAAAATTACATTGACAATTATGCTAGGTAGCATTCTACGTCAAATTTTTTTCTTTTTATCATTTACCTACTCGAGGACGAGCGGGAATTTAGCTTGGGGATGCTTGATACGTCTCCAATGTATCTATAATTTTTGATTGTTCCATGCTATTATATTATCTATTTTGGATGTTTAATGGGCTTTAATATGCTCTTTTATATTATTTTTGGGACTAACCTATTAACTGAAGGCCCAGTGCAAATTGCTGTTTTTTGCCTATTTCAGTGTTTCGCACAGAAGGAATATCAAACGGAATCCAAACGGAACGAAATCTTCGCGATGATTGTTTTTGGAACAAACGCAATTCATGAGACTTGGAGTGGAAGTCAAGGAAGCAGCAAGGAAGCCACGAGGCAGGGAGGCACGCCCCAGGGGGGTGGGCACGCCCCCCACCCTCGTGGGCCCCTCGCAGCTCCACCGACCTATTTCTTTTGCCTATATATACTCCCATACCCTGAAAACATCCAGGGGAGCCACGAAACCACTTTTCCAGTGCCGCAACGTTCTGTACTCGTGAGATCCCATCTTGGGGCCTTTTCCGGTGCTCCGCCGGAGGGGGAATCGATCACGGAGGGCTTCTACATCAACACCATAGCCTCTCCGATGATGTGTGAGTAGTTTACCACAGACCTTCGGGTCCATAGTTATTAGCTAGATGGCTTCTTCTCTCTCTTTGGATCTCAATACAAAGTTCTCCTCGATCTTCTTGGAGATCTATTCGATGTAATACTTTTTGCGGTGTGTTTGTCGAGATCCGATGAATTGTGGGTTTATGATCAAGATTATCTATGAACAATATTTGATTCTTCTCTGAATTCTTATATGCATGATTTGATATCTTTGCAAGTCTCTTCGAATTATCAGTTTGGTTTGGCCTACTAGATTGATCTTTCTTGCAATGGGAGAAGTGCTTAGCTTTGGGTTCAATCTTGCGGTGTCCTTTCCCAGTGACAGCAGGGGCAGCAAGGCACGTATTGTATTATTGCCATCGAGGATAAAAAGATGGCATTTATATCATATTACTTGAGTTTATCCATCTACATTATGTCATCTTGCTTAATGTGTTACTCTGTTCTTATGAACTTAATACTCTAGATGCATGCTGGGTAGCGGTCGATGTGTGGACTAATAGTAGTAGATGCAGAATCATTTCGGTCTACTTGACACGGACGTGATGCCTATGTTCATGATCATGCCTAGATATTCTCACAACTATGCGCTTTTCTATCAATTGCTCGACAGTAATTTGTTCACCCGCCGTAAAATATGCTATCTTGAGAGAACCACTAGTGAAACCTATGGCCCCCGGGTCTACTTTGCATCATATTAGTTTCCCGTCAACTAGCTATTTCTGTAGCCTTTTATTTTGTAATCTTTACTTTCCAATCTATACAACAAAAATACCAAAAATATTTATCTTATTATCTTTATCAGATCTCACTTTTGCAAGTGGCCGTGAAGGGATTGACAACCCCTTTATCGTGTTGGTTGCAAGGTTCTTGATTGTTTGTGCAGGTACTAGGCGATTTGCGTGTAGTCTCCTACTGGATTGATACCATGATTCTCAAAAACTGAGGGAAATACTTACGCTACTTTGCTGCATCACCCTTTCGTCTTCAAGGGAAAACCAACGCATGCTCAAGAGGTAACACCTGCTAACAGGCTTTGAGGTATGCAATGTAATATTCCTGACCGCTTTTCATATGAAAAGATGCATGTGTATAGATAGTAGCCCCTGAGACTCTGATCGCCCCTTTAAAAAAAAGGGGACAGAGGATCAATAACTATCGCAGGAGATAATATACTTTTACATGTTGAAATGTAGGCTTCTCTCTTAGCGGCGACCGCTCGGGCCGCCAAAGTATCCGAACTTAAACGTAAGCTGGGGCTGGCCGATGAGGATCTAGTCTGCATCAACAAGAGATTGGATGAGGCGCAAGGTATGTTTTAGAACACTTTGTTCATGCCTGTATTAATATGCAGATTTTGTGTCAAACTCATGCGCTGCTATGTGTATGATTGCAGGCAGCACGGCTGCGGTTGAGGCCCTTCAGGGTGAACTTACCCAGGCCAAGGAGCAGGCAAGGGTGAACAAGGCGGCCGCTGATAAAGCGGCCGAGGATTTGAAGTCCGGGCAGGCTGTCCGCTGCCAATATGAGGAGCGGGTGACTGAATTGGAGCAGGCGCTCAAGGATGCCGCCAACAAGTGCGAGTCCCTAGAGGAGAGGAGCAAAGCCCAGGAGATCGATCTTGCCCAGGCCCTTAAAGAGGCCGAGGAAGCGCGGGCCGAATCTGGAGTGGCTCACGAGGAGATCCAGCAAGCCAAGCAGAGAGCGGCTGGTAAGCCTTTCCTTTTATGGAGTATATTCGGTAATTAGAAGTATGTTTTAATCACGCAGCTGTGGAATGCTCCAGATGTCTTTGTGAATCTTCTGAAGAGTACCGCCGACGCCGAGCAGTTCTTCCGGGCTCGGGAGGGACACGCGACGGAGGGGCTATTCTGGTCACAGTTCGAGGCGTGGGAGCGCCCAGCGATGCTAAATGACCAGATGGCGCGGTGGGCCGAGCTGCATAGGATGTCCGGATCGGCCATGAGAGACGTCACAGTCCGGCAGTGGCCAACCGAACTCGTTCTGAGCAGCTATTTTGGCCTGGTGCAGCGACTTGTTGATGCACTGCCCCGTATTGACGCGGTCAAGCAGTCGTCATGTATAGAAGGTGTGCGGCTGGCCTTTGCCCGTGTCAAGATGCACTGGGCCAAGATGAAGGCCGCCAGCGTGGCTGTTGAAGGTCCACCCGGAGACAACGTCCACCGTACGCCGGAGCGCTATTTTGAAGACGTCTTGGAAGGTGCCCGCTTGATAGAGGGCCAGTGCTCAAAGGACATCTTGTTCGAGTAAATGTGTCCGAACTGCCCAGATGGTTGTATAAACCAAATCTTTGTAATATATTTATGGTGTTTGTCTTTAAAAGCATTTTTCCTCCTGTGCGGACGTTTGTATAACTAAGAGTTTGCCCGTAGTCGGCTTTAGCCCCCACGTAGATACTACGGGGCTGTTCGGAATAGCACATGACCACATGTTAACCCAACGTCTTGGTCCGTAAAGGAGGTGTCAGTGCAGCGAACCAGGCAAACCGACTATGTGGCTTTACCACTCTCACTTAGCCATAGGAGTTTGACAATGGGGTTGTAAGATAGCCCCTGGTGCGTATGCGGCTCTCGAACATGGATGCCTTAGACGCATGACTGAAAAAGGTCAGCCCTTCGTGTAATACGGAGGAAATTGCTAGAGATTTTGTAAGTCGCCGAATTGCTGACCAGCTCTCGCCGCATCATGACAGTCAGTTTTCGGCCTTCTCTACTGAGGTGTTTGACCGGACGAACCGGAAACACAATCGCATTAATTCTCCCTTTACTATCTTAGCCGAACTAGCGGAACGTAAGGTAGCAAACACATGCGCGGGGCAACCCAACTATTGACCAAAGACATGATTCGGAGCCGATGCATATACTGCACTATTCGGGACGCCGAAATCTACTCTGGGAGTGTTCGGACTTTTCTGTTTTCGCAAATATATATGGCTGAACAGAGCCCCTGGGGATTTAAGTCGTAGCAAGGTGTATATGCCAATCTGACGTAAAAAAGGGGGAAAACAGATTAAGAAATAAGCCGATACCAAACAAGGCTGGGCAAAACTGTTTCCATTATAGTCTGATTGGTACGTCAAAACGTATATTTACAGAAGATGCGATAAGCATCACGGTTATTTTACATGCCGAGAACAAGGGGAAGTTGTGTAAAGGTCCTAAAATGGAAAATATGATCTTGAAGATCTTTTGGACATTCTGCCGCACGTCAGCACCGCTTTTCACCTTGGTGTATGATCCTTTGAGAGGATCAACAATCAAGTATGCATGAGGGGCCTAGAAAGGGGCCCTTGTTACCGCCAGAAATTGATGTGGGCTGTAAAGAACCTGAAAAATAAAAACAAGAAGAAAAAGGTGAAAAAATATGAAGGTCCGGATGGGGTCGAGCCGTGCCGTGGACCTTATGTTCAGCCTGCCTCCGACCTTGCCCATGGTATCTTTAGTGCGTAGTTATGTACGCGCGGTACGTATGCCGCTATCAGGTTGGGGCTTTTTCGGAGGCCAAGTTGCTAATCTAGCTCTGGACGAGCCGGACTGTCAATCTGCAGGGTAGACCGGACGTGTTTGATAATGTCCGGGGGCTTGGCTGCCGATTTAGTTTTCGGCTCAATAAGGCCACCCTGTAGTACGGCTGCAAGGGCCGCGGTGTACTCCTCTGTACGGAGGGAGCGCTCCGTATTTCCATTTACTGTAATAACGCCGCGAGGTCCAGGCGTTTTGAGCTTTAAGTAAGAATAATGCGGGATCGCATTATAGCGAGCGAAGGCTGTTCTTCCGAGCAGTGCGTGATAACCACTGCGGAAAGGGACAACGTCGAAGATCAAGTCTTCGCTGCGGAAGTTGTCCGGCGAACCAAAGACCACTTCCAGATTTATTGAGCCCGTGCAGCGGGCTTCTACACTGGGTATTACTCCTTTAAAGGTGGTTCTAGTGGGCCTGATTCTTGACGGATCGAAGCCCATTTTGCGGATAGTGTCCTAATAAAGCAAGTTAAGGCTGCTGCCGCCGTCCATAAGGACTCGCGTGAGGTGGAATCCGTCGATAATTGGATCGAGGACAAATGCAGCCGAAACTCCATGATGGATACTGGTCGGATGGTCTCTGCGATCGAAGGTGGTCGGACAGGCTGACCATGGATTAAATTTTGGGGCGACTAGTGATGTCTACTACACAATCTTCTTCTTGTAGACGTTGTTGGGCCTCCAAGTGCAGAGGTTTGTAGGACAGTAGCAAATTTCCCTCAAGTGGATGACCTAAGGTTTATCAATCCGTGGGAGGCGTAGGATGAAGATGGTCTCTCTCAAACAACCCTGCAACCAAATAACAAAGAGTCTCTTGTGTCCCCAACACACCCAATACAATGGTAAATTGTATAGGTGCACTAGCTCGGTGAAGAGATGGTGATACAAGTGCAATATGGATGGTAGATATGGGTATTTGTAATATGAAAATATAAAAACAGCAAGGTAACTAATGATAAAAGTGAGCACAAACAGTATTGCAATGCGTTAGGCCTAGGGTTCATACTTTCACTAGTGCAAGTTCTCTCAACAATAATAACATAATTGGATCATATAACAAACCCTCAACATGCAACAAAGAGTCACTCCAAAGTCACTAATAGCGGAGAACAAACGAAGAGATTATTGTAGGGTACGAAACCACCTCAAATTTATCCTTTCTGATCGATCTATTCAAGAGTCCGTAGTAAAATAACATGAAGCTATTCTTTCCGTTCGATCTATCCTAGAGTTCGTACTAGAATAACACCTTAAGACACAAATCAACCAAAACCCTAATGTCACCTAGATACCCCAATGTCACCTCAAGTATCCGTGGGTATGATTATACAATATGCATCACACAATCTCAGATTCATCTATTCAACCAACACAAAAAATTCAAAGAGTGCCCAAAGTTTCTACCAGAGACTCAAGACGAAAACGTGTGCCAACCCCTATGCATAAGTTCACAAGGTCACTGAACCCGCAAGTTGATCACCAAAACATACATCAAGTAGATCACGTGAATATCCCATTGTCACCACAGATAAGCACATGCAAGACATACATCAAGTCTTCTCAAATCCTTAAAGACTCGATCCGATAAGATAACTTCGAAGGGACAACTCAATCCATTACAAGAGAGTAGAGGGGGAGAAACATCATAAGATCCAACTATAATAGCAAAGCTCGCGATACATCAAGATCGTGCCGAATCAAGAACACGAGAGAGAGAGAGAGAGAGAGAGAGAGAGAGAGAGAGATCAAACACATAGCTACTGGTACATACCCTCAGCCCCGAGGGTGAACTACTCCCTCCTTGTCATGGAGGGCGCCGGGATGATGAACATGGCCACCGGTGAGGGATCCCCCTCCGGCAGGGTGCCTAAACAGGGTCCCGATTGGTTTTTTGGTGGCTACAGAGGCTTGCGGCGGTGAAACTCCCGATCTAGGTTATGTTCTGGAGGTTTGGGGATTTATAGGAGAGGTTGGCGTCGAGAACAAATCAGGGGGCCCACGGGGAGTCCACGAGGCAGGGGGCGCGCCCTAGGGGGGTGGGTGCGCCCTCCACCCTCGAGGGGCCCACGGGACTCCCCTCTGGTAACTCTTCGTTTATTTTTTATATTTTCCAGAAAAAAATCTCCATTGATTTTCAGCGTATTCCGAGAACTTTTATTTCTGCACAAAAACAACACCACGGTAGTTCTGCTGAAAACAGCGTCAGTCCGGGTTAGTTCTAACCAAATCATACCAAAATCATGTAGAAATATTATAAACATGGCATGAATACATAAAAAATTATAGATACGTTGGAGACGTATCAGCATCCCCAAGCTTAATTTCTGCTCGTCCTCGAGTAGGTAAATGATAAAAACAGAATTTTTGATGTGGAATGCTACCTAGCATATTTATCAATGTAATTTTCTTTATTGTGGCATGAATGTTCAGATCCGAAAGATTCAAGACAAAAGTTTAATATTGACATAAAAACAATAATACTTCAAGCATACTAATAAAGCAGTCATGTATTCTCAAAATATCATGGCCAAAGAAAGTTATCCCTACAAAATCATATAGTCTGGCTATGCTCTATCTTCATCACACAAAATATATAAATCATGCACAACCCCGATGACAAGCCAAGCAATTGTTTCATACTTTTGATGTTCTCAAACTTTTTCAATCTTCACGCAATATATGAGCGTGAGCCATGGATATAGCACTATAGGTGGAATAGAATGGTGGTTGTGGAGAAGACAAAATGGGAGAAGATAGTCTCACATCAACTAGGCGTATCAATGGGATATGGAGATGCCCATCAGTAGATATCAATATGAGTGAGTAGGGATTGCCATGCAACGGATGCACTAGAGCTATAAGTGTATGAAAGCTCAAAAATAAACTAAGTGGGTGTGCATCCAACTCGCTTGCTCACGAATACCTATGGAAATTTGAGGAAGCCCATCATTGGAATATACAAGCCAAGTTCTATAATGTAAAATTCCCACTAGTATAAAAGTGACAACATAGGAGACTCTCTATCATGAAGATCCTGGTGCTACTTTGAAGCACAAGTGTGGTAAAAGGATAGTAGCATTGTCCCTTCTCTCTTTTTCTCTCATTTTTTTGTTTTTTTGGTGGGCTTCTTTGGCCTCTTTTATTTTTTTTGCGGGCTTCTTTGGCCTCTATTATTATTATTATTATTATTTTCGTCCGGAGTCTCATCCTGACTTGTGGGGGAATCAAAGTCTCCATCATCCTTTCCTCACTGGGACAATGCTCTAATAATAATGATCATCACACTTACTTACAACTCAAGAATTACAACTCAATACTTAGAATAAAATATGACTCTATGTGAATGCCTCCGGCGGTGTACCGGGATGTGCAATGAATAAAGAGTGACATGTATGAAAATCATGAACGGTGGCTTTGCCACAAATACGATGTCAACTACATGATCATGCAAAGCAATATGACAATGATGGAGCGTGTCATAATAAACGGAATGGTGGAAAGTTGCATGGCAATATATCTCGGAATGGCTATGGAAATGCCATAATAGGTAGGTATGGTGGCTGTTTTGAGGAAGGTATATGGTAGGTGTATGGTACCGGCGAAAGGTGCGTGGTATTAGAGAGACTAGCAATGGTGGAAGGGTGAGAGTGCGTATAATCCATGGGCTCAACATTAGTCATAAAGAACTCACATACTTATTGCAAAAATCTATTAGTTATCGAAACGAAGTACTACGCATATGCTCCTAGGGGGATAGATTGGTAGGAAAAGACCATCGCTCGTCCCCGACCGCCACTCATAAGGAAGACAATCAATAAATAAATCATGCTCCAACTTCATCACATAACGTTTCACCATACGTGCATGCTACGGGAATCATAAACTTTAACACATGTATCTCTCAAATTCACAACTACTCAACTAGCATGACTCTAATATCACCATCTTCATATCTCAAAACAATCATCAAGCATCAAACTTCTCATAGTATTCAATGCACTTTATATGAAAGTTTTTATTATATCCCTCTTGGATGCCTATCATATTAGGACTAAATTCATAACCAAAGTAAATTACCACGCTGTTTAGAGACTCTCAAAATGATATAAGTGAAGCTTGAGAGTTCATCTATTTCTTCAAAATAAAACCACCGTCGTGCTCTAAAAAGATATAAGTGAAGCACTAGAGCAAATGACAAACTACTCCAAAAGATATAAGTGAAGATCAATGAGTAGTCGAATAATTATGTAACTATGTGAAGACTCTCTAACATTTAAGAATTTCAGATCTTGGGATATTATTCAAACAGCAAGCAAAACTAAATAAAATAAAATGACGCTCCAAGAAAAACACATATCATGTGGTGGATAGAAATATATCTCCAAGTAAAGTTACCGATGAACGAAGACGAAAGAGGGGATGCAATCCGGGGCATCCCCAAGCTTAGGCTCTTGGTTATCCTTGAATATTTACTTGGGTTGCCTTGGGCATCCCTAATCTTAGGCTCTTGCCACTCCTTATTCCATAGTCCATAGAATCTTTACTCACAACTTGAAAACTTCACAACACAAAACTCAACAAAAAACTCGTAAGCTCCGTTAGTATAAGAAAATAAATCACCACTTAGGTAATGTTGTGAACTCATTATAAATTCATATTGGTGTAATATCTACTGTATTCCAACTTCTCTATGGTTCATACCCTCCGATACTACTCATAGATTCATCAAAATAAGCAAACAACACAATGAAAACAGAATCTGTCAAAAACAGAACAGTCTGTAGTAATCTGTATCATTCGAATACTTATGTAACTCCAAAATTCTGAAATAAATTGGTGGACCTGAGGAATTTTTCTATTAATCATCTGCAAAAAGAATCAACCTAAAATCACTCTCTAGTAAAAAATGGCAGCTAATCTCGTGAGCGCAAAAGTTTCTTTTTTTACAGCAAGATCGCAAAGACTTCACCCAAGTCTTCCCAAAGGTTCTAATTGGCACAAACACTAATTAAAACATAAAACCACATCGAACCAGAGGATAGATAAATTATTTATTACTAAACAGGAGCAAAAAGTAAAGAATAAAAATAAAATTGGGTTGCCTCCCAACAAGCGCTAACGTTTAACGCCCCTAGCTAGGCATGATGATTTTCTGAGCAAACAATTTATGGGAACAAGAATCAACTAGCATAGGAAAGCAAAACAAGCATAACTTCAAGATTTTAAGCACATAGAGAGGAAACTTGATATTATTGCAATTCCTACAAGCATATATTCCTCCCTCATAATAATTTTCAGTAGCATCATGAATGAATTCAACAATATAACTATCACATAAAGCATTCTTTTCATGATCCACAAGCATAGAAATTTTATTACTCTCCACATAAGCAAATTTGTTCTCATGAATAGTAGTGGGAGCAAACTCAACAAAATAACTATCATGTGAAGCATAATCCAATTGAAAATTAAAATCATGATGACAAGTTTCATAGTTATCTTTATTCTTTATAGCATATGTGTCATCACAATAATCATCATAAATAGGAGGCAAGCTTTCATCATAGTAAATTTGCTCATCAAAACTTGGGGGACTAAACATATCATCTTCCTCAAACATAGCATCCCCAAGCTTGTGGCTTTTCATATCATTAGCATCATGGGTATTCAAAGAATTCATACTAACAACATTGCAATCATGCCCATCATTCACATATTTTATGCTAAGCATTCTATGTAATTCTTCTTCTAGTACTTGAGCACAATTCCTTCCCATCATTTTCACGAAAGCCATTAAAAATATGAAGCATATGAGGCACCCTCAATTCCATTTTTTAGTTTTCTTTTATATACTAAACTAGTGATAAAACAAGAAACTAAAAGATTCGGTTGCAAGATCTAAAGATATACCTTCAAGCACTCACTTCCCCGGCAACGGCGCCAGAAAAGAGCTTGATGTCTACTACACAACCTTCTTCTTGTAGACGTTGTTGGGCCTCCAAGTGCAGAGGTTTGTAGGACAGTAGCAAATTTCCCTCAAGTGGATGACCTAAGGTTTATCAATCCGTGGGAGGCATAGGATGAAGATGGTCTCTCTCAAACAACCCTGCAACCAAATAACAAAGAGTCTCTTGTGTCCCCAACACACCCAATACAATGGTAAATTGTATAGGTGCACTAGTTCGACGAAGAGATGGTAATACAGGTGCAATATGGATGGTAGATATGGGTATTTGTAATTTGAAAATGTAAAAACAGCAAGGTAACTAATGATAAAAGTGAGCACAAACAGTATTGCAATGCGTTGAAACAAGGCCTAGGGTTCATACTTTCACTAGTGCAAGTTCTCTCAACAATAATAACATAATTGGATCATATAACAATCCCTCAACATGCAACAAAGAGTCACTCCAAAGTCTCTAATAGCGGAACAAACGAAGAGATTATTGTAGGCTACGAAACCACCTCAAAGTTATCCTTTCTAATCGATCTATTCAAGAGTCCGTGGTAAAATAACACGAAGCTATTCTTTCCGTTCGATATATCCTAGAGTTCGTACTAGAATAACACCTTAAGACACAAATCAACCAAAATCTTAAGAGCTTAAGTTTTATAAGGACAATGTTGACCCGACAGATATGACTCCTTTGAAGAAGCCCACTACTGAGCAAGACCCTTTGTTGAAGTTTCAGGCTGATGACACTAAGCAGGTCGACTTTGTCCCTGGCGACTCATCTCAACAGTTCACAGTAGGGGCTAATATGGATCCTAAATAGGAAAGTGCGCTCATCGAGTTCATTCATGAGAATCGGGACATCTTTTCATGGAAGCCTTCTCACATGCCGGGTGTACCGAGAGAATTCGATGAGCACACTCTTAATGTGGATCCTAAGTTTAAGCCGGTTAAATAGTTCCTTTGTTGTTTCAATGAAGAACGATGTAAGGCTATTGAAGAAGAGGTGGCCCGGCTCTTAGCGGCTGGGTTTATTGTTGAAGTTTTTCACCCTGAGTGGTTGGCTAACCCGGTGTTGGTACTCAAGAAGAATGGCACTTGGCGTATGTCTGTTGATTACATAGATTTTAACAAGGCTTTCCCGACTAATCCATTTGCTCTCCCCTGTATTGACCAGATTATTGACGCTACGGCGGGTTGCGAGAGTTTATGTTTCCTTGACTCTTATTCTGGTTATCACCAGATCAAGATGGCAGTTAAAGACCAAGAGAAGACGGCTTTCATTACACCTTTTGGTGCTTTCTATTATATTTCTATGCCCTTTGGGCTCAAGAGTGCCCAGGCAACTTACCAGCGTTGTATTCAGAGTTCCTTGCATAGTCAGATTGGACGCAATGTTCACACTTACGTGGATGCTATTGTGGTTAGGTCCCAGAAGAAGGAGACTCTTCTTGATGATTTGAAGGAAACTTTTGACAATCTCTAGGTCCATAAAATGATGCTTAACCCGGCCAAGTGTGTCTTTGGTGTGCCTTCAGGTAAACTATTGGGTTTTCTGGTCTCAGAGAGAGGCATTGAAGCTAACCCGGAGAAAATCAAAGCCATCACTTCACTTGCTAAGCTGGCATGTGTCAATGACGTCCAGCGCCTGGCGGGTCATATCGCAGCGTTAAGCCAGTTCATAAGCTGCCTGGGAGAGAAGGCAATCCCTTCGTATCAGATGATGAAGAAGACACGCCATTTTGTCTGTAGTGATGCTACTGATGAGGCATTTGAGGCGCTCAAGAAACAGTTAGCTGAGTCGCCCGTCCTGGCTGCTCCTGTTGAGAAGGAGCCTTTGCTTTTATATGTGGCAACTAACAGTAAGGCTGTCAGTGTGGCAATTGTTGTTGACCGCAAAGAGGCGGGCAAGGAATGCCATGTTCAGCGGCCGGCTTATTATGTTAGTGAGGTGTTAATCGAGTCCAAACAGCGATACTCACATTGGCAGAAACTGGTATATGGGGTGTTCATGGCAAGTCGCAAGCTGAAGCATTATTTTCTTGGTCATCCTATTATTGTGGTCAGTTCTGCTCCTTTGGGGGATATTATTCAGAACAGAGAGGCTACAGGTCGGGTGGCCAAGTGGGCAATTGAACTTGGGCCTCATGGTTTGAAATATGTGCCAAGGACAGCCATCAAATCTCAAGCTTTGGTAGATTTCATCAATGACTAGACTGAGTTGCAGACACCTGAGGAGAAGCCTGATAGCACATATTGGACAATCCACTTTGATGGGTCAAGGCAATTGGAAGGCTCGGGGGCTGGAGTTATTTTGACTTCCCCACGAGGTGATAATTCTGTTATGTATTGAGGCTAATGTTTCCTTACACTAATAATGCAGCTAACTATGAAGCTTTACTCCATGGCCTTCGTATGGCCAAAGAGATGAATTTGAGCTGGGTCAGGTGCCTGGGCGACTCAGATCTTGTGGCTCAGCAAGTTTCGGGCAACTGGGACTCTAAAGACCCGCTCATGGCGGCTTATCGCCAGGCGGTGGATACTATTGCTGGTCATTTTCAGGGTTATCAAGTGGATCACCTCGATCGACGGAAAATTGAGGCGACTGATGCTTTAAGCTGGCTTGGATCTCAACGTAAGCCGGTGCCTCCAAATGTGTTCCTGGATGTGTTACACAATCCCTCTGTTAAATTACCAATGAAGAAGACCTTGTTGTTCCTGACCCGGAGACGCAATTAGTGGCGGCTCTTCATGCTATTCCAGATTGGACCTTGCCTTATCTGGCTTATATGACCCGGGCGAGCCAGAGGATGAAACTTTGGCAAGACAGATAACCGGGCGGTCTAAGTCCATGACTATTGTCAACAGCGAGTTACATCGGGTTACACCGCTGCATGCGAGGAGGGCTGTGAGATCCTATGAGAGATCCATGAAGGTGATTGTGGTCATCATGCCGGCTCAAAATCTTTGGTGGCTAAGGCCTTTCGTCATGGGTTTTACTGGTTGACGGCTCATGCTGATGTAGAAGATATCGTCAGCAAGTGTGATGGATGTCAGAAATTCTCCCGACGAGCTCATGCGTCGGCTCAAGAATTACAGATGATTCCAATAACTTGGTCGTTTGCAGTCTGGGGGCTTGATATGGTTGGACCGTTCAAGAGGTCTCCGGATAAGAAAACCCATGTTCTGGTGGCAGTTGACAAGTTTACCAAGTGGGTTGAAGCAGAGCCAGTTAGCAAGTGTGATGCAGCGACCGCAGTTCAGTTTGTCGAAAAGCTGATCTTCCGCTTTGGTTACCCTCATAGTATCAGCACTGATAATGGCACTAATTTGTCTAAGGGTGTTATGAAGGAGTTCTGTCAATGAGAGCATATTCGTCTTGATGTTTCTTTTGTGGCTCATCCACAATCCAATGGTCAAGCTGAGAGGGCTAACCAAGAAATTTTGAGAGGCATCAAGCCCCGGCTTATGGTTCCTTTGGAATGAACGATAGGTTGTTGGGTTGAAGAATTACCTTCAGTGCTCTGGAGTATCAATACCACCCCCAATAGGTCAACAGGCTATACGCCTTTCCACATGGTCTATGGTGCAGAGGCGGTTCTTCCAAGTGATATCTGTCATGACTCGCCCCGTGTAGCGGCTTATGTTGAAGCTGGTAATGAGATATCACGTCAAAACGCACTCGATGCTTTGGATGAGGAGCATGACCTTGCGGCGGCTCGTTCGGCGATATATTAACAAGACCTGTGTCGCTATCATAGCCGCAGAGTTAAGACATGGGCGTTTCAACAAGGCGACTTGGTGCTCCCGCTGATTCAAGATCAAACAGATTTGCACAAGTTATCCCCACCTTGGGAAGGACCTTTTGTGGTTAGTAATAATCTTAATAATGGCTCGTATTATCTCATTGATCTACGAGAGCACAAGAAGTCACACACCTCTGAGCAGGAGACCAACAGGCCATGGAATATTGCTCATCTTCGGCCTTACTACACTTGAGCCACCGGCTCTCCCCATTGTACATACTTTTGTCGATGTATATATCTTTTTATGATCAATATATTAAAGCCGGCATCCCTGAAAATTTAGGGCCTCTGTCGTTTCATTTATGTGTATCTGAGTCTTTATTAATTGATCATAAGGTCACTTGGGGGCTTCCAACCCACCGGGTTTAGCTTTCATACCCTCTTGACAGGCCTGAGTTGCCATATTATGAGTTACACCTGCCTGTTTGCAACTTGCTACTCCGCCAGGTGACCTGCCAAACTCTTAACAGTCAATCTTTTTAAGACCCTGAACTTGTTAAGGTTAGAACGACGGCTTGTGTCACGTGAGAGCCGGCTTATAGTGAGCTAGGATAAACTCAACGGCCGTGCGGCCTTGAAAGCACATGGCCTGTGAGCCAACTTGTTTGGTCGTGTTTTGGTGAACCGGCCAAGCAATTATTTGAGATTTTTTGTATTTCTCTTTTGATTTCTTTGGATTCTTTTCTCCTAAGATTTTGCTGTTGTGCAAATTTTGAGTATCTGGGTCGTGAGGCTCCGGTTATATGGCTAATATTTGAGTATTTTGGGGTTATAACCCGCCCTGGCTTTGGACTTTAAGTTGCCAATATATTTTTGAACAGCTGAGGTTATGAGGTTGGAAGTTGTTGAGGTTGTCGCCCGTACCGGCTATTGACGTTTAAGCCGCCAGCATGATTCGACTCTACAGGTATGTTTTCAACTATCATATGAGTCTTCGGGTTTGGTAACCCGCCCTGGTTTTTGACCTTAAGTCGCCAGTATATTTCGGCTTGAATAGCCTTGATTCTAGTCTTTTCAATAATCATATACGGCTATATATGTTTGGGTTGTCACCCGCACTGGCTTTTGACTTTAAATCGCCAGTAGGTATGTTGATTAATTCTTTGGAGGGCATGTAAACCTCCAAATAAAAGTGAAAGTGCTGGTATGGCTCATATGATCACATCAGGCCCATTATAAAGACTAAACTGGCGGGTCAAAAGTCAGGATTAACATGCACGGAGGCATGACATGGCGGATCATTGTTTTAACTACCCTATTACAAGGTTGTGTTCAGCCCAAAAAGGTTTGAATCAAGTGTTTCGGGAGCTGCACTCCCCTAACCCGGCCTGAGAGCCGCCTGGATCATCAGTGCTATGATCAGTTCCCTTCCTGTCGCCTTGACAATTGTGGGTCATCCTGTGCCGGCTCTTCCTCGTCGATCATCTGAGGATCAGCCACTGTCCAATCGATGCCGGTTAAAGCTTCTAATGTGGCTTCATGATGAAGTATAATGGAATGATCAACGTCAGGGGCGAAGATATGCTTACACCAAGCAGGAATGAGATTGACAACATCATGAGCCGGCGGCTTAATATTTTGGTTGTTGTCGTCATAAGCCGGCGTGTACCTATTTAAGTTCAACTCTTCAATGAGCTTGCAGGCCACGGGCCGCATCTCTTGGATGCATTGATTAAAGTCCTTTTGTTTAATGGGTGACTGGTCATCTTTGAATTCCGGACACTCGGTGGCTATTTCCTCCGAGTCAAGCTCAGATTGCCATGCTTTGGCCCGGCCAAGAGCAATGATGGCTCCGGCTCGGGTGGCTGATAATTTTTGTTCTTCAATCTGCCCTGAGAATGTTGACAGATGATCCAGAACGGTCTTCATTTGACTCGGCGGTTTTTTGTTCCCTCCTAAAGCCACAAGACTACGGAGAGTACCAGAGTATAGCTGTTCTGTCAAGGAATAAACCGCCTTTAGCTTCAATAACATATCTTGACCAAGACTTGCACTCCTGGAGCCTGTTAAGAAATTAGACAAGAGTCGCCGACGAGTTAGCAATGCATATACATATGAGAATCCAGGCGGGTTACAGAATTTGAATGGCATATTATACTTACCAAAGATGTCGGTTGTCATTTGAATAATGTGTTGTTTTAAGCCGGATAACTCTTCAGTTACCGGCTTAAGCCTAGCTTCTGCATCTTTGGCCTTTTTGGCTAGAGCAGCCTTGTCAGTCTCCCAGGCGACTCTCTCAACATCAAAACTTGCTTTAATATTTTCAATTTCTTCTAATGAGGCCTTCATATCTGACTTGGCCTGGGAGGTTTCAGTCTGCTGCAGCTTCAAACTTTTTCTTAAATCGCTAACTTGCGATTCCTTCATGTTCAATTCTGCCTGAGATAAACAAGGCAATGATTATAATGCAAAGACCAAGATTGAAGAGATATGGTTAATTAAGTTCCAAGCACATTGCAAGCAATACACTTGGTACTTGGGGGTTAATGTAGGTCGTTTCAAAAATCTTGCGACCGGGCTTAATTTGTCAGTTTAAGCCGGCCTTTGGGGGCTACATATTTGGATTTCTGAACTGACTATAAGTCCATACTCATCTTATTAAGTTAAGCCAACCCTTGGGGGCTACATATTTGGATCTTAGAGCTAATTATCAGTATGTCTCATCTTGTCACTATGAATTAATGGTTGAAAAACTGCACAAGGTTCATTCAAAATTGATATTTGAAGACCCGGCTCATCTTGATAAGATAAGTCGGCCTTGAGAGGCTACGGTTTGACGTTTTCCATGAAGTCTCAAGCATATTCAACATCTTTTCCTATACTTAAGACTTGGCGGCTATATAAATACATATGGAAAGGGATTAAGCCACTATGGACATGGAACGGTGGATCAAATATTTCTGGATCGGAGATCGGGGAATTTCTACTATGCGTTGGACAAACAAGTTTTGCAGATCGTAGTTCAAATTACAGATCTACCGCAGTTCAGATAAGGGAAAAAATTAAACCTAAAAGCATGGCCACGGAAGAACTAGTAAACTGGGAATTGAATCTCAGGAGGAAAGAATGAATCTATGATTTGAGACAAATGTCAAAACTATTACCGCATGATACGTCTCCAACGTATCTATAATTTTTGATTGTTCCATGCTGTTATATTATCTATTTTGGATGTTTTATATGCATTAATATGCTATTTTACATGATTTTTGGGATTAACCTATTAACCTAGAGCCCAGTGCCAGTTCCTGTTTTCCTTGTTTTAGAGTTTCGCTGAAAAGGACTACCAAACTTAGTCCAAACGGAATGAAACTTTTGCAGTGATTTTTATTGGACCAGAAGACATCCAGAGGGCTTGGCGTGCATGTCAGGAAAGCCACAAGGCGTCCACAAGGTCAGGAGGCGCGCCCAGGGGGTAGGGGGCGCCCCCACCCTTGTGGGCCCCTCGTGGCTCCACCGACCTATTTCTTCCGCCTATATATTTTCAAATATCCCAAAACCTTCCAGGGGAACCACGAAACCACTTTTTCACCATCGCAACCTTCTGCACCCGTGAGATCCCATCTAGGGGCATTTTCCTGCATGCCGCCAGAGGGGGATTCGATCATGGAGGGCTTCTACATCAACACCATTGCCTCTCCAATGAAGCGTGAGTAGTTTACCACAGACCTACGGGTCCATAGCTAGTAGCTAGAAGGCTTCTTCTCTCTCTTTGATTCTCAATACCATGTTCTCATTGATGTTCTTGGAGATCTATTCGATGTAATACTCTTTTGCGGTGTGTTTGCCGAGATCCGATGAATTGTGGATTTATGATCAGCTTATCTATAAATATTATTTGAATCTCCTCTGAATTCTTATATGCATGATTTGATATCTTTGCGAGTCTCTTCGAACTATCGATTTGGTTTGGCCAACTAGATTGGTTTTTCTTGCAATGGGATAAGTGCTTAGCTTTGGGTTCAATCTTGCGGTTCTCGGTCCTAGTGACAGAAGGGGAACCGACACGTATTATATTATTGCCATCGAGGATAATAAGATGGGGTTTTCATAATATTGCTTGAGTTTATCCCGCTACATCATATCATCTTACTTAATGTGTTGCTCTATTCTTATGAACTTAATACTCTAGATGCAGGCAGGAGTCGGTCGATGTGTGGAGTAATAGTAGTAGATGCAGAATCGTTTCGGTCTACTTGACACGGACGTGATGCCTATATTCATGATCATTGCCTTAGATATCGTCATAACTTTGTGCTTTTCTATCAATTGCTCGGCAGTAATTTGTTCACCCACCGTAATAATTTCTATCTTGAGAGAAGCCTCTGGTGAAACCTATGGCCCCCAGGTCTATTTTACATCATATTAGTTTCCCGTCAACTTGCCAATTTTTGTCGTCGTTCCACTATTTTGCAATATTTTACTTTCCGTTCCATAAACCAAAAATACCAAAAATATTACTTTACCATTTATCCATCTCTATCAGATCTCACTTTGCAAATGACCGTGAAGGGATTAACAACCCCTTTGTCGCGTTGGGTGCAAGTTGGTGTTTGTTTGTGCAGGTATTCGGTGGCTTGAGCGTTGTCTCCTACTGGATTGATACCTTGGTTCTCAAAAGCTGAGGGAAATACTTACTCTACTTTGCTGCATCACCCTTTCCTCTTCAAGGGAAAAACCAACGCAAGCTCAAGAGATAGCAGGAAGAATTTCTGGCGCCGTTGCGGGGGAGATCTACATCAAGCCAAGACATACCAAGTACCCATCATAAACTCTCATCTCTCGCATTACATTATTTGCCATTCGCCTCTCTTTTTCCTCTCCCCACTTCTAAACCGATTTTCGAAAAGATTTGCCTTTTCTTCGCCCCTCTTCCGTTCGTCTTCTTAGTTTGCCATTTGGTTTCTTGTTTACTAGATCCGTTTGTCACCATGTCTGAAACTGGGGAGATTATTGTAGAAAAGTATAGTAGTAATGATGGGGGAAACTTTGATGCCTTTGCCAATTCTAATCCTCATGAAGAATCTACTATCTTGCACGCAAAAAAATCGCATTGGTAGCGGAAATATTATTGGGAAAGGGGTTATTCAAGATTTCTTTACTTGTGCCGGTGCACTCCCCACTTTAGGAGGATCTATCCTCCATAAAACTAGTAGTCTTGCGGATGCTATATCTTTGCTCGTGGTTGAACTTGAAAGACAATTTGTTCATATGCATCCTTCCATACAAAGAATTTTTCTAGAATTTTCTAATATTGAGCATTCTTCGGTTAAGCGCGCCGCTACTATATTCCTAGCACATGAGTTTATATTTATTATGAAAGAAGCTAGTGAAATTTTTGGGCATTATAAAGTAGATGGTGGTCGTCCTCCCATAGAAGGAATTCTCTTTAATCAAGAGGACATAATGCGTTTACGATCTTTAGATCATGTTGCTTATAATAAAAATTTAAGAAAGAAGGTTCCTACCGATGTTTTAGTTAATAAGATTTCTCAGCTTAATGTTGATTTTGCTATACAAAACAAAGATTTTCCTTTTCTTCGCCCCTCTTCCGTTCGTCTTCTTAGTTTGCCGTCTGGTTGCTTGTTTACTAGATCCGTTTGTCACTATGTCTGAAACTGGGGAGATTATTGTTGAAAAGGATAGTAGTAATGATGGGGGAAACTTTGATGCTTTTGCCAATTCTAATCCTCATGAAGAATCAATCTTTTTTAAGACCCTGAACTTGTTAAGGTTAAAACGGCGGCTTGTGTCACGTGAGAGCCGGCTTACAGTGAGGTAGGACAAACTCAACGGCTGTGCGGCCTTGAAAGCACATGACCTGTGGGCCAACTTGTTTGGTCGTGTTTTGGTGAACCAATCAAGCAATTATTTGATTTTTTTGTATTTCTCTTTTGATTTCTTTGGATTTGTTTCTCCTAAGATTTTGCTATTGTGCAAATTTTGAGTATCTGAGTTGTGAGGCTCCGGTTATATGGCTCATGTTTGGGTATTTTAGGGTTATAACCCGCCCTGGCTTTGGACTTTAAATTGCCAGTATATTTTTGAATAGCTGAGGTTATGAGGTTTGTTGAGGTTGTCACTGATACGTCTCCAACGTATCTATAATTTATGAAGTATTCATGCTATTATATTATCCATCTTAGATGTTTTATATGCATTTATATGCTATTTTATATGATTTTGGGGACTAACCTATTAACCTAGAGCCCAGTGCCAGTTCCTATTTTTTCCTTGTTTTTGAGTTTTACAGAAAAGAAATATCAAACGGAGTCCAATTGACATGCCAATTTTTGACGATTTTTTATGGACCAAAAGAAGACCTCGGAGTAAAAGAGTTGGGCCAGGAGAGTCCCGGGGCGCCCACGAGGGTGGGGGCGCACCCACCCACCCACCCCCCCCAGCCGCGTGGGCCTGCCTCGTGGATGCCTCGGGCACCCCCTTGACGTGAGACCGACGCCAAAAATTCCTATAAATACAGAAACCTTGGAAAATTAACCTAGATCGGAAGTTCCGCCGCCGCAAGCCTCTGTAGCCACGAGAAATCAATCTAGGCCCTCTCCGGCACCCTGCCGGAGGGGGCCATCATCACCGGTGGCCATGGAGGAGTGTCCCGGAGAGGCCATCATCGCCATGAAGGCCAAGGACCAGAGGGAGAACCTTTCCCGATCTAGGGGGGAGGCCATGGAGGAGGAAGCACAAGGGGGAGAACCTCTCCTCCTCTCTCTTGGTGGCAGCAGAGTGCCATTGAGAGGGGAATCATCGCCGCGGTGATCGTCTTCATCAACATCACCACCATCATCACCATCCTCATCTCTTTTACGCGGTTCATTCTCCCGCACCCCTCTGTAATCCCTACTTGAACATGGTGCTTTATGCCACATATTATGATCCAATGATGTGTTGCCATCCTATGATGTTTTGAGTAGATATCTTTTGTCTTTGGGTTGATTGATGATCTAGATTGGTATGAGTTGTATGTTTTACTTTGATGCTGTCCTATGGTGCCCTCCGTGTCGCGCAAGCGTGAGGGGTTCCCGTTGTAGGGTGTTGCAATACGTTCATGATTCGCTTATAGTGGGTTGGTGAGTGACTGAAACACAAACCCGAGTAAGGGGGTTGTTGCGTATGGGAATAAAGAGGACTTGATGCTTTAATGCTATGGTTTGGTTTCACCTTAATGATCTTTAGTAGTTGTGGATGCTTGCTAGAGTTCCAATCATAATTAAGTGCATATGATCCAAGTAGATAAAGTATGTTAGCTTATGCCTCTCCCTCATATGAAACTGCAATAGTGATCACCGGTCTTGTTAACGATTACCTAGGATAATTCCGCACACCGACCAATCATTATTCCACACTCGCTATTTATATTATTTAGTAATATATTCTAACTTTATGATAACAGCACCTACTTTTATATTTTAGCTCTCCGATATCATACAAAGTTATCCTCTTCATACCCACAACGTAGTTTTATTTCTCGTTGCTAGTTGGAAGCAAACGTTCGGTGTACGTAGAGTCGTATCAGTGGCAGATAGGGCTTGAGAGAATATTGATCTTACCTTTAGCTCCTTGTGGGTTCGACACTCCATAATTATCACTTCCACCTTTGGAAATTGCTACGATGATTCCCTGCACTTGAGGATTATCAAGCTCTTTTCTGGCGCCGTTGCCGGGGAGCAACAGTGTGGGGTTGATATTCTCGTGTGTGCTTGTTTGCTTCCACCACTAAGTAGATTTTGTTTTTCCTTTTTGTTTCTATTTAGTTGTGGGTGAAACATACAAAAAAAATTAAAGAATTAAAATACAAAAAAATTATTACTTGCCTCTCATGCCTAAAAAGTTTTTCAAAAAGAGAAGTGATTGGAAAGTTATGCATTGAAGAAGTGAGGGTCGACCTTGAGCACTTGTGTTCATGCTCACGGAAACAATGTAGAATTTTTCATGGAAGTTTCTCTGTAAATAATTATCCCCTTGTGTATATCCATTGTATTATAACAATAATGTGCCAAACTTTGGTTTTAGGATGATTAGATTGCTTCTTTAGTATGTGCAGAACAAAAACAGAGACTTTGGCTGTAGTGCATGAATTTACATTTTTTACTGGAAGGTCAAATGGGTCCGAAACTTTTGCAAATTACTTATGCACAAATTGTTCAAATTTTCAAATTTATTTAATAATTTTAAGAGTTACAGAAGTTTACTAAACATCCAGATTACTACAGACTGTCCTGTTTTTGACAGATTCTGTTTTTCGCGTGTTGTTTGCTTATTTTGATGAATCTATGGCTAGTATCGGGGGGTATGAACCATAGAGAAGTTGGAATACAGTAGGTTTAACACCGATATAAATAAAGAATGAGTTCATTACAGTACCTTAAAGTGGTAGTTTGCTTTATTACACTAATGGATCTCACAAAGTTTTTGTTAAAGTTTTGTGTGGATGAAGTATTCGAAGAACGAGGAGTTACCGATGTGAGAAGAATAAAGAGAGGCAAGATTCAAGCTTGGGGATGCCCAAGGCACCCCAAGTAAATATTTCAAAGGGTACTCAAGCATCTAATCTTGGGGATGCCCCGGTTGGCATCCCATCTTTCTTCTTCAACAATTATCGGTATACCTCGGTTTTTGTTTTGTTCACATGATTTGTGTCCTTTGTGTTTTTGTTTTTCCTTTAAGAACCAAGCTAGTATGAGATAGCCCTTCATTGATTTATAAAATACTTCATGTTCTTCACTTATATCTTTTAAAATATGATCTTATAGAATTGCTCTTTGTGCTTCACTTAAATCTTTTGAGTATGGTTTTATAGAATGCTTCGTGTGGTTCACTTACATATATTGAGCTTGGATATTGGTTAGTCCATGTTAATTGTAGAATGCTCCATGAACTTCAATTATATATTTTGGAGTATGAATAATACTATCAATTAAAGTGGGTTTGGAAGAGTGTCAACTTTAGGAATTAGTGATCCCACTATTTTGGAGGGTGTTGAATCTTAGTGTGATATTTATTAAAGTAGATTTGGAAGAGTGTCAACTTTAGCTAGTAATGATTCCACTATTTCGGAAGAGGTTACAATTGATTATGAGAACAAAGTTGCTATCCATGATGCTACTGAAAATTATTATGAGGGAGGAATATATGCTTGTAGGAGTTGCAATAATATCAAGTTTCCTCTCTATGTGCTTAAAGTTTTGAAGTTATACTTGTTTTGCCTTCCTATGCTAGTTGATTCTTGTTCCCATAAGTTGTATGCTCAAAAAATACCTAGGCATAGGAAGTGGGTTAGATTTAAATATGCTAGTCATATTCTTCATGATGCTCTCTTTATGTTTCAATTCCTATCTTTTATGTGAGCATCATTGAAATCGTCATGCCTAGCTAAAAGGCATTAAAGAAAAGCGCTTGTTGGGAGACAACCCAATATTTACCCTTACTGTTTTTGTGTGTCTACATGATTAAGCTACTGTATTAATCATGTTTTATAGCTTTTGTTTCAATAAAGTGCCAAGTAAGACCTTTGGGAAGACTTGGGTGAAAGTTAATGTGATCTTGCTGTAAAAAACAGAAACTTTGCGCTCACGAGAATAGATGTCATTTTTTACAGAAGAGTGCTTTTGAGTTGATTCTTTTTGCATAATATTAATAGACAAATTCCTCACGTCAAACAATTTATTTCATAATTTTTGGAGTAGAAGAAGTATGGTTTATGTTCAGATCATTACAGACTGTTCTGTTTCTGACAGATTCTGTTTTCATTGCATAGTTTGCTTGTTTTCTAGTTTCTATGACTTATATTTCTCAATATAAATTGTAGAAATGATATGGTACAGTAGGCATTGCGTGAGAACAATTATCAAACTTTTCCTTGACAGTACCAAAAGTGAATGGTTTACTCTTTATCATACTAACCTATCTCACGAAGTTTTGTTAAGTTTTGTGTGATTGAAGTTTTCAAGCTTTGGGTGAAATATCGATATGAGGAGAATAAGGAGTGGAAATACCCTAAGCTTGGGGATGCCCAAGGAACCCCAAGGTAATATTCAAGGAATACTCAAGTGCCTAAGCTTGGGGATGCCCCGGAAGGCATCCCCTCTTTCGTCTTCAAAACTATCGGTATACCTTACTCGAAGCTATATTTTTATTCGTCACATGATATGTGTTTTGCTTGGAGCGTATTTTCAATTTTACTTGTTGTTTGAATAAAATCATTGGATCTGAATTATTGAATGAAAAAGAATCCTCCGAGGGCTAGCTAATTATTTGACTACTCAGTGTTCTTCACTCGTATTTTTTTTGGAGTAGTTTGTTAATAACTCACGTGCTTCACGTATATCCTATGAGTAAAATGTTGAATGAATTGAATGTTATAAATCTGAATTTATATATGTTTCATATGCTTACAACATGGGGAGTAGTGACTTCACACATAATAAGTATAGGTAGTAAACTCATTGAAAGTTAGCAAACATAGAATTGGTCACTTGAACAATTCATGAAAGAATATTGAAGGAAGAGAGATTTCACATATGAATATACTATCTTGGACATCTTTTGTAATTGTGAGCACTCATTAAAATATGACATGCTAAAAGGTTGATGTTGGACAAGGAAGACAACGTAATGGGTTATGTTTTCTTATATCCGAAATAAAGTATATTGTCATGGATCATCCAACATGCTGAGCTTGCCTTTCCCCTCATGCTAGCC
This sequence comes from Triticum aestivum, assembly GCF_018294505.1. NCBI lineage: Eukaryota > Viridiplantae > Streptophyta > Magnoliopsida > Poales > Poaceae > Triticum > Triticum aestivum. The sequence goes on from NC_057799.1 coordinate 198,303,129, forward strand.
AAATTCTTTGCACCAAGTAGAGATACTACTTGTGCTTCCAAATACCCTTAAACCCAGTTTTGCCATGAGAGTCCACCATACCTACCTATGGATTGAGTAAGATCCTTCAAGTAAGTTGTCATCGGTGCATGCAATAAAAATTGCTCTCTAAATATGTATGATCTATTAGTGTGGAGAAAATAAGCTTTATACGATCTTGTGATGTGGAAGAAATAAAAGCGACGGACTGCATAATAAAGGTCCATATCACAAGTGGCAATATAAAGTGACGTTCTTTTGCATTAAGATTTTGTGCATCCAACCATAAAAGCGCATGACAACCTCTGCTTCCCTCGGCGAAGGGCCTATCTTTTACTTTTATCTTCTACCTTATGCAAGAGTCATGGTGATCTTCACCTTTCCTTTTTACATTTTATCCTTTGGCAAGCACATTGTGTTGGAAAGATCCTGATATATATATCCAATTGGATGTAAGTTATCATGAATTATTATTGTTGACATTACCCTTGAGGTAAAAGGTTGGGAGGCAAAACTATAAGCCCCTATCTTTCTCTGTGTCCGATTAAAACTTTGAACCCATAAATATCACGTGAGTGTTAGCTATTGTGAAAGATTAAATGATAGTTGAGTATGTGGAGTTTGCTGAATCAAAGCTCTGACATAGACCCTTCCTGAAAATAAGATGAATTGCAATTGTTTGATGACTGAGAATATAGTTTGTTAGTTTCAAGAAAGTTTATGATCTATACTTTAACATGTGAATAGCTTGTTACTTGATCATGAAAAGTTTTATGAGATGAGCTACTATTATGACATATAATGATGCTAGAAAAGGTGATTGAAATTATCATTGATCAAACTTGTGCACCTGCTAGCATTCACACTTCATAAATTATTTCTTTTATCATTTACCTACTCGAGGACGAGCAAGAATTAAGCTTGGGGATGCTGATACGTCTCCAACGTATCTATAATTTATGAAGTATTCATGCTATTATATTATCCATCTTAGATGTTTTATATGCATTTATATGCTATTTTATATGATTTTGGGGACTAACCTATTAACCTAGAGCCCAATGCCAGTTCCTGTTTTTCCTTGTTTCTGAGTTTTGCAGAAAAGGAATATCAAACGGAGTCCAATTGACGTGCCAATTTTTGACGATTTTTTATGGACCGAAAGAAGACCCCCGGAGTAAAAGAGTTGGGCCAGGAGAGTCCCGGGGCGCCCACGAGGGTGGGGACGCGCCCACCCCCCACCCCCCCGGGCGCGTGGGCCTGCCTAGTGGACGCCTCGGGCACCTCCTTGACGTGAGACCGACGCCAAAAATTCCTATAAATACAGAAACCTCGGAAAATTAACCTAGATCGGAAGTTCCGCCGCCGCAAGCCTCTGTAGCCACGAGAAATCAATCTAGGCCCTCTCTGGCACCCTGCCGGAGGGGGCCATCATCACCGGTGGCCATGGAGGAGTGTCCCGGAGAGGCCATCATCGCCATGAAGGCCAAGGACCAGAGGGAGAACCTTTACACATCTAGGGGGAGGCCATGGAGGAGGAAGCATAAGGGGGAGAACCTCTCCTCCTCTCTCTTGGTGGCAGCAGAGTGCCATTGAGAGGGGAATCATCGCCGCGGTGATCGTCTTCATCAACATCACCACCATCATCACCATCCTCATCTCTTTTACGCGGTCCACTCTCCCGCACCCCTCTGTAATCCCTACTTGAACATGGTGCTTTATGCCACATATTATGATCCAATGATGTGTTGCCATCCTATGATGTTTTGAGTAGATATCTTTTGTCTTTGGGTTGATTGATGATCTAGATTGGTATGAGTTGTATGTTTTACTTTGATGTTGTCCTATGGTGCCCTCCGTGTCGCGCAAGCGTGAGGGGTTCCCGCTGTAGGGTGTTGCAATATGTTCATGATTCGCTTATAGTGGGTTGGTGAGTGACTGCAACACAAACCCGAGTAAGGGGGTTGTTGCGTATGGGAATAAAGAGGACTTGATGCTTTAATGCTATGGTTGGGTTTTACCTTAATGATCTTTAGTAGTTGCGGATGCTTGCTAGAGTTCCAATCATAAGTGCATATGATCCAAGTAGAGAAAGTATGTTAGCTTATGCCTCTCCCTCATATGAAACTGCAATAGTGATCACCGGTCTTGTAAACGATTACCTAGGATAATTCCGCACACCGACCCATCATTATTCCACACTCGCAATTTATATTATTTAGTAATATATTCTAACTTTATGATAACAGCACCTACTTTTATATTTTAGCTCTCCGATATCATACAAAGTTATTCTCTTCATACCCACAACGTAGTTTTATTTCTCGTTGCTAGTTGGAAGCAAACGTTCGGTGTACGTAGAGTCGTATCAGTGGCAGATAGGGCTTGAGAGAATATTGATCTTACCTTTAGCTCCTTGTGGGTTCGACACTCCATACTTATCACTTCCACCTTTGGAAATTGCTACGATGATTCCCTGCACTTGGGGATTATCAAGCTCTTTTCTGGCGCCGTTGCCGGGGAGAAATAGCGTGGGGTTGATTCTCGTCTGTGCTTGTTTGCTTCCTCCACTAAGTAGATTTTGTTTTTCCTTTTTGTTTATATTTAGTTGTGGGTGAAACATAAAAAAAAATTAAAGAACGAAAATACAAAAAAATTTATTACTTGCCTCTCATGCCTAAAAAGTTTTTCAAAAAGAGAAGTGATTGGAAAGTTATGCATTGAAGAAGTGAGGGTCGACCTTGAGCACTTGTGTTCATGCTCACGAAAACAATGTAGAATTTTTCATGGAAGTTTCTCTGTAAATAATTATCCCCTTGTGTATATCCATTGTATTATAAAAATAATGTGCAAAGCTTTGGTTTTAGGATGATTAGATTGCTTGTTTAGTATGTGCAGAACAAAAACAGAAACTTTGGCTGTAGTGCATGAATTTACATTTTTTACTGGAAGGTCAAATGGGTCTGAAACGTTTTCACATTACTTCTGCACAAATTTTTCAAATTTTAAAATTTATTTCAAAATTTGAAGAGTTACAGAAGTTTACTAAACTTCCAGATTACTACAGACTGTTCTGTTTTTCACAGATTCTGTTTTTCACGTGTTGTTTGCTTATTTTGATGAAGCTATGGCTAGTATCGGGGGGTATGAACCATAGAGAAGTTGGAATACTGTAGGTTTAACACCGATATAAATAAAGAATGAGTTCATTACAGTACCTTAAAGTGGTAGTTTGCTTTATTACACTAACGGATCTCACAAAGTTTTTGTTAAAGTTTTGTGTGGATGAAGTGTTCGAAGAACGAGGAGTTACCAATGTGAGAAGAATAAAGAGAGGCAAGATTTCAAGCTTGGGGATGCCCAAGGCACCCCAAGTAAATATTTCAAAGGATACTCAAGCATCTAAGCTTGGGGATGCCCCGGTTGGCATCTCATCTTTCTTCTTCAACAATTATTGGTATACCTCGGTTTTTGTTTTGTTCACATGATTTGTGTCCTTTGTGTTTTTGTTTTTCCTTTAAGAACCAAGCTAGTATGAGATAGCCCTTCATTGATTTATAGAATACTTCATGTGCTTCACTTATATCTTTTAAAGTATGATCTTATAGAATCACTCTTTGTGCTTCACTTAAATCTTTTGAGTATGGTTTTATAGAATGCTTCGTGTGCGTCACTTACATATATTGAGCTTGGATATTGGTTAGTCTATGTTAATTGTAGAATGCTCCATGAAATTCACTTATATCTTTTGGAGTATGAATATTACTATCATTTAAAGTGGGTTTGGAAGAGTGTCAACTTTAGGAATTAGTGATCCCACTATTTTGGAGGGTGTTGAATCTTAGTGTGATATTTATTAAAGTGGACTTGGAAGAGTGTCAACTTTAGCTAGTAATGATTCCACTATTTCGGAAGAGGTTCCAATCTCTTAAGTTGGGTGCTTCTTCTGAGAGTAGGAGAAATACTAAAAGTTAAACTGCTAGAAGTATAAAGGCAAAAGGAAAGAAGACTGGAATATCCAGCTCATGTATGAATGTCATACAAGTTTTTGATGTATAGTAGGCTGGTCAAAGATATAGTTCTTGGGAATTATGGTTAAACATGTTAATCACTAATTCTTGGGTATTGTGAGTTAATCACAAAGATACCCGCTGGATTGCATTCAATTGCGAATCACTGTAAGAGCTACTATGGCCTAAAAAGACTAACCAGAAATGAGGTTAAGGTATACACAGGGAACATAGTAAATATTACTATACCTTCCATCGGTGTATTGCCGTCTGTATTTATTTTCATAATCCATTTAGAGTTTTACAAACTCTCGCCCATTGCATAAGGTATCTTGCAAGAAGGTTGTTCATAAGAGAACCTTTTATGTTCGATGTTATGAATAACACAAGGGCCATACTTTCATTATGAATGAGATGTATGTTATGAATATTGATAATAATACAATACCTCTGGGTTTACTTTCATAATTCATTTTAGAGTTTCATACACTCTAGCCCATTGCACAATGTTTGTTGCAAAGAGTTGTTCATAAAAACAACAATTGTTGTTAAGTATTATGAATAACATGAAGGGCCATGCTTCCATCCAAGATGGGACGTATGTTATGAATATTGAGGGTAATATGATACATCCATAACACTGACGCTAAATGTTGCAAGACTAAAAGAATACCACACAAGTGTGGCACTACATTTGGTCACATTGGAGAAACCCGCATGGAAAATTCCATTATGATGGATTTTGAAGTCTTTTTGATTTTGAATCATCTGACACTTGCAACTTTCCTCCGAAAAGTGAAGTGACTAAAATACCGTTCACAGGCCATAAGGAACGAACAACAAACTTATTAGTGATCATACATTTGATGTGTGTAGTCCGATAAGTGTTGTTAGTGGTGGATTTATTTATCTTCAGAAATGACTCAAGTAGATATATGGATATTTACTTGATGAGACGTAAGTCTGGATCTTTTGAAATCATTCGAAAGGTTTTCAAAAATGAAGTAGAAGTTATTGTAACAAGAAAATTATCTTTGTGCAATTTGATTGCACAAAGGAATATTTGAGTTACATGTTTAGCGAATGTCTGATGAGTTGTGAAAGGGGTTTCATAACTTGCACCTCTCGGAACACCACTGCAAGTGAAAAGTCCGTGGAGATGTAATCTAACCATTTATGACATGGTAAGGTCAAAGATGACATAAATAAATTTGCCATTATCCTTTTTAAAGTGATGCTTTAGAGATTGCGGCTTTTACACTGAAAAGAGCTACATCGGGTCTGTTGAAATGAAGCCATGGTATGGTACGCCCAACCATGTTGTATCTTTTCTTAACATTTGGAATATGGGGCTTGTGTAAAAAGTTACAAACCTATTCCAAATCAGACAAGTGCTACTTTGTAGGTTATCCCATGTCATTGGGTATTCCTCCCTCACTATACCGAGGCAAATAGGTTTGCCACAAAGAACGGTATGCTTTTAAAGAGAATGGTTCTTTCTAAAAGGTGAGTGGGAGAATAGTGCAACTCGACGAGATAAACAGTATCTTCATCAGATCAAAGGAAAGAGACCTTGGAAGTAATTCCAGAGTTTCCTACTGCGACTGATATGGAAGTCTCTACAATAAAATGTATGAACTTCGGTCGAACTTGCATCTGAACCACGTAGGCAAGGCTCGTGCAAACCTCTCAGGTGCGCAAACGAGATATTGTTGTTAGACAACATTATACCTACGATACACAAGGAAGCGTTGATGGGCCCTGACTCCGGAATTGGCTAAATGCCAATACAACCCGAGTTAGTTTCCATATAAGTGATTCAAGATTAAAACCTTGATACACCTTTCGGAAGACTTAGAGTCTAACGAATATTTATGGAACTTAAAACTGATACGGATAAAATGTTTTATCCATAAAGCTCGACTTGTTGAAATAATACGATGAGGTTGTTTTCATCGTAGCGATGCTTAAAGTCGGTTCGGGTTGAACTAGCAATTAATACATATTTCAATCATGAGATATGAAACATGGATGATAAAAGGATTTCCATCTGATGGAAATGAAAGCTAGGACTTGTATATGATACAGCCCAAAGTAATTTGTCGATCCAGAGGATGCTAGTAGGTATGCAAACTTCAGAGTTCCAGCAATGGACAGAAGAGAGCAAAATGGAGTTGGAATCTTCGTGTTTTGATGAAATGGTCAAAGGGGTTTTGACTTCATCAATGGGTAACGAAGATGCTTGTAATTCAAGAAAGTAAGTGGGAGCGTAATAATATTTCTAAAAACCTTATGTGCTTGGCACATTGGTAATTGGAAATAAATTTCTTGACACAAATTAAGACTTCATTTGAAAATAGTTTTTCGATGAAGTGCTTAGGCTAAATAGCCTCAATATTAGGCATGATGATCTATGGAGATAGATTTACCTAATGGGGCTAAGCAATGAATACATATTGACAAGATGCTAAAACCTTTTAGCATTTAAAACGCCAAGGAGTGATTCTTGCCAAAGTCACATGGAAAGAGTTTTTGCAAGACTCGGTGTCCCAAAACACTGATGAGTAAAATACATGATGCAGATTCCACACACTTTTGTGTTTGGATTAATCATGTATTCCATGGTATGTAAAACACCCAGATATGTCCGATACTCCCAAGGTGTTGCGAGTATGGATACCAAAGTGATCAAATTACTGATCATGGGACAACAGTGAAAGATGTCACAGAGTACTAGAGTAAGTACTGATGACATGGTTTTCTCGCAAGCAGAGATCATGAAGAGTTCGTTGTAAAATGTTACATCGATAGAGTCTTCATCTTTTCTCCATGCGATTTTCGATTTAAATTAAGGGTTTTGTGTAACACATAATGTGGTGGCACAGTTAGTTGGAATTTGTTCAAACTAGTTACTGTGGCGAATTCTATAACAAGGGCTAAGTATGTTGACGCTTTAGAAGCGTCAAAGAAGATGTTGAATCATATAGTTCATTCATGAACTTAGTATAGTTCCAAGATGGCTTTTGACAATGGGACACTACTGCAGGTAGTTGCTCCATAACTCAGTCTGAGGAATCCAGGTTCGACCTGTGATTCACATACATACAAAGCCAAGTCCACACAAAATATGAATTTTGTGAAAACGTGAAAACGCGAGGACATGCAAAGATACACACGGAACTGAAGTCGTCAGATCCGTTGGACATCAGGCTATACCACAAGCGAAGCATATTTACACCGGTGTGCCACAGGTGTGAAGTGCATTAGCATAAGCTAGATTATTGACTCTAGTGCAAGTGGGAGTCTGTAGGAGATATGCCCTAGAGGCAATAATAAATGATATTATTTATCTCCGAGTTCATAATTATGTTTATGTTCCATGCTATAACTGCAACGATTCTCGAGTCTGCAATATCCACGAGGCTCGGAGGAAGACTCAAATGCACATGTGGAATAATAAACGGTAAGAAGTATTCCTAGTCTGGCCTCTAAGACTAGCTCAAGTGTTGCATGATGATTCTGTTTTCCTAGTCATGGGCATGTCTATGCCAGCAACTTTGAGGGCACAATGTTAAGAGAACATTTGTGTTGAATCGACCCGGATTGATGTTATGCTATGAGATTCATTCGTCACAAGTTTATTGGTACATAACACAGAGATGGTTAACGTTTGCATGATTCCTTAGACCATGAGAGTATCGAGTTTCTTCATGCTTGCTTCATGAACTTTGGGGTTTGTTAAACGTGATCCGTAAATGGGTGGCTATTACGGCGGCTTACGGGTTCATGGAAAAGTGTGTCAAGTAACTTGATAGCTCAAGATTGGGATTTGCTCCTCCGACGATGGAGAGATATCTCTGGGCCCTCTCGGTGTTACGGTATCCATCATCGTCTGGCCAGACACTTTGTGATTTGATCACGGGGATGCCAGAACACGATAACGAGAAAAGAGAACAATACCGGTAACGAGGTAACTAGCATAGTGGACAAGTTGTTGATCCACGGGAATGCCAACATGTCTCACCTCGGGTATTTGTAACATATCGCGAAGCAACAGGAATAGCACACGGCAACTGGAGGTTCACTCGAATATTTATTCGTGTGGGTATAGGGGTCAATATGGGTGTCCACGGCTCCGATGTTGATCATTGATCGGAAGGGGTTCCGGGTCATGTCTATACTTCACCGAACCTATAGGGTCACACGCTTAAGGGTCATCTATCTGCTGAATACTAGACAGGGAGTCTGAGAGAAAATCACCGAAAAAGTTTCGGACACCGAAAAGTTTCGGACAGCGGAATCGTACCGCAGAGAGAGGTCATCGGATAAGTTTCGATGATACCGAAAAGTTGTTTCGGGATACACCATTAAGTCAAATTGGTTTCGGCAAATGCCTGATAATTCTTGGAGGATGCCAGAATCATTCTGGAAGCTTTTTGGAATTTTCTGAGATAAAAACCGGAAATGTTCCGGAGCTGCCGGAGCCACTTCAGATGCGTTTTGCAGATGAAAATCACTAAAACCGGAATTGTTTCGGAACGCGTTGAAAATCATTTTAGTGGGTAGTGGAAATGTTCTTAGCCCACATAAATATTTTCAGTTCGATCAGACGCTGAAAAATGTCGCCGTGAATAGTGAAAATCAGCTTTATGGTTACTTTATGGAAAGCCACCTTTTGGGGCTTTGCTCCAAAAGATCTTGGGGATGACATGGATGGATAGGAGCCATTTTTTGGGCCTCTCATGGGGGTGTGGCCGGCCACATGGGGTATCCCCCCTTGGGGACCCTCTTGTTCCTTGGTTTCACTCCTAGGTCCTTGTGGAAGGACTTCATTCATGTGCATTTTGGGTTTTTTGTGAAACTACCCTACCCCCTTGGGATTTACTATAAATAGAGGTGGAGGGGCAGCCCTCCACACTCATCCCTTGCTCTCATACACATGCCATGCATTATCTGGCTTCTTCTCTCCCTCCCACGAAAAGAGTTTCGTAGAGCCGTAAGGCTGTCTGGGTTCCGGCAGGAACTAGTTCTGGACGGCAAAGCCCTGCCGGATAGATGACACCGTATGTGTGCAACTCTGTAGAGAGATCGTAGTTTCGGTCTTAGTTCGTGAGTGCCTCCCGAAGGGCTGTCCGTGTGACCGTCCGAGTTTCGAAGGTCCTCCCGAAGGGCTGTCCGAGTGACCGTTCGAGTTTCGAAGGTCCTCCCGAAGGGCTGTCCGCGACACCGTCCGGGGGACTGTTTGACCGCCTCCCGGAGGGCTGTCTGAGGAGCAGATGAGGGTATACATCCTCGCGGTTGGGAGGTTGTAAATCCTAGCTGCGGGGATCTGCACCGCCGATCATCATCGACTCTACTTCCCGCTGCGCTACGAGTCGGTAACGAAAAAGATCAAACCATGTATGCAGTCTCCATAGTGGTCCTGGGCTGGTGCGTAGGTCGGAAAATTTTTGTTTTCTGCTGCGTTCCCCTACACCATGATGCTACTGAAAATTATTATGAGGGAGGAATATATGCTTGTAGGAGTTGCAATAATATCAAGTTTCCTCTCTATGTGCATAAAGTTTTGAAGTTATACTTGTTTTGCCTTCCTATGCTAGTTGATTCTTGTTCCCATAAGTTGTATGCTCATAAAATCCCTAGGCATAGGAAGTGGGTTAGATTTAAATATGCTAGTCATATTCTTCATGATGCTCTCTTTATGTTTCAATTCCTATCTTTTATGTGAGCATCATTGAAATCATCATGCCTAGCTAAAAGGCATTAAAGAAAAGCGCTTGTTGGGAGACAATCCAATATTTACCCTTACTGTTTTTGTGTGTCTACATGATTAAGCTACTGTATTAATCATGTTTTATAGCTTTTGTTTCAATAAAGTGCCAAGTAAGACCTTTGGGAAGACTTGGGTGAAAGTTAATGTGATCTTGCTGTAAAAAAACAGAAACTTTGCGCTCACGAGAATAGATGTCATTTTTTTACAAAAGAGTGCTTTTGAGTTGATTCTTTTTGCAGAAGATTAATAGACAAAGTCCTCACGTCCAACAATTTATTTCATAATTTTTGGAGTAGCAGAAGTATGGTTTATGTTCAGATCATTACAGACTGTTCTGTTTCTGACAGATTCTGTTTTCATTGCATAGTTTGCTTGTTTTCTAGTTTCTATAACTTATATTTCTCAATATAAATTGTAGAAATGATATGGTACAGTAGGCATTGTGTGAGAACAATTATGAAACTTGTCCTTGACAGTACCAAAGTGAATGGTTTACTCTTTATCATACTAACCTATCTCACAAAGTTTTGTTAAGTTTTGTGTGATTGAAGTTTTCAAGCTTTTGGTGAAATATCGATATGAGGAGAATAAGGAGTGGAAATACCCTAATCTTGGGGATGCCCAAGGCACCCCAAGGTAATATTCAAGGAAGACTCAAGTGCCTAAGCTTGGGGATGCCCCGGAAGGCATCCCCTCTTTCATTGGGGTTTTCATTATATTGCTTGAGTTTATCCCGCTACATCATGTCATCTTACTTAATGCGTTGCTCTGTTCTTATGAACTTAATACTCTAGATGCAGGCAGGAGTCGGTCGATGTGTGGAGTAATAGTAGTAGATGCAGAATCGTTTCGGTCTACTTGACGCGGACGTGATGCCTATATTCATGATCATTGCCTTAGATATCGTCATAACTTTGCGCTTTTCTATCAATTGCTCGGCAGTAATTTGTTCACCCACTGTAATAATTTCTATCTTGAGAGAAGCCTCTAGTGAAACGTATGGCCCCCGGGTCTATTTTACATCATATTAGTTTCCCGTCAACTTTGCCAATTTCTGTCGTCGTTCCACTATTTTGCAATCTTTTACTTTCCGTTCCATAAACCAAAAATACCAAAAGTATTACTTTACCGTTTATCCATCTCTATCAGATCTCACTTTGCAAATAACCGTGAAGGGATTGACAACCCCTTTGTCGCGTTGGGTGCAAGTTGGTGTTTGTTTGTGCAGGTATTCAGTGGCTTGAGCTGAGGGAAATACTTACTCTACTTTGCTGCATCACCCTTTCCTCTTCAGGGGAAAAACCAACGCAAGCTCAAGAGCTAGCACTGCACAGCTTCCGTGTCATTTTTGGATTGAGTTACAGTGGCGGATGGATGAACTACGATGAACTTGGACGAACACGACGAACACCGACTAACTAGAGTGACCTAATGAAGATTGAAAGTAAGAAAAGATGGATACCTGGCGATGCTAATGAGTAGCGAAGGGGCGCCGTGATCTCTGGTCATAATCAGGTTGATGCAGCGGCCTGGATGGAGCTGCTGAGGAAGGTCGACTAGGGCGGCAGAGCTCTGGTAGCGGTGGTCGATGCGAGGAAGAAGAAGAAGAAGAGAGAGGGGCGGGGGTAAAAATGAAAAAGGAACCCCCATCCCTATTTATAAGGAAACAGTAAAATGGCATACGCGGAAATCGAGGAGGCAACATGATTATCTCAACAGTGCAGGTGCCTCGATTCTCGAACGGCTAGTTAATGCAAAAGATCGTTGTGATCTCATGGTTTTTTTTTTAATTTACTTCGCGTGACATTATGGCGGGTTACAGTGTTTTATTCAAGGTTAAGCTTTGGAAAGATGACTCGCCAACTGAAGAAGTGAAGATTGACATGAACAAGTTCAAATCAATCTGGGGCCTAATGTTGGAGATATAACCCCGAGGTGTGACCCGCCCAGGAGGGGCCGGGTTACACCGTTGGCGGCTCAATATGAAGAAGGCCCAAGTAGGTCCAAGAAGATGAAACATGAAGACTGGTGGCGGCTTAAGAGGCGGGCCTGGTGGTGGCCCAAGACCCGGAGGTGTGAGCCGCCCGATGGTGACTTGCCTGGTAAGGCAAGGCGACTTAGAAACCGAGCTAGTCATGTTGTGTGATCCGGCTCGGACTCTTGTAAGCCCCAGGGCCTCGACCTGTGTATATAAAGGCGAGACCCGACGGCGGGTTGACTCAAGAAACAATTGATCGATAGCTAGGTCAAGCGATTCCGCTCCCTTGTAATCGATACCCAAGCAATACAATTAAAAGCAGGACGTAGGCTTTTACCTCGTTGTGCGGGGCCGAACCTAGGTAAACCCTGTGTCCTTTGTCCCATTCAATCCCTTCAAGCTAACCTACATTGCGATGGCTCCACACCTAAGTCATTTTACAAGGGCATCTGCCGTGACAAAACCACGACAATGGCGACAATGTTATTGTTTCTTGAACAGCTCGTCAACGGATAATTCTTATAGGCGTCTTTTTGCAAGCAAGGCAACTGACCTAATCACCTTGTGTCTATACTAGGCAAATTTGACAGTTTTGACCTATAGACGAAATCAAATCACAGAATGAACTGTCCGTGAAACTATTTCACGCGGCTGACCTTTTTGTGTGACGCCCGACACGAAGGCGCCACACTACACTGTGCAACGCCTCACAGATAGGCGCTACACGGCCAGCGTCGCACCCGTGTGGTCCGAAAATTACCAAGTCAGTGTGCAGCGCCTGAGAGTTAGGCGCCACACTATACAGTGTAGCGCCTAGCTCCTAGGCGTTGCACTAGTGCAGCGCCTGAGAGCTAGGCGCCACGGGTCAGCCGCGTGAAATAGTTTCACGGACAGTTTATTTTGTGATTTGATTTCGTCTATAGGTCAAATTTTTCAAATTTGCCTCTATACTACTCCCTCTGTCCTTGAAAGTGTGTGCTTCCAACTTTGTTGGAGGGTCAAACTATCTCAAAATTTGACCTAGTTTGTGCAAATATATGTCAACGCTTGTGAAACCAAATAGGTATATGAGGAAAATATATTTTATCATGAATCTAATGCTACTAATTTGATGGCATAAATGATGGTCTATTATTGTAAATACGGTTAAACATATAAAAAATTGTAACTTTTCAACAAAGTTGGAAGTACACTTTTTTAAGGGCGGAGGGAGTGAGCATAAGTGTCACCGTCATGCGTTAAAAAACAAAGGCTCAAAGCCATGCCATGAGGTTGAGGGCCAACACCTGCTAACCAACAGAATCATGAGATATTCATAGAGTGGTTACTGTTGGAATCCATTATTTGCCACATGTACACTGAACATAAGCTTGAAGCCATGCCCTGAAGTTCAGGGCCAACACATCCTAATCAAAAGAGTCATGAGGTGTGTAGGTGTTGATTACTCTTGTGGATCGATTTGGGTGGGATTCGAACACGTGCACTGAAGAGGCACCATGCGGCTTGCTTGCCACTATAGAATATTAAGTAACCCGTGTCAATTGAGTTACAAACTACAGTAATATATATTGTGTGCTCGAGAGCTTACATGTGCCCAAACATTAAAACCTAAACATATAGTAAATACAATATAAAAATCTGAATCTTTTTGTCAATAAACATCAATAATGTTCTAACAAGATGTAAACTTTAACCTAGAGAGGACATGTGTGGTGGTCTGTACAAAAAAAATCTTGATGTTCATCCATTAAACAAAATCTGGCACAGTGCACCACAGATGTCTTCTCTAGATGAATTTGTACATTATGTTAGATATTTGTTGATGTTCATCGACAAAAAAGATTACACTTTTTAAAATTTTATTTACTACTCTACCTTTGTTTCTAAATATAACATGTTTTGATAGTTCAAACTCCCTCCGGTCCTTTTTACTCCGCGTATTAGATTTGTGATAAAATTATATTAAAAATATCAGCATCTACATAACCAAATATATATATATTATGAAACTACATTTCATAATGGATCTAAAAATATTGATTTGGCATTGTGAATACTAATACTTTTTCCTATAAGTTTGGTCAAAGTAGAGATACTTTGACTTTAGACAAAACTTATATGCAGGCTAAAAATAACCGGAGAGAGTATTTTCTAAATTTACTACTATTCATGTACATGTATTTAAGCTTGAGAGGAGAGAGTATATAGGGTGTTGTAACACAATCGACTTAAGATCCTAGTGGTCAGCTAGCCACTTGTCCCTTCTTAGGGCGTGATTTTGAATCCCACCCACCCACCCAATGCAACGTGCCAACGTGGGGCATTGCACAACCCTTATTTTTGTATACACGGCAACATCAATGTTTATATTCAGTTTAGAGTAAAAGGCAAAAAAGTCCATGCAAAAATTACTTAATTTGATCAGTTTTGGGTCTTATATGATCAAATGAACGAGTTTATGAACTAAATTTAATCAGTTTTAGAGTTTTTGTAGTATGCAGCCACTTTGAGTTAATGGACTAATAACGCATTTCATTCCGAAATAATCCACTACTTAAGTCCAAATCAGTTCGCTACTGGGTAAAGAACGACAGAGCAGCGGTTAACACAGCAGGTACCGATGCTTGCCAACAGGATAAAGATCACTAGGACTAACAACTAAACATAGAAATTAGTAGGACAAGATTCGTCCACACTGCAAATTACTCGCAAAACAGAAAGCATTGATCCTTTTCCTTTCACTGGCTGGTACTTGGTGCCCGTGAATGCACTGCTCCCCTTCATGCCTTGACTGAATCTTTCTTCCCCTGCTTCTTGGGTGTGAGAAACTCAACTAGCCCGAGGAGCGCGATGTCGGCGTCCTCGTTCCGCAGCAGCATCTCGGACACCTCGGCTGGCGTCACCTCCACCTCGGCAAGCAGCTCCTGTATCTCCGGGAACAGAGGGTGGTCGTCGACGAGGAAGTAGTTCCGAGCCAGCATCCTGAACGCCTCCCAGCCACAGTAGCCCATGTAGATGTGCATGTCCATGCGCCCAGGACGCAGCAGCGCCGGGTCGAGGCGATCCTTGTAGTTGGTGGTGAAGATGATGACGCGCTCCTTGCCGCTCGCCGACCACAGCCCGTCGATGAAGTTGAGCAGCCCCGACAGTGTGATACTCTGCCATTCCATGTTGGCATTCAGAGACAGAATGTTCAGACACTCATCAGAAGAAGATACTAATGTGTGTGTCTGTGTTCACCAATCAAAGATCGATGTTTCTTGTGTTCCTATGCTATGCAACGTACCTTGTTCGAGCAATCGTCAGAGTCATCGTCGCCATGGCCATAGTCGGCCCGCGCCAGCGTCTTGCGCTCCTTGCCACCTTCCCTGGACGTGGCGCTGAAGCAGCAGTCGATGTCCTCGATGACAAGGATGGACCTGTTGGGCATGCTGATGAGCAGCTTCTGCAGCGCAGCGTTGTAGCGCACCTCGGAGAGGTCGAGGTCGTAGAGGTTGAAGCGGAGGTAGTTAGCCACGGCGGCCACCAGGCTGGACTTGCCGGTGCCGGGCGGGCCGTAGAGAAGGTACCCGCGCTTCCATGCCTTGCCGATCCGCCGGTAGTACTCCTTGCGCTTCAAGAACCTGTCGAGGTCGGCGATGACGGCCTGCTTGGTGGGCGGGTCCATGGCGAGCGTGTCGAACGTGGCCGGGTGGTTGTGGCTGATCCCGCGCCACGACAAACCCTCGTTCATGAAGATCTTGAGCGCGCAGTCGCGACGCCGCGTCTGCTCCACCGCGGCCGTGATGGAGGGCACGTACCTGCCCAGCGCCATGTCCGTGTGCTCCGCGTCGAAGGTGAGCTCCAGCGAGTCCGGCCCTTTGCGGCCATCCCCCGAGACGGACGTCCACGTGAACTGGACGCCCTCGAAGACGTCGGTCATGGAGTCGCCGCTGTCCATGGACATGACCTTCCTGGCGCCGGTGCCGCTGAGGCAGAGCCGGCGCATGGACTGCGGGTCGATCCTGGTGGCGAGGTACTCGTTGACGTCGTCGTAGAAGGAGTTGAAGTTGGCGCAGTTGATGGCGTAGCCGTCCAGGCGCTTGACGACGATGGTGCAGCGCTGGGCGGGCGGGGGCTGGAGGTGGCCGCGCACGAGCGAGGCGCCCCAGCTGACGACGGCGCAGAGGTCGGGCGGCAGGAGCTCCCGCGCCATGCCGCGCGCCAGCACGGCGTACGCGGTCACGGACGCCGCCGTGGCCGCCGCCTTCTTGTACGTGTCCACCAGCTTGTAGGTGGAGGGCGAGGAAGCCGCGGACGGGAGCTCCATTGGCGACGAGCAGCCAAGAGAAGACGAGGCAGTGTAGGAAGTGTGTGCGCGTGTAGCTTCCTCTGCTCTGCTGCCGAGAGGTAATTTTATCTCCACAGCTCGCTCACTGCGGTGTCGTTGTTCCATTGACCGTTGAATTTACCGTGCGCGGCAGTAAAAACAAGAGGGGTCGCGGACGGGCAGGTTTTGGACTAAAAATGGGAAGCGATTCGATTCAGATGATAGTTTGCAGGCCTTCCAGGGTTCCAGTTTGGTGATTGGCCTCGTCGGAGAGCGCGAGGAAAGCAGGAGGAGCTCTGGAAAGCATGCATGGGGTTCATGTCATCTTCTATCAGCTCCCCTCTGGAGGCCTATAGCCTTTGCTGCAGTGTACGAGCCGTGAGGCCTGTGGAGCTATACTTTGCCGTGCAGCAGCAGTGGCAGCAGGGGACTTTTTCAACCCATTTGCTAAAGTTTAGCATGATTTGACCTGTGTTTAAAAGTTTTTCGGATCTGACCCATTTCAAGACGCCATCAACTGTGGCATCTTGCTTGCCCGAAGACGCCTTGAACCCGGCGTCTGGCCTGACACACACCCTGGTCAGCTATGGGGTGAGGCAAATTTTGCCCCGACCCTAGATGCCAAAGACCATGGCGTCTACATAGCTACTATGTACGCATATGATTTTTAACCAGAATAGATAACACATGCGTACCAAAGTCCAGCAAGTTGGCATATAGCCATGCAGCTAGACTTATCATCACTGCCTGTATAGATATATATTGTCTTATATATATATGGTTGTTATCAGTCTAACCGATCCAACCCTAGTCGCCGTCCGTCGCTTCCGCTTCGCGTCGCCTTTGTGATGGTCGGCCTCGATGACTGCCGTCGGGGGCCGCGCCGCCCATACCTAGGGTTTGTCAACCGGTCGTGTTAACCGGCTGCCCTAAAGAATTTTTTTAAGCCCTTGCTTCGGGTTTTTCTGTCTTCCGTCGGCGGTATCTTTTTGGTTTTTCAATCTAAGATTGGTTCATGTCACCGGCCGTCGACACCTGCGACCGTCCTGCTTCTTCACCGACCCGGCAGCCTCGTGCGACAGGCGACCCCTTATGTCCGCCGTCCGCACGTCGGCACGCTCGTCGATCTACGTCGGCCGTCATCGCCCTGCTCCGACCGGAACACCTGCATCGCCCCGACCCCGCGGCCTCGCGCCATGCAGCGGCCCATCACAGCCGCTGCGTCGCCCTGTTGGGCTACAGTTTCGCCGCCTTGTGGTTCTTCTCCCGGCTACATCGACCCGCGTCACCGCTGTGTCGCCCCTTCGTGTCGTAGTGCCGCGGCCCGCGGTCTACCGCCGCCCCGAGGCCGTCCGCTCCAGGTCGTCCCCGTGGCTACACCGACCCTCACGCCGTTACTGTGTCGCCACGTCGGGCCGTAGCGAGCGTGACACGCGGTCCACGCCGCCATCCCGAGACTGTTCCAGCGGTTGCACCGACCCGGGTTCCGTCGCTACGCCGCCCCTTCGGGCCGTAGTGCCGCGGCCCGTGAACCCCAGGGCCGCTCCGAGGTCTTCCCGCCGTCCCGAACTGCCCGCCGCCGCTGCGTTGTCCCTTCGGGCCGTAGCGCCGCGGCCCGCGGTCCACTCCGCCGTCACCGCGCGTCGACCTCCCGTGGTATGCGTCGCGCCGTTTCCCTCGGCGCAGAAATGCCACCATCCACGCCAGTCTTCGTCATGATGTTAGCGTTCCTTGCCTACTTCGAGCAACCGCCGCCGCCGCTACCTCCATAGTCGCCGCCGGTCCACCCTTCTTCGTCTTCGTCCAGCACCAGCCCGTCGCCAGCGCCGCCATCATCTACCCCAACCACTTCATCTACTCCGACAACCGCGGGCGACATCGGCCCTCACAGATTGGCACCGCCACCGTCGTCGAGTTCTTCTCTGCTGGCCCTTCCGACTTCTCCGACATGGCTTACAGCTCGTGCAGGTCCCTCGTCTACGCATGCTCGGTGCTGGCAACACCGATGTGTGCCTTCGTCCACAACGTGTCCCCGGGCCTGGCAAGCCTGGTGCAGCGCTAAAAGCAACTGGGTGACAAGATGGATGCTACATTAAAATTGCCGCTCCTTCTCCCCTTCCTCGCGCTCCCGCCGCTTCTCCTCCCCCTCGCATGCGTAGCATTGCTGGCGCTCCTCCTCCCCCTCGCGTGCCCAGCGCTGCCGGTGCTCCTTCTCGCGCACGTCGGGTCACGACGCTGCTCCGTCGTGAGAAGAGCATGCCTCCTGCGATCGCCTCCGCCCTCGTCCGCTCAGATTGCGGCACGGCTGGCATCGGGATGCGGTGGGAGTCGAGGTGCCAGCTGTGGGGGAGGTTGATGTCCGGCCACAGTAGCGGGACCGCACGACGAGTTGGCCTCGGCGTCCTGCTTGGCCTCGCCCTTGCCCTTGCCAAAGAAGCCGATCATGGCGTCTAGGGTTTCTGTCTGCCGGCGAGGGGGCACGCGTGGCTAGATCTGGACGGGAGTGGTGGGGAAGAGAAGTGAATGAGCCCCCCCCCCCGGCATGCTTGCAATTTAAAAAGCGTGGACTCCGGACGCTTTCACTGGCTGCCATGCGGGCCCAAGTTAGGTGGAGGACATTAAATTTAACAACGATGGTGGTTGGACGGCCGACAAGTGGGCCTGATGCGGACATGCATCGCGTCCGTCCCGTGTCCGTGTGGATGCAAATCAGGCGTAAATTTGTGCCAGAAATACGTCCACACGAACAAGACGCGTGAATTGAATTTGGGTCGGCGCTTAGGCCCATTTTAATCCAAACGAACACCGGCAGACAAAATGCGTCAGCGCGTTGCAATTGTCCTAAAGACCCAACGAGATGATGAACTACTACACTTCTTAGCCCATGCCCACGTGCATCGATGCACTGGATATACTTAGCCTGCCCACTAGCATTAGCTGCACTTTCATGCATCGTAGATGAGCTAGCTCTTTTTTTTCGGGAATAGACGAGCTAGCTCTTGTACTGCCTTTCATATGAGACAACCATACAATACAGTAAATATTTATGCAGACGGTGCCGATAAGTGTCGCTGCATGGCTATGTGCCTCTTTGTTGGACTTTGGTACGCACATGTCATCTGCTCTCGTTAACAATCATATGCATGCATAGTGTTGTAAATGAACACAGGCAGCTAGATAGACTCCAAAGTCCTTGGCCTCTAGGGTGAGGTGAAATTTGCCATGTCGAACGGTTAATTGGGCTGACCGAGGTGGGCCAGGGCTAGACGCCGAGGTTCATGGCCCTTTCAGTGCAAGCAAGACGCCATGGTTGTTGGCGTCTCAAAATGGGTTAAATCCAAAAAAAACTTTTAAACATGGGTCAAATCATGCTAAACTTCAGCAAATGGGTTAAAACAGTGAAAAAGTCCGCAGCAGGCTGAAACTGTGAAAATAAAAGCAAAGGCAGGCTTTTCTTGGTGCCATATTGTCGCGTTCTGGAGGCATGGGTGAGCGGTGCACGCTACCCACACCTCTCTCTTTTCTCCCTGTCTCCTTGCCAATGAACTTCAATTAATTACAAAAAGTCAGGAAACCAAAAAAAAAAACACGAAGCAATTCTCAGAAATCCCACTAGGTACTGTACCTGCGAAATGTAAAAAACCTTTGGATTCCTGACTTTAGCCCATGTTTAGGGGATTCTCATCACTAGTAAATAGTAGTATGTTGAAATCATGCACACAAATATCGTTGGGCCAGCTTTTCATTTTGCACTTTAGTCCATGTTTCCGATTCTTACGTGATTTTAGTTATTGGTTTTGCTAAGTCTCAGTCGATTGAGAATTTATTATGTCTCAGTCGATGCTATCTACCTTTGATTTTGCATTGAGATTCGTATAAAATAAATATTTTCAAATATCCCCGGCTCCACATGTCAAACTTCACCGCGGTAGATAATCCTTGATCAAAGGGCATCCTAGCAATAAAAATCCTATTTGACCATGCAGCCCATGTAGGCCCTTAAGATGCAAATTTGGTCTGTTTGGTAGTCTGTGTTGCATCGAATTCTGAAATTAATCTTTGGTGCTTTAGGCACCACTTATAGGTACCCTCCTAGCACAAACACGTAGGAACTCGCTGACTCCTTTAAATTTTTTGTTCTTCCGTTTGCACTGCGTGCGTATCTCTCAGAGAGCTCCTATTTGCATCTGCATGCGGCAAATAGTGGCGGCTGCGCACAGGTTGCAGCTGCAATGGGCTGGCCCAATAGCATTCATTTGCACTGTAGCAGTCAGTTCACTGTAGTTAACCGTTTTTAGAGAAAAGGCCACAGTCCGACTTTATAAATAAAGCCACCAGGCAGAGTTAACACAGACGAAACGGACCAGCACATAGAACAAGCAGAGTATCAACCCAGATAACACAAGAGGATAGTCTAAGTACATGGCTCCCAGGCCAGTACACGGCACGCTGGCCGGAGGTAGAAAAGCTGACGGAGGCGAGGCCAACAACGCCTAAGTGCCTACTTGAACTGGGGAGATGGAGAGGACAGAATTCCGGATCTTGGCCAACATGGCGTCGAGGGCGTCCCTATCCTCCTCCTTAGTCAATAATCTCCACTGCTGCAGGAATATACAAGTCTTAAATGAGCAATCAACAGGCTTAGCGGGGAAAACATGTTCGATAGTAAATTTATTCCTTGTCGTCCAAAGAGACCAGCACATGGCTGCGAAGCCCACCCAAAACAATCTCCTTTGGGCCCCAACCAAAGAATTGGCCAAGATGCGCAAGTCAGAAAAGGAGGTCGGAGCCCAGGAGACATGCATCCATGATCTGATACAGCACCAGAACAGCTTAGCCAACACACAGTTGAAGAAAATATGTGACGAGTCTTCTCTCAACCCACATAAAGCACATCTATCAGATCCCGGGCCATTGCGTTTGCGAATTTGGTTACCCGTCGGTAGACGCCCACGAGAGGCTTGCCAGAGGAAAACCTTGACCTTAGGAGGAATACGAGCCCTCTAGATCCATTTGAATTTGGAAGTGATGGACCCAGCAAGAGTTTGCCATATAAAAATTTAACCGAGAACCGACCAGAAGGGGAATGGGGCCAAACGACCGTGTCTTCCTCCTCCAAGAGCGAAGGGAAGAGAGCAACAAGACGCTGCCAGTCTTCCAACTCTGCAGGAGCGAGAGAGGGACGCAGACGCAGGTCCCAATTATTCGACGCGAGCTCAAAGATAGAGATCTCAGGGTCCGGGCAGTAAGAAAAAAGAACAGGGAAAGCAATAGCCAGCGAGGAAGGTCCGCACCACCAATCAAGCCAGAATCTGGTGGATCTACCGTTGCGGACAACGAATTTGACGAGGCCTTGAAAAAGGGGCCTGAGTTTAACAAGGTTTTTCCAGAATTGAGATGCCCCCGAGGCACGAGCAAACATAGGACTAGAAGAAGGGAAATACTTCGCTTTGAGGATGTTGAACCAGAGGGGCTTGTCCTGGGAGATGGTCATGATCTTCCACCACCATTTGATGATCAAACATTTGTTGATGATAAGAGTATTGATTATGCCCAGCCCCCCAAGGCTTTTTGGCTTACAAATAAGGTCCCACTTGACCAAGCGGTATTTGCGTTTGTTATCAGCCGCGTTCCAGTAAAAAGCACCTCTGTGTTTATCAAAACCAGCATGGGTTCCCATTGACAAAAGGTAAAAGCCCATCAAGAACATCGGGAGAGATGAGAGGCAAGCATTGATCAAGGCCACTTTACCCGCCTGAGTGTTGTATCTGCCCCTCCAGGGCATAACGCGATTTCCAACCTTGGCCACCGTAGGAGCAAAATCTTTAGCAAGAAGTTTATCGGGAGTGTTAGGCAAACCCAAATATTTAATAGGGAACGAGCCAAGAGAACAATTCAAAAGCCGGGCAACCCGTAAGGCCTCGGTACCCAGAACGCCAGTAACAATAACTTCACTTTTGGAGAAATTAATCTTAAGACCCGAGAGCTTCGAAGCAGAGGAGCAGGAATTTGAGATGGGCAATGCAGTGGTCATTCAGTTCCACCATTATAATAGTGTCGTCCGCATACTGAAGGTGAGTAATCCCATCCGGGATGAGGTGTGAGCTGACAGGAGCGAGATGGCCGGCCTCCACGGCCCTAGAAAGGATGTTAGAAAGCGCATCCGCCACAAAGTTAAAAAGAATGGGCGAGGCCGGGTCGCCTTGCCTGAGACCCCTAGAGTTCTTAAAGAAGTTGCTAACTTTCCCATTGACATTCATGGCAGTGTGGCCCCCCATGACCAACGCATAATACGGTGAACCACTCCACTGTCAAAACCTTTAGCCACCAGAACTTGTTTAAGGAAGCTCCAGCTAACCGAATCATAGGCCTTTTCAAAATCCAATTTAAGAATGACTGCCTTGCTACCGGATCTATGGATATCATGGATAACTTCATGAAGGCAAAGGACACCGTCCAGGATGAAACGTCCCTTGACAAAGGCCGACTGAGTAGGGGAGAGGGTCCGGTGCGCCACCGGGGCGAGGCGAGTAGCCAGACACTTGGCAGGGAATTTCGCGAAGTTATTAATAAGGGCAATCGGTCTAAACTGAGAGATGAGCTCAGCACCCTTAATTTTAGGAATAAGGGAAATGACCGCATAATTGAGCCTGGATATGTCTACTGTCCCCAAACAGTATCCTTGAATGACGTTATAGATGAGATCCTTAAGATGAGGCCAAAACTTTTTAAAGAAGGGGATGGAAAAGCCGTCCGGGCCCGAGGCAGAATTAGGATTCGCTTTGTTAATCGAGGAGAAGATCTCCTCTTCAGAGTAAGGGATCATCGGGGCATTATTTTCATCCGGGGAGATCATGACCCCCTGGTCCCAAAAGTTAGCAGCCAACCTGAACCCCTGGTCAGGTTTGGCCGAGAGGAGAGAGGAAAAGAAGGCCGCAATATGGTTTAAGATGGTGCCTTGGTCAGAAGATCTAACCCCATCAATGATCAGGCTATCTATCAGGCATCTACGCCGTCTACCGTTGTCAATGGAAAAATAATAGGCAGTGGGGGAGTCGCCTTTAAGCATCCAATTAATCGAGCCCCTCTGACGCCAATAAACCTCGTTACAGTGGTGGATCTGCACCAGAGAGCGCTCAAGGGAGAAGCGAAGAGTCCATTCAGAATCGGAGAGACTAGAGAGGTCGGCCTGAGACTCAAGAACCTCGATCTGGGCCAAGAGAAGGACCTTATCTCTACGCACCTAGGCTGAGAGATTACGGGACCAACCACGGAGAAATTTGCGCACCAAGCCCGAACAGTTATGCCAGTCGTCCAAGGGCCCAAAGGAACGATGTGGCGCCGAGAGAAAGCCATTAATTTTAGAGCCAAGGAGGTCACTGAAGCCATCAACAAGAAGCCACGAGGCGTCGAACTGAAACCGAGGGGGGGGGAAATAGATCGAATCCCAGCATCAAGAATAAGAGGGGCATGGTCCGAGACCACAATCGCCTTCGATTTGAGCGTAGCAAGCGGAAAAAGAGAGTCCCAATTCGAACAAACGAAGACTCGATCCAGAACAGAACGGATAGGGGAGATTTTATGGTTAGTCCAGGTAAATCTAGACCCCACCCTAGGGATCTCACGAAGAGCGCAGGAACTAATGAACTCATTAAAAGCATCTGCCAGCGCCCAAGAGAAGTTATTAGTGTTCTTATCCACAGGAGAACGTAAGAGATTAAAGTCGCCTCCGATCACAAGAGGGAGGGTGCAAGCTTCAACTTTGTTCGTGATTTCGTCCAAGAAGATGGGGGAGAGGGAGTGATCCGCCGGACCATAAACGACCATAAATTCCCAAAGCGATTTGAGCTGACGGTGAAACACCACGGAGCTGGCCCAAAAAATACCATGATCAAACATAACAAAGTCGAAAACATCGCATTTCGACCCTAACAGAATGCCACCCGAATGACCAGAGGAAGGAAGGAAATTCCAATCAAAGCGATCAGCCCCCGCAATAGAAGAAAGTTCGTGGGGGAGAGAAGGAAGGTTTGAAGGTTTCAACCAAACCAATCAAGTCTATATTATCACCCCTGACAATATCTATAATTTGGCCCCGGCGCCCCTAGCCCCGAAACCTCTGATATTCCAGAAAAGGGCTCTCATTTGTAAGACAAATTCTTAATGCGTAGGCTCGACCTGCAGGGTGCCAAGCAGGTTTTAGCACGTTTTGAGACACCCTTCTTCACAGAAATCTGCGGGGAAACAACGCTAGCAGGGGCCCCCTCCTCCATAGCCCCACCAGCCACAACTGGGGGGGGCAGGAGGAGCCGCGGCAGCCTCTTTAGCCTTGGCCAAAGCCGCCTGAGCCACCTCATTGGCCCTAATAAGAGCAATCAGAGAAGAGGGAGATCCGAAATTATGATCAAGAGCGATACCAGAATCCGCGAGAACCTTAGTCAGATGCTCATCCGAGTAAGAAGGCAATACAAGCCTAGTAGGTGAAGAGATGTTATGAACCAACGGGGAAGGGGCTGGAGGGGTACCTGAAGCAGGAAGGTCACGAGCAGCCGCACGCCTAGCCGCCTTGTCAGCCACCCGCATACCACTGTCGCGGATCCGTCCGCTCTTGCGCACCGTAGAGGAGGGAGATCGAATCTGAGTAGACCGAGCCGCCACCGGGGAGACCTGACCCGCCACCTCGCCCAAATCACCATCGAGGCGGCGACATAGACCCACAACAGACAGCTTGGTCCCTAAAGAAGCCCGACTGCGAGCGGAGAACTTGCAAACAGAAGACTTGCGCTTGGGAAGAGACCTCGATGCAGCGCAGAGCGGGGAGGCGGGGAGGTCCTCAATGCCAGAAAGAGACGGAGACCCCGGCCGAACCGGCAGGTTGGAGCATACCCCCGACATCGGAGTGCCAGCAGGAGGAGCAGCCGGGGCAGCCTGAGCAGAAACCTGCGCATCAATTTGATCCTTTCCACCATCCTTACTCTTCGGGGCATTCTCCTTGCAAAGCTCGCGGCAATCCGGACTCAATCCATCCCATTCAGAGGTCGTGAAGTGAGGGAGCGAGCCCCCGCTCAAGTTGCCATCATTGTCACCCTCACCGCCCAAGTTATCGGCCGAAGGAGGAGGAGGAGGGGTGGGGAGTGAGAGTTGGCGTCGCCCTCCACTCGCACCCAAAGCCTGAAGCCATCCGCAGAAGGAAAGACATCGACATAGCCATGTAAGCACAGGGGGTCCACAACCCAGATCTTGAGGCGAACGGGGCCAAGGACAGAGAGGGAATCCTGATCAACCAAGATAGGCTTGCCAATAAGAACACCGAAGGCCATGACGAACTCGGTAGAGCGTAAGTTAGGGGGAACATCATCCACAAGGACCCAAATCTCCGAGAGGGGTGATATAGGTTTAGCACCGTTGGCAGCCGCCTTCACCGAGACAACCAGTTGGTTAAGAGGAAGAGTGAAGCTTGTGCATGAAGATATCATCTTAAGACTGCTCTTGGAAGGGAAGACCACAGCGAAATCGAAATTAGACAACTGTCGAACCTGCCAGTCCCAGCCCCCATCATCCCAAAGTTTAAGCTCGTTCAGGAGAGTTTGGGTGGAGATTTTGTGGTCTTTGATCGAGATGATAGCAGCATTGGAGAGCGCAGGGGCCACTGCCACCTGAGGGATCTCACTGTCAAGCGCGAAGAAGGAGCATCCAGGGAGACCTTGACCATAGAGCTTAAAAGATGCAGACTTGCGACGATTTTGGCAGTTCACCGTAAGGTGGCCTTCCTCTCTACAGATCAGGCAGAACGGGGGGTTGAAACAGCGGGATTGGAAGTGACCAGGTTGATGGCATGCGAAGCATGTGAGATTAGGGTTAGGAGGCTGGAGAGGCGGAGGAGATGGACGGGCCGGTGGAGGAGGAGGAGGAGGAGGAGGGAGAATCCCGTCGCCCAAGGCGCCAGAGGACGAACCAGGGCGAGAAGCCGGGGGGCGACGACCAAGGGAGCCAGATCCGCCGCCCCCACGACCCGTCGAGCGCCCACCAAACCCAGACGGCGGACCAGAGACGCGGCCGCCGCCACGAGCCAGGGGGGCCGGGCCCTGCGAGGGAAGAGGAGGGGGACGGGCCACGGGGCCAGAGCCGCCAGCAGCCGCCGCAGCCTCCCATGGATCAGCCCCAGATCCGCCCGATCCGGGGGCATCAGATCCAGAGCCCGCCACGGCCGGCGCCGCCGCCCTAGCGCGCTCATCCCTCTGGAGCCACTCAGGCCCCGCCGCCCAGGCCTCGCGCTCCCAAGCCACTTGCTGCCGAGCCGCCTGCTCGGCCTCAAGCTTAGAGCGCAGGGAAGCCTCGAGCTCCAGATCAGCAGCCCCGTCGCCCGCGTCCTCCCGCCGCCGCTCCAAGCCCGACACGGCCTCGCTCGAAGAACCACGGGAGCGATCCATGGCCACCACTGCCGCGAAAGGGAGGGAGAGAGGTGGGGGAGGAGATCTACGATAGGTGGGGATACGAAGGCGGGAGCGGCGCAGGTCAGAATGAGACGCAGGAAACCCTAGAAATGGGGGAGCCGAACCCTTTCGGACCCATAAATAGCCAGAACTCGCCAGGCCGGGGGGGGGGGAGGGAAACGCAGGTCGGGCCAGCCAAGGCAGAGGAAGGCACGAGGGCCGCGCTGGGCCCAGGGCCCAGGATGGAGAGGGGGGATCACTAAAGGACGACAGCGATGGCGGCCCAGCAGGAGCAGACGGCCCAGGAAGGCCCAACAGGAGAGGCATGGAGGGCCCACGAGCCTCGCGCACAGGGGATGGATCTAGGGTTGGGGAAGGAGAAAAAGCGACCGTCGTCACCGCCAGCGGCGCCGGCACCAACGAGGCCACCGGCTGCGAGGACGGCGGAGAGCAGGAGGAACGCGCAGGGCCACCCGCCCGAGAAGAAACGCCACCAAAAACCGCACGGCCCGGCGAGGAAAGCGTCCCCGAGCGCTTCCGTCGCCGGCCATACCTCGCCTCGAGCCAACCCGATCCATTCCCCTCAACAGAGGCCACCGGGCGACCACGGCCACCCGGGGCAAACTTCCGAACCCGACCAGACGGCATCGACTCCAACGCCAGCGAAGCGATCGGAGGAGAAGCCAGGGGAAGGGAGGGAGCACCAACCTCCAGATCGGAATCCTCATCCGACTCGCCCGACGACAAGGCCCAGAACTTGTTCCCAGATCCGGATCCAGAAGCGAGCGAGCACCGAGCAGACCCGAGAGGCGAGGGGGGAGGTGGACGAGCGTGAGAACCTGCGACGACAGAGGGGGGGAAGCGGGGAGGGCCGAACCAGGACACCGGAGCGGGGACGGGGAAGGGGAGGGGGGAGAGGGAAGAGAGGAGGAAGGAGGAGGAGCCATCGGCTCTTTTCACCAATTGGAAGTATGAATGGAGTTAGATTGGTCCACGATCTAGTTAACCGTTTCACTATAGCGAACCGTTTTTTCGTTGTTTTCTTACTTTTTTTCCCTTCCTATTTTTTTTCACCTTTTTCAGTTGTTGGTACTATAATTGTTTTTTAACTATACAGTGAACATTTTCCAAAATACAAACTGAACATGTTTTAATATACAGTGAGCATTTTTAATACAGTGAAGCTTTTTTAGTATATGCTGAAATTTTTTGTAAAACATGCAGAACAATTTCTTAGTATACGATGAACATTTTATAATACATGGTGAACTTTTTCTTAATATATGGTGAACATTTTCTGAAGATACGATGACATTTTTGTCATACACAGTGAAATTTTAAAATAATACATAAGAAATAGAAAATAATAAAATAAAAATAAAACTAAAATTTAAAATGAAAAAAGAAAAAGAAAAATCTAACAACAGGAATACAAACAAATACTCCCTTCATCCCAAAATAAGTGTCTCAACTTTATACTAACTTTAGTACAAAATTGTATTAAACTTAACACACTTATTTTGGGACAGAGGGAGTAGAAGAAACGGTGGCCAGCATGGGAAGGCTCGACTGGGGGTCGTCCAGTAGGACGCGCTCTTGCAACAAAGCCATCCCTATTTGCCGCCTGCAAGCGGTGAATAGAATTGCCCATTTTCGCATCCCGCGCATGTATTATGAGTATGGAAGATTCTAGATGCTTCCCAAACTTGATTTCTTCCCTTTTCTGGTTTACTTTTTGAATCTTTTTACTTGTTTCTTTTCTCTTCTTTTTTGTTTTTCATTCTTGTCATTTTTTTCAAATCCGTGATTTTTTTATTCAAATTCATGTTTTTTATATTGTTGAACTTTCTTCAAATTGGTGAAATATTTTTTCCATTTCTTGATTTTTTTAAATAGATGAACATTTTTCATATTTCGTGATTTATTTTTCAAATTGATGAATATTTTCAAATTCGTAATTTTCATTAAGTTTGTGCACTTTTATAAATTCATGAATATTTTTTTTAAATCATGGAGTTTTTCTAATGAGTGAAATTTTTTCCAATAGATGAGTCTTTTCAAATACATGATATAAAAAAATCTGAACGTTTTCAAATTCACAAATATATATTTTAAAGTTCATGACCTTTTTCTAACTTATGATTTTCAAATTCATTAATTTGTTCTCAAATTTGGGAATATTTTTTCAAACTGGTTATTTTTTTTTCAAATTCATGATTTTTCAAATTTCATGAAGTTCAAATTGATGAAGGTTTTTGAAATTCATTTTTATTTTAAAAAATGTGAGCTTCTTCAAATTCATGACTATTTTTTAAATATTCGTGGACTTTTTCTAATGTGTGATTTTTTTTAAAATTTGTGTATTTTTTTCTCAAGTTTTATGAACTTTTTTTCAAACGGATGATCTTTTCTAAAATTCGTGTTCCTATTCATTTCATGAAATTTTTCTAATGCGTGAAGTTTTTTTTCAATTCATGAACCTATTTTCTATTCGCTAACTTTTATAACTCATGCAATTGGCGTGGTGAGCCATTTTATGTCAAGTCCAATAAAAGAATATTGGAAGGTTGTACAGTAGATCCTCACGTACCTTCGCGGCACAAGTAAATATGGTTTGATCTTTGATCAAAGGGTAGCTAATCCGGGACAAATTGTTGGCTATTCAGATTCTAATATTGTTGGAGATCAAGATCAGAGGCGTTCCCTCATAGGTTATGTATTTCAGCTTGTGGATCTTGTGTTAGCTGGAGAGCAACCCTGCAACATGTAGTTGCTTTGTCATCCAGAGAAGCTGAGTTCATGTCAGTGACAGAGATGGTGAAGCAAGCCATTTGGATGCATGGGTTTCTTAATGATTTTGGCATTGAACAAGTAGATCGTGTTGTGATTTGTGATAGTGAAAGTGTGATTCACCTTGCAAAAGATGAAAAGTTCAATGAGAGAACCAAGCACATTGATGTGCGTAAGTTTTTCATTAGGCATCATGTGAGAGAGAAGACTTTGTATATTGAGAAGATTGGTTCAAAATATGTTAACCAAGGCAGTCCCAAAGGCTAAGTTTGGACTTGGTGAGCATTTGTGCATGCCCAAGCAAGCTCCCATGTGGAGCATTAGAGGCAGTGAGTATGTCAGTATTGATTTGTTCATATGGAGATGAATCTTCGGAGATTGGGCTTTTGGCATCATGAACCTTGTTGTGTTTGCTCTATGGTTCAATCATCGTCAAGGTGGAGAATTGTGATAAACGTTGAGCTATTATTTCACCATTTGGAAGCCATTTTGGCCATTCTAACATGCAAAATAGCACAAGGGCATGTTGTAGGCTGACATAGGGGTTGTTTGACATTGTTACCAAGCTGAGGGGACTTTCCGAAAAGTTGTTTATTTAGGCCTCTTCACCTAGCTCGGGAATAGACAGAGTTGAGCTTTCTGTTCTTGTGAGAGCTCCAGGTTAGGGAGAGAAGTGAGGCCACTTGATCTACATATCCACCCAAGACTGAAGGCAAAAATTGAGGATTTGAAACCTCCCCTCCTTTTCGCTTCCACCTTGTACCAGATTTATCTTATAGTGGAAGATTGCTCGTCGTCGCTCGTGGTATTTCCCCGCAAGGGGTTCCCACGTAAATCCTTGTGTCTCCAGTTGATTTGGCATTTCTCTTGTCTTATTGGTTGCTCCTCAAGTGCTTATTTGTTATTGGTGCCTATTGCTCATGTTGGATATTGCTTGGTTGTGGGACATTGGAGGCATGACATACGTGAGTTCCTTGATATGTTGATTATTATGTTGGGGGATTAATGTTGTAGTGAGCTGCTCTTGCAAGTATATTATTATGGTAAACATTGAATAACTTGGTGCTTGTGGATTTCATGGTATGGTTCAAATTTCCTACATGCACACAAGGTGTTTGCTGAAATGCTTATGAAAAACTAGACCGCTGTTTTGATCGTTTTTGCTGCCCCTCTATGCTCCCAAACTTGATCGAACAGTCGCACCAGGATATTTTAGAAAAAAATTATTGTTCCTCACACGGTGTTGTTTCCTAAGGGACGCGGTTTTAGAGGCATGTTCTCGCACATAGTCAATGAGATGGGGTCGTCAGAAAATTAGCACAACACAAGGAACTTAGCCAGTGTGAGAGTTTTGGTCCGCTGTTGTGTGTGTGTTCTGTGTAGCCGGCCTCCTCTGTACTTTCTCACATAGAAAAGATGTGTGGGAGACATAGGAGATGGCTAACTGTTGTATGTGCTCTGTATAGCCACCCTCCTCTGTATTTTCTCACACAAAAAGAGGTGTGGGAGACTTAGGAGATGGTCTGTTGTTGTACAATGGTGATTCTATGTACAACATGTGGGGTCAATTGACCTCACAGCGTTTGGGAAAAACATCCCAAATTTATGGTATAGTTATTGTGCGCTATAAAGAAAATCATCCCAAAAATTAGCATTGAACCCACAAGTTCTTTCGGTTGGCTTTGCCACTGCTGTTGTATGTGTTCTGTATAGCCACCCTCCACTGTATTTTCTCACATAGAAAATACGTGTGGGAGACTTAGGAGATGCAACTTACATGTGATGGAAGAAATCTCTGAAAGCTAAAATGTATCCATAACGTCATGTCGTGAGTGAGTGCATGAACGTGTGCGAAGTCGCTCTATTTTTTCATGCTACAAGTAGTAGTAAAACAACTCACCTTATATGTTGGTATTTCCGTAAGCCTTTGTAAACACATACTAAAAGCAGACCGTAAAGTATAAGGAGAACGTAAGTTTACAATTTATGTCTGAGTCTGTAAACAGAACATAAGTTTATGTTCCATGTATAAGAACATAAATTTGTGTTCCAAGTCTATATCACGTAGCGTAAGTTTAGGCTTCATTCCGAGTCATGGTAACTTCAATATCTTAGAGATAGAAGGCAAGTTTAAACCTGATCGATTTGTGATCAGGGTTGCATCATGTTGGGCAAGTATCATAGGCCGTGTTGGATGCGATGTCCGCTCTTTGAGCCCTATATAAGTGAAATAAAAATCCCCGAAGAGCTATCCATTGAGCAACCCAAAAAATCCTTTGTCTTTGTTCTTGTTGTTTGATCTCCTGGCTACCACCTCTTGATATGACCCTTAAGCCAACAAGTATTATTAGAGCGTCATCCAAAGATGCCCAGTAATCGGCAGTGATGGTGGACAACGACATCAACAACAAGAAGACGAAGGCAGAGGGATCCGGGCAGCTAAAGTGCTTGCTATGCCCGGATCTCAGTATCCTCGATTCGATCAGGAAAACTTCGGGGTATCGCAAGCCTTGATGGAGTGTGCTTGATACGTCTCCAACGTATCTATAATTTTTGATTGTTCCATGCTATTATACTATCCATCTAGGATGTTTTATATGCATTTATATGCTATTTTATATGATTGTTGGGACTAACCTATTAACCTAGAGCCCAGTGCTAGTTTCTGTTTTTTCCTTATTTTTGATTTTTACAGAAAAGGATTACCAAACGGAGTCCAATTGACGTGCCAATTTTTGATGATTTTTATGGACCAAAAGAAGCCCCCAGAGTAAAAGAGTTGGTCCAGAAGAGTCCCGGGCTGCCCACGAGGGTGGGGGCGCCCCCCCTTGGCGTGCCCCCTATCTCGTGGATGGCTCGAAGACCCCCCTGACGTGAGACCTACGCCAAAAATTCCTATAAATACAGAAACCTCAAGAAAATAACCTAGATCGGGAGTTCCGCCGCTGCAAACCTCTGTAGCCACAAAAAACCAATCGGGACCCTGTTCCGGCACCCTGCCGGAGGGGGGTATCCCTCACCGGTGGCCATCTTCATCATCCCGGCGCTCTCCATGACGAGGAGGGAGTAGTTCACCCTCGGGGCTGAGGGTATGTACCAGTAGCTATGTGTTTGATCTCTCTCTCTCTCTCTCTCTCTCTCTCTCTCGTGTTCTTGATTTGGATCGATCTTGATGTATCGCGAGCTTTGCTATTATAGTTGGATCTTATGATGTTTCTCCCCCTCTACTCTCTTGTAATGGATTCATTTCCCCTTGAAGTTATTTTATCGGATTGAGTCTTTAAGGATTTGAGAACATTTGATGTATGTCTTGCATGTGCTTATCTGTGGTGACAATGGGATATTCATGTGATCTACTTGATGTATGTTTCGGTGATCAACTTGCGGGTTCAGTGACCTTGTGAACTTATGCATAGGGGTTGCCACACATTTTCGTCTTGACTCTTTGGTAGAAACGGGCACTCTTTGAAGTACTTCGTGTTGGTTGAATAGATGAATCTGAGGTTGTGTGATGCATATCGTATAATCATACCCACGGATACTTGAGGTGACATTGGAGTATCTAGGTGACATTAGGATTTTGGTTGATTTGCATCTTAAGGTGTTATTCTAGTACGAACTCTATGATAGATCGAACGGAAAGAATAGCTTCGTGTTATTTTACTATGGACTCTTGAATAGATCGATCAGAAAGAATAACTTTGAGGTGGTTTCGTACCCTACAATAATCTCTTCGTTTGTTCTCTGCTATTAGTGACTTTAGAGTGACTCTTTGTTGCATGTTGAGGGATAGTTATATGGTCCGTTTACGCTCACTTTTACCATTCGTTACATTGCTGTTTTTATATTTTCAGATTAAAAAAACATATATCTACCATCCATATTGCACTTGTATCACCATCTCTTCACCGAACTAGTGCACCTATACAATTTACCATTGTATTGGGTGTGTTGGGGACACAAGAGACTCTTTGTTATTTGGTTGCGGGGTTGTTTGAGAGAGACCATCTTCAACCTACGCCTCCCACGGATTGATAAACCTTAGGTCATGTACTTGAGGGAAATTTGCTACTGTCCTACAAACCTCTGCACTTGGAGTTCCAACAACGTCTACAAGAAGAAGGTTGTGTAGTAGACATCAAGCAGTTTCTGGCGTCGTTGCCGGGGAGGTGAGTGCTTGAAGGTATATCTTTAGATCTTGCAATCGAATCTTTTTGTTTCTTGTTTTATCACTAGTTTAGTTTATAAAAGAAAACTACAAAGAAAATGGAATTAAGGGTGCCTCATATGCTTCATCTTTTTAATGTCTTTCGTGAAAATGATGGGAAGGAAAATTGTGCTCAAGTACTAGAAGAAGAATTACATAGAATGCTTGGCATAAAATATATGAATGATGAGCATGATTGCAATGTTGTTAGTATGAATTCTTTGTATACCCATGATGCTAATGATACGCAAAGCCACAAGCTTGGGAAGCTATGTTTGATGAAGATGATATTTTTTGCCCCCCAAGTTATGATGAGCAAATTTATTTTGATGATAGCATGCCTCCTATTTATGATGATTATATTGATGAAAGTGGGTTTGGAAGAGTGTCAACTTTAGGAAGTATTGATCCCACTATTTTGGAGGGTGTTGAATCTTATAATATTTATGAAGTGGATTTGGAGAGGTCATGAGTTTATTTAGTGATGAATTCACTATTTCGGAAGAGGTTTCAATTGATTATGAGAATAAAGTTGCTATTTATGATGATTATTGTGATGATATGTATTCTATAAAGAATAATGATAACGATGGAACTTTTCATCATGATTTCAATTTTCAATTGGATTATGCCTCACCTGATAGTTATTTTGTTGAGTTTGCTCCCACTACTATTCATGAGAAGAAATTTGCTTATGTGGAGAGTAATAAAAATTCTATGCTTGTAGATCATGAAAAGAATGCTTTATGTGATGTTTATATTGTTGAATTCATTCATGATTCTACTGAAAATTATTATGAGAGAGGATCATATGCTTCTACATATTGCAATAATATCAAGTTTCCTCTCTATGTGTTGAAAATCTTGAAATTATGCTTGTTTTGCCTTCCTATGCTAGATGATCATTGTTCCCATAAGTTGTTTGCTCACAAAATCCCTATGCATAGGAAGTGGGTTAGGATTAAATGTGCTAGTAATATTCTTCATGATGCTCTCTTGATGTTTCAATTCTTATCTTTTATGTGAGCATCATTGAAATCATCATGCCTAGCTAGGGGCGTTAAACGTTAGCGCTTGTTGGGAGGCAACCCAATTTTACTTTTGTTCTTTTCTTTTTGCTCCTGTTTAGTAATAAATATTCTATCTAGCTTCTGGTTAGATGTGGTTTTATGTTTTAATTAGTGTTTTTGTGCCAAGTAGAACCAATAGGATCTTCTTGGGTGATAGTTGTTTGATCTTGCTGAAAAAGACAGAAACTTTGTGCTCACGAAAATAATTGTTAAAATTCACCAGAACGTGATAAAATGCTAATTCTTTTTGCATAAGATCAATATACATATTATCCGGGTTGTCCTAGTTGTTCAGAATTTTTGGAGTTCCAGAAGTATTCGAACAAATCAGATTGCTACAGACTGTTCTGTTTTTGACAGATTCTGTTTTTCGTGTGTTGTTTGCTTATTTTGATGAATCTATGAGTAGTATCGGAGGGTATGAACCATAGAGAAGTTGGAATACAGTAGATATTACACAAATACGAATTTAGAATGAGTTCACAACAGTACCTAAGTGGTGGTTTTATTTTCTTATACTAACGGAGCTTACGAGTTTTCTGTTGAGTTTTGTGTTGTGAAGTTTTTTGGGTAAAGATTCGATGGACTATGGAATAAGGAGTGGAAAGAGCCTAAGCTTGGGGATGCTCAAGGCTCCACAAGGTAATATTCAAGGAAAACCAAGAGCCTCAGCTTGGGGATGCCCCGGAAGGCATCCCCTCTTTCGTCTTCGTTCATCGGTAACTTTACTTGGAGCTATATTTTTATTCACCACATGATATGTGTTTTGCTTGGAGCATCATTTTATTTTCTTTTGTTTTGCTTGCTGTTTGAATAAAATACCAAGATCTGAAATTCTTAAATGTTAGAGAGTCTTCACATAGTTGCACAACTATTCGACTACTCATTGATCTTCACTTATATCTTTTGGAGTAGTTTGTCGTTTGCTCCAGTGCTTCACTTATATGTTTTAGAACACGACGGTAGTTTTATTTTAAGAAATATATGAACTCTTATGCTTCACTTATATTATTTTGAGAGTCTATAGAACAGCATGGTAATTTGCTTTGGTTATGAATTTAGTCCTAATATGATGGGCATCCAAGAGGGATATAATAAAAACTTTCATATAAAGTGCATTGAATACTATGAGAAGTTTGATTCCTTATGATTGTTTTGAGATATGAAGATGGTGATATTAGAGTCATGCTAGTTGAGTAGTTGAGAATTTGAGAGATACTTGTGTTAAATTTTGTGATTCCCGTAGCATGCACGTATGGTGAACCATTATGTGATGAAGTCGGAGCATGATTTATTTATTGATTGTCTTCCTTATGAGTGGAGGTCGGGGACGAGCGATGATCTTTTCCTACCAATCTATCCCCCTAGGAGCATGCGTGTAGTACTTCGTTTCGATAACTAACAGATTTTTGCAATAAGTATGTGAGTTCTTTATGACTAATGTTGAGTCCATGGATTATACGCACTCTCACCCTTCCACCATTGCTAGCCTCTCTAATACCGCGCACCTTTCGCTGGTATCATACACCCACCATATACCTTCCTCAAAACAGCCACCATACCTACCTATTATGGCATTTCCATAGCCATTCCGAGATATATTGCCATGCAACTTTCCACTATTCCGTTTATTATGACACGCTTCATCATTGTCATATTGCTCTGCATGATCATGTAGTTGACATCGTATTTGTGGCAAAGCCACCGTTCATGATTTTAATACATGTCACTCTTGACTCATTACACTTCCCGGTACACCGCCGGAGGCATTCATATAGAGTTATATTTTGTTCTAAGTATTGAGTTGTAATTCTTGAGTTGTAAGTAAATAAAAGTGTGATGATCATCATTATTAGAGCATTGTCCCAAGTGAGGAAAGGATGATGGAGACTATGATTCCCCCACGAGTCGGGATGAGACTCTGGACGAAAAAAAAGAGGCCATAAAAAAGAGAAAAAGGCTGAAATAAAAAAAGATGAGAGAAAAAGAGAGAAGGGACAATGTTACTATCCTTTTACCACACTTGTGCTTCAAAGTAGCACCGTGATCCTCATGATAGAGAGTCTCCTATGTTGTCACTTTCATGTACTAGTGGGAATTTTACATTATAGAACTTGGCTTGTATATTCCAATGATGGGCTTCCTCAAAATGCCCTAGGTCTTCGTGAGCAAGCGAGTTGGATGGACGCCCACTTAGTTTCTTTTGTTGAGCTTTCATACACTTATAGCTCTAGTGCATCCGTTGCATGGCAATCCCTACTCACTCACATTGATATCTACTGATGGGCATCTCCATAGCCCGTTGATACGCCTAGTTGATATGAGACTATCTTCTCCTTTTTGTCTTCTCCACAACCACCATTCTATTCCACCTATAGTGCTATGTCCATGGCTCATGCTCATGTATTGCGTGAAGATTGAAAAAGTTTGAGAACATCAAAAGTATGAAACAATTGCTTGGCTTGTCATCGGGGTTGTGCATGATTTAATTATTTCGTGTGATGAAGATAGAGCATAGCCAGACTATATGATCTTGTAGGGACAACTTTCTTTGGCCTTGTTATTTTGAGAAGACATGATTGCTTTGTTAGTATGCTTGAAGTATTATTGGTTTCATGTCAATATTAAACTTTTGTTTTGAATCTTTCGGATCTGAACATTCATGCCACAATAAAGAGAATTACATTGATAACTATGTTAGGTAGCATTCCACATAAAAAATTCTGTTTTTATCATTTACCTACTTGAGGACGAGCATGAATTAAGCTTGGGGATGCCGATACGTCTCCAACGTATCTATAATTTATGATTGTTCCATGCTATTATATTATCCATCTAGGATGTTTTATATGCATTTATATGCTATTTTATATGATTGTTGGGACTAACCTATTAACCTAGAGCCCAGTGCCAGTTTCTATTTTCCTTGTTTTTGAGTTTTACAGAAAAGGATTACCAAATGAAGTCCAATTGATGTGCCAATTTTTGATGATTTTTTATGGACCAAAAGAAGGCCCCAGAGTAAAAGAGTTGGGCCAGAAGAGTCCCGGACTGCCCACGAGAGTGGGGGGTGCGCCCACCCCCCTGGGCGCCCCCCTATCTCGTGGACGGCTCGGAGACCCCCCTGACGTGAGACCTACGCCAAAAATTCCTATAAATACAGAAACCTCCAGAAAATAACCTAGATCGGGATTTCCACCGCCGCAAGCCTCTGTAGCCACCAAAAACCAATCGGGACCCTGTTCCGGCACCCTGCAGGAGGGAGGATCCCTCACCGGTGGCCATCTTCATCATCCTGGTGCTCTCCATGACGAGGAGGGAGTAGTTCACCCTCGGGGCTGAGGGTATGTATCAGTAGCTATGTGTTTGATCTCTCTCTCTCTCTCTCGTGTTCTTGATTTGGCACGATCTTGATGTATCGCGAGCTTTGCTATTATAGTTGGATCTTATGATGTTTCTTCCCCTCTACTCTCTTGTAACGGATTGAGTTTTCCCTTTGAATTTATCTTATCGGATTGAGTCTTTAAGGATTTGAGAACACTTGATGTATGTCTTGCATGTGCTTATCTGTGGTGACAATGGGATATTCATGTGATCTACTTGATGTATGTCTCGGTGATCAACTTGCGGGTTCAGTGACCCTGTGAACTTATGCATAGGGGTTGGCACACGTTTTCGTCTTGACTCTTCGGTAGAAACTTTGGGGCACTCTTTGAAGTACTTTGTGTTGGTTGAATAGATGAATCTGAGATTGTGTGATGCATATTGTATAATCATACCCACGGATACTTGAGGTGACATTGGAGTATCTAGGTGACATTAGGGTTTTGGTTGATTTGCATCTTAAGGTGTTATTCTAATACGAACTCTATGATAGATCGAACGGAAAGAATAGCTTCGTGTTATTTTACTATGGACTCTTGAATAGATCGACCAGAAAGAATAACTTTGAGGTGGTTTCGTACCCTACAATAATCTCTTCGTTTGTTCTCCACTATTAGTGACTTTGGAGTGACTCTTTGTTGCATGTTGAGGGATAGTTATATGATCCGATTATGTTATTATTGTTGGGAGAACTTGCACTAGTGAAAGTATGAACCCTAGGCCTTGTTTCCTAGCATTGCAATACTGTTTACGCTCACTTTTATCATTAGTTACCTTGCTGTTTTTATATTTTCAGATTACAAAAACCTATATCTACCATCCATATTGCACTTGTATCACCATCTCTTCGCCGAACTAGTGCACCTATACAATTTACTATTGTATTGGGTGTGTTGGGGACACAAGAGACTCTTTGTTATTTGGTTGCGGGGTTGTTCGAGGGAGACCATCTCAACCTACGCTTCCCACGGATTGATAAACCTTAGGTCATCCACTTGAGGGAAATTTGCTACTGTCCTACAAACCTCTGCACTTGGAGGCCCAACAACGTCTACAAGAAGAAGGTTGTGTAGTAGACATCAGTGCTCTTTGCGCCGTTGAGTTTTGGGAAGTCGTGGATCCCCACGGTGATGCGTTCAAGAAGAGTGGAGTTGATTACCGTAGGGACAGGCACACAACGATGACTCTCTACTCGGTGAAGCCCACTGACCTGTTGCAACATCTCATCGCGAAGGAGACCGCGAAAGAAGCATGGTACACATTGAAGGCATTATTCAAGGGCCCCGCGCGGGTGAAGCAAGCTAACCTGCAGAAAATGTTGAGAACGTATGAGACTATGACCATGAAAGATGATGAGTTTGTTGATGCTTTTGCATCTAGGGTTGTGACCCTTGTTAATGGAATTCGGACGCTTAGCGGGAACTTGACATAAGCTTCGGTTGTACGAAGGTTTTTGCGCGCCTCCCCTCCTCGGTACATGGAAGTCGTGCGCGCCTCCCCTCCTCGATACATGGAAGTCGTGACTACTATTGAGCAGTGCATCAATCTGAACACTCTCACCATCAACGACCTTGTGGGACGCTTCAAGGCACATGATGAACGGGTGCAGAACAACTTCGGTGATGCTCATGGGGATGACCAAGTGATGCTCAGTAGGGTGCAATGGAAGGCTCTGACCTCTAAGAAGAAGAAGGGCAATGGGGGATCTAGAACTGGTAGTGTCGGGGGGATGAACCCCAGGCAGGCAACGGAACCCGTATCCTTTTCAAAAACAACGGGGCTAGCATTGCCCCTCAATTCGGCTCACACTTGGCCGGTTCGCTCAACCCGACCAAGTCCCTCGACCCGGCCAGACTCCTTAACTCGGCCCCAACAACTAAGCTCAAGACTTCCCCAACAAGCCAGCTCCACCCTTGGCGTGTTCTCCAACCCGGCCGAGGGTCAGCGGCCGTCCCATCCCAGCCGTACGATGGGATGAGTCCCCACCAACCGATGACCGAAGCCATATATAGTGCCCCACCCATGCCTCTGGTCAGCTGGACGAGGCAACAATGCCCCCCACCTATTCGCTGACCAGGGCTGGCGCGGCAACAGTGCAATCATCGTCACCCATGACGCCAGCAAGCGGCGACCCGACGGAGTGCCACCGTAGCCGACTCGACTCGGCCACACCCTGACGATCGACAAGACGGCGCACAGTGCCCCTAGGCGCATGGGGCCGCCGCCCGAGGAACCCGGCGAGACCTGGCACCCGGCGGGTCCCAGCGCCGGGCTCCCTGGACACTGACAACCCGGCCCTACGGCCTTGTAACATTACCATTGTACCCCTGGGGGGTTGACCTATAAAACCCCCAGGAGCCCTCATGCATACGGGCAATGCTCTCACCCATCCACCCACTCACACACCTAGCAAGTAACACCCGAGGAGAGGGAATTGCCTAAGCCTTGGCCAGCCTCCCTTCTTCCTCCATACAGCTCTAGGAGCAACTCTGTACTGATACATATCAACTACACTCGGCAGGACTAGGGGTGTTATCTCTCCGGAGAGCCCCGAACCTGGGTATGTCTTGCGTCACGCGCTCGCTCATGCTAACCTCGCCTCTGGAGCCCACCAGTGCCCTCGAGCCGCCTCCTATCTTTAGCCATCCCTTGGCATCTGCCGTGCGCCTACCATGACAGTTGGCGCCCACCGTGGGGCAGCTCGAGGTCCTGGCCAAGAGCATGCTCCGGACGGGGCTCCTCTCCGACTCCGACGAGCCCGTCACGCTGGCGGACGATGTCATCTACGCGCTCGCCGCCTCCTTCACCGCGCTGCACATCTCCGATGCGCCTACGGCCGACGAGTACCCCAGCGAGGTACTTGCTTTTCCGACTCCCAGCTCTCCATCGTCGACGGCGCTCCCGCCGGGGCGATGGACCATGCATGGAGGTCTTCGTCACCGACACCGGCGCCTCCTCCTCGTCGAGCGCAGCGAGGAAGGCTGCCGAAGACAAGGCCGCAGCGGACAGGGCCGGCTCGCCCAACCCGCTATGCACCATGATGCAGAGCCTTCGCGTTCCCATCGGCACCGACATTGACGCCTCCAACATCGCCGAAGCCCAGACTCGTCTCAACGAGGACCGCTAACACCTGCTGGACATCACCGAGACGCTCGCTGCCACGCAGCGCCGCCTCGACTCCGCTCAGCTGGAGAGCAACGCCGCCTACGGCTTCACACCGGACGTGCCCGAGCCAAGCCGGGTCGCCGACGTGCGGGCCCGGGGTGGCACGATCGGTCGTGCCTTCGGCGCTCTCCCTCCCGTCTACGAGACTCCCGTGAAGAACCCGCGCGCTGCCCAAGCGGCCGCGGTCGGCCTGGACCAGCTCACGGGCGAAGAACTGCAGGATCGCCTCAAGAGGGTGAATGACCTCCTCGCTGCGGCCAACGCGCAGCAGGACCGCCTCAACCAGCTCGCTAGACCAGCCAGATCCGGCTCCGTCCGCGTCGCTGGACCCGGCGACAACCAGCACATGGCATCTTCACCACCCGGCGAAGCGCACTCTGGTCACGCCCCGACTCGGCGCAACCCCGCTCCAACGACCGCCGAAGGCCTGGGCGACGAGCCGGCTTCGGAGGCCCGACGCCGCCTCGACCCTCTGCTCCAACCCGGCCGACGTCCGACTGCAGGCGACCCGCCCCCCCGCGGCGCGGTCCCCGACCGGTTG
Source organism: Triticum aestivum (assembly GCF_018294505.1). NCBI lineage: Eukaryota > Viridiplantae > Streptophyta > Magnoliopsida > Poales > Poaceae > Triticum > Triticum aestivum. The sequence continues at coordinate 198,344,807 of NC_057799.1, forward strand.
GGCCCGCGCGCCATCGACGACACCGACGCCCGTCACCGCCTCGACTGACTCGCACTCTCCCAGGAGCTGGAAGAGACTGGCCCCGTCGGATCGGCGTGTTTCGGGCCACGTATCCGGGGTGAGCCCTTTACCAAAGGGTTCACGCTCCCTGCGACACCCCCAAGTCCAACGGCACCGTGAAGCCGGAGGACTGGCTCACCGACTACACCACCACCATCGACATCGCCGGCGGTGACCACCGCCTCGTCGTACGCTACGCGCCTCTCATGCTCCAGGGGTCGGCCCGCACCTGGTTGAACAGCCTGCCGGCGGGCAGCATCAACGCATGGGTCGACTTTGAGCAAACCTTCGTGCGCAACTTCACCGGCACCTACAAGCGACCCAGCCGCCCTAGTCAGCTCGCCACGTGCGTGCAGGGACCAGCGGAAACCGGCCGCGAGTACCTCGCACACTGGACCAAGCTCCGGAACAGCTGCGAGGGCGTCCACGAAGTCCAGGCAATGCAGTACTTCGTCAACGGGTGCCAAGATGGCACCCTCCTCAAGCACAAGCTCTTGTGCTCCGAGCCGTCCACCATGGCCACGCTCATGGTGGCACTGGATGAAGCCGGCAAAGCAAAGCCAGTGCCCCCTCCGAAGCCGGCCGGCGAAGGAAGCTGGCAGCAGCACAACCAGTAGAACAACAAGCGCAAGGCCGATCAGCCGGCCCAGCGCTATGACAACCGGCTCGTCGCGGCCGCCGAGCAGGCGCCCCCGGCCGAACCGGCCGCCAAACGCCGGCAGACCGGCAAGACGACATGGCAGCCCGCCATGAGCTTCGAAGAGATGCTCGACGCTCCCTGCAAGCATCACAGCGGCGCGAGACCGTCCACGCACACGCTCCAACAGTGCGCCATCACCAAGCGCATCGTGAGGGGCGACATCCCGCCGCCTCCGGCCCCGGCTCCGGGAGCGGGTCAGCCGCCTCTGCCTCCACCGCCGCCACCGGCCAGCGGCGCAATGCACGACGACCCCTACCCGGCCCAGAACGCGACCTACGTCGTCTTTACCAGCCTCAGCGACGACAAACACAGCGAACGCCTCCTTCGACAGGAGGTAAACACCGTCATCCCGGCGAAGACGGAGTACATGCACTGGTCGGAGCGCCCGGTTACGTGGACCCGGGAGGACCACCCGGCCGTCATGCCGAACCCGGGTAGTTACGCTCTCGTCCTCGACCCCACCATCATCGCGCCTCGGCGCACGTGCAAGTTCTCCCGGGTTCTCGTCGACGGCGGCAGCAGCATCAACATCCTGTACCGCGATACCATGACCAAGCTCGGCCTCGAGGCCAAGGACCTGGAGCCAACCTGGAAAATCTTCCACGGCATTGTTCCCAGCCTCTCCTGCTCCCCGATCGGCCGGATCCGGCTCGATGTCCCGTTCGGCGACAACAGCCACTTCCGATGCGAGCCAATCTGGTTCGAGGTGGTGGACCTATCCAGCGCGTACCACGCGCTGCTGGGCCAGCCAGCGCTCGCCAAGTTCATGGCGGTCCCCCACTACGCCTACCTGAAGATGAAGCTGTCGGGTCTGAAGGGCCTCATCACCACCGCTGGCGACTACCGCAAGTCCCTAGAGTGCGCCCGAGACGGCGCCAAACTAGCCGAGTCGCTGGTCGTAGCCGAGGAGCGGCACCAACTCACCGGATCGTCGCCTTGGCCCAGGAGGCGTCGGCCGCACAGGTCCCAGCTAAGGAGCCGGCCGATGAGGCCGCGTTCAAGCCCTCCAAGGAGACCAAGAAGGTGAAGCTGAACCCGAAAGACCCCAGCTGCAGCAAGTACGTCATCGTGGGCACCCGCCTCGACAACAAATAGGAAGGCGAGCTCGTCGAATTCCCCCGTGAGAATCGGGATATCTTCGCATGGACCCCAAAGGACATGCCGGGTATCTCGAGGAAGTACGCCGAGCACAAACTCCATGTCCGCAAGGATGCCAAGCCTGTCCGTCAACCCCTACGACGTTTTTCCGAAGAGAAGAGAAGGACCATCGGTGAAGAGGTCGCCAAGCTCTTGGTGGCCGGCTTCATCATGGAAGTGTTTCACCCCGAGTGGCTGGCCAACCCAGTCCTCATCCTGAAGAAGAACAAGACCTGGCGCATGTGTATCGACTACACGAGCCTAAACAAGGCCTGCCCCAAAGACCCGTTCGCCCTCCCGCGGATCGACCAAGTCATCGACTCCACTGCCGGGTGTGAGCTCTTGTCCTTCCTGGATGCTTACTCCGGCTACCACCAGATCAAGCTGGACCCGGCCGACGCCCTGAAGACGTCCTTCATCACGCCCGTTGGGGCGTATTGCTACATCACCATGTCGTTCGGCTTGAAGAACACCGGCGCCACCTTCCAGCGCTGCATGCAGAAATGCTTGCTGCCGCAACTCGGCCGCAATATCCACGTCTACGTGGACGGCATCATGGTGAAGACCAAGCAGCACCTGACGCTCCTCGACGACCTGAAGGAGACCTTCGCCAACCTGCGCGAGTACAAGGTCAAGCTCAACCTGGAAAAGTGCGTTTTCAGCGTCCCGGTCGGAAAGCTACTCGGCTTCCTCGTCTCGGAGCGCGGCATTGAGGCAAACCCGGAGAAGATCAAGGCCATCGAGCGCATGCGCAAGCTGGCTTGGCTGCGCGATGTCCAGAAGTTCACCGGCTGCTTGGCCTCGGTCAGCCGGTTTCTCAGCCGGCTGGGCGAGAGGGCCTTGCCCCTATATCGGCTGATGAAGAAGACGACACCGTTCGAGTGGAATGACCAGGCGGACGAAGCCTTCCGGGATCTCAAGCGCATGCTCTCCACCGCACCAGTCCTGGCCGCACCGGCCGAGAAGGAGCCGTTGTTGCTCTATATCACTGCAACCTCGCGGTCGGTCAGCACGGTGATGGTGGTCGAGTGACCAGAGAAGGACAAGGTCCAAGCCGTCCAATGCCCCGTCTACTACCTGAGCGAGGTGCTCTCCGCCTCGAAGTAGAACTACCCGCATTACCAGAAGATGTGTTACGGCGTGTACTTCACCGCCAAGAAACTGAAGCAGTACTTCCAAGAGCATGTCGTCATCGTGGTCAGCACTGCCCCTCTCGGCGAGATCATCGGGTGCCGGGATGTCTCTGGCCGGGTCGCCAAGTGGGCGCTCGAGCTAGCTGGCCACACCATCCTCTACGAGCCCCGCACCACGATCAAGTCCCAAGCTTTGGCCGACTTCCTTGTCGACTGGACTGAGACCCAGTACCTGCCGCCGCCATCGGACTTGACGCACTGGCACATGCACTTCGATGGCTCGAAGATGCGACTCGGCCTAGGGGCCGGCATCGTACTATCCTACCCCAAGGGCGCCGGCTCAAGTATGCACTGCAGATCCACTTCGCCGCCTCCAACAACGTCGCCGAGTATGAAGCCCTTGTGCACGGCCTCCGGCTTGCCAAGGAACTCGGTATCCGGCGCGTCTTGTGCTACGGTGACTCGGACCTGGTGGTGCAGCAGAGCTCCGGCGAGTGGGACGCCCACGACTCCAAGATGGCAAGCTACCGCTTCCTCGTCCAGAAGTTGTCCGGATTCTTCGAAGGCTGCGAGTTCCTTCACATCCCACGCCTGAAAAACGAGGCCGCCGACACGGTCGCCAAGATCGCCTCATCCCGGCAGTCCATCCCGTCCGGCGTCTCCCTCGAGCACCTGCACAAGCCATCCGTCAAGCTGTCTCCGGACTCCGAGTCCATCCACGTTCCAGCTGACCCGGCCGCGCCTCAACCCGGCCCGGGGACTACTCCACCCGACCCGGGGACTGTCGAACCCGGCCCGGAGGCTGCTCAACCCGGCTCGGGGGCTGCCGCTCCAGCGCCCGAAATGGTGGCCGTCTTCGCCGTAGTAACAGCGCCATCCTGGGCCCTGCCCATCTCAGAGTTCCTGGAGAACGGGGTCCTCCCCATGGACGAGACCGAAGCTCGGCAAGTGCAGCGTCGAGCATCCGCCTACAACATCATCAACAATGAGCTCGTCAAGCGCAGCTCCACCGGCGTATTCCAACGCTGCGTCGAGCAGGACAAGGGCATTGAGATCCTCCTCGACATACACTAGGGCGAGTGCGGCCACCACGCCGCCTCACGATCCCTAGTGGCCAAGGCTTTCCGCCATGGTTTCTACTGGCCCACGGCCCTCGAAGACGCAGAGTCGCTCGTCCTCAAGTGCGAGGGGTGCCAGCGCTTCAGCAAGCGCAACCACCAGCCGACGTTGGCACTCCGAACCATCCCGATCGCCTAGCCCTTCGCGGTCTGGGGACTCGACATGGTGCGGCCCTTCAAGACCGCTCGAGGCGGCATGACGCATTTGCTAGTGGCGGTGGACAAGTTCACCAAATGGATGAAGCAAGGCCAATCAAGAAGCTGGACGGGCCAGCGGCCGTTCGATTCGTCAAGGACATCGCGGTGCGCTATGGCGTGCCGAACAGCATCATCACGGACAACGATACCAATTTCGCCAAGGGCGCGCTCGCGCAGTACTGCTCCATCTCCGGCATCTGCCTTGACCTGGCTTCCATTGCACATCCGTAGTCCAATGGCCAGGTCGAGCGGGCTAACGGCCTCATCCTATCCGGCATCAAACCGCGACTCGTCGAGCCGCTCATCCGTTCACCCGACAGTTGGCTTGACAAGTTGTCGCCGTCCTCTGGAGTCTCCGCACCACGCCAAACAGGTCGACCGGGTTCACACCATTCTTCCTCGTCTACGGAGTAGAAGCCGTCATCCAGACCGACGTCGAGTTCGACTCGCCGCGGGTCACGATGTACACGGAAGCCGAAGCCAAGGAAGCCCGCGAAGACGGCGTCGACCTGCTCGAAGAAGCACGTCTCCTAGCGCTCAGCCGCTCATCCATCTACCAGCAAGGCCTAAGGCATTACCACAGCAAGAAGATCAAGCCCCTCGCTTTTCGCGAGGGAGACCTCGTCCTCCGGCTCGTCCAAGAGCAGGTCGGCCAACACAAGCTGTCCTCCCCATGGGAGGGACCCTTCATCGTCAGCAAGGCCTTGTGCGACCGCAACGCGTACTACCTCATCGACGCCCGCAAGTCAAACAAGCGCAAGAGGGACACCGCCGGCGAAGAAACAACCCGGCCATGGAATGCAGTGCTCCTCCGCCCGTTTTACAGTTAGCCGTGTGCACGTACGTATCGCTGCCTTTTGTAATCGTCTGAAAACTATGGGATCCCCGAACGAATCTCGGGGACGGCCCTTTTGCGACCAAGCCATTTGTGTCTCCTACATTTGTGCGTTGCTTTCTTCTGAAACCAACCCGACCACCAGGCCGACTCACTCGACCCGGGGGCTCGGGGGCTGGCCGGCTTGGCCACCCGTCGTTTTTCTTAGCGGCTCTCGACGCGTTGGATCGCCACGGCCTCTCGCTTCGCCCTAAGCCGCAAATCCGGCTTCGGCTGTCGGCTGGCAAGCACATGAGACCAAAAGCACCTGCGCGCCACGAACACTAAGTCAAGAATCGGCGGGTCGCCCAACCCGGTCCCGCCACCTTAAGTCGCCGCACGACCGGCTGCTCGCCAACCCGGCCCCGCCGGATTGCCGCCAGCCGGCCCAGTGGGTGTTTCGCTCGCGCTCAACATTTTGAAAGCCTAAGTATTGTACGCTCCTCTCAAAGGCCGAACCCCTTGTCACGGACCGGAGCCTCGGCCGTCAGACTCGCGGGAAGGAAGCCCAAAGGGGGAGAGTTGCAAGAAAACGGCTCTAAAGACAAAAAGCAAAAGCGCAGGCATCCATGAAGTTTCTGCATACCGCCGGATCGCTTGACCTGGCCTCACCACTTTAAGTTACCGCACGACCGGCTGCTCGCCGACCCGGCCCTGCCGGATCGCTGCCAGCCGGCCCAGTGGGTGTTTCGCTCGCGCTCAACGTTTTGAAAGCCTAAGTATTGGGCGCTCCTCTCAAAGGCCGAACCTCTTGTCACGGACCGGAGCCTCGGCCGTCAGACTCGCGGGGGGGGGGGGGGAGCCCAGATGGGGAAAGTTGCAAGAAAACAGCTCCAAAAAACGAAAAGCAAAGGCGCAAACATTCACGCAGCTCATACATCTTAAATAAAGAAACAGGTCCAAGGCCAGAGTTCATTACACCCAGTCAACCCCCAGTGGGTGGGTGGACCTGCTACCTAACAGAATTTTTTGCTAAGTTAAAAATCAGGCATCCTCGCCGCCGGAACGCGCAGCTCCCGGGTCCGCCGAGGTGCCGGTGTCCTCCTCCCCAGCATCCGCATCACGATAGACACCTGTCTCCTCAGAAGTGCCCTCCGGGTCGTCTAGAAGCAGGCCGTAGTCGTCAGCAGGCACGACTCCGCCATCCTCCGCTCGCTCCGGCTGGAACTCGTCATGGAGGGCGAACCCGGCGATGTAGCTGGCCTGGGCGGCGATCCGTCCGGCCTCCGCCTGCAACTGGCTCTCCGAGCCAGCTCACTGGCCCATCAGCGCATCCAGCGCCAAGTCCGGATGCCAAGACACCGCGAACCTGAGCGCCATCTCGGTGCCGGCACGAGCGGCGAAAACACGCCACTCATGAAGATGGTCCGGGCCCGCCTCCAACCACCGCGCCAGCCGCGTGAAGCTGGTCGGCGCGACGGCACCCGGCCAGAGGGCTGCCGTCATCGCCGTGTCGGCCTCAGAGAGCCGCCCCATCTTCTTGCTCAAGACTTGCAGACGGGTCTCGGCGGTGACCACGATCTCCGAAAAGGTCCAGGCCACCCGCGGGTCAGTCCCGGAGCCGACGGCCCCCTGCGGGTCACGCTGAAAGCGGTCTGCCTCCTCCGCCAGCTGGCGTGTGTCCGGGAAGGCCCCTGCCAGGAAGAAAAGCAAGTCAGAAGAAAAGTCACCAAGAACAAGAAGCCGGAGTCCCAAGCCGGCAACAACAAAACCAAAGGAAAGCACTTACTGGAGAAGGACTCTTCCAGGTGCTGCGCTTCGAGCAACGTACTGCACCGCTCCTGGGCAATGGTGCGGTCACGCTCCTGCAGCGCCCCCTCCAGATCGGTGACCTTGGCAAGGGCCGCTTTCAGCTCGATGTCCTTGTCCTCGGCCGCCTTCACAGCCTCCTCGCGGCGCCGGGCCTCCCCCTGCCGGGTCTCCTCCGCCGTGGCCACCAGCGCCTTCAGGCGCTCCACCTCGGCCTGGAGTTGCCCCTTGTTGTCGGCCATCTTGCTGCGTTGCTGGTCCGCCTCGGCAAGGGCCTGCTGTGCCTCCACGACCTTGGCGGCCTCTGCCTTGAGGCGCTCCACCTCGGCCTCGAGGTGGCTCTTGTCGCCCACCAGTTGATCCTGCAGCTGGCTGGCATCGTCGAGCGCCCGCCGGGCTCCCATCGCCTCCATCCTCGCCTGCTTCGCCTCGGCTCCCAGCCGACCGGCATCAGCAACGAGCCGGTCGTAGTGGAAACCGGCCCGGATAAGCCGGGTCCTCCAAGATAGCACCTCGGCTGCAGAAGAGAGACTCAGAAACAAAGTACCACTTTAAGATTCGACCCAACTACTACCCAGTTGGCCCGAATCTCGGGGGCTACACCCAGTGGGTGCGCTAGCGCGCCCCCACTAAAAAAGAGCATGCAAGAAAAGTACCTGCCGCGGCGCGGAGCTCCTCCTCCTTAGCGGTGAGCCTTTCCTTGAGACGCCGGTGCGTCTCAAGGAGCCAGTTGAAGACACAGACCCGGTAGGAGTCCGGTTGCTGCAGAGAGCAGCGATCAATACAAGACAACAAGATAAGATTCGACCCAACTGCTGCGCAGTTGGCCCGAATCTCGGGGTCTACACCCTGTGGGTGCGCTGGCGCGCCCTGATACGTCTCCAATGTATCTATAATTTTTGATTGTTCCATGCTATATTATATTCTGTTTTGGACATTATTGGGCTTTATTATACATTTTTATATTATTTTTGGGACTAACCTATTAACCGGAGGCCCAACCCAGAATTGCTGTTTTTTTGCCTATTTCAGAGTTTCGCAGAAAAAGAATATCAAACGGAGTCCAAACGGAATGAAACCTTCGGGAACGTGATTTTCGGAACGAACGTGATCCAGAGGACTTGGACCCTACGTCAAGACATCAACCAGGAGGCCACGAGGTAGGGGGGCGCGCCTACCCCCCGGGCGCGCCCTCCACCCTCGTGGCCCCCTGTTGCTCCACCGACGTACTCCTTCCTCCTATATATACCTACGTACCCCCAAACTACCAGATACGGAGCCAAGAACCTAATTCCACCACCGCAACCTTCTGTACCCGTGAGATCCCATCTTGGGGCCTGTTCCGGAGCTCCGCCGGAGGGGGCATCGATCATGGAGGGCTTCTACATCAACACCATAGCCTCTCCGATGATGTGTGAGTAGTTTACCTCAGACCTTCGGGTCCATAGTTATTAGCTAGATGGCTTTTTCTCTCTTTTTGGATCTCAATACAATGTTCTCCCCCTCTCTCGTGGAGATCTATTCGATGTAATCAGCTTTTGCGGTGTGTTTGTTGAGACCGATGAATTGTGGGTTTATGATCAAGTTTATCTATGAACAATATTTGAATCTTCTCTGAATTCTTTTATGTATGATTGGTTATCTTTGCAAGTCTCTTCGAATTATCAGTTTGGTTTGGCCTACTAGATTGATCTTTCTTGCAATGGGAGAAGTGCTTAGCTTTGGGTTCAATTTTGCGGTGTCCTTTCCCAGTGACAGTAGGGGCAGCAAGGCACGTATTGTATTGTTGCCATCGAGGATAACAAGATGGGGTTTAAATCATATTGCATGAATTTATCCCTCTACATCATGTCATCTTGCTTAAAGCGTTACTCTGTTCTTATGAACTTAATACTCTAGATGCATGCTGGATAGCGGTCGATGTGTGGAGTAATAGTAGTAGATGCAGGCAGGAGTCGGTCTACTTGTCTCGGACGTGATGCCTATATACATGATCATACCTAGATATTCTCATAACTATGCTCAATTCTGTCAATTGCTCAACAGTAATTTGTTCACCCACCGTAAATACTTATGCTCTTGAGAGAAGCCACTAGTGAAACCTATGGCCCCCGGGTCTATTTTCCATCATATTAATCTCCCATCAACAAGCTATTTCCGTTGCCTTTTATTGGGCTCCTATTTTACTTTGCATCTTTATCATAAAAATACCAAAAATATTATCTTATCATATCTATCAGATATCACTCTCGTAAGTGACCGTGAAGGGATTGACAACCCCTTATCGCGTTGGTTGCGAGGATTTATTTGTTTGTGTAGGTGCGAGGGACTCGTGCGTGGCCTCCTACTGGATTGATACCTTGGTTCTCAAAACCGAGGGAAATACTTATGCTACTTTGCTGCATCACCCTTTCCTCTTCAAGGGAAAACCAACGCAGTGCTCAAGAGGTAGCAAGAAGGATTTCTGGCGCCGTTGCCGGGGAGTCTACGCAAAAGTCAACATACCAAGTACCCATCACAAACCCTTATCTCCCGCATTACATTATTTGCCATTTGCCTCTCATTTTCCTCTCCCCCACTTCACCCTTGCCGTTTTATTCGCCCTCTCTTTCTTGTTCGTCTCCTTTTCGCTTGCTTTTCGTTTGCTCGTGTGTTGGATTGCTTGCTTGTCACGATGGCTCAAGATAATACTAAATTGTGTGAATTCACCAATACCAACAACAATGATTTCCTTAGCACTCCAATTGCTCCTCTTACCGATACTGAATCTTGCGAAATCAATACTGCTTTGTTGAATCTTGACATGAAAGATCAATTCGCCGGCCTTCCTAGTGAAGATGCCGCTACCCATCTAAATAGCTTCGTTGATTTGTGTGATATGCAAAATAAGAAAGATGTGGATAATGATATTGTTAAATTGAAGCTATTTCCTTTTTCGCTTAGAGATCGTGCTAAAGCTTGGTTTCCATCTTTGCCTAAAAATAGTATTGATTCTTGGAATAAGTGCAAAGATGCTTTTATCTCTAAGTATTTTCCTCCTGCTAAGATCATCTCCCTTAGAAATGATATTATGAATTTTAAGCAACTTGATCATGAACATGTTGCACAAGCTTGGGAGAGGATGAAATTAATGATACGTAATTGCCCTACGCATGGTTTGAATTTGTGGATGATTATAGAAATTTTTTATGCCGGATTGAATTTTGCTTCTAGAAATCTTTTAGATTCGGCCGCGGGAGGCACTTTTATGGAAATCACTTTAGGAGAAGCCACTAAACTCCTAGATAATATTATGGTTAATTATTCTCAATGGCACACTGAAAGATCTACTAGTAAAAAGGTGCATGCGATAGAAGAAACTAATATTTTGAGTGGGAAGATGGATGAACTTATGAAATTATTTGCTAATAAAAGTGTTTCTTCTGATCCTAATGATATGCCTTTGTCTACTTTGATTGAGAATAATAATGAATCTTTGGATGTGAATTTTGTTATTAGGAATAATTTTGGTAACAACGCGTATAGAGGAAACTTTAATCCTAGGCCTTATCCTCGTAATTCCTCTAATAATTATAGTAATTCCTACAACAATTCTTATGGAAATTTTAATAAGATGCATTCTAAATTTGAGACTAGTGTTAAGGAATTTATGAATTCGCAAAAGAATTTCAATGCTTTGCTTGAAGAAAAATTGCTTAGGAATATTGATAGAATTTCTCTTGATGTTGATTCTTTGAAACTTAGATCTATTCCACCTAATCATGATATCAATGAGTCTCTCAAGGCCGTGAGAATTTCCATTGATGAGTGCAAAGAAAGAACCGCTAGGATGCGTGCTAAGAAAGATTGCTTTATAAAAGCATGTTCTTCTAATTTTTATGAAAACAAAGATGAAGATCTAAAAGTTATTGATGTGTCTCCTATTAAATCTTTGTTTTGCAATATGAATCTTGATAATGATGAGACTGAATATGATCCACCTTTACCTAGAAGGCGTTCCAAAAATTCGGAGTTTTTAGATCTTGATGCTAAAATTGATAAAAGTGGTAATGAAGAGGTCAAAACTCGAGATATTAATGAACCCACTATTTGGATTTCAAGGAATTTAATTATGATAATTTCTCTTTGATAGATTGTATTTCCTTGTTGCAATCCGTGCTAAATTCTCCACATGCTTATAGTCAAAATAAAGCCTTTACCAAACATATCGTTGATGCTTTGATGCAATCTTATGAAGAAAAACTTGAGTTGGAAGTTTCTATCCCGAGAAAACTTTATGATGAGTGGGAACCTACTATTAAAATTAAAATTAAAGATCATGAATGCTATGCTTTGTGTGATTTGGGTGCTAGTGTTTCCACGATTCCAAAGACTTTGTGTGATTTGCTAGGTTTCCATGATTTTGATGATTGCTCTTTAAACTTGCACCTTGCGGATTCCACTATTAAGAAACCTATGGGAAGAATTAATGATGTTCTTATTGTTGCAAAAAGGAACTATGTGCCCATAGACTTTATTGTTATTGACATAGATTGCAATCCTTCATGTCCTATTATTCTTGGTAGACCTTTCCTTAGAACGGTTGGTGCAATTATTGATATGAAGGAAGGGAATATTAGATTCCAATTTCTATTAAATAAAGGCATGGAACACTTCCCTAGAAAGAAAATAAAATAACCTTATGAATCTATTATGAGAGCCACCTATGGATTGCCTACCAAAGATGGCAATACCTAGATCTATCCTTGCTTTTATGCCTAGCTAGGGGCGTTAAACGATAGCGCTTGTTGGGAGGCAACCCAATTTTTTTTATTTTTTTTGCTTTTTTCTTCTGTTTAGGAATAAATATTTGATCTAGACTCTGGTTAGATGTGTTTTTATGTTTTAATTAGTGTTTGTGCCAAGTTTAACCTATAGGATCTTCTTGGATGATAGTTATTTGATCTTGCTGAAAATTCCAGAAACTTTCTGTTCACGAAAATAATTGTTAAAAATCACCAGAACATGATAAAATATAGATTCCAATTGCTGCTGGTCAATAAAAAATTTTCTAGGTCGGCCTATTTTGGCTGAATTTTTTGGAGTTCCAGAAGTTTGCGTTAGTTACAGATTACTACAGACTGTTCTATTTTTGACAGATTCTGTTTTTCGTGTGTTGTTTGCTTATTTTGATGAATCTATGGCTAGTAAAATAGTTTATAAACCATAGAGAAGTTGTAATACAGTAGGTTTAACACCAATATAAATAAATAATGAGTTCATTACAGTACCTTGAAGTGGTCTTTTGTTTTCTTTCGCTAACGGAGCTTACGAGATTTTCTGCTGAGTTTTGTGTTGTGAAGTTTTCAAGTTTTGGGTGAAAGATTTGATGGATTATGGAACAAGGAGTGGCAAGAGCCTAAGCTTGGGGATGCCCATGGCACCCCAATATAATCTAAGGACACCTAAAAGCCAAAGCTTGGGGATTTCCCGGAAGGCATCCCCTCTTTCGTCTACTTCCATCGGTAACTTTACTTGGAGCTATATTTTTATTCACCACATGATATGTGTTTTGCTTGGAGCGTATTGTATTATTTGAGTCTTTATTTTTTAGTTTACCACAATCATCCTTGCTGTACACACCTTTTGAGAGAGTCACACTTGATTCGGAATTTATTAGAATACTCTATGTGCTTCACTTATATTTTTTTGAGCAATATAGTTTTTGCTCTAGTGCTTCACTTATATCTTTTAGAGCACGGTGGTGGATTTGTTTTATAGAAACTATTTATCTCTCATGCTTCACTTATATTATTTTGAGAGACTTAAAATAGCATGGCAATTTGCTTTAATTAATATCATGAGAAATTTGATGCTTGATAATTGTTTTGAGATATAAAGGTAGTAATCTCATAGTTGTGCTAGTTGAGTAATTGTGGAATTGAAAAATACATGTGTTGGAGTTTGTGATTCCTGTAGCATGCACATATGGTGAACCGTTATGTAATGAAGTCGGAGCATGAAGTATTTGTTGATTGTCTTCCCTTGTGTGGCGGTCGGGATCACGCAATGGTTAACTCCTACCAACCCTTCCCCTAGGAGCATGCGTAGTAGTACTTTGCTTCGAGGGCTAATAAATTTTTGCAATAAGTATATGAGTTCTTTATGACTAATGTGAGTCCATGGATTATACGCACACTTACCTTTCCGCAATTTTCTAGCCTCTTCGGTACCGCGCATTGCCCTTTCTCACCTTGAGAGTTGGTGCAAACTTCGCCAGTGCATCCAAACCCCGTGATATGATATGCTCTATCACACATAAACCTCCTTATATCTTCCTCAAAACAGCCACCATACCTACCTATCATGGCATTTCCATAGCCATTCCGAGATACATTGCCATGCAACTTTCCACCTTCATTTATCATGACATACTCCATTATTGTCATATTGCTTTGCATGATCATGTAGTTGACATTGTATTTGTGGCAAAGCCACCGCTCATAATTCTTTCATACATGTCGCTCTTGATTCATTGCATATCCCGTTACACCGCCAGAGGCATTCATATAGAGTCATATTTTGTTCTAAGTATTGAGTTGTAAGTAAATAAAAGTGTGATGATCATCATTATTAGAGCATTGTCCCAAGTGAGGAAAGGATGATGGAGACTATGATTCCCCCACAAGTCGGGATGAGACTCCGGACTAAAAAAAGAGGCCATAAAAAAAGAGAAAAGGCCCAAATAAAAAAAATGATGAGAGAAAAAGAGAGAAGGGACAATGTTACTATCCTTTTACCACACTTGTGCTTCAAAGTAGCACCGTGATCTTCATAATAGAGAGTCTCTCATTTTGTCACTTTCATATACTAGTGGGCAATTTCATTATAGAACTTGGCTTGTATATTCCAATGATGGGATTCCTCAAATGCCCGAGGTCTTCGTGAGCAAGCAAGTTGGATGCACACCCACTTAGTTTCTTTTTGAGCTTTCATACACTTATAGCTCTAGTGCATCCGTTGCATGGCAATCCCTACTCCTCGCATTAACATCAATTGATGGGCATGTCCATAGCCCGTTGATTAGCCTCGTTGATGTGAGACTTTCTCCTTTTTTGTCTTCCCACATAACCCCTACCATTATACCTTATTCCACCATAGTGCTATATCCATGGCTTGCGCTCATGTATTGCGTAAGAGTTGAAAAGGATGAAGCGCGTTAAAAGTATGAATCAAATGCTTGGCCAAAACCGGGGTCGTACATGATATGAATATTTTGTGTGGGGAAGATGGAGCATAGCCAGACTATATGATTTTGTAGGGATAACTTGTTTTGGCTATGTTATTTTGATAAGACATAATTGCTTAGTTAGTATGCTTGAAGTATTATTGTTTTTATGTCAACATTAAACTTTTATCTTGAATCATATCAAATCTGAACATTCATGCCACAATAAGAAGAATTATATTGAAATTATGCCAAGTAGCATTCCACATCAAAAATTCTGTTTATACCATTTACCTACTCGAGGATGAGCAGGAATTAAGCTTGGGGATGCTTGATACGTCTCCAACGTATCTATAATTTTTTATTGTTCCATGCTATATTATATTCTATTTTGGACATTATTGGGCTTTATTATACACTTTTATATTATTTTTGGGTCTAACCTATTAACCGGAGGCCTAGCCCAGAATTGCTGTTTTTTTGCCTATTTCAGAGTTTTGCAGAAAAGGAATATCAAACGGAGTCCAAACGGAATGAAACCTTCGGGAACATGATTTTCGGAACGAACGTGATCCAGAGGACTTGGACCCTACATCAAGACATCAACCAGGAGGCCACGAGGTAGGGGGCGCGCCGACCCCCCTGGGCGCGCCCTCCACCCTCGTGGGCCCCCTATTGCTCCACCGACGTACTCCTTCCTCCTATATATACCTACGTACCTCAAACTACCAGATACGGAGCCCAAATCCTAATTCCACCACCGCAACCTTCTGTACCTGTGAGATCCCATCTTGGGGCCTGTTCCGGAGCTCCGCCAGAGGGGGCATCGATCACGGAGGGCTTCTACATCAACATCATAGCCTCTCCGATGATGTGTGAGTAGTTTACCTCAGACCTTCGGGTCCATAGTTATTAGCTAGATGGCTTCTTCTCTATTTTTGGATCTCAATACAATGTTCTCCCCCTCTCTCGTGGAGATCTATTCGATGTAATCATCTTTTGCGGTGTGTTTGTTGAGACCGATTAATTGTGGGTTTATGATCAAGTTTATCTATGAACAATATTTGAATCTTCTCTGAATTCTTTTATGTATGATTGGTTATCTTTGCAAGTCTCTTCGAATTATCAGTTTGGTTTGGCCTACTAGATTGATCTTTCTTGCAATGGGAGAAGTGCCTAGCTTTGGGTTCAATCTTGCGGTGTCCTTTCCCAATGACAGTAGGGGCAGCAAGGCACGTATTGTATTGTTGCCATCGAGGATAACAAGATGGGGTTTAAATCATATTGCATGAATTTATCCCTCTACATCATGTCATCTTGCTTAAAGCGTTACTCTGTTCTTATGAACTTAATACTTTAGATGCATGCTGGATAGCGGTCGATGTGTGGAGTAATAGTAGTAGATGTAGGCAGGAGTCGGTCTACTTGTCTCGGACGTGATTCCTATATACATGATCATACCTAGATATTCTCATAACTATGCTCAATTCTGTCAATTGCTCAACAGTAATTTGTTCACCCATCGTAAATACTTATGCTCTTGAGAGAAGCCACTAGTGAAACCTATGGCCCCCGGGTCTATTTTCCATCATATTAATCTCCCATAACAAGCTATTTCTGTTGCCTTTTATTTTGCTTCTATTTTACTTTGCATCTTTATCATAAAAATACCAAAAATATTATCTTATCATATCTATCAGATCTCACTCTCGTAAGTGACCGTGAAGGGATTGACAACCCCTTATCGCGTTGGTTGTGAGGATTTATTTGTTTGTGTAGGTGCGAGGGACTCATGCGTGGCCTCCTACTGGATTGATACCTTGGTTCTCAAAACTGAGGGAAATACTTATGCTACTTTGCTGCATCACCCTTTCCTCTTCAAGGGAAAACCAATGTAGTGCTCAAGAGGTAGCACGCCCCCACAAAGAAGAAGCAATAAAAGAAGAAAAAGCAGAATGCGATGAAAAACTTACAAACACGATGCATTCCAGCTCCTGTGTTGCCTCCACCTCGGCCTGGGCGAAGGCCTAGATCCGGTCCGTCCGCCCTCGCAGGTGCCAAGTCACGGCGGCCATCGCCGCCTCCTCCTGGGTCAGGGGCCCGAAGAAGACCTCGCTGGTCGACCCGGCAACCCGGCGACCCCCGGGCCGGGGCACCAGGCCGTGCCCCCCGCTGGCTGCCTCCCCTGAGGCCGGCGCCACCTCCGGCGCCTTCTCCAGCGCCCTCACCAGCTCCGACGCCGGCCCGATGGCCAGAGCGGCTTGCGGCTCCACCACCGGCGGCACCTCGCCCGTCGGTGTCCGAACTGCCCCCTCCGGCGCCGTCCGCGATGCCTCCCTCAAGTCGGCGGCACCTCCGCCTCCGTCGATCCCCGCCCGCTCGACCACGTCGGTCTGCGGCGGGGTGTCGTCCCCAACGACCATGACCTCCCGGTCGAGGTCCTTGGCCGTGCTCCGCCTCCGACGACGGCACGAAGACCGTCGCCGCCACCACCGTCCCTGCTGGCATCTCCGGCCACGTCGGCTCGCGCCCACGTTGCCGCGGCGCTGACCCAGGCCTGGGTCGACGCCGCCTCCAGCTCCGCCTCAGCCCGGTTCCAGTCTCGCCAGGCCAGGCCCTCGGCATCGGCCGGATCTAGACCAAGGTCTGGATCTGCTCGCTCCTCCTCCTCCTCGTCCCGGTCGACGGTCCCGGACCGGCTCCTCCAGAACAAGGCACCCTCGACGGACGCCGCATCCGCCGCCGCAAGTGCCAGCGAGATCGGCGACTTGAAACGCAAGACAGGCTAAGTACAAGCAAAGCAGAGCCGCTCGGCGACTCGGTTCAAGCCAAGAAGGGCGCTCACCCCGGCACCACCGGAACGGCGGGCCTCGCTGCTCTCTTCTACAGCGCGGCGCGCCTCCTCTTGGCGGGCGGTTTCGCCACCCCGGCCGAGTCCGCCACGCACTTCGTGGTCGGAGCTCGCGGCGCGATGTTGTCCTTTCCATGCGGCCGCCTCGCCGCCGGCACCCCCCGGGACGACCCGGCTCTGGCCGCGCCGCCGCCTCCTCCACCGGGCGCCACTACATCGACAGCTCACGTCAGCACCCCCAATACCATAACTCGACCAGCAACTCAAGAAGGAAACCCAAGACTTACCGGCTCGGCGCCCGCGTCAGCGGTCGCCTCCTCCTCTCCGCCATGGGCCTCGAGCTGCTCCAAGGCGACCCGCACCACCTGCGCCTGCTCCCGGTCATAAGGATGCCGGATGGCGTTCAGAAGCACCTCCCGCGTCGCGTCGGGACAGATAAGAAGATATGCAGCAGAGAAATATGGAGACCAAGGACTCACCAACGGTGCCGGGTTCACATGGCTGTACGGGGCCTTCCCGAACTCCGAGTCACCCCGCAGGTTGGCCTTGGAGATGTCGTTGACCCAGCGCGCAACCTGGTTCGCAGCCAGCCACGTGTTTGCCATGCGGTTGGGATCCTGGAGAACGGTCATCTGACCGATGAGGTGGCTGCGCTGCTGCTGCAGCAGCACTCGCCAAACGATGAAGGCAGTGACGAGGTCGGTGCCGGTGAGCCCCTCCCGCTCCTTCATCACCGACACCCGCTCGCACAGGTTGAGCACCTCCTGCGACGGATACTTGGGGTAGTACCCCGAGTTCCGCTTCTCCCTCGGCGGCGAGTTGACGAAGGGCGGCATATTGATACGGTCCGCGCCAAGGTTGCGGACGTAGAAGAAGGAATTCTGCCACTTCTTGGCAGAATCCTCCAGTGGCATCTTCGGGCAGTCAGCGCCCGACCGCTTGGAGATGACGGCGGCCCCGCGCTCGGACATCTCCCCGGCCCTCGGCCCTTGCTGCTTCAGGGAGAAGAAGCGCACCCA
This sequence comes from Triticum aestivum, assembly GCF_018294505.1. Classification (NCBI taxonomy): domain Eukaryota; kingdom Viridiplantae; phylum Streptophyta; class Magnoliopsida; order Poales; family Poaceae; genus Triticum; species Triticum aestivum. The sequence goes on from NC_057799.1 coordinate 198,362,853, forward strand.
GAGGTCGATCAAAGGCTCGACCCCCAGGTACCCCTCGCAGACGGTGATGAAGCCCGACAGCTGTACAATGGCGCCGGCGCCCAGATGATGAGGCTGGAGCCCGAAGAACTCCAAGAAATAGCGGAAGAAGCCGCTCGCAGGAAGCGTGAAACCGCACTTGAAGTGCGGGAAGAAGACGACGCGCTCCGTGCCCTCGGGCCGCGGCTCCCGCTCCCCGCACGGCAGGTGCGCGGTGACCTCCGTCTCCCCCAGCAGGCGCCTGGTGGAGCGGAGATAGGCGATCTCGTCGAGGGTGACAGTCGAGCCCATCCACGAGCCCGACGGCAGCGCCATCAGCAAGCACGGAAGAAAGAAGGAAGAAGATGGCAAGAGACCTCTGCTCAAGGCAGCGGGCCTCGCAGCAGGCGGCGGTCGCAAGAAGCAGAGGAAGGATGAAGAGGGAGGGGAGCGCGAGCGTGAATGATCTCCGCCGCTCCCTTCGCCCGCAATTTATAGGCCACGATTTGAAACATGGGGAAGTGGGATCGTTTGCGCTCGCCCCTCCCACTTCCCCGCAATAAGTGCGCACGTACGCACGCAGTAACTGCCTAGAGAATGGCAACCGAGCCGCGGACGCAGCAATAAATCCATGCGCGTAGGCCAAGGGCGTGCGGCGGTGGGCCCCAGGGCATCGTCCCGTCCGGTCACACGCGTGGCCTGTCAGGCCCCTCCGACTTCCAGGCACCATGTGGCGGCCGCGCGAGGCCCGAAAGATTATCCAAAGATTTGTCAAGCCCCTCGGTTTCCCGCCACGACCAGGATGCCGTGAGTCGGCTTCCGGAAGCCGGCACACAGTGGGTGTTGCCGGACCCGGCGGTCACCAAATCCGCCTCCGCAAAGGGTGAAACGACGAAAGCCCTTCCATCCAAAGACGGTGGACCTTCACAGCTTCGGGGACTACTATCGGGGGGATGAACCCCAGGCAGGCAACGGAACCCGGATCCTTTTCAAAAACAACGGGGCCAGCATTGCCCCTCAATCCGGCTCGCAGTTGGCCGGGTCGCTCAACCCGGCCAAGTCCCTCGACCCGGCCAGACTCCTCAACTCGGCCCCAACAACCAAGCTCAAGACTTCCCCAACAAGCCAGCTCCACCCTTGGTGTGTTCTCCAACCCGGCCGAGGGTCAGCAGCCGTACCATCCCGGCCGTACGACGGGACGAGTCTCCACCAACCGATGACCAAAGCCACAGTGCCCCGCCCATGCCTCTGGTCAGCCGGACGAGGCAACAGTGCCCCCCACCTACTCGCTGACCAGGGCTGGCGCGGCAACAGTGCAATCATCGTCACCCATGACGCCAGCAAGCGGCGACCTGACGGAGCGCCACTGTAGTCGACTCGACTCGGCCACACCCTGACGATCGACAAGACGGCGCACCGTGCCCCTAGGCGCATGGGGTCCCCGCCCGAGGAACCCGGCGAGACCTGGCACCCGGCGGGTCTGATACGTCCATTTTGCATCATGCTTTTATATCGATATTTATTGCATTATGGGCTGTTATTACACATTATGTCACAATACTTATGCCTATTCTCTCTTATTTTACAAGGTTTACATAAGGAGGGAGAATGCTGGCAGCTGGAATTCTGGGCTGGAAAAGGAGCAAATATTAGAGACCTATTCTGCACAACTCCAAAAGTCCTGAAACTCCACGAATTTATTTTTGGAAATAATAAAAAATACTGAGCGCAAGAAATACATCAGGGGGGCCGGGGAGTGAAGCGCCTTTGGTAGGTGGAATTTGTTAAGGAAAAATTTATATAGTGTGCTGAAATTTACTATCACTTGTTAGTATGGAAAGTAATCCTCTGAGGGGCTTGTTCGGGGTATCTTCACCCAGACCGGTAGAGCAAAGAGTTGCTCCTCAACCTACTGAAAGTGAAAATATTCACTTTGAGATTCCTTCGGGTATGTTAGAAAAACTGCTAGCTAATCCTTTTGCATGTGATGGAACAAAGCATCCTGATGAGCACCTAATATATGTGGATGAAGTTTGTGGATTATTTAAGCTTGCAGGTATACCCGGAGATGTTATTAAGAAGAAGGTCTTCCCTTTATCTTTGAAGGGAGATGCATCAACATGGTATAGGCTATGTGATGATACAGGATCATGGAACTACAAACGACTGAAATTGGAATTTCATCAGAAATTTTATCCTATGCATCTTGTTCATCGTGATCGCAATTATATATATAATTTTTGGCCTCGCGAAGGAGAAAGCATCGCTCAAGCTTGGGGGAGGCTTAAATCAATGTTATATTCATGCCCCAATCATGAGCTCTCAAGAGAAATAATTATTCATAATTTTTATGCTCGGCTTTCTGATAACAATCGCACCATGCTCGATACTTCTTGTGTTGGCTCTTTTATGATGAAGACTATTGAATTCAAATGGGATTTATTGGATAGAATTAAACCCAACTCTGAAGATTGGGATCTCGACGAAGGTAAGGAGTCAGGTATGACATCGAATTTTGATTGTGTTAAATCTTTTATGGATACCGATGTTTTCCGTAAGTTTAGCACTAAATATGGACTTTACTCTGAGATAGTAGCTTCATTATGTGAATCTTTTGCTACTTATGTTGATCTCCCCAAGGAGAAGTGGTTTAAATATCATCCTCCCATAGAAGTAAAAGTAGCTGCACCTACTAAAGTTGAAGAAAAGACCATCACTTATAATGATCCTATTGTTCCTACTTCTTATGTTGAGAAACCACCTTTCCCAGTTAGGATAAAGGATCATGCTAAAGCTTCAACTGTGGTTCGTAAAAGCAATATTAGAACTTATACACCTCCTGAGAAAATTAAAGTTGAACCTAATATTGCAATTGTTAAAGGTCTCTTGTCTGATAATATTGATGGGCATGTTATTTATTTCTGTGAGGAAACTGCTAGAATTGCTAAACCTTGTGCTAAAGATAAACATAGACCTGTGGTAGGCATGCCAGTTATTTCTGTTAAAATAGGAGATCATTGTTATCATGGCTTATGTGATATGGGTGCCAGTGCTAGTGCTATACCTCATGACTTATACAAAGAAATTATGCATGAAATTGCACCTGCTGAGATAGAAGGTGTTGATGTTACCATCAAACTTGCTAACAGAGATACAATATCACCCATTGGAATTGTTAGAGATGTTGAAGTCTTGTGTGGGAAAACTAAATATCCTGCTAATTTTCTTGTTCTTGGTTCCCCACAAGGTAGCTTTTGTCCCATTATATTTGGTAGACCCTTCTTGAACACTGTTAATGCTAAGACAGACTGCGAAAAGGATGTTGTTACTATTGGTCTAGGTGATATGTCTCATGAGTTTAATTTCTCTAAATTTCGTAGACAACACCGTGAAGAGGAATTACCTAGTAAGGATGAAATTATTGGTCTTGCTTTTATTGCCATACCTCCTAGTGATCCTCTAGAACAATATTTGCTAGACCATGAAAATGATATGTTCATGAATGAAAGAAGGGAAATAGATGAAGTGTTCTTTAAACAGGAACTCATCCTGAAACACAATTTGCGTGTTGAAATCCTAGGGGATCCTCCTCCACCCAAGGGTGATCTCGTGTTTGAGCTTAAACCGTTACCTGGTACTCTTAAATATGCTTATCTTGATGAGAAAAAGATATATCCTGTTATTATTAGTGCTAACCTTTCAGAGCATGAAGAAGAGAGATTATTGAAAACTCTGAAGAAGCACCGTGCTGCTATTGGATATACTCTTGATGATCTTAAGGGCATTAGTCCCACTGTATGTCAACATAAAATAAATTTGGAGGAAGATGCCAAACCAGTTCGTGATCATCAACGACGGCTGAATCCTAAGATGAAGGAAGTGGTAAGAAAAGAAATACTAAAGCTCCTTGAGGCAGGTATAATTTATCCCGTTGCTGATAGTCAGTGGGTAAGTCATGTCCATTGTGTCCCTAAGAAGGGAGGTATTACCGTAGTTCCTAATGACAAAGATGAATTGATCCCGCAAAGAACTATTACAGGTTATAGGATGGTAATTGATTTCCGCAAATTAAATAAAGCTACTAAAAAGGATCATTACCCCTTACCTTTTATTGATCAAATGCTAGAAATATTATACAAACATACCCATTTTTGCTTTCTAGATGGTTATTCTGGTTTCTCCCAAATACCTGTGTCAGCCAATGATCAATCAAAGACTACTTTTACTTGCCCTTTTGGTACTTTTGCTTATAGACGTATGCATTTTGGTTTATGTAATGCACCTGCTACCTTTCAAAGATGCATGATGGCTATATTCTCTGACTTTTGTGAAAAGATTTGTGAGGTTTTCATGGACGACTTGTCCGTCTATGGATCCTCTTTTGATGATTGCTTGAGCAACCTTGATCGAGTTTTGCAGAGATGTGAAGAAACTAATCTTGTCTTGAATTGGGAAAAGTGCCACTTTATGGTTAATGAAGGTATTGTCTTGGGGCATAAAGTTTCTGAAAGAGGTATTGAGGTTGATAAAGCCAAGGTTGATGCTATTGAAAAGATGCCATGTCCCAAGGACATCAAAGGTATAAGAAGTTTCCTTGGTCACGCCGGTTTTTATAGGAGGTTCATTAAGGACTTCTCAAAAATTTCTCGGCCTCTGACTAATTTATTACAAAAAGATATACCATTTGTCTTTGATGATGATTGTGTAGAAGCATTTGAAATACTTAAGAAAGCATTGATCTCTGCACCTATTGTTCAGCCACCTGATTGGAATTTACCCTTTGAAATTATGTGTGATGCTAGTGATTATGCTGTAGGTGCTGTTCTAGGGCAAAGAGTTGATAAGAAATTAAATGTTTTTCAATATGCTAGTAAAACTCTAGACAATGCTCAGAGAAATTATGCTACTACCGAAAAAGAATTCTTAGCAGTCGTATTTGCTTGTGATAAGTTCAGACCTTATATTGTCGATTCTAAAGTAACTATTCACATGGATCATGCTGCTATTAAATATCTTATGGAAAAGAAAGATGCTAAACCTAGACTTATTAGATGGGTTCTCTTGTTACAAGAATTTGATTTTCATATTATTGATAGAAAGGGAGCTGAGAACCCCGTTGCAGACAACTTGTCTAGGTTAGAAAATATTCTTGATGACCCACTACCTATTGATGATAGCTTTCCTGACGAACAATTAAATGTCATAAATGCTTCTCGTACTACTCCATGGTATGCTGATTATGCTAACTATATTGTTGCTAAATTTATACCACCTAGTTTCACATACCAACAAAAGAAAAAGTTTTTTCTATGATTTGAGACATTACTTTTGGGATGACCCACATCTTTATAAAGAAGGAGTAGATGGTGTTATTAGACGTTGTGTACCTGAGCATGAACAGGAACAGATCCTACGCAAGTGTCACTCCGAAGCTTATGGAGGACACCACGCTGGAGATAGAACTGCACATAAGGTATTGCAATCCGGTTTTTATTGGCCTAGTCTCTTCAAGGATGCCCATAAGTTTGTCTTATCTTGTGATGAATGTCAAAGAATTAGTAATATTAGTAGACGTCAAGAAATTCCTATGAATTATTCACTTGTTATTGAACCATTTGATGTTTGGGGCTTTGATTATATGGGACCTTTTCCTGCCTCTAATGGATACACACATATTTTAGTTGCTGTTGATTACGTTACTAAGTGGGTAGAAGCTATTCCAACTAGTAGTGCTGATCATAACACTTCTATTAAGATGCTTAAGGAAGTTATTTTTCCGAGGTTTGGAGTCCCTAGATATTTAATGACTGATGGTGGTTCACATTTTATTCATGGTGCTTTTCGTAAAATGCTTGCTAAATATGATGTTAATCATAGAATTGCATCCCCTTATCACCCGCAGTCTAGTGGTCAAGTAGAATTGAGTAATAGAGAACTCAAATTAATTTTGCAAAAGACTGTCAATAGATCTAGAAAGAATTGGTCCAAGAAACTTGATGATGCATTATGGGCCTATAGAACTGCATATAAAAATCCTATGGGTATGTCTCCGTATAAAATGGTTTATGGAAAAGCATGTCACTTACTTCTCGAACTAGAACATAAAGGCTTATTGGGCTATTAAAGAGCTCAACTATGATTTCAAACTTGCCGGTGAGAAGAGGTTATTTGATATTAGCTCACTTGATGAATGGAGAACCCAAGCTTACGAGAATGCCAAGTTGTTGAAAGAAAAAGTTAAAAGATGGCATGACAAAAGGATACAAAAGCGTGAGTTTAATTTAGGTGATATGTATTACTATACAACTCTCGTTTAAGATTTTTTGCAGGAAACTTCTCTCTAAATGGGAAAGCCCTTACGTTATCGAGGAGGTCTATCGTTCCGGTGCCATAAAAATCAGCAACTTCGAAGACACAAATCCGAAGGTGGTGAACGGTCAAAGAATCAAACATTATATCTCAGGTCATCCCATAAATGTTGAAACCAATGTTATTGAAACCGTAACCCCGGAGGAATACATAAGAGACACTTTCCTGAATGTTTCAGACTCCGAAAAGGAATAGGTATGTGGTACGGTAAGTAAACTGACTCCAAAACAGTTCTAAAGGCAATATTTCTCCGTTTTGGAATATTTAGAAAAATAGAAAAATAAGAAGCAGTCCGGGAAGGACACGAGGCCTCCACGAGGGTGGAGGGCGCGCCCCCTACCTCGTGGGCACCTCTTGTGCTCTTCGGACTCCGTTCTCCTGCACGTTACGTATTTTGGTTGGTAAAAATTCATTATATAATCTCCCGAAGGTTTTGACCACCGTATCATGCAATTATCCTTTGTTCTTGTTTCGAGCTATTTTTCTGACAGATCTAGATTATCATGACGTCTCCAAGTTCCCCCAAGGACAAGTTCTTCGAGAAGGTCATCAACCCTTACCTCGCGGAGGTGCTGCGACACCCTCAAACCATTGAGATGCGTGATGGGTTGCTGCACATCCGCGATGTTGAGGGACCGAAGGGGACCGAAAGCGTGGAGACGAGGCTCGAAGCAATGGAGCAACAAGTTTTCAAGTGCCAGGGGATGGTGGAACGTGGACTCAACTCCAACCACATGATGATCGCGGAGTTCACCAACAACCACAAGCTGGATGCCAACAACATTGGGGAGACCATCTTCAAGCTTCACGAGAAGATCGAGCACCTTCAAGCCCAAATCTATGACCTGCAAAACTAAAACTGTGAGTATGAATATAGATTCAAAAGGATGAGTTTGGCTGCAGATTTGAGGATCCCGGAGACTCGATCATCCTTCTATGATGGTGAGCCTATGCCTTGGAAGATGGACGACAAGCCCGCATCGTCAACAACTCCGCCACCTTCCTCACCAGCAAAGGAGATATAATCACATGGGTATGGGCACTCCCCTTGGCAAACTGCCAAGCTTGGGGGAGATGCCCCGGTATCGTATCACCATCACACTCCTATCTTTACCATTTTTCTTAGTTCGATCCTTTTAGTAGTATCTTCATCTAGTAGAATAAAGTTTTGGTATGATCTAGTTATGAGTTTTGCTTTATGATCTCTCTTTCTAATTGAGTCCATGAGCTATATAATAAAGATTAGTGTTGAGTCAAGGGCTTGATTATTTTGCCATGATCTTGAGTGAATAAAAGAGAAAATAATAAAAAAGAAACAAAGAGATCATATTGATCTTATGGAGGGTAATGACTTCACATAGAAAGAGTATGATGATTAAAAATTGTTGAGAGTTGGCGAACATAGCTTTGGTCATCGTTGCAATTAATAGGAAGTAATAAAGAAAGAGAGGTTTCACATATAAATATACTATCTTGGACATCTTTTATGATTGGGATCACTCATTAAAATATGACATGCTAAAGAGTTGATGTTGGACAAGGAAGACAACGTAATGGGTTATGTTTTCTTATATCTGAGATAAAGTATATTGTCATGGATCATCCAACATGTTGAGCTTGCCTTCCCCCCTCATGCTAGCCAAATTCTTTGCACCAAGTAGAGATACTACTTGTGTTTCCAAAAACCCTTAAAGCAGTTTTGCCATGAGAGTCCACCATATCTACATATGGATTGAGTAAGATCCTTCAAGTAAGTTGTCATTGGTGCAAGCAATAAAAATTGCTCTCTAAATATGTATGATTGATTGGTGTGGAGGAAATAAGCTTTATACGATCTTGTGATGTGGAAGAAATAAAAGCGACGGACTGCATAATAAAGGTTCATATCACAAGTGGCAATATAAAGTGACGTTCTTTAGCATTAAGATTTTGTGCATCCAACCCTAAAAGCGCATGGCAACCTCTGCTTCCCTCTGCGAAGGGCCTATCTTTTATTATTATCTTCTACCTTATGCAAGAGTCATGATGATCTTCACCTTTCCTTTTTACATTTTATCCTTTGGCAAGCACATGGTGTTGGAAACATCCTGATAGATATATCTAATTGGATGTAAGTTAGCATGAATTATTATTGTTGACATTACCCTTGAGGTAAAAGGTTGGGAGGCGAAACTATAAGCCCCTATCTTTCTCTTTGTCCGATTAAAACTCCGTAACCACAAGTATTGCGTGAGTGTTAGCAATTATGAAAGACTAAATGATAGTTGAGTATGTGGACTTGCTAGAAAGCTCTGACATAGACTCTTTCTGATGTTATGATAAATTGCAATCGCTTCAATGACTGAGATTATAGTTTGTTAGTTCTCAATAAAGTTTCTGATTCATACTTTGCATTGTGAATAGATTATTACCTGAGCTTAAGAAATCATATGACAATATCCATATATGTTGCTGTTATGAGAATAATCATGATGCCCTCATGTCCGTATTTTATTTTATCGACACCTCTACCTCTAAACATGTGGACATATTTATCGTTATCGGCTTCTGCTTGAGGACAAGCGAGGTCTAAGCTTGGGGGAGTTGATACGTCCATTTTCCATCATGCTTTTATATCGATATTTATTGCATTATGGGCTGTTATTACACATTATGTCACAATACTTATGCCTATTCTCTCTTATTTTACAAGGTTTACATAAGGAGGGACAATGCCGGCAGCTGGAATTCTGGGCTGGAAAAGGAGCAAATATTAGAGTCCTATTCTGCACAACTCCAAAAGTCCTGAAACTCCACGAAAGTTATTTTTGGAAATAATAAAAAATACTGAGCGGAAGAAATACATCAGGGGGCCACCACCTGTCCACGAGGGTGGGGGGCGCGCCCCCTGCCTCGTGGGTCCCCCTGATGGCCCTCCGATGCCTATCTTCTTCTATATGAAGTCTTTCGTCCGAAGAAAAATCATAAGCAAGCTTTCGGGACGAGACTCCGCTGCCACGAGGCGGAACCTTGGCGGAACCAATCTAGGGCTCCGGCAGAGCTGTTCTCCCGGGGACACTTCCCTCCGGGAGGGGGAAATCATCGCCATCGTCATCACCAACGCTCCTCTCATCGGGAGAGGGCAATCTCCATCAACATCTTCACCAGCACCATCTCCTCTCAAACCCTAGTTCATCTCTTGTATCCAATTCTTGTCTCATGGTCTGGGATTGGTACATGTAGGTTGCTAGTAGTGTTGATTACTCCTTGTAGTTGATGCTAGTTGGTTTATTTGGTGGAATATCATATGTTCAGATCCTATATGCATACTAATACCCCTCTGATTATGAACATGAATATGCTTTGTGAGTAGTTACATTTGTTCCTGAGGACATGGGAGAAGTCTTGCTATTAGTAGTCATGTGAATTTGGTATTCGTTCGATATTTTGATGAGATGTATGTTGTCTATCCTCTTGTGGTGTTATGTGAACGTCGACTACATGACACTTCACCATTATTTGGGCCAAGAGGAAGGCATTGGGAAGTAATAAGTAGATGATGGGTTGCTAGAGTGACAGAAGCTTATACCCTAGTTTATGCGTTGCTTCGTAAGGGGCTGATTTGGATCCATATGTTTCATGCTATGGTTAGGTTTACTTTAATACTTTTTGTGTAGTTGCGGATGCTTGCAATAGAGGTTAATCATAAGTGGGATGCTTGTTCAAGTAAGAACAACACTCAAGCACCGGTCCACCCACATATCAAATTATCAAAGTACCGAACGCGAATCATATGAACATCATGAAAACTAGCTTGACGATAATTCCCATGTGTCCTCGGGAGCGCTTTTCTCTATATAAGAGTTTGTCTAGGCTTGTCCTTTGCTACAAAAAGGATTGGGCCACCTTGCTGCACTTTATTTACCTTTGTTACTTGTTACTCGTTACAAATTATCTTATCACAAAACTATCTGTTACCTACTATTTCAGTGCTTGCAGAGAATACCTTGCTGAAAACCGCTTATCATTTCCTTCTGCTCCTCGTTGGGTTCGACACTCATACTTGTCGAATGGACTACGATAGATCCCCTATACTTGTGGGTCATCAGGGTCCCAGCGCCGGGCTCCCTGGACACTGACAACCCGGCCCTACGGCCTTGTAACATTACCATTGTACCCCTGGGGGGTTGAACTATAAAACCCCCCAGGAGCCCTCATGCATACGGGCAATGCTCTCACCCATCCACCCACTCACACACCTAGCAAGTAACACCCGAGGAGAGGGAACTGCCTAAGCCTTGGCCAGCCTCCCTTCTTCCTCCATACAGCTCTAGGAGCAACTCTGTACTAATACATATCAACTACACTCGGCGGGACTAGGGGTGTTATCTCTTCAGAGAGCCCCGAACCTGGGTATGTCTTGCGTCCCGCGCTCGCTCATGCCGACCTCGCCTCTGGAGCCCACCAGTGCCCTCAAGCCGCCTCCTATCTTTAGCCATCCCTTGGCATCTGCCGTGCGCCCACCATGACAGGTAACCCTCGGGATAGAGCACCGAAAAGCAAGAGAAGAGGTACTCGGGATATGGAGTTCCAAAGAAAAAGAAGTTTGATAAAAGAACGATCAAGTGGCACAATTGGTACACTTCAAATCTGAGTACATGAAGCCAGCAAAGGAGTAGGCGTGTAAGTGCATCAAGTGCCCCCTTAGTAGTTTTGGAGTATTGAAGACAAATAGGTTGAGGGACTAGCGTGTTTGTGAGTGTACACAGGAGATATAGTTCCGTGAAGATTTGGTTTAACCCATGGAAGACAACCCCTAAAAATGTATTTCTTTAGGTGAAGAATTTGGTGATGAAATTGGTACGGCCTTTGAAGAAATTGATGTGAATACTTTGAAGCTTGAAGACTTTTGTTTTCGTATTTCTTTCCTCTTATTTTGAGTCATATGAAAAATTGTACTGTTAAAAGGGGTCTAGGTGAATCATAGTTCACATTTCCAAAGTGATGCTCAAACCTACACATACACAAGCCGCTTTGAGTGAAGCCTATGGAAATCTCCGGAACAGCTGACGAATTTGCTAGCGATAGTGACGAAGTTCATCTGGTCGCTGACGAATTTGGTCCGGCTGAGGAGTTAGGATTTCGTCAGTGTGATCTACTTACCGTGAGGAAATTGAGTGCCCCGATGAATTTGAGAGTTTGGATTCCGACCGTTGCTATGCCGCGTGCTAGTTGTTGAGTGGATCCTTACCCTTACAACGGCCATATCAGAGAAGGGCATTTATGACAATTTATGTTGGGTTGCCCCTGGCTATAAATAGCCACCCCACACAAGCACTTGTTGGTTGGCTGCTTAGACAGAACTTGACACTTTTCATTTGAGAGCAACCCATCCTCTGATGACTTTGAGAGAATCCTAAGTGAGGAAAAAGCCACCAGAGCCAAAGTGATTGAGCATCACTGAAGAGATTGATTTGCATGATCCGACACCTGTTTCCTTTGAAGATTGTCATTCTTCCAAATAGTTAGCATCATGTTGTGAGCACCCAAGAGTCATTGTGGTGTGCCAGTGAATAAGTCTGTGAAGGTTTTGGAAGTCTACCTTGAAGACTTACCACGAGTGATTGGACGAGGTCTAAGTGACCTTAGCTGAAGAGGAATACTATGAGGATTATGTGTCCTCTAAGTTTGTCTCATCCGCCTCAACGAGACATACAGTAGATACAACAACTGGAACTGATCTACCAAATTGTTGTGTCTTCGACAAGCCTACCTGGTTTCAAATTCCTCAACCATTACCTTTACGTTATTCCGTGTTGGGGAACGTAGTAATTTCAAAAAAAAATCCTACGCACACGCAAGATCCATCTAGGTGATGCATAGCAACAAGAGGGGAGAGTGTTGTCTACGTACCCTCGTAGACCGAAAGCGGAAGCGTTATGACAACGTGGTTGATGTAGTCGTACGTCTTCATGATCCGAACGATCCTAGTACCAAAGTACGGCACCTCCGCGATCTGCACACGTTCAGCTCGGTGACGTCCCACGATCTCTCGATCCAGCTGAGTGTCGAGGGAGAGCTTCGTCAGCATGATGGCGTGATGACGGTGATGATGAAGCTACCGGCGCAGGGCTTCGCCTAAGCACTACGACGATATGACCGAGGTGGATTATGGTGGAGAGGGGCACCGCACACGGCTAAGACAATGATCAACTTGTGTGTTTATGGGGTGCCCCTCCCCGTATATAAAGGAGTGGAGGAGGGGGAGGGCCGGCCCTCTCTATGGCGTGCCCTAGAGGAGTCCTACTCCCACCGGGAGTAGGATTCCCCCCTTCCAAGTAGGAGTAGGAGAGGAAGGAAGCAGGAGAGAGGGAGGAAGGAAAGGGGAGCCGACCCCCTTCCCAATTCAGATTGGGCTTGGGGGGGCGCGCTCCGTCCTAGGCCGCCTCCTCCTCTCTCCCACTAAGGCCCAATAAGGCCCATACACTCCGGGGGGGGGGTTCCGGTAACCTGCCGGTACTCCGGTAAATGCCCGAACTCACCCGGAACCATTCCGATGTCCAAACATAGCCATCCAATATATCGATCTTTATGTCTCGACCATTTAGAGACTCCTCGTCATGTCCGTGATCACATCCGGGACTCCGAACAACGTTCGGTACATCAAAACACATAAACTCATAATACCGATCGTCACAGAACGTTAAGCGTGCGGACCCTACGGGTTCGAGAACTATGTACATGAACGAGACTCATCTCCGGTCAATAACCAATAGCGGAACCTGGATGCTCATATTGGTTCTTACATATTCTACGAAGATCTTTATCGGTCAAAGCGCATAACAACATGCGTTTGTTCCCTTTTTCATCGGTATGTTACTTGCCCGAGATTCGATCGTCGGTATCTCAATACCTAGTTCAATCTCGTTACCGGCAAGTCTCTTTACTCGTTCCATAATGCATCATCCCGCAACTAACTCATTAGTCACATTGCTTGCAAGGCTTATAGTGATGTGCATTACCGAGAGGGCCCAGAGATACCTCTCCGACAATCGGAGTGACAAATCCTAATCTCGATCTATGCCAACTCAACAAACACCATTGGAGACACCTGTAGAGCATCTTTATAATCACCCAGTTACGTTGTGACGTTTGATAGCACATAAAGTGTTGCTCCGGTATTCGGGAGTTGCATAATCTCATAGTCATAGGAACATGTATAAGTCATGAAGAAAGCAATAGCAACATACTAAACGATCAAGTGCTAAGCTAACAGAATGGGTCAAGTCAATCACATCATTCTCTAATGACGTGATCCCGTTAATCAAATGACAACTCATGTCCATGGCTAGGAAACTTAACCATCTTTGATTAACGAGCTAGTCAAGTAGAGGCATACTAGTGACACTCAGTTTGTCCATGTATTCACACATGTACTAAGTTTCCACTTAATACAATTCTAGCATGAATAATAAGCATTTATCATGATATAAGTAAATATAAATAACAACTTTATTATTGCCTCTAGGACATATTTCCTTCAGTCTCCCACTTGCACTAGAGTAAATAATCTAGATTACACAGTAATGATTCTAACACCCATGGAGTCTTGGTGCTGATCATGTTTTGCTCGTGAGAGAGGCTTAGTCAACGGGTCTGCAACATTCAGATCCGTATGTATCTTGCAAATCTCTATGTCTCCCTCCTTGACTTGATCGCGGATGGAATTGAAGCATCTCTTGATGTGCTTGGTTCTCTTATGAAATCTGAATTCCTTTGCCAAGGCACTTGCACTAGTATTGTCACAAAATATTTTCATTGGACCCAATGCACTAGGTATGACACATAGATCGGATATGAACTCCTTCATCTAGACTCCTTGATTTGCTGCTTCCGAAGCAGCTATGTACTATGCTTCACACGTAGATCCCGCCACGAAACTTTGCTTAGAACTGCACCAACTGACAGCTCCACCGTTCAATATAAATACATATCCGGTTTGTGACTTAGAGTCATCCGGATCAGTGTCAAAGATTTCATCGACGTAACCATTTACGACGAGCTCTTTGTCACCTCCATAAACAAGAAACATATCCTTACTCCTTTTCAGGTATTTCAGGATGTTCTTGACCGATGTCCAGTGATCCACTCTTGGATTACTTTGGTACCTCCCTTCTAAACTAATAGCAAGGCACACATCAGGTCTGGTACACAGCATTGCATACATGATAGAACCTATGGCTGAAGCATAGGGAATGACTTTCATTTTCTCTCTATCTTCTGAAGTGGTCGGGCATTGAGTCTGACTCAATTTCACACCTTGTAACACAGGCAAGAACCCTTTCTTTGCTTGATCCATTTTGAACTTCTTCAAAACTTTATCAAGGTATGTGCTTTGTGAAAGTCCAAATAAGTGTCTTGATCTATCTCTATAGATCTTGATGCCTCATATATAAGCAGCTTCACCGAGGTCTTTCATTGAAAAACTCTTATTCAAGTATCCTTTTATGCTATCCAGAAACTCTATATCATTTCCAATCAACAATATGTCATCCACATATAATATTAGAAATGCTACAGAGCTACCACTCACTTTCTTGTAAATACAGGCTTCTCCAAAAGTCTCTATAAAACCATATGCTTTGATCACACTATCAAAATGTTTATTCCAACTCCGAGATGCTTGCACCAGTCCATAAATGGATCGTTGGAGCTTGCACACTTTGTTAGCATCCTTTGGATTGATAAAACCTATAGGTTGCATCATATACAACTCTTCTTCCAGAAATCTATTCAGGAATGCAGTCTTTACATCCATTTGCCAAATTTCATAATCATAAAATGCAGCAATTGCTAACATGATTCGGACGGACTTAAGCATCGCTACGGGTGAGAATGTCTCATCATAGTCAACTCCTTGAACTTGTCAAAAACCTTTCACAACAAGTCGAGCTTTGTAGACAGTAACATTACCGTCAGCGTCAGTCTTCTTCTTGAAGATCCATTTATTCTCGATGGCTTGCCGGTCATCGGGCAAGTGAACCAAAGTCCACACTTTGTTCTCATACATGGATCCCATCTCAGATTTCATGGCCTCAAGCCATTTCGCGGAATCTGGGCTCATCATCGCTTCCTCATAGTTCGTAGGTTCGTCATTGTCAAGTAACATGACCTCCAGAACAGGATTACCGTACCACTCTGGTGCGGATCTTACTCTGGTTGACCTACGAGGTTCGGTAGTAACTTGATCAGAAGTTTCATGATTATCATCATTAGCTTCCTCACTTACTAGTGTAGGAATCACTGGAACTGATTTCTGTGATGAACTACTTTCCAATAAGGGAGCAGGTATGGTTACCTCATCAAGTTCTACTTTCCTCCCACTCACTTCTTTCGAGAGAAACTCCTTCTCTAGAAAGGATCCATTCTTAGCAACAAATTTCTTGCCTTCGGATGTGTGATAGAAGGTGTACCCAACAGTCTCCTTTGGGTATCCTATGAAGATACATTTCTCCGATTTGGGTTCGAGCTTATTGATACGTCCATTTTGCATCATGCTTTTATATCGATATTTATTGGATTATGGGCTGTTATTACACATTATGTCACAATACTTATGCCTATTCTCTCTTATTTTACAAGGTTTACATAAGGAGGGAGAATGCCGACAGCTGGAATTCTGGGCTGGAAAAGGAGCAAATATTAGAGACCTATTCTGCACAACTCCAAAAGTCCTGAAACTCCACGGAAGTTATTTTTGGAAATAATAAAAAATACTAAGCGAAGAAAATACCAGAGGGGGCCCACACCCTGGCCACGAGGGTGGGGGGCGTGCCCTACCCCCATTGGCGCGCCCCCCTGCCTCGTGGGCCCCCTGGTGGCCCTCCGGTGGCCATCTTCTACTATATGAAGTCTTTCGTCCGAAGAAAAATCATCAGCAAGCTTTCGGGACGAGACTCCACCGCCACGAGGAGGAACCTTGGCGGAACCAACCTAGGGCTCCGGCAGAGCTGTTCTGCCGGGGACACTTCCCTCTGGGAGGGGGAAACCATCGTCATCATCAACGCTCCTCTCATCGGGAGGGGGCCAATCTCCATCAACATCTACACCAGCACCATCTCCTCTCAAACCCTAGTTCATCTCTTGTATCCAATTCTTGTCTCTAAGTCTGGGATTGGTACTTGTAGGTTGCTAGTAGTGTTGATTACTCCTTGTAGTTGATGCTAGTTGGTTTATTTGGTGGAAGATCATATGTTCAGATCCTTTATGCATATGAATACTCCTCTGATTGTGAACATGAATATGCTTTGTGAGTAGTTACGTTTGTTCCTGAGGACATGGGAGAAGTCTTGCTATTAGTAGTCATGTGAATTTGGTATTCGTTCGATATTTTGATGAGATGTATGTTGTCTCTCCTCTAGTGGTGTTATGTGAACGTCGACTACATGACACTTCACCATTGTTTGGGCCTAGAGGAAGGCATTGGGAAGTAATAAGTAGATGATGGGTTGCTAGAGTGACAGAAGCTTAAACCCTAGTTTATGTGTTGCTTCGTAAGGGGCTGATTTGGATCCATATGTTTCATGCTATGGTTAGGTTTACCTTAATACTTCTTTTGTAGTTGCGGATGCTTGCAATAGGAGTTAATCATAAGTGGGATGCTTGTCCAAGTAAGGACAGAACCCAAGTAC
The DNA here is from genome assembly GCF_018294505.1 of Triticum aestivum. NCBI lineage: Eukaryota > Viridiplantae > Streptophyta > Magnoliopsida > Poales > Poaceae > Triticum > Triticum aestivum. Next base: position 198,379,889 of record NC_057799.1, read on the forward strand.
CGGTCCACCCACATATCAAATTATCAAAGTACCGAACGCGAATCATATGAACGTGGTGAAAACTAGCTTGACGATAATTCCCATGTGTCCTCGGGAGCGCTTTCCTTTATATAAGAATTTGTCCAGGCTTGTCCTTTGCTACAAAAAGGATTGGGCCACCTTGCTGCACTGTATTTACTTTTGTTACTTGTTGCTCGTTACAAATTATCTTATCACAAAACTATCTGTTACCTATAATTTCAGTGCTTGCAGAGAATACCTTGCTGAAAACCGCTTATCATTTCCTTCTGCTCCTCGTTGGGTTCGACACTCTTACTTATCGAAAGGACTACGATATATCCCCTATACTTGTGGGTCATCAAGACTCTTTTCTGGCGCCATTTCCGGGGAGCGAAGCACCTTTGGTAGGTGGAATTTGGTAAGGAAAAATTTATATAGTGTGCTGAAATTTACTGTCACTTGTTTCTAGGGAAAGTAATCCTCTGAGGGGCTTGTTCGGGGTATCTTCACCTCGACCAGTAGAGAAAAGAGTTGCTCCTCAACCTATTGAACCTACTGAAAATGAAAATGTCTACTTTGAAATTCCTTCGGGTATGATAGAAAAACTGCTAGCTAATCCTTTTGCAGGAGATGGAACATTACATCCTGATGAGCACCTAATATATGTGGATGAAGTTTGTGGATTATTTAAGCTTGCAGGTATGCCCGATGATGTTATCAAGAAAAAGGTCTTCCCTTTATCTTTGAAGGGAGATGCATTGACATGGTATAGGCTATGTGATGATATGGGATCATGGAACTACAAACGATTGAAATTGGAATTTCACCAGAAGTTTTATCCTATGCATCTTGTTCATCATGATCGTAATTATATATATAATTTTTGGCCTTGCGAAGGAGAAAGCATCGCTCAAGCTTGGGGGAGGCTTAAGTCAATGTTATATTCATGCCCCAATCATGAGCTCTCAAGAGAAATGATTATTCAAATTTGTTATGCTCGGCTTTCTGACAACAATCGCACCATGCTCGATACTTCATGTACTGCTTCTTTTATGATGAAGACTATTGAATTCAAATGGGATTTATTGGAAAGAATTAAACACAACTCTGAAGATTGGGACCTCGATGAAGGTAAGGAGTCAGGTATAACACCTAACTTTGATTGTGTTAAATCTTTTATGGAGACCGATGTTTTCCGTAAATTCAGCACTAAATATGGACTTGACTCTGAGATAGTAGCTTCATTCTATGAATCTTTTGCTACTCATGTTGATCTCCCTAAGGAGAAGTGGTTTAAATATCATCCTCCCATAGAATTAAAAGTAGTTGAACCTATTAAAATTGAAGAAAATACTATCACTTATAATGATCCTATTGTTCCTACTGCTTACGTTGAGAAACCACCTTTGCCTGTTAGAATAAAGGATCATGCTAAAACTTCAACTGTGGTTCGTAAAAGCAATATTAGAACTTATACACCTCCTGAGCAAGTTAAAGTTGAACTTAATATTGCCATTGTTAAAGATCTCTTGGCTGATAATATTGATGGGCATGTTATTTATTTCTGTGATGAAACTGCTAGAATTGCTAAACCTTGTGCTAAAGATAAACATAGACCTGTGGTAGGCATGCCTGTTATTTCTGATAAAATAGGAGATCATTGTTATCATGGCTTATGTGACATGGGTGCTAGTGCTAGTGCAATACCTATTGACTTATATAAAGAAATTATGCATGATATTGCACCTACTGAGTTAGAAGAAATTGATGTTACCATTTAGCTTGCCAATAGAGATACTATATCACCAATTGGAATTGTTAGAGATGTTGAAGTCTTGTGTGGGAAAACTAAATATCCTGCTGATTTTCTTGTTCTTGGTTCCCCACAAGATAGCTTTTGTCCCATTATATTTGGTAGACCCTTCTTGAACACTGTTAATGCTAAGATAGACTGCCAAAAGGATGTTGTTACTGTTGGTTTAGGTGACATGTCTCATGAGTTTAACTTTTCTAAATTTCGTAGACAACACCGTGAAGAGGAATCGCCTAGTAAAGATGAAATTATTGGTCTTGCTTCTATTGCCATACCTCCTAGTGATCCTTTAGAACAGTATTTGCTAGACCATGAAAATGATATGTTTATGAATGAAAGAAGGGAAATAGATGAAGTATTCTTTAAACAGGGACCTATTCTGAAACACAACTTGCCTGTTGAAATCCTAGGGGATCCTCCTCCACCCAAGGGTGATCCCGTGTTTGAGCTTAAACCATTGCCTGATACTCTTAAATATGCTTATCTTGATGAAAACAAGATATATCATGTTATTATTAGTGCTAACCTTTCAGAGAAGGAGGAAGAAAAATTATTGAAAACTCTAAAGAAGCACCGAGCTGCTATTGGATATACTCTTGATGATCTTAAGGGCATTAGTCCCACTCTATGTCAACACAAAATAAATTTGGAGAAAGATGCCAAACCAGTTATTGATCACCAACGACAGCTGAATCCTAAGATGAAAGAAGTGGTAAGAAAAGAAATACTAAAGCTCCTTGAGGCAGGTATAATATATCCCGTTGCTGATAGTCAGTGGGTAAGTCCTGTCCATTGTGTTCCTAAGAAGGGAGGTATTACTGTCGTTACTAATGATAAAGATGAATTGATTCCGCAAGAATTATTACAGGTTAAAGGATGGTAATTGATTTCCGCAAATTATATAAGGCTACTAAAAAGATCATTACCCCTTACCTTTTATTGATCAAATGCTAGAAATATTATCCAAACATACACATTTTTGCTTTTTAGATGGTTATTCTGGCTTCTCTCAAATACCTGTGTCAGCTGATGATCAAGCTAAGACCACTTTTACTTGCCCTTTCGATACTTTTGCTTATAGACGTATGCCTTTTGGTTTATGTAATGCACCTGCTACCTTTCAAAGATGCATGATGGCTATATTCTTTGACTTTTGTGAAAAGATTTGTGAGGTTTTCATGGAGGATTTCTCCGTCTATGGATCCTCTTTTGATGACTGCTTGAGCAACCTTGATCGAGTTTTGCAGAGATGTGAAGAAACTAATCTTGTCTTGAATTGGGAAAAGTGCCACTTTCTGAAAGAGGTCTTGAGGTTGATAAAGCTAAAGTTGATGCTATTGAAAAGATGCCATGTCCCAAGGACATTAAAGGTATAAGAAGTTTCCTTAGTCATGCCGGTTTTTATAGGAGGTTCATTAAGGACTTCTCAAAAATCTCTCAGCCTCTGACCAATCTATGACAAAAAGATATACCATTTGTCTTTGATGATGATTGTGTAGAAGCATTTGAAATACTTAAGAAAGCATTAATTTCTGCAACTATTGTTCAGCCACCTGATTGGAATTTACCTTTTGAAATTATGTGTGATGCTAGTGATTATGCTGTAGGTGCTGTTCTAGGGCAAAGAGTTGATAAGAAATTAAATGTTTTTCAATATGCTAGTAAAACTCTAGACAATGTCCAGAGAAATTATGCTACTACTGAAAAAGAATTTTTAGCAGTTGTATTTGCTTGTGATAAGTTCAGACCTTATATTATTGATTCTAAAGTAACTATTCACACAGATCATGCTGCTATTAAATATCTTATGGAAAAGAAAGATGCTAAACCTAGACTTATTAGATGGGTTCTCTTGCTACAAGAATTTGATTTGCATATTGTTGATAGAAAAGGAGCTGAGAACCCCGTTGCACACAACTTGTCTAGGTTAGAGAATGTTCTTGATGACCCACTACCTATTGATGATAGCTTTACTGATGAACAATTTAATGTCATAAATGCTTCTCGTACTGCTCCATGGTATGCTGATTATGCTAATTACGTTGTTGCTAAATTTATACCACCTAGTTTCACATACCAACAAAAGAAAATGTTTTTCTATGATTTGAGGCATTACTTTTGGGATGACCCACATCTTTATAAAGGAGTAGATGGTGTTATTAGACGTTGTGTACCTGAGCATGGACAGGAACAAATCCTACACAAGTGTCATTCTGAGGCTTATGGAGGACACCACGCTGGAGATAGAACTGCACATAAGGTATTGCAATCCGGTTTTTATTGGCCTACTATCTGCAAGGATTCTCGTAAGTTTGTCTTATCTTGTGATGAATGTCAAAGAATTGGCAATATTAGTAGACGTCAAGAAATGCCTATGAATTATTCACTTTTTATTGAACCATTTGATGTTTGGGGCTTTGATTATATGGGACCGTTTCCTGCCTCTAATGGATATACACATATTTTAGTTGATGTTGATTACGTTACTAAGTGGGTAGAAGCTATTCCAACTAGTAGTGCTGATCATAACACTTTGTAACGCCCCAAGACCGACGCTCCAGATGCCTTCCTTGTTTTTCGTTATCGCCGCGTGTATTTATTTGTTTGTTGCATTCATCATCGCATCATACGCATTGCATCCGCATGTTTTCTTAAACTTGTAGTTGCTCGTAGTTGCCGCGTTCCCCTTGCCTTCGTTGACCGTTCCGAGACCAACCAGATTTTGTTTCCCTCTTGCCTGGCTTCCTAACCTCTCTGCACATCCCGCAAATCCCTCGCGCACGTCCGAAAACATTGCCCGAACCCGACCCAGAGTATCATTACCGTTGGGCCCGGATCATCCCCAAACATCTATAAAACATCTCCGTTTCTTATTTAGACTCTCCTAGCCTATTTTATCTCGATCGTCTGATTACGATCGGAGGGATTCGGTAGCTCCTACCTAATCCCTAATTGCTATTTAAACAGATAACCCTAGCCTGGCCTCCCGTCCCATCCATGTTTTCCCATCGCGCCGCCGCTGGCCCACCTGGTCTCCTCCTCGTCTTCCCCATCGAGCCAACCACCATCCATCTCAGATTCATCTCCCTCCAACCGCAGCCTCCGACCACCTCCCACGATCTCCGCGCCACCAAAAATCCCCACTCGATCCCGAGCGGGAGAGGACTCCAACGCCCCCTCTGCTTCGTCCCGCGCGCACGAGCCCAACGGGACAGGAGCTCCTCCACGCCGTGCTCCTCACCGACGCCCGCGCCCGCAACCAGGCACCCGAGGCCGAGCCTCCTGCCTCGTCCGCGCAACCCCGCCGGCGACCACCAGGACCCCGTCGCCCTCTCCTTCACTTTCTTCTCCCTGCCTCCCTTTTTCCTAGCGCCTTCTCCTCCCGTTTGCCTCTCTCTCACGATCTCCCGCTCTCTCCCTGCTTGCTCTCACAGGACGCCGCACCAGCGCCATGGAACTCGAAGTCCGCCGCCGGTCAGGTTCCTCGCCGACAACCGCGACCTCCGCCTCGAATCTGTCGGCTTTGTCCCGTTTTAGGTCTTCCCCGCCTCAAGCTGCGTCGCCCTCGCCGGAGAACGCGCCAGGTCCGCCGCCGTCGTCCTGCTTCACGAGGACAAGGACGAGCCCCTGCCTCCTCGCCCGCTTCGTCCAGCCGCATTGACCAGCTCGCCAAGTCCCTGCACGCGCCCCTGCCTCGTGTTGACTGCGCCCCTCCTCATTGTCCTGTGCCTTCCCCCCTGCTTCGCTCGCACGGGCCGGCCTCGCCAGCAGCCGGCCTGCTGCTATCGTCTCCACCGACTGGGCCTTGGCCCATGGTGAGCACTCCAGCGCCCCCCTCTGTGCAGCCTGCCAATGTTTCGGCCCGTAACGAGTTTCGGCCCGAGTCACTGTTTTTCCCGCGAACGAATTTGTTAATTAATCAGAGAGCTGCAGTTTTTCAGAAAGCCCCTCTTATTCATGCATTTAATATCTCACAAACTATGCATCATATGTAAAAACTTCTTATATGTAAAATGCTTAGAATTTCATCTACTTTCATAATATGCTGCTTTCATCCATGTTTACAATGTTTAAACTTGTTGTTTGTTTAATTTGCACAAATGCCATGTTAAAATGTTTTATTTCATAACTAAATAACCGTAGCTCCGAATTTAATAAACTTTATATGTAAATGGGGTAGAAAAATGCATAGATTAACATGATGTACTTTATTTTCCTGTTTAACAACATTAAAATATGCTTTAGGACAGAACAGCACCCATTCAAAAATATGCACATGAGGATTTTCCGGAATTGTTGTTTCTTATTTCTGGCCTCATTTAAACTTGCCTAAATAGTTAGTTTAATTATGCTTCACCTCTTGCCATGTTAACCAACATTTAATCTTGTCTTGTTCCTAAACGAGAGCAAACTAAATAACTTGAATGTGGTGTTTCGTCAATACGCAAGTCGTTGCATATTGAGCTCCACTTAATTTGTAGTATTGTTTGTGCACCTTGCCATGCCATGCCTCATTAAACTGGACATGCATCATACTTGATTGTGCATCATGCCATGTTTATGTGATGATTGTTTACTATGTTGTTTGTTTCTTTCCGGGTTGCTTCTCTCGTTAGCTTCGGTTTCGTTCCGGAGTTGTGAGGATTCGTTCGACTACGTCCGTTTGTCTTCTTCATGGACTCGTTCTTCTTCCTTGCGGGATCTCAGGCAAGATGACCATACCCTCGAAATCACTTCTATCTTTGCTTGCTAGTTGTTCGCTCTATTGCTATGCCGCGCTACCTACCACTTGCTATATCATGCCTCCCATATTGCCATGTCAAGCCTCTAACCCACCTTGCCTAGCAAACCGTTGTTTGGCTATGTTACCGCTTTTGCTCAGCCCCTCTTATAGCGTTGCTAGTTGCAGGTGAAGATGAAGTTTGTTCCATGTTGGAACATGGATATGTTGGGATATCACAATATCTCTTATTTAATTAATGCATCTATATACTTGGTAAAGTGTGGAAGGCTCGGCCTTATGCCTGGTGTTTTGTTCCACTCTTGCCACCCTAGTTTCCGTCATGCCGGTGTTATGTTCCTTGATTTTGCGTTCCTTACGCGGTTGGGGATTTATGGGACCCCCTTGACAGTTCACTTTGAATAAAACTCCTCCAGCAAGGCCCAACCTTGGCTTTAACATTTGCCACCTAAGCCTTTCTCCCTTGGGTTCTGCAGACTCAAGGGTCATCTTTATTTTAACCCCCCCGGGCCAGTGTTCCTCTGAGTGCTGGTCCAAACCGGGCGATGTCCGGTGCCCCTGGGCAACCAGGGTCTATGCCAACCCGACGTCTGGCCCATCCGGTGTGCCTTGAGAACGAGATACGTGCGACTCCTATCGGGATTTGTCGGCACATCGGGCGGCTTTGCTGGTCTTGTTTTACCTTTGTCGAAATGTTTTGTAACCGGGATTCCGAGACTGATCGGGTCTTCCCGGGAGAAGGAATATCCTTCATTGTCCGTGAGAGCTTGTGATGGGCTAAGTTGGGACACCCCTGCAGGGTATAAACTTTCGAGAGCCGTGCCCGCGGTTATGTGGCAGATGGGAATTTGTTAATGTCCGGTTGTAGAGAACTTGACACTTGACTTAATTAAAATGCATCAACCGCGTGTGTAGCCGTGATGGTCTCTTTTCGGCGGAGTCTGGGAAGTGAACACGGTTCTTGTGATATGCTTGAACGTAAGTAGTTTCAGGATCACTTCTTGATCACTTCTAGCTTCTTGACCGTTGTGTTGCTTCTCTTCTCGCTCTTATTTGCGTATGTTAGCCACCATACATGCTAGTGCTTGCTGCAGCTCCACCTCACTACCCTTTCCTACCCATAAGCTTAAATAGTCTTGATCTCGCGGGTGTGAGATTGCTGAGTCCTCGTGACTCACAGATTCTACCAAAACAGTTGCAGGTGCCGATGATACCAGTGCAGGTGACGCAATCGAGCTCAAGTGGGAGTTCGACGAGGACCTTGGTCGTTACTATATTTCGTTTTCGGATGATCAGTAGTGGTGCCCAGTTGGGACGATCGGGGATCTAGCATTTGGGGTTATCTTCTTTTCTTTTGGCTTTGACCGTAGTCGGTCTATGTGTGTATCTAGAATGATGTATGATTTTATTTATGAATTGTGTGAAGTGGCGATTGTAAGCCAACCCTCTTTATCCCATTCTTGTTCATTACATGGGATTGTGTGAAGATGACCCTTCTTGCGACAAAACCTACAATGCGGTTATGCCTCTAAGTTGTGCCTCGACACGTGAGAGATATAGCCGCATCGTGGGTGTTACAAGTTGGTAATCAGAGCCATCCCCGACTTAGGAGCCCCCTGCTTGATCGAATCGTTGGTGTTGTTGAGTCTAGAAAAAAATGTTTTGAGTCCTAGGATTATATATATCAGAGAGTAGGATTCTTTTTACTCCTTAGTCCCTTCGTCGCTCTGGTGAGGTCTCCTGACGTAGAAGTTTTGAGTCCTCTCCTCAAATTTCACTAAAAAAATTTAGGATCACACGGTTATCTTGGAATCGTTTCGATGTTTTGTGATGAGAACATTGTTCTTGGTGCCTCCTGACATTTAGGGGTTGTGGCAGTGTCCCGGGAAGTTGAGCTCCGAGGTGTTGTCGTCACAATTTTATCGTTGCAGTTCTGGAATACCTGAGTTTCGCCGACATCGAAAATCTCTTTTATGCAGTTGTTGGTGAGATCACCTCGACACCACCCAGTACTGGGCGGGAGTTCGGGAGTATTGCCATAACTCGTATAACGGATGCTTTTCGAAGGTTGAGGTACACGATTTCCGGAGTTTTTCTTGGTTATGTGTTGACGGATGGATACAGCTGGATCTAGGTATTGTTAGTTTGGGTGAGATATATTGCGTCCCCTGTATCCCCAACACCATATTGCATAACCAGAAAGTTTCGGGAGTTTATAGGTGGGAATTCAAGTAGCTCCTAGAATATATTTTCGACAGATGTATGATTTGAGATTGGGGTCCAACGTCTAGTGGTTCGCTTTTCACGGTCGATTTACAGTGGTCGCGAGGCGTCTTAAAGAATCCTTGGCTATGCCGATTCGGGGACGTCTTGTTTGTCATTCGTGACGTCCGCTGTACGTCGTGCCCGTGGGTCCTCATCACGAACACTTTGGGCGAAATCTCTATCATATATTGTTTCCGGCTTATTCTGAGAGCCAATCCTTTGTTTTGTTTTAAGTTGTGGTATTCGAGTTGCTTCATTGTCAGGTGTTGATTCCCTACCTTTTCTAAGTGGTGTTCTCATATTCCTACGTGGATATTAATCCTTCTTGATCATCGAGATTGCCATCTTAATTCTATTTCCAACCGGTGTGTTTCTCTTCGAGATGATCCCATCATTCTCCCCATCCGGAAGATCAATTATAAGTTTTCTCAACGGTGTTTATTCCATATGCCCCAAGTTGCCTTTGTTTTTCCCGCCCTCCCACCCTCTTTCTTCAAGGATTCAGATTTCTTAATCATGTATCCTTTTATTTGTGAGAAGTCTCTTTAGTCTTTTCTTTCAATGTTTTACCCGGTGTTTCTTATGAAGATACTAACGGAGCTTCAAGTTCATCATTCTTCATTCTTTTTCTTCTCCGGTGGATCCAATTCAAGCTTTCTGTGTTGATCATATTCCTTTTCTCGTTTCAAATGTTTTCTCATGCCGGTGCACCTCTTAATCATCCACCTCTTGCTATTCATGTTTATCTGGAGTGCTGAAGATATCCCAGAAGATTCAAGTTTCTATTCGTAATCCTTTCTAGCTATTTCGAGGTCTTACCTTAATCAAGCCATTTAATTCAACCGGCGCAATCTTTCTTTTAAATCGTTCAACGGTGTTTCTTTTGAGTGGGCCCTAACCCACAGGTCTTGTCCCAGGATCCTACCTGACTCTTCTAATTTTCCCGGAGCTTCTAAAATTCTTTTCAAAGTTTGACGTAAGAATGGGTTATCATCAGTCATATGTCTTTCTCCAAGATCTTTCGAATTCTTTTCATCATTGGTTCAACCTTTCTAATTTTCATTCCGGAGTGCCTCAACAATTCATGGTGTTGTTTCTCGGCGTCATTCTCGGATTGTGAAGACCGAAGAAGAGTTTCTCTCAAATCTTGGTCCGTTCTCTCCAAGATTCATGGTTCTAGCTTGATGCCATCCTCTCATATTTGTTCTTGATTGTGAGAATTCTTTTCACCCATCCGGAGAAATTCAGGAGTCTTTTTAATTTGATTCTCCGAAGCCCATCATCTCAGAATTATTCATTCCAGGCTTCATCTCTCGTTCTCCAAATCTTATCGGTGCATCGCTCAAGTATTCCCTACTCAGCTCGTGATCTCTTCATTCTCTTGTATCTAAATTTCCCCAAGTATCTTTGTTCAATTTATAATTCTTCCTGGTGATTCGCGCTCTTTCCTTCGTGCGTTTCAAGTTCTTACGGTGGTTCGTTCAAGATTTCTCTTCCTTCGTTATCGTATCAACTCATTCGTTCTTTCAAATCCTACCGACGATTTGTGGAAGACCTTATTCAAGTTTGCGCTATATCTATCTTAATCCTTTCTACGAGAATAAGTAGTATGCCAAATCCGTTGCTTGTCATCAATTTATATTGGTGAAGGATACGCATAACATAATTCTTGTTCTTGTTTCATCCAAGTGATTAATTCCTTCTTCCGGAGTTCGTAGTGATATCAATTTCTCAGTTATATGTTGTTCATCTTTCTTTTCCGGAGTTCCAAGTTTTCTGCATTATCTCATCGCGAAGCTCCATCTAAATCATCGCAAGGCTTCACCTTGTGTTCTCAACTTCTCTTTCTTTTATCATCCTTTCATTACCGGAGTTCTTCATGGAGGTTCACATGGTGGTTCGTCAAGGATTCTTTTCATTCTTCAATTGTTCTTCAAGATTTCTCTCGAAGTTATGATCCGTCAAGCCATACTTCAAAATAAACATGGTGCTCAACACATGTTTTGTTTTGAGGAGTTCAAGCATTCTTCATCTTGCATTCCGAAGTGCAATTCTTCCTACCTTATCTTTTGAGGTGGTGTTATGTCCTTCTTGACAATTTCCATCCATGTTTCACATGTTGTCAAGAATGAGATATTTTAAATCCACCAATCTCTTCGTTGGAGTTATCTTGTGTCATGTTTCACCTAAAGCCTTCCCTAAGGAATGTTGTTATTATGGTGCTTATCAATGATCCAAGTTTTCTCCTATCCTCTTGGTGAAAGAAGTTTTTCATCGCCTTGGTGCTCTCACTCAACTCAATGGCTTCCTTTAGTGGCCGTTTGTCACCTCATAATGTTGGGATGTTTCCATAAGCCCACTACAAGCTTATTCTTTTTGTTGTTGATTTTCCAACAACTCCGTTATAACCTTCTTCGAAGGGTGCTTTCCAAGCTCATTTGTGGCAGAAATTGGCATTTCCTTCTACATTCTTTTATTCCAATGATCTATCTTCTATTCTCTCTTCCGGAGGCAATGTGATGTTGCTCTCTTCGCTCATCATCTCGAATTGTGAAGATCGTGTTCTTTTCGTGCTTATCCATTTAACCGGAGTGTTGTGTCATCTCTTCAAGTTCTTTTCATCTTATCAAGTCTTGCATCTCTTTTCAACCGGAGTGATGTCCGAATTTGTTCTTCCTTATTCCTTGTTTATCTCGTTTCAACCAGAGTGGTTCCGATTCCTTCTTGTCCATTGTACTCGTCATTCGTAGATTTGCAACCTCCAAGGTTCATATGGTGTTCCTTGTTTCTATTTTCTACCACAGTGCTCTCAATTGAGTTCATTTCCGTTGTGTTCTTTCTTTCAACGTTTCAACCTCTCAAGGTTCTTTGGTTTCACTCGTTTGTCAAAGAAGCAACTTTGTTTTACCTCTTGCTCTTCCGTTTCTCTCCAGTGCCATCCCTAGATCTCGGGACGAGATCCTCTTGTAGTGGTGGAGTGTTGTAACGCCCCAAGACCGACGCTCCACACGCCTTCCTTGTTTTTCGTTATCGTCGCGTGTATTTATTTGTTTGTTGCATTCATCATCGCATCCGCATGTTTTCTTAAACTTGTAGTTGCTCGTAGTTGCCGCGTTCCCCTTGCTTTCGTTGACCGTTTCGAGACCAACCAGATTTTGTTTCCCTCTTGCCTGGCTTCCTAACCTCTCTGCACATCCCGCAAATCCCTCGCGCGCGTCCGAAAACCTTGCCCGAACCCGACCCGGAGTATCATCACCGTTGGGTCCGGATCATCCCCAAACATCTATAAAACATCTCCGTTTCTTATTTAGACTCTCCTAGCCTATTTTATCTCGATCGTCCGATTACAATCGGAGGGATTCGGTAGCCCCTACCTAATCCCTACTTGCTATTTAAACAGATAACCCTAGCCTGGCCTCCCGTCCCATCCATGTTTTCCCATCGCGCCGCCGCCGGCCCACCTGGTCTCCTCCTCGTCTTCCCCACCGAGCCAACCACCATCCATCTCAGATTCATCTCCCTCCAACCGCAGCCACCGACCACCTCCCATGATCTCCGCGCCACCAAAAATCCCCACTCGATCCCGAGCGGGAGAGGAATCCAACGCCCCCTCTGCTTCGTCCCGCGCGCACGAGCCCAACGGGACAAGAGCTCCTCCACGCCGTGCTCCTCACCGACGCCCGCGCCCGCAACCAGGCACCCGAGGCCGAGCCTCCTGCCTCGTCCGCGCAACCCCGCCGGCGACCACCAGGACCCCGTCGCCCTCTCCTGCACTTTCTTCTCCCTGCCTCCCTTTTTCCTACCGCCTTCTCCTCCCGTTTGCCTCTCTCTCACAATCTCCCGCTCTCTCCCTGCTTGCTCTCACAGGACGCCGCACCAGCGCCATGGAACTCGAAGTCCGCCGCCGGTCAGGTTCCTCGCCGACAACTGCGACCTCCGCCTCGAATCTGTCGGCTTCGTCCCGTTTTGGGTCTTCCCCGCCTCAAGCTGCGTCGCCCTCGCCGGAGAACGCGCCAGGTCCGCCGCCGTCGTCCTGCTTCACGAGGACAAGGACGAGCCCCTGCCTCCTCGCCCGCTTCGTCCAGCCGCATTGACCAGCTCGCCAAGTCCCTGCACGCGCCCCTGCCTCGCGTTGACTGCGCCCCTCCTCATTGTCCTGTGCCTTCCCCCCTGCTTCGCTCGCACGGGCCGGCCTCGCCAGCAGCCGGCCTGCTGCTATCGTCTCCACCGACTGGGCCTTGGCCCATGGTGAGCACTCCAGCGCCCCCCTCTGTGCAGCCTGCCAATGTTTCGGCCCGTAACGAGTTTCGGCCCGAGTCACTGTTTTTCCCGCGAACGAATTTGTTAATTAATCAGAGAGCTGCAGTTTTTCAGAAAGCCCCTCTTATTCATGCATTTAATATCTCACAAACTATGCATCATATGTAAAAACTTCTTATATGTAAAATGCTTAGAATTTCATCTAGTTTCATAATATGCTGCTTTCATCCATGTTTAAAATGTTTAAACTTGTTGTTTTTTTAATTTGCATAAATGCCATGTTAAAATGTTTTATTTCATAACTAAATAACCGTAGCTCCGAATTTAATAAACTTTATATGTAAATGGGGTAGAAAAATGCATAGATTAACATGATGTACTTTATTTTCCTGTTTAACAACATTAAGATATGCTTTAGGACAGAACAGTACCCAATCAAAAATATGCACACGAGGATTTTCCGGAATTGTTGTTTCTTATTTTCGGCCTCATTTAAACTTGCCTAAATAGTTTGTTTAATTATGCTTCACCTCTTGCCATGTTAATCAAAATTTAATCTTGTCTTGTTCCTAAACGAGAGCAAACTAAATAACTTGAATGTGGTGTTCCGTCAATACGCAAGTCGTTGCATATTGAGCTCCACTTAATTTGTAGTATTGTTTGTGCACCTTGCCATGCCATGCCTCATTAAACTGGACATGCATCATACTTGATTGTGCATCATGCCATGTTTATGTGATGATTGTTTACTATGTTGTTTGTTTCTTTCCGGGTTGCTTCTCTCGTTAGCTTCGGTTTCGTTCCGGAGTTGTGAGGATTCGTTCGACTACGTCCGTTTGTCTTCTTCATGGACTCGTTCTTCTTCCTTGCGGATCTCAGGCAAGATGACCATACCCTCGAAATCACTTCTATATTTGCTTGCTAGTTGTTCGCTCTATTGCTATGCCGCGCTACCTACCACTTGCTATATCATGCCTCCCATATTGCCATGTCAAGCCTCTAACCCACCTTGCCTAGCAAACCGTTGTTTGGCTATGTTACCGCTTCTGCTCAGCCCCTCTTATAGCGTTGCTAGTTGTAGGTGAAGATGAAGTTTGTTCCATGTTGGAACATGGATATGTTGGGATATCACAATATCTCTTATTTAATTAATGCATCTATATACTTGGTAAAGGGTGGAAGGCTCGGCCTTATGCCTGGTGTTTTGTTCCACTCTTGCCACCCTAGTTTCCGTCATGCCGGTGTTATGTTCCTTGATTTTGCGTTCCTTACGCGGTTGGGGATTTATGGGACCCCCTTGACAGTTCGCTTTGAATAAAACTCCTCCAGCAAGGCCCAACCTTGGCTTTAACATTTGCCACCTAAGCCTTTCTCCCTTGGGTTCTGCAGACTCAAGGGTCATCTTTATTTTAACCCCCCGGGCCAGTGTTCCTCTGAGTGCTGGTCCAAACCGGGCGATGTCCGGCGCCCCCTGTGCAACCAGGGTCTATGCCAACCCGACGTCTGGCCCATCTGGTGTGCCCTGAGAACGAGATACGTGCGACTCCTATCGGGATTTGTCGGCACATCGAGTGGCTTTGCTGGTCTTGTTTTACCTTTGTCGAAATGTTTTGTAACCGGGATTCCGAGACTGATCGGGTCTTCCCGGGAGAAGGAATATCCTTCGTTGACCGTGAGAGCTTGTGATGGGCTAAGTTGGGACACCCCTGCAGGGTATAAACTTTCGAGAGCCGTGCCCGCGGTTATGTGGCAGATGGGAATTTGTTAATGTCCGGTTGTAGAGAACTTGACACTTGACTTAATTAAAATGCATCAACCGCGTGTGTAGCCGTGATGGTCTTTTTTCGGCGGAGTCTGGGAAGTGAACACGGTTCTTGTGTTATGCTTGAACGTAAGTAGTTTCAGGATCACTTCTTGATCACTTCTAGCTTCTTGACCGTTGCGTTGCTTTTCTTCTCGCTCTTATTTGCGTATGTTAGCCACCATACATGCTAGTGCTTGCTGCAGCTCCACCTCACTACCCTTTCCTACCCATAAGCTTAAATAGTCTTGATCTCGCGGGTGTGAGATTGCTGAGTCCTCGTGACTCACAGATTCTACCAAAACAGTTGCAGGTGCCGATGATACCAATGCAGGTGACGCAACCGAGCTCAAGTGGGAGTTCGACGAGGACCTTGGTCGTTACTATATTTCATTTTCGGATGATCAGTAGTGGTGCCCAGTTGGGACGATCGGGGATCTAGCATTTGGGGTTATCTTCTTTTCTTTTGGCTTTGACCGTAGTCGGTCTATGTGTGTATCTAGAATGATGTATGATTTTATTTATGAATTGTGTGAAGTGGCGATTGTAAGCCAACTCTCTTTATCCCATTCTTGTTCATTACATGGGATTGTGTGAAGATGACCCTTCTTGCGACAAAACCTACAATGCGGTTATGCCTCTAAGTCGTGCCTCGACACATGAGAGATATAGCCGCATCGTGGGTGTTACACACTTCTATTAAGATGCTTAAAGAAGTTATTTTTCCGAGGTTTGGAGTCCCTAGATATTTAATGACTGATAGTGGTTCACATTTTATTCATGGTGCTTTTCATAAAATGCTTGCTAAGTATGGTGTTAATCATAGAGTTGCATCCCCTTATCACCCGCAGTCTCGTGGTCAAGTAGAATTGAGTAATAGAGAGCTCAAATTAATTTTACAGAAGACTGTTAATAGATCTAGAAATAATTGGTCCAAGAAACTTGATGATGCATTATGGGCCTATAGAACTGCATATAAAAATCCTATGCGTATGTCTCCATATAAAATGGTTTGTGGAAAAGCATGTCACTTACCTCTCGAACTAGAACATAAGGCATATTGGGCCATTAAAGAGCTCAACTATGATTTTAAACTTGCCAGTGAGAAGAGGTTATTTGACATTAGCTCACTTGATGAATGGAGAACCCAAGCCTATGAAAATGCCAAGTTGTTTAAAGAAAAAGTTAAAAGATGGCATGACAAAAGGATACAAAAGATTTTTTGCAGGAAAACTTCTCTCTAAATGGGAAGGTCCTTACGTTATCGAGGAGGTCTATCGTTCCGGTGCCATAAAAATCAGCAACTTCGAAGGCACAAATCCGAAGGTGGTGAACGGTCAAAGAATCAAACATTATATCTCAGGTAATCCTATAAATGTTGAAACCAATGTTATTAAAACCGTAACCCCGGTGGAATACATAAGGGACATTTTCTGGAACGTTTCAGACTCCGAAAAGGAATAGGTATGTGGTACGGTAAGTAAACCGACTCCAAAACAGTTCTAATGGCAATTTTTCTCCGTTTTGGAATATTTAGAAAAATAGAAAAATAAGAAGCAGTCCGGGAAGGACACGAGGGTGGAGGGCGTGCCCTACCCCCTGGGCGCGCCCCCCCTGCCACGTGGGCACCCCGTGTGCTCTCCGGACTCCGTTTTCTTGCATAATACATATTTTGGTCGGTAAAAATTCATTATATAATCTCCCGAAGGTATTGACTCCTGTACCACGCAAATATTCTCTGTTTTCGTTTCGAGCTGTTTCTGTAGCAGATTTAGAGCAAGATGTCATCTCAGGATTCCGACGGAGAGAGCTATGTCTCACACCTCATTGCTGACCCAAAGACCTATGGGGTTCTATCTCCTTGTGGTCGAACTACGGATGAGGAGGAGGATGCTCATTCGATGAGGATCAATGATTCAAGTTCGGAGGAAGAGGATGTCCCTCTACCTCAACCTGGGGATATGCACGTCAAGTTCAAGAAATCTAGTCTCCCTAAGAGGGCTAAACTATCTAAAAACCGATCTATTCCTTCTCGTTTTCGACAGAAAAGCAAAGGAGATTTATGTGGCAAGATCTTGAAGCTGGAATTGGAGGTCGATGATTTAAAGGAGGAAATTGCTCTCCTCAATTACAATATGAAGAAGCTGGAAGCACAATTTACATCATCAACAACTCCATCCCCTTCACCAGCAAAGGAGACATAATCACATGGGTATGGGCAATCCCCTTGGCAACTGCCAAGCTTGGGGGAGGTGCCCCGGTATCGTATCACCATCACACTCCTATCTTTACCGTTTTTCTTAGTTCGATCCTTTTAGTAATATCTTGATTTAGTAGAATAAAATTTTTAGTATGATCTAGTTTTGAGTTTTGCTTTATGATCCCTTTATGTAATCGAGTCCATGAGCTATATAATAAAGATTAGTGTTGATTCAAGGGCTTGATTATTTTGCTATGATCTTGAGGGAATAAAAGAAAAGAGAAAGAACAAAAAGAAATAAAAAGAGATCATATTGATCTTATGAAGAGTAATGACTTCACATAGAAAGAGTATGATGATTAAAAATTGTTGAGAGTTTACAAACATAGCTTTGGTCATCGTTGCAATTAATACGAAGTAATAAAGAAAGAGAGGTTTCACATATAAATATACTATCTTGGACATCTTTTATGATTGTGAGCACTCATTAAAATATGACATGCTAAAGAGTTGATGTTGGACAAGGAAGACAACGTAATGGGTTATGTTTTCTTATATCTGAAATAAAGTATATTGTCATGGATCATCCAACATGTTGAGCTTGCCTTTCCCCCTCATGCTAGCCAAATTCTTTGCACCAAGTAGAGATACTACTTGTGCTTCCAAATACCCTTAAACCCAGTTTTGCCATGAGAGTCCACCATATCTACCTATGGATTGAGTAAGATCCTTCAAGTAAGTTGTCATCGATGCAAGCAATAAAAATTACTCTCTAAATATGTATGATTGATTGGTGTGGAGGAAATAAGCTTTATACGATCTCGTGATGTGGAAGAAATAAAAGCGACGGACTGCATAATAAAGGTCCATATCACAAGTGGCAATATAAAGTGACGATCTTTCGCATTAAGATTTTGTGCATCCAACTCTGAAAGCGCATGGCAACCTATGCTTCCCTCTGCGAAGGGCCTATCTTTTACTTTTATCTCTTACCCTTATGCAAGAGTCATGGTGATCTTCACCTTTCCTTTTTACATTTTATCCTTTGGCAAGCACAGTGTGTTGGAAAGATCCTGATATATATATATATATATATCTAATTGGATGTAAGTTAGCATGAACTATTATTGTTGACATTACCCTTGAGGTAAAAGGTTGGGAGGCAAAACTATAAGCCCCTATCTTTCTCTCTATCCGATTAAAACTCCATAACAACAAGTATTGCGTGAGTGTTAGCAATTGTGAAAGATTAAATGATAGTTGAGTATGTGGACTTGCTGAAAAGCTCTGACATAGACTCTTTCTGATGTTATGATAAATTGCAATTGCTTCAATGACTGAGTTTATATTTTGTTGGTTCTCAATGAAGTTTCTGATTCATACTTGACATTGTGAATAGATTATTACTTGAGCATAAGAAATCATATGATTATACCCATATATGTTGTTGTTTTAAGAATGATCATGATGCCCTCATGTCCGTATTTTATTTTATCGACACCTCTACCTCTAAACATGTGGACATATTTATCGTTATCGGCTTCCGCTTGAGGACAAGCGAGGTCTAAGCTTGGGGGAGTTGATACGTCCATTTTGCATCATGCTTTTATATCGATATTTATTGCATTATGGGTTGTTATTACACATTATGTCACAATACTTATGCCTATTCTCTCTTATTTTACAAGGTTTACATAAGGAGGGAGAATGCCGGCAGCTGGAATTCTGGGCTGGAAAAGGAGCAAATATTAGTAACCTATTCTGCACAACTCCAAAAGTCCTGAAACGCCACGGAAGTTATTTTTGGAAATAATAAAAAATACTGAGCGAAGAAAATACCAGAGGGGGCCCACACCCTGGCCACGAGGGTGGGGGGCGCGCCCTACCCCCCTGGGCGCGCCCCTGCCTCGTGGGCCCCCTGTTGGCCCTCCGGTACCCATCTTCTGCTATATGAAGTCTTTCGTCCGAAGAAAAATCATAAGCAAGCTTTCGGGACGAGACTCTGCCACCACGAGGAGGAACCTTAGGGGAACCAATCTAGGGCTCCGGCAGAGCTGCTCTGTCGGGGACACTTCCCTCCGGGAGGGGGAAATCATCGCCATCGTCATCACCAACGCTCCTCTCATCGGGAGGGGGCCAATCTCCATCAACATCTTCACCAGCACCATCTCCTCTCAAACCCTAGTTCATCTCTTGTATCCTATTCTTGTCTCTAAGTCTGGGATTGGTACATGTAGGTTGCTAGTAGTGTTGATTACTCCTTGTAGTTGACGCTAGTTGGTTTATTTGGTGGAAGATCATATGTTCAGATCCTTTATGCATATTAATACTCCTCTGATTATGAACATGAATATGCTTTTTGAGTAGTTACATTTGTTCCTGAGGACATGGGAGAAGTCTTGCTATTAGTAGTCATGTGAATTTGGTATTCGTTCGATATTTTGATGAGATGTATGTTGTCTCTCCTCTTGTGGTGTTATGTGATCGTCGAATACATGACACTTCACCATTGTTTGGGCCTAGAGGAAGGCATTGAGAAGTAATAAGTAGATGATGGGTTGCTAGAGTGACAGAAGCTTAAACCCTAGTTTATGCGTTGCTTCGTAAGGGGCTGATTTGGATCCATATGTTTCATGCTATGGTTAGGTTTACCTTAATACTTCTTTTGTAGTTGCGGATGCTTGCAATAGGAGTTAATCATAAGTGGGATGCTTGTCCAAGTAAGGACATCACCCAAGTACCGGTCCACCCACATATCAAATTATCAAAGTACCGAACGCGAATCATATGAACGTGATGAAAACTAGCTTGACGATAATTCCCATGTGTCCTCGGGAGCGCTTTCCTTTATATAAGAATTTGTCCAGGCTTGTCCTTTGCTACAAAAAGGATTGGGCCACCTTGCTGCACTTTATTTACTTTTGTTACTTGTTGCTCGTTACAAATTATCTTATCACAAAACTATCTGTTACCTATAATTTCAGTGCTTGCAGAGAATACCTTGCTGAAATCTGCTTATCATTTCCTTCTGCTCCTCGTTGGGTTTGACATTGTTACTTATCGAAAGGACTACGATAGATCCCCTATACTTGTGGGTCATCACTTATCAGGTTGAAGCTTTTTCACATAAGCATCGCAGTCCCAAACTTTAAGAAACGACAACTTGGGTTTCTTGCCAAACCACAGTTCATAAGGTGTCGTCTCAACGGATTTAGATGGTGCCCTATTTAACGTGAATGCAGCCATCTCTAAAGCATAACCCCAAAACGATAGCGGTAAATTAGTAAGAGACATCATAGATCGTACCATATCTAGTAAAGTACGATTCCGATGTTCGGACACACCATTACGTTGTGGTGTTCCGAGTGGCATGAGTTGCGAAACTATTCCGCATTGTTTCAAATAAATACCAAACTTGTAACTCAAATATTCTCCTCCAGGATCAGATCATAGAAACTTTATTTTCTTGTTACGATGATTTTCCACTTCACTCTGAAATTCTTTGAACTTTTCAAATGTTTCAGACTTATGTTTCATCGAGTTGATATACCCATATCTGCTCAAATCATCTGTGAAGGTGAGAAAATAACCATACCCGCCGTGAGCTTCAATATTCATCGGACCACATACATTAGTATGTATGATTTCCAACAAATCTGTTGCTCGCTCCTTTGTTCCGGAGAACGGCGTTTTAGTCATCTTGCCCATGAGGCATGGTTCGCAAGTACCAAGTGATTCATAATCAAGTGATTCCAAAAGTCCATCAGAATGGAGTTTCTTCATGCGCTTTACACCAATATGACCCAAACAGCAGTGCCACAAATAAGTTGCACCATCATTATCAACTCTGCATCTTTTGGCTTCAATATTATGAATATGTGTGTCACTACTATCGAGATTCAACAAAAATAGACCACTCTTCAAGGGTGCATGACCATAAAAGATATTACTCATATAAATAGAACAACCATTATTCTCTGATTTAAATGAATAACCGTCTCGCATCAAACAAGATCCAGATATATTGTTCATGCTTAACGCTGGCACCAAATAACAATTATTCAGGTCTAAAACTAATCCCGAAGGTAGATGTAGAGGTAGCGTGCCGACGGTGATCACATCGACTTCGGAACCATTTCCCACGCGCATCGTCACCTCGTCCTTAGCCAATCTTCGCTTAATCCGTAGTCCCTGTTTCGAGTTGCAAATATTAGCAACAAAACCAGTATCAAATACCCAAGCACTACTACGAGAATTAGTAAGGTACACATCAATAACATGTATATCACATATACCTTTGTTCACCTTGCCATCCTTCTTATCCGCCAAATACTTGGGGCAGTTCCGCTTCCAGTGACCAGTCCCTTTGCAGTAGAAGCACTCAGTCTCAGGCTTAGGTCTAGACTTGGGCTTCTTCACTTGAGCAGCAACTTGCTTGCCATTCTTCTTGAAGTTCCCCTTCTTCCCTTTACCCTTTTTCTTGAAACTGGTGGTCTTGTTGACCATCAACACTAGATGCTCTTTCTTGATTTCTATCTCTGCAGCCTTTAGCATTGCGAAGAGCTCGGGAATTGTCTTATCCATCCCTTGCATATTATAGTTCATCACGAAGCTCTTGTAGCTTGGTGGAAATGATTGAAGAATTCTGTCAATGACACTATCAACAGGAAGATTAACTCCCTGTTGAATCAAGTGATTGTTATACCCAGACATTTTGAGTATATGCTCACTGACCGAACTATTATCCTCCATTTTGCAGTTGTAGAACTTATTGGAGACTTCATATCTCTCATTCCGGGCATTTGCTTGAAATATTAACTTCAACTCCTGGAACATCTCATATGCTCCATGACGTTCAAAACGTCGTTGAAGTCCCGGTTCTAAGCCGTAAATCATGGCACACTAAACTATCGAGTAGTCATCAGCTTTGCTCTGCCAGACGTTCATAACATCTGGCGTTGCTCCTGCAGCGGGTTTGGCACCTAGCGGTGCTTCCAGGACGTAATTCTTCTGTGCAGCAATGAGGATAATCCTCAAGTTACGGACCCAGTACGTGTAGTTGCTACCATCATCTTTCAACTTAGCTTTCTCTAGGAATGCATTAAAATTCAACGGAACAACAGCACGGGCCATCTATCTAGAACAACATAGACATGCAAAATACTATCAGGTACTAAGTTCATGATAAATTCAATCAATAAAATTACTTAAGAACTCCCACTGAGATAGACATCTCTCTAATCATCTAAGTGACCACGTGATCCAAATCAACTAAACCATGTCCGATCATCACGTGAGATGAAGTAGTTTCCAATGGTGAACATAACTATGTTGATCATATCTACTATATGATTCACGCTCGACCTTTCAGTCTCAGTGTTCCGAGGCCATATCCGCATATGCTAGGCTCGTCAAGTTTAACCCAAGTATTCTGCGTGTGCAGAACTGGCTTGCACCCGTTGTATGTGAACGTAGAGCTTATCACACCCGATCATCACGTGGTGTCTCGGCATGACGAACTTTCGCAACGGTGCATACTTAGGGAGAACACTTGTACCTTGAAATTTAGTGAGAGATCATCTTATAATGCTACCGCCGAACTAAGCAAAATAAGATGCATAAAGGATAAACATCACATGCAATCAATATAAGTGATATGATATGGCCATCATCATCTTGTGCCTTTGGTCTCCATCTCCAAACCACCGCCGTGATCACCATCGTCACCGGCGCGACACCTTGATCTCCATCGTAGCATCGTTGTCGTCTCGCCAACTATTGCTTCTATGACTATCGCTACCGCTTAGTGATAAATTAAAGCAAGTACGTGGCGCCTGCATTTCATAAAACAAAGCGACAACCATATGGCTCCTGCCAGTTGCCGATAACTCTGTTACAAAACATGATCATCTCATACAATAAAATTTAGCATCATGTCTTGACCATATCACATCACAACATGCCCTGCAAAAACAAGTTAGATGTCCTCTACTTTGTTGTTGCAAGTTTTACGTGGCTGCTACGGGCTGAGCAAGAACCGTTCTTACCTACGCATCAAAACCACAACGATTTTTCGTCAAGTGTGTTGTTTTAACCTTCAACAAGGACCGGGCATAGCCACACTCGATTCAACTAAAGTTGGAGAAACTGACACCCGCCAGCCACCTGTGTGCGAAGCACGTCGGTAGAACCAGTCTCGCGTAAGCGTACGCGTAATGTTGGTCCGGGCCGCTTCATCCAACAATACCGCCGAATCAAAGTATGACATGCTGGTAAGGAGTATAACTATTATGGCCCACAACTCTTTGTGTTCTACTCGTGCATATAACATCTACGCATAGACCTGACTCGGATGCCACTGTTGGGGAACGCAGTAATTTCAAAAAAATTCCTACGCACATGCAAGATCCATCTAGGTGATGCATAGCAACGAGAGGGGAGAGTGTTATCTACGTACCCTCGTAGACCGAAAGCGGAAGCGTTATGACAACGCGGTTGATGTAGTCGTACGTATTTACGATCCGACCGATCCTAGTACCGAAAGTACGGCACCTCCGCGATCTGCACACGTTCAGCTCGGTGACGTCCCACGAACTCTCGATCCAGCTGAGTGTCGAGGGAGAGCTTCGTCAGCACGACGGCATGATGACGGTGATGATGAAGCTACCGGCGCAGGGCTTCGCCTAAGCACTACGACGATATGATCGAGGTGGATTATGGTGGAGGGGGGCACCGCACACGGCTAAGACAATGATGAACTTGTGTGTTTATGGGGTGCCCCCTCCCCCGTATATAAAGGAGTGGAGGAGGGGAAGGGCCGGCCCTCTCTATGGCGCGCCCTAGGGGAGTCCTACTCCCACCGGGAGTAGGATTCCCCCCTTCCAACTAGGAGTAGGAGAGGAAGGAAGGAGGAGAGAGGGAGGAAGGAAAGGGGGGCCGCCCCCCTTCCCAATTCGGATTGGGCTTGGGGGGGCGCCCCCTCCTAGGCCGTCTCCTCCTCTCTCCCACTAAGGCCCAATAAGGCCCATACACTCCCCCCGGGGGGGGGGGGTTCCAGTAACCTGCCGGTACTCCGGTAAATGCCCGAACTCACCCGGATCCATTCCGATGTCCAAACATAGCCATCCAATATATCGATCTTTATGTCTCGACCATCTCGAGACTCCTCGTCATGTCCGTGATCACATCCGGGACTCCGAACAACCTTCGGTAAATCAAAACACATAAACTCATAATACCGATCGTCACAGAACGTTAAGCGTGCGGACCCTACGAGTTCGAGAACTATGTAGACATGACCGAGACTCATCTCTGGTCAATAACCAATAGCGGAACCTAGATGCTCATATTGGTTCCTACATATTCTACAAAGATCTTTATCGGTCAAACCGCATAACAACATACGTTTGTTCCCTTTGTCATCGGTATGTTACTTTCCCGAGATTCGATCGTCGGTATCTCAATACCTAGTTCAATCTTGTTACCGGCAAGTCTCTTTACTCATTCTGTAATGCATCATCCCGCAACTAACTCATTAGTCACATTGCTTTCAAGGCTTATAGTGATGTGCATTACCGAGAGGGCCCAGAGATACCTCTCCGACAATCGGAGTGACAAATCCTAATCTCGATCTATGCCAACTCAACAAACACCATTGGAGACACCTGTAGAGCATCTTTATAATCACCCAGTTACGTTGTGACGTTTGATAGCACACAAAGTGTTCCTCCGGTATTCGGGAGTTGCATAATCTCATAGTCATAGGAACATGTATAAGTCATGAAGAAAGCAATAGCAACATACTAAACGATCAAGTGCTAAGCTAACTGAATGGGTCAAGTCAATCACATCATTCTCTAATGATGTGATCCCGTTAATCAAATGACAACTCATGTCCATGGCTAGGAAACTTAACCATCTTTGATTAACGAGCTAGTCAAGTAGAGGCATACTAGTGACACTCGGTTTGTCTATGCATTCACACATGTACTAAGTTTCTGGTTAATACAATTCTAGCATGAATAATAAACATTTATCATGATATAAGGAAATATAAATAACAACTTTATTATTGCCTCTAGGGCATATTTCCTTCATTCCGCTACTGAAGAATTTGTGATCTATCTTCTGAAGAATTTGAACTGAAGACTTTCATCATGATGTCTTTCATTTCCTCAGTTCATCTTTTTCATGCTTGTATGCTCGTATGATTGCACGTTCTTCACCTATATGTATCTTGTATGCATGTTCTCTGTCTCTGTCATGCTTTAGTTCCCTCACGTTTCTATTTCTTCACTCTGATCTTCGTCAAATTTAGAGTTTGACGAATTTCTAAAAATCTCCCATTCACCCCCCTCTGGAAGTATACCTGTGCTTTCAAGGCCTACATCACAAAGAAAGGAGGTGATGATGACGAGCAAGCGAACATGTTTATGTGTGAAATCTGTGATGATATAGAAATCGCTACCACAACAACCATGGCAACCAAACCCGAGGACGTACATGAGCTTGTCAAGATCATGGAGAACAAGGTATTTTTTCACGAAGAAGATAAGAAGGCCAGTAACATATGGTACATAGATCCGGGTGCTAGAAACCACATGTCCGGTGATATTACAAAATTCATCAAATTGCACAGGACCGGTGGTGGCACGATCAAATTTGGAGCCAGCAAGACGATTCTGATAGCGGGAAGAGGGGTCGTGGTCTTCGTGACTAAGGGCGGAGAGCATAATATACTCTCTAATGTGTACTACATACATAGGCTAAAGACAAATATAATTAGCTCGGGACAGCTCAAATAAAGTGGTTACAAGGTCATGCTTGAAGATGGTTATCTTTGGGGACATGACCGCAAGAGAAGGTTGATAATGAGGTACAAAGAGCAAGGAAAAGGCTATATACATGAAGTCTGAACTGTGCAAGGCCGGTGTGTCTACTGGCTAAGATGGACGAGGCAACATCGTTGTGGCACTCTCACTACAGTCATTTAAATTTCCATGAACTAAAGCAGCTAGGTCAGAAGCAGATGGTCAAAGGGATGCCAAGTATCGATCATTTGGATCAAGTGTGCAATGGATGTCTTGTTGGGAAGCAACGGTGAGCAACTTTCCGTTGGAGGCAAAGTTTAGAGCCTCCGGAGTGCTTGAGCTGGTGCATGGTGATCTTTGTGGCCCCATTAGCCTGACTACCCCCATGGGAAGAAATATTTTTTGCTCATCGTGGACGATTAGAGAAGGTATATGTGGTTGGCGTTTCTAAGAAGCAAGGATGAAGCATTGGAGGCGTTCAAGAAAATTATGACTGTCGTAGAGATGGAATCTTAGGAGAAACTCAAAGCATTGAGAACGGACAGAGGAGGAGAATTTACCTCGAATGAGTTCAAGTCATATTGTGAGAAGCTTGGGATCAAGCGTTATCATACAACCCCATATACCCCGCAGCAAAACGGCGTAGTGGAACGTCAGAATCAGACCATTATGGCAATGGCAAGGAGTGCGCTCAAAAGAAAAAAAATTGCCATGGATGTTTTTGGGGAGAGGCATGACCACCACAGTGTACTTGCTCAATCGATCGCCAACAAAGAGTGTCGTTGGTAGAACCCCACATGAAGCATGGTGTGGTATAAAACCTTCTATTGTTCACCTTTGTACATTCAGGTGCATTGCTCATGTGAAGCCTCTAGGCATGCACGCCGGAAAGCTCGCAGATAGGAGTGTTCCAACTATTTGTTGGGATGTGAAGATGGCTCAAAGGCCAGAGTGTGTACAATCTGACGACCAAGAAAGTTCAAGTCTCTCATGATAAATTTTTTATGAAGAGAAAGCATGGATTTAGGACGGCGCATCGGTCGAGGACCATCCCATAGGAGGTGATGACATGTTCATCGTTACATATACACACCTTGCGGGTCATGATCATGGAGAGGAGCATGCCAATGGTGACGATGTTGATAATGGCCCAGGCCATGGCGGGCCGGGTCACAAGGTGGACCAGGATGTGGGAGCGCCCCGAAAACACCCACAATGAGGACACCCAGCCATGAGTCCTCGGGCTCGCTTTCCTCCAATACTGGTCCGTGGTGGGGTGAGGAGGACGAGGGAGGGGTGGCTGATAACGCCCTGGCACATCCGGCAAAGAACAACAGCAGTAGGGATGTTCTCCTACCATGTCAGCTGAAATTCCTGAAGGTGTAGATTCGAGCGAAGATGAAGGCCTGCAGTTTCTGTCAGGTAGTGCGCGTAACCTTGGGGTCCCCTGACCGTACTCCAGGGAGGGCTCCAACGCCGGTGAAGCTCGGGTGTGTGCTAGACCTGTACCTGAAGGAAGCTCTTTGCAATATCAACCCTGTTCGGATGAAGAAAAAGAAGGGAGAGATAAGTCTACTCTCCTCGGTTTAACCAACTAAGTTTGTGGAGGCAAATGAGGAAGAATCGTGGCGTGCAGCCATGAATGAAGAGCTAAGTTCTATCAAAGAAAATAACACGTGGAGTCTTGTTGAACTCCCAAGTGGACACGAACCTATAGGGCTTAAGTGAGTCTTTAAAGTAAAAAAAGGACTCGCAAGTGGTAGTGGTGAAAAACAACGCAACTTAGGTTGCAAAGGGCTATGTTCAACAGCATGGCATTTATTATGATGAGGTATTTGCTCTAGTTGCGAGTATAGAATAAGTATGGTTGTTAATTGCAATAGCTGCTCAGGAAGGATGGACTTTGCATCACATGGATGTGAAATCTGTGTTTCTCAATGGATATCTAGAAGAGGAGGTGTATGTGAAGCAACCCACTGGTTTTGTGAAGCAAGCAGGAGAGGAACACAAAGTATATAAGTTGCACAAGGCCTTGTACGATTTGAAACACGTGCCCAGAGCTTGGAACACTAAACTTCCTCATACTTTGGTCTTTGGTTTCACTTGGGTTTGCAAAATTTCCATTGGAATATGCCATGTATAAAATAGCAAGAGATACAAGTCGTCTACTCATTGGTGTGTATGTCGATGATCTTCTGATCACATGTGCTAGTGAGAACAAGATTGGGAGATTCAAGCTACATATGAAGGATTTGTTCAAAATGAGTGATTTAGGCTTGTTGAGCTATTACCTTGGGATCAAGGTACATCAAAATACATATGGGGTCAGGCCCGTCGATGAGGGGGCCAAAGTGGCCAGCCGCACAGGGCCCCCAAAATCATGGGGCCTCTGATTTGAAGAAAAAACGTGAGGTAATTTGCCTGTGCGGCCACCGCTACAGCTTCAGCCCTAGGGCCGTGACCCTCCCTAGTCCCCCGCTAGCGCCGCCTCTCTAGCGATCTCCGATGCTCCGCTGCAATGAATCCACCAGCGTTGATCTGCTGCAGACCGCCGCCGGCGGCCATTCTCCTCGGTCCTCCGTGCTTTCACTAGTGTACCATGCTTGGCCACCGGGTGTTGGTTCTGTCTCTGCTACACGGAAGACTTGCTGCCCCAAGTCTTCCCCTCCAAAGCACAGAAACACCGGTGCTATCTCATATTACAGTAACCAGCAGCTGGCCAACTAATTTGTGGGTAATTAATAATTTACTAATTTATTGGACCGAGAGAGGCAAACAACAATAGAAGATGCATTCGGAGTTTGAACTGACATGTTGTATCTGTTCATTTCTAAACATATGTTAACTGCGAAGTAATTTTGGACTGAAAAAGAAATGTGTGCATGTATGGATGAAAACCCGAATTGATGCATTTTTATAATAATTTTATTTCATGCTAGATGCCACGGAAAAATAAAATGAAGATATATTTTCATTGGCAACCTGCAATAACAGGAGTGTCAACACATGCATATGGGAGGAATGGATGAAGCAAACTATTGATTTGGTATTCTTTTGTGTCCCTTATTATTTTTTTACTTGTTATGTCTAATTTATTTGGTTCGATCGTTAAGCATTGAGTTTCAGTTCTAGATATATTGTGCACTCGAGCAAATTTATGTATGATTCGGCATGAAGTGTTCCTTGGATAGCTACGAGGTATTATTTGGCCACTCTAATATGTAATATGAGATATTCTCTGGATACTTATTTAGTTATGCGGATTTTTAAATTTTGTGACCCCATTTTGTATTTCGTCCGCGGCCCCCAAATTCCTGGAGACGGCCTGGATGGGATCACTTTGTGCCAAGAGGCATATGCCATGGAGATGTTGGTCAACTATGGCATGAATGAATGCAATCCTTCACAGACGCCCATGGAGGCTAGGCTCAAGTTGAGCAAGATGAGTAAAGCGCCAGCCGTGGACTCAAAGATTACAAGAGTATTGTGGGAAGCCCAAGGTACTTGGTGAACACAATGACTGACCTAGCCTGCTTGCTGGAATTCTGAGCAGATATATGGAGAACCCTACCACTGAACATTTGGTTGCAATGAAGCAAATTTTGAGGTATGTCAAGGGGGCTCTTAAGCATGGCTGCAAATACACAAGAAAGAAAGAGGCAAGACCACCATTGGTGGGCTTTAGTGACAGTGATTTGGCAGGAGTTGTGGATGACCGAAAAAACACAATTGGTGTTGCATATTTCCTTGGTGGGAATTTGGTCTCCTGGGTGTCACAAAAGCAGAAAGTAGTTGCTCATTCCTCTTGTGAAGCTAAGTATATTGCAGTAGCGGCGGCAGCATGTCAATGTGTTTGGCTCAGAGGTTTATATGTAGACTTGATGAATGAACAACCAAGGCAAGTAAAGCTCAAAGTTGACAACAAATCCACTATATCTTTGTGCAAGAATCCAGTTAATCATGATGGCAGCAAGCACATAGATATAAAGTACCACTATATTAGAGATTGTGTGGAAGAAGGAAAGGTGGATGTTGAACACAAACGATCAACTCGTAGATATTTTGACCAAGTCACTTGGAAGGGTGAAGATGCGCGAGAGGATTGGAGTTAAGGCAGTTAAGTAGCTATGGTAATGTGGGGGGGGGGGGGGGGGGGGGGGGCACGAATGTAAGCCTCTGCAAACACATACTAAAAGTTTATGTTTTATGTTTGAGTGGCAAGTTTATGTTCCATGTATATGAACATAAGTTTACATTTTAAATCTGTATCACGTGTAAGTTTAGGCTTTGTTATGAGTCGTGGTACCTTCAATCTCTTAAGAGATAGAAGGCAAGTTTAAACCAATCGATCTATGATCAGGGTTGCGTCGTGTTAGGCAAGTATCGTAGGCCGTGTTGGACGTGAGGTTGGCTCTTTGAGCCCTATATAAGTGAAATAAAAAGCCCCGAAAAAACAGTGCGTTGAGCAGCCCAAAAACTTTCTGTCTTTGTTCTTTGTTCTAGTGGCCACCACCTCTCGATAGGATCCGTAAGCCAATAGTTTTTTCCTACTCAACCAGCAGTGTGGGACTAAATTTACACATATGACATACAAGTCGAATGGTCTTTGAGATTTAAAGAAAATATTAGACTGAGATACAAGATTTATTGGGCCAAGGCTCGTAAAATCAAACAGCTTCTTCCTCCCAACTAAAAAGAACTAAATCACGCATCAAGCTATGCATCCAGCGGTCCAGAAAAAGAAGCTATGCATCAGTAGAGAGTGCAAGCATAACATTGATCAAAGATCGATCTAAAGAGCATGTGCACAAATGATGCTACACATTCAGAGTAGTAATAATAATCCTGCAGCAATGTGATAATGCAACCACGAGACATTTGCAAAACAAATGTACTCGTTAGATCGGCTAATTCCTAGACTAGCAAGCTAGTTCTTGATGTGCGCTGTAATCGAGTTACTTCCCTCTCCCTGCTTAGTTCTCTTCATGCACTTCCTCCATCTTGCTCTGTCACTGCTTCTTCTCTATGAGGAACTCCGTGAGACCCCGGAGCACGACGTCAGGCTCATTGGTCCTCAGCAGCATCTCGGACACCTCGGCCGGAGTCACCTGCACCGCCGTAAGCAGTTCCTGTATCTCCGGGAAAAGGGGGTGGTCGTCGACGAGGAAGTAGTTCCGGGCCAGAGTCTTGAATGCCTCCCAGCAGCAGTAGCCCATGTAGACGTGCATGTCCATGCGCCCCGGCCGCAGCAGCGCCGGGTCGAGCCGGTCCTTGTAATTGGTGGTGAAGACGATGATGCGTTCCTCGCCACTGGTCGACCACAGCCCGTCGATGAAGTTGAGCAGCCCCGAAAGCGTGATCTGAGTTCGCCGTACGCACAAGTGAACATATGGACATTGAGATAGGTACGTAATACTATGTTCACACAACAATGCAGTGGAAACGTCCGTAATTACCTCCGATTTGCGCTTGGGCGACGGCGTACCGTCCGAAGTTTCTGATGAGCCGCCGCCGTCTTCTTTGCAAGCCCGCGCCGGCGTCTTCCTCTCCTTGCTGTCCACCTCCCTTAACATGGCATCGCAGCAGCAGTCGATGTCCTCGATGACAAGGATGGACTTGTCGGACATGGTGACGAGCAGCCACTGCAGCGTCGTGTTTTGCACGTGGCTGAGGTCGAGGTCGTAGATGTTGTAGCGGAGGTGATTGGCCATGGCGGCCACCAGGCTGGACTTGCCGGTGCCGGGCGGGCCGTAGAGAAGGTACCCGCGCTTCCACGCCTTGCCAATCCGCCGGTAGTGGTCCCGCCTGTTGGCGAACAGGTCGAGGTCGGCGACGATGGACTGCTTGAGCACCGGGTCCATGGCGAGCGTGTCGAACATGGCGGGGTGATGGTGGTGCAGCCTGAACCATGTTCGGCCCTCGTTCATGCAGATCATGAGCGAACGCTCCCGCAGCCTCGTCTCCTCGGCCGCCCCCATGACGAAGGGCACGTACCTCTCCATGGCCATGTCCGTGTGCTTGGCGTCGAAGCTGAGCTTGAGCAGGAACTCGGCGGAGCCGGATTCCCCGTTCTTGGACTTGTTGTTTCCTCCTCCGCCTCCGTTAGTCTTCTTGACGGACGACCACAGGAACTCGACGCCGTCGAAGACATCGACGCCGTCGAAGACATCGACGGTGGAGTCCCCGGGCTCAATGAAGAGGTGCTTCGTCCAGCTTCTGAGGCCGCCATCGTCCCTGGTCGCGGACAGCGTGAGCTCGAGACAGCGCATGGCGCGAGGGTCGAGCCTGCAGGACAGGTACGTCCGCGCCGCGTCGAAGAGAAGATTCTCCTCGCGACCGCCGCCGCCGGTCTGGATTCGGATGACGAGCGTTCGCCGCTCCTTGGCGCCCCAGCCGAGGCGCGCGCGGAGCACGGACGCGGCCCAGCGCACCGCGGCGCGCAGCTCGTCCGGGAGGAGCTCACGCGCCATGCTCCGCGCCAGCACGGCGTACGCGGCGGCCGAGGCCGCTGAGCTGAGCGCCTTCCGGTACGCGTCGGCCGCCTTTCCGCCATAGGCACCCGCGGTGGCTGGTGAAAGATCCATCAATGCCGTGGCCGCTGGTGGGAGTGGTTTCAAGTTGAGCTGAGGACTGTGAGGTTGGCTTTGCTTTTGACGGTTGCGCGCGTCTGGGCGTAAAATTAACCATGGATGCAGTAATTGGTGGTGTTGCCATGTGGACGCGCTGGTAGGACCGAAAAACCACCGTCTGGTCACACTTGGTCCTGGAAGCGAGACGTCGAAAAGAAAGCCCTTGGCTTGACCGAGGACCAGAGCCTTCGTGACTGAGCTCCAACTATGGACATGTTTGGATCCATGGGTTAGAGTTAGTTTGGGTTAGTTTGGACTTAACTAACCTAAAAATATCCAAACAGGAGAGTTAGTTTGGGTTAGATTCTAACCCATCCAAAAAAAGGCCCTGTTTGAATACTCTAACTCGGTTAGAGGTTAGAGTTAGATTCTAACCCTGAACTAACTCTAACCAAAGAGATGTTTGGATGACAGGGTTAGATTGACAATAATTGCTCTTTCTCAATCATTTGACTACTTTAGGCGAGCCCTGACTGAGAGCTGTGTTGGCGGCAGACGGGGACGCGCCTGGCAAGGAGCCGCGCTGGCTTATCGCGCAGCCAGCCGGCCAAATCCGCCGTCCCGACGCAAGGAGCCGCGTTGGCCGAGGCCGACGGGCGGGCCGCGCAAGGAGCCGTGACTGCTTACCGGCGGGCGGACGGGCCACGGGGAGACGAGGGGGTTGGAACGAGAGGATAGGGCGGGGCTGCTCGGCGGCGGGCGGGAGTGCGGATACGGCGAGGCGCCTTCACGCGCAGTGCGAGAGGGAGGAAGGGAGAGGACGAGAAGCTTCGAGAAAGTGGGAAGGGATCTGTTGCGGGATGAGCGGGAGAAAAAAATGTTTTTCAGTGGTCCGTAGGAGAACTAACCCAAATAAGCACCTCTTGGAGGAGGGTTAGTTTTTCTAGGTGGGTTAGATGCATCTAGCCCAAACTAACCCTCCTGTTTGGATGTTTTTGGGTTAGTTGAGTCCAAACTAACCCAAACTAACTCTAACTCTGGGATCCAAACAGGGCCAATCTAACCCATCCAAGAGGTGCTTATTTGGGTTAGTTCTTCTCGAGTCCACTAAAAAACACTTTTTTCTCTTGCTCTCCCCGCAGCAGATCCCTCCCCACTTCCTCAAAGCTTCTCGTCCTCTCCCTCCCTCCCTCTCGCACCGCCCGTGAAGGCGCCTCACTGTATCCACGCTCCATCTAACCCTGCTATCCAAACACCTCTTTGGCTAGAGTTAGTTCAGGGATAGTTCACGGTTAGAATCTAACTCTAACCTCTAGCTGAGTTAGAGTATCCAAACAGGGCCAATGAACGAGGAGGAGATGGACTGGTTTCCTGGTATAGAAACTGCGCAGCCGTCCATTTCTTGGCGGGGAGGAGGAAAGGGAAAACAGATTCGATTCCTCCGTCCGGCTCGGCTCCACGAGGACGAGGGTCATCGCGGTCGTAGCTGATACGGAGGCCGCTGAGAGCATCGACTGTCCGTCCGGTCACAAAGGCGCCCGCCTGGCCTGTGCTAGGCCTATGTCCCAGCTACCGCGGCCTAGGCCTTGACCAGCTAAGGTCATACAGCTCAGGAGGTGGCGTGCCGGGTAGCCATTGTGTCAGGTGGCGTGCATTTAGGGCATGTACAACGCGAGCTCTTAGCGCGGACGCCAGGGTTAATTTCCTGGCAGTTACGTACAAATCCCACTTGAATCCAGGAAAGTTATTAGCGTCGATGCAAAAGCTTTCCCCGGGCGCTCCATCCCTTTTTCCTCCCACGCTAGCCATCGTTCTATTCTTTTTTTTTACTCGTGTAGCGCCTGGACTTCGCTGCTTGCGTTGGAGGCAGAGACTATAATACGGATGCTAAATCAAAATCTATTTTTTTATTTGCTGATAAGCGCCTGTTCAAGCGCTTGGCAGTGTAGATGCCCTTACTTTTACCGACCCGCGCAGAGCAAAGTCACTGTTTTTTTAAGATGAAGGTTTACAGCGAATATATCCGGATCTGACCCTTTCCCACCCAATTTAGCTCAATTTAGCTTTGTTTTAGTCAGTTACATGTAAGTTCCGTGAAAATCCATTTTGGGCCAGTCAATCTTTTGGTTGATTGATTTGTGCTCGAAGATTCGTGCTTCTTTTTTTTAGTAGCTGATGTATTGTTTTGGGCCCAAACTTTGACTGGCCACTATGTCGGGTCAATCGATTTTTTATTGGGCTGAAAGCCATTTGGGTTGCCTGTTGTCATTTCTCCTTTTCTGTTCTTGTGTCTTTTTGCTTTTTATTTTTTAGTCGGTTTTATGGGTATTATTAGGATGTTGGATAAGTGTAAAATGTATACATGAAAATATTGTATAACATGTGCTAAATTATACTAGAGTGTGAAAATTGCACCACTATATGTTTATTTCTTACATATTTAAAAAGTGTGAAGTCGTGTCCAAGTTTTTTTATTTTCTTTCTTCTGAAAGGTAATACCAATGCAACTATCATTCTATCTCTTTTTTTACTTTATGTTTCATTACCTATCTTCTTTATAGTAAGATCATTACCACTAATTCATTCCTTCTTAGGAACTTACTTTTTCTGAAATCCTAATATTATATGCTTATGCTTGCATATGCTAAAAAAGGCAATTTATGTGTAAATTGTGTGCAAATTTGGTCATTATTTGCTTGATATTTTTTTCTTTCTTTCTTCTTAAAGGGTAATACCGATACAACTAATTCATTATAACTCTTTATTTATTTTTACTTCATGTTTCATTTTATATCTTCTTTATGGTGAGATCATTGCCACTAATTCATTCCTTCTTCGGAAACTTACTTTTTCGAAATCCTAATATTATATGCTAAAAAGTGCAAATTATGTGTAAATTGTATGCAATTTGGTCATTATTTGCTTAATATTTTTTTTATTTTCTCTCTTCTTAAAATGTAATACTGATGACATTAATTAATTTTACCACTTCGTTTTTGTAGTTTTTGTTTCATTTTATTTCTTCTTAATGGGTAATATCAATGACACTAATTAAATCCTTCTTAAGAAACTTTTCTTTTTTAAAATCCCACTATTATATTATAAAAAGTGCAATTTCTGTGTAAATTGTGTGCAAATTTTGTCATTATTTGCTTAATATTGCTTTCATTTTATTTCTTCTTAAAGGGTAATACCAATGCCATCAGTGCTACCAGTTCATTCGTCCTTAGAAAACTTCATTATTGTGATTTTGAACCGCACTCGAGACACGCTTGTTGCCGCTCGATATGCATTCGCTCCACCTTCACTTGCGTATGTCCCTCTCATTCCTCCAATTACTATACCCCCACCTACGCCAGTTACCCCTCAGAGTAACTCGGACACTTGGACGGTGACTCCTCACGAGACTCCAGCCGAGTGGGCTTTACTTCTCGCTACCCCCACCGGTCCTATGTTACGTAGTCATCTGGCTCCAGATCCTAAGGGAGATCCATCCCGTCAGCGTCGCCGTGTTTCCTTTGCTCCGGAGGTTTCCATTAACATTATTAGTTCCGACTCAGAGTCTAACACCGAGGAGACACCTGCAGAGCCGTCAGAGTGCCAGTGCGATCATTGCCTCTATGATTAGACGATTATGATGGGATGTATGATTGTATGCATGTAGTCGTACTATCCATGATGTTGTTTTTCCTTGAATGATGTGTGATGCTATGTATAATTATGTTGTTGACTTTTATTCGCAATTGTTTTTCCTCGCCTTTTCTCGGGGTTGTTGCTTTGCCTTCTACATTTTTCCCTTTATGGATGTTCCTCATCTCGTAGTGCCCAGTGTCAGTTGTTGTTTTTTGCTTGTTTTTTACTTGGCAGAAAATCAATACCAAACAGAGTCCAAACGCATCGAATCTTTTTGGAGAATTTTTCTAGACCAGAAGACACCTGATGGGCCAAAGAAGTACCAGAGGGGGGCTCCGAGGGGAGCACAACCCACCAGGGCGCGCCCAGGTGTTGGAAATATGCCCTAGAGGCAATAATAAATGGTTATTATTATATTTCTTTGTTCATGATAATTGTCTATTGTTCATGCTATAATTGTGTTATCCGGAAATCGTAATACATGTGTGAATATATAGACCACAACGTGTCCCTAGTAAGCCTCTAGTTGACTAGCTCGTTGATCAACAGATAGTCATGGTTTCCTGACTATGGACATTGGATGTCATTGATAACGGGATCACATCATTAGGAGAATGATGTGATGGACAAGACCCAATCCTAAGCATAGCGCAAAGATCGTGTAGTTCGTTTGCTAGAGCTTTTCCAATGTCAAGTATCTTTTCCTTAGACCATGAGATCGTGTAACTCCCGGATGCCGTAGGAGTGCTTTGGGTGTACCAAACGTCACAACGTAACTGGGTGACTATAAAGGTACACTACGGGTATCTCTGAAAGTGTCTGTTGGGTTGACACGGATCGAGACTGGGATTTGTCACTCCGTATGACGGAGAGGTATCTCTGGGCCCACTCGGTAATGCATCATCATAATGAGCTCAATGTGACTAAGGAGTTAGCCACGGGATCATGCATTACGGTACGAGTAAAGAGACTTGCCGGTAACGAGATTGAACAAGGTATTGGGATACCGACGATCGAATCTCGGGCAAGTAACATACCGATTGACAAAGGGAATTGTATACGGGATTGATTGAATCCTCGACATCGTGGTTCATCCGATGAGATCATCGTGGAACATGTGGGAGCCAACATGGGTATCCAGATCCCGCTGTTGGTTATTGACCGGAGAGGCGTCTCGGTCATGTCTGCATGTCTCCCGAACCCGTAGGGTCTACACACTTAAGGTTCGGTGACGCTAGGGTTGTAGAGATATTAGTATGCGGAAACCCGAAAGTTGTTCGGAGTCCCGGATGAGATCCCGGACGTCACGAGGAGTTCCGGAATGGTCCGGAGGTGAAGAATTATATATAGGAAGTCCAGTTTCGGCCACCGGGAAAGTTTCGGGGGTTATCGGTATTGTACCGGGACCACCGGAAGGGTCCCGGGGTCCACCGGGTGGGGCCACCTATCCCGGAGGGCCCCATGGGCTGAAGTGGGAAGGGAACCAGCCCTTAGTGGGCTGGGGCGCCCCCCTTGGGCCTCCCCCTGCGCCTAGGGTTGGAAACCCTAGGGGTGGGGGCGCCCCACTTGGCTTGGGGGGGAAGCCACCCCCCTTCCCCCTTGGCCGCCGCCCCCCCTTGGAGATCTGATCTCCAGGGCCGGCGCCCCCCCAGGGGTCCTATATATAGTGGGGGGAGGGAGGGCAGCAACACCACAGCCCCTGGCGCCTCCCTCTCCCCCTGCAACACCTCTCCCTCTCGCTAGAAGCTTGGCGAAGCCCTGCCGAGATCCCCGCTACATCCACCACCACGCCGTCGTGCTGCTGGATCTCCATCAACCTCTCCTTCCCCCTTGCTGGATCAAGAAGGAGGAGACGTCGCTGCTCCGTACGTGTGTTGAACGCGGAGGTGCCGTCCGTTCGGCACTCGGTCATCGGTGATTTGGATCACGGCGAGTACGACTCCATCAACCCCGTTCATTAGAACGCTTCCGCTCGCGATCTACAAGGGTATGTAGATGCACTCCTTTCCCCTCGTTGCTAGTATACTCCATAGATGGATCTTGGTGATGCGTAGGAAATTTTAAAATTCTGCTACGATCCCCAACAGTGGCATCATGAGCCAGGCCTATGCGTAGTTACTATGCACGAGTAGAACACAAAGCAGTTGTGGGCGTAGATGTTGCAAATTCTTCTTGCCGCTACTAGTCTTATCTTGTTTCGGCGGTATTGTGGGATGAAGCGGCCCGGACCGACCTTACACGTACGCTTACGTGAGACAGGTTCCACCGACTGACATGCACTAGTTGCATAAGGTGGCTAGCGGGTGTCTGTCTCTCCCACTTTAGTCGGAACGGATTCGATGAAAAGGGTCCTTATGAAGGGTAAATAGAAATTGGCATATCACGTTGTGGTTTTACATAGGTAAGAAACGTTCTTGCTAGAAACCTATAGAAGCACGTAAAAACTTGCAACAACAATTAGAGGACGTCTAACTTGTTTTTGCAGCATGTGCCTTGTGATGTGATATGGCCAGAAGATGTGATGAATGATATATGTGATGTATGAGATTGATCATATTCTTGTAATAGGAATCACGACTTGCATGTCGATGAGTATGACAACCGGCAGGAGCCATAGGAGTTGTCTTTATTATTTTTGTATGACCTGCGTGTCATTGAATAACGCCATGTAAATTACTCTACTTTATTGCTAAACGCGTTAGCCATAGAAGTAGAAGTAATCGTTGGCGCGACAACTTCATGAAGACACGATGATGGAGATCATGGTGTCATGCCGGTGACGAAGATGATCATGACGCCCCGAAGATGGAGATCAAAGGAGCATAATGATATTGGCCATATCATGTCACTATTTGATTGCATGTGATGTTTATCATGTTTTGCATCTTATTTGCTTAGAACGACGGTAGTAAGTAAGATGATCCCTTATAATAATTTCAAGAAAGTGTTCCCCCTAACTATGCACCGTTGCGAAGGTTCGTTGTTTCGAAGCACCACGTGATGATCGGGTGTGATAGATTCTAACGTTCGCATACAACGGGTGTTGACGAGCCTAGCATGTAGAGACATGGCCTCGGAACACACGCAATACACTTAGGTTGACTTGACGAGCCTAGCATGTACAGACATGGCCTCGGAACACGGAAGACCGAAAGGTCGAGCATGAGTCGTATAGAAGATACGATCAACATGGAGATGTTCACCGATCTTGACTAGTCCGTCTCACGTGATGATCGGACACGGCCTAGTTAACTCGGATCATGTTTCACTTAGATGACTAGAGGGATGTCTATCTGAGTGGGAGTTCATTGAATAATTTGATTATATGAACTTAATTATCATGAACTTAGTCTAAAATCTTTACAATATGTCTTGTAGATCAAATGGCCCACGTTGTCCTCAACTTCAACGCGTTCCTAGAGAAAACCAAGCTGAAAGATGATGGCAGCAACTATACGGACTGGGTCCGGAACCTGAGGATCATCCTCATAGCTGCCAAGAAAGATTATGTCCTAGAAGCACCGCTAGGTGAAGCACCCATCCCAGAGAACCAAGACGTTATGAACGCTTGGCAATCACGTGCTGATGATTACTCCCTCGTTCAGTGCGGCATGCTTTACAGCTTAGAACCGGGGCTCCAAAAGCGTTTTGAGAAGCATGGAGCATATGAGATGTTCGAAGAGCTGAAAATGGTTTTCCAAGCTCATGCCCGGGTCGAGAGATATGAAGTCTCCGACAAGTTCTTCAGCTGTAAAATGGAGGAAAATAGTTCTGTTAGTGAGCACATACTCAGAATGTCTGGGTTACACAACCGCTTGTCTCAGCTGGGAGTTAATCTCCCGGATGACGCGGTCATTGACAGAATCCTTCAGTCGCTTCCACCAAGCTACAAGAGCTTTGTGATGAACTTCAATATGCAGGGGATGGAAAAGACCATTCCTGAGGTATATTCAATGCTGAAATCAGCGGAGGTGGAGATCAGAAAGGAACATCAAGTGTTGATGGTGAATAAAACCACTAAGTTCAAGAAAGGCAAGGGTAAGAAGAACTTCAAGAAGGACGGCAAGGGAGTTGCCGCGCCCGGTAAGCCAGTTGCCGGGAAGAAGTCGAAGAATGGACCCAAGCCTGAGACTGAGTGCTTTTATTGCAAGGGAAGTGGTCACTGGAAGCGGAACTGCCCCAAATACTTAGCGGACAAGAAGGCCGGCAACACCAAAGGTATATGTGATATACATGTAATTGATGTGTACCTTACCAGTACTCGTAGTAGCTCCTGGGTATTTGATACCGGTGCGGTTGCTCATATTTGTAACTCAAAACAGGAACTGCGGAATAAGCGGAGACTGGCAAAGGACGAGGTGACGATGCGCGTCGGGAATGGTTCCAAGGTCGATGTGATCGCCGTCGGCACGCTACCTCTGCATTTACCTACGGGATTAGTTTTAAACCTCAATAATTGTTATTTAGTGCCAGCTTTGAGCATGAACATTGTATCTGGATCTCGTTTAATTCGAGATGGCTACTCATTTAAATCCGAGAATAATGGTTGTTCTATTTATATGAGAGATATGTTTTATGGTCATGCCCCGCTGGTCAATGGTTTATTCTTGATGAATCTCGAACGTGATGTTACACATATTCATAGTGTGAATACCAAAAGATGTAAAGTTGATAACGATAGTCCCACATACTTGTGGCACTGCCGCCTTGGTCACATTGGTGTCAAGCGCATGAAGAAGCTCCATGCAGATGGACTTTTGGAGTCTCTTGATTACGAATCATTTGACACGTGCGAACCATGCCTCATGGGTAAGATGACCAAGACTCCGTTCTCCGGAACAATGGAGCGAGCAACCAACTTATTGGAAATCATACATACCGATGTGTGCGGTCCAATGAGTGTTGAGGCTCGCGGAGGATATCGTTATGTTCTCACTCTCACTGATGACTTAAGTAGATATGGGTATGTCTACCTAATGAAACACAAGTCTGAAACCTTTGAAAAGTTCAAGGAATTTCAGAGTGAGGTTGAGAATCAACGTGACAGGAAAATAAAGTTCTTACGATCAGATCGTGGTGGAGAATATTTAAGTCACGAATTTGGTACGCACTTAAGGAAATGTGGAATCGTTTCACAACTCACGCCGCCTGGAACACCTCAGCGAAACGGTGTGTCCGAACGTCGTAATCGCACTCTATTGGATATGGTGCGATCTATGATGTCTCTTACCGATCTACCGCTCTCATTTTGGGGCTATGCTTTAGAGACTGCCGCATTCACTTTAAATAGGGCTCCGTCGAAATCCGTTGAGACGACACCGTATGAATTATGGTTTGGGAAGAAACCTAAGCTGTCGTTTCTAAAAGTTTGGGGATGCGATGCTTATGTCAAGAAACTTCAACCTGAAAAGCTCGAACCCAAGTCGGAAAAATGCGTCTTCATAGGATACCCTAAGGAAACCATTGGGTATACCTTCTACCTCAGATCCGAAGGCAAGATCTTTGTTGCCAAGAACGGGTCCTTTCTGGAGAAAGAGTTTCTCTCGAAAGAATTAAGTGGGAGGAAAGTGGAACTTGATGAGGTGATAGTCACCCCTTCCGAACCGGAAAGTAGCGCAGCGCGGGAAGATGTTCCTGTGGTGCCTACACCGACTGGGGAGGAAGTTAATGATGATGATCATGAAGCTTCGGATCAAGTTACTGCTGAACTTCGTAGGTCCACAAGGAC
The DNA here is from genome assembly GCF_018294505.1 of Triticum aestivum. NCBI lineage: Eukaryota > Viridiplantae > Streptophyta > Magnoliopsida > Poales > Poaceae > Triticum > Triticum aestivum. Next base: position 198,421,709 of record NC_057799.1, read on the forward strand.
ACGTTCCGCACCAGAGTGGTACGGCAACCCTGTCCTGGAAATCATGTTGTTAGACAACGGTGAACCTTCGAACTATGAAGAAGCGATGGCGGGCCCGGATTCCGACAAATGGCTAGAAGCCATGAAATCCGAGATAGGATCCATGTATGAAAACGAAGTATGGACTTTGACTGACTTGCCCGATGATCGGCGAGCCATAGAAAATAAATGGATCTTTAAGAAGAAGACAGACGCGGATGGTAATGTGACCATCTATAAGGCTCGACTTGTCGCTAAGGGTTATCGACAAGTTCAAGGGGTTGACTACGATGAGACTTTCTCACCCGTAGCGAAGCTGAAGTCCGTCCGAATCATGTTAGCAATTGCCGCATTCTATGATTATGAGATATGGCAAATGGACGTCAAAACGGCATTCCTTAACGGCTTTCTTAAGGAAGAATTGTATATGATGCAGCCGGAAGGTTTTGTCGATCCTAAGAATGCTAACAAAGTATGCAAGCTCCAGCGCTCAATCTATGGGCTGGTGCAAGCATCTCGGAGTTGGAACATTCGCTTTGATGAGATGATCAAAGCGTTTGGGTTTACACAGACTTATGGAGAAGCCTGTGTTTACAAGAAAGTGAGTGGGAGCTCTGTAGCATTTCTCTTATTATATGTGGATGACATACTATTGATGGGAAATGATATAGAATTCTTGGAAAGTATAAAGGCCTATTTGAATAAGTGTTTTTCAATGAAGGACCTTGGAGAAGCTGCTTATATATTAGGCATCAAGATCTATAGAGATAGATCAAGACGCCTCATTGGTCTTTCACAGAGTACGTACCTTGACAAGATATTGAAGAAGTTCAATATGGATCAGTCCAAGAAGGGGTTCTTGCCTGTATTGCAAGGTGTGCAATTGAGCACGGCTCAATGCCCGACCACGGCAGAAGATAGAGAAAAGATGAGTGTCATCCCCTATGCCTCGGCCATAGGGTCTATTATGTATGCCATGCTGTGTACCAGACCTGATGTAAACCTTGCCGTAAGTTTGGTAGGAAGGTACCAAAGTAATCCCGGCATGGAACACTGGACAGCGGTCAAGAATATCCTGAAGTACCTGAAGAGGACTAAGGATATGTTTCTCGTTTATGGAGGTGACGAAGAGCTCGTCGTAAAGGGTTACGTCGACGCTAGCTTCGACACAGATCTGGATGACTCGAAGTCACAAACCGGATACGTGTATATTTTGAATGGAGGGGCAGTAAGCTGGTGCAGTTGCAAGCAAAGCGTCGTGGCGGGATCTACATGTGAAGCGGAGTACATGGCGGCCTCAGAGGCAGCACAGGAAGCAGTCTGGATAAAGGAGTTCATTACCGACCTAGGGGTGATTCCCAATGCGTCGGGCCCGATGACTCTCTTCTGTGACAACACTGGAGCTATTGCCCTTGCCAAGGAGCCCAGGTTTCACAGGAAGACCAGGCATATCAAGCGTCGCTTCAACTCCATTCGTGAAAGTGTTCAAAATGGAGACATAGATATTTGTAAAGTACATACGGACCTGAATGTAGCAGATCCGTTGACTAAACCTCTCCCTAGAGCAAAACATGATCAACACCAGAACGCTATGGGTGTTCGATTCATCACAATGTAACTAGATTATTGACTCTAGTGCAAGTGGGAGACTGTTGGAAATATGCCCTAGAGGCAATAATAAATGGTTATTATTATATTTCTTTGTTCATGATAATTGTCTATTGTTCATGCTATAATTGTGTTATCCGGAAATCGTAATACATGTGTGAATACATAGACCACAACGTGTCCCTAGTAAGCCTCTAGTTGACTAGCTCGTTGATCAACAGATAGTCATGGTTTCCTGACTATGGACATTGGATGTCATTGATAACGGGATCACATCATTACGAGAATAATGTGATGGACAAGACCCAATCCTAAGCATAGCACAAAGATCGTGTAGTTCGTTTGCTAGAGCTTTTCCAATGTCAAGTATCTTTTCCTTAGACCATGAGATCGTGTAACTCCCGGATGCCGTAGGAGTGCTTTGGGTGTACCAAACGTCACAACGTAACTGGGTGACTATAAAGGTACACTACGGGTATCTCTGAAAGTGTCTGTTGGGTTGACACGGATCGAGACTGGGATTTGTCACTCCGTGTGACGGAGAGGTATCTCTGGGCCCACTCGGTAATGCATCATCATAATGAGCTCAATGTGACTAAGGAGTTAGTCACGGGATCATGCATTACGGTACGAGTAAAGAGACTTGCCGGTAACGAGATTGAACAAGGTATTGGGATACCGACGATCGAATCTCGGGCAAGTAACATACCGATTGACAAAGGGAATTGTATACGGGATTGATTGAATCCTCGACATCGTGGTTCATCCGATGAGATCATCGTGGAACATGTGGGAGCCAACATGGGTATCCAGATCCCGCTGTTGGTTATTGACCGGAGAGGCGTCTCGGTCATGTCTGCATGTCTCCCGAACCCGTAGGGTCTACACACTTAAGGTTCGGTGACGCTAGGGTTGTAGAGATATTAGTATGCGGAAACCCGAAAGTTGTTCGGAGTCCCGGATGAGATCCCGGACGTCACGAGGAGTTCCGGAATGGTCCGGAGGTGAAGAATTATATATGGGAAGTCCAGTTTCGGCCACCGGGAAAGTTTCGGGGGTTATCGGTATTGTACCGGGACCACCGGAAGGGTCCCGGGTCCACCGGGTGGGGCCACCTATCCCGGAGGGCCCCATGGGCTGAAGTGGGAAGGGAACCAGCCCTTAGTGGGCTGGGGCGCCCCCCTTGGGCCTCCCCCTGCGCCTAGGGTTGGAAACCCTAGGGGTGGGGGCGCCCCACTTGGCTTGGGGGGGAAGCCACCCCCCTTCCCCCTTGGCCGCCGCCCCCCCTTGGAGATCTGATCTCCTAGGGCCGGCGCCCCCCCAGGGGTCCTATATATAGTGGGGGGGAGGGAGGGCAGCAACACCACAGCCCCTGGCGCCTCCCTCTCCCCCTGCAACACCTCTCCCTCTCGAAGAAGCTTGGCGAAGCCCTGCCGTGATCCCCGCTACATCCACCACCACGCCGTCGTGCTGCTGGATCTCCATCAACCTCTCCTTCCCCCTTGCTGGATCAAGAAGGAGGAGACGTCGCTGCTCCGTACGTGTGTTGAACGCGGAGGTGCCGTCCGTTCGGCACTCGGTCATCGGTGATTTGGATCACGGCGAGTACGACTCCATCAACCCCGTTCATTAGAACGCTTCCGCTCGCGATCTACAAGGGTATGTAGTTGCACTCCTTTCCCCTCGTTGCTAGTATACTCCATAGATGGATCTTGGTGATGCGTAGGAAATTTTAAAATTCTGCTACGATCCCCAACACCAGGTGGGTTGTGCGCAGCTTCATGGCCTCCCGCACCGCCTCTTCCTCCTATAAATTTTCGAATATTCCAAAAACCCTAGGGGAGTCGATATATCAGAAGTTCCGCCACCGCAAGCCTCTGTAGCCACAAAAACCAATCTAGACCCCATTTCGGCACTCCGCCGGAGGGGGAAATCATCACCGGTGGTCATCTTCATCATCCCGGCGGACACCATGATGAGGAGGGTGTAGTCTACCCTACGGGCTGAGGGTTTGTACCAGTAGATATGTGTTCAATCTCTCTCTCTCTCACATGTTCTTGAGATGTCACGATCTTGATGTATCGCGGGCTTTGTTAATATAGTTGGATCATATGGTGTTTTACCCTCTCTATCTTGTTGTGAATTGAGTTTTCCCTTTAAGATTTCGTTCTTATCGGATTAAATAATTTTATGGATTTGAGAACACTTGATGTATGTCTTGCAATGAATGTCCCTGGTGACAATGGGGTGTCATATTGATTCACTTGATATGTGTTTTGGCACTCAACTCGTGGATTCCCGAGGTGACATTTGTTGGGGAACGTAGCATGCAATTTCAAAAAAATTCCTACGATCACGCAAGATCTATCTAGGAGATGCATAGCAACGAGAGGGGAGAGTATGTCCACGTACCCTCGTAGACCGAAAGCGGAAGCGTTATGTTAATGCAGTTGATGTAGTCGAACATCTTCACGATCCAACTGATCCAAGTACCGAACGTACGGCACCTCCGTGTTCAGCACACGTTCAGCTCGATGACGTCCCTCGAGCTCTTGATCTAGTAGAGGGTCGAGGGAGAGTTCCGTCAGCACGACGGCGCGGTGACGGTGATGATGATGTGATCTGTGCAGGGCTTCGCCTAAGCACTACGACGATATGACCGAAGGAGTAAACTGTGGAGGGGGCACCGCACATGGCTAAAACAAATCTTGGTGTGCCTTTGGGGTGCCCCCCCCCCCCCGCCCCTGTATATAAAGGGGGGGAGGGGGAGGCCGACGGCCTAGGAGGGTCGCGCCAAGGCGGGAGTCCTACTTGGACTCCTAGTCCAAGTAGGATTCGGCCCCCTCCTTCCTTCCAACGGAGAAGGAAAGGGGAAAGGGGGGAGAGGGAGAAGGAAAGGGGGGTCCGCGCCCCCACCCCTTGTCCAATTTGGATTGGGCTTGGGGGGCACGCGCCACCTCCTCCCCCCCACAGTGGGTGAACAAATTACTGTCGAGCAATTGATAGAAAAGTGCATAATTATGAGAGTATCTAGGCATGATCATGTAAATAGGCATCACGTCCGCGACAAGTAGACCGAAACGATTCTGCATCTACTACTATTACTCCACACATCGACCGCTATCCAGCATGCATCTAGAGTATTAAGTTCATAAGAACAGAGTAACGCATTAGGCAAGATGACATGATGTAGAGGGATAAACTCAAGCAATATGATATAAACCCCATCTTTTTATCCTCGATGGCAACAATACAATACGTGTCGTTTCCCCTTCTGTCACTGGGATCGAGCAATGCAAGATTGAACCCAAAGCTAAGCACTTCTCCCATTGCAAGAAAGATCAATCTAGTAGGCCAAACCAAAATGATAATTCGAAGAGACTTGCAAAGATAACACATCATACATAAAAGAATTCACAGGAGATTCAAATATTGTTCATAGATAATCTTGATCATAAACCCACAATTCATCGGATCTCGACAAACACATCGCAAAAAGAGTTACATCGAATAGATCTCCAAGAAGATCGAGGAGAGCTTTGTATTGAGATCCAAAGAGAGAGAAGAAACCATCTAGCTAATAACTATGGACCCGAAGGTCTGTGGTAAACTACTCACACATCATCGGAGAGGCTATGGTGTTGATGTAGAAGCCTTCCGTGATCGATTCCCCCTCCGGCAGAGCGCCGGAAAAGGCCCCAAGATGGGATCTCACGGGTATAGAAGGTTGCGGCGGTGGAAATAGGGTTTCGTGGTGCTCCTGGATGGTTTCAGGGTATATGGGTATATATAGGAGGAAGAAGTAGGTCGGTGGAGCTGCGAGGGGCCCACGAGGGTGGGGGCGCGCCCAGGGGGCAGGCGCGCCTCCCTGCCTCGTGGCCTCCTCATTGATTTCTTGACGTCCACTCCAAGTCCTCTGGATCACGTTTGTTCCAAAAATAACTCTCCCGAAGGTTTCATTCCATTTGGACTCCGTTTGATATTCCTTTTCTGCGAAACACTGAAATAGGCAAAAAAACAGCAATTTGCACTGGGCCTTGGGTTAGTAGGTTAGTCCCAAAAATAATACAAAAGTGTATAATAAAGCCCATTAACATCCAAAACAGATAATATAATAGCATGGAACAATAAAAAATTATAGATACATTGGAGACGTATCACCTATCTTAGATTTCATGGCCTCAAGCCATTTATCGGAATCTGGGCTCATCATCGCTTCCTCATAGTTCGTAGGTTCGTCATGGTCTAGTAACATGACTTCGAGAATGGGATTACCGTACCACTCAGGTGTGGAACATGCTCTAGTTGACCTACGAGGTTCAATAGTAACTTGATCTGAAGTTTCATGATCATCATCATTAGCTTCCTCTCTAGTTGGTGTAGGCATCACTGGGACTGATTTCTTTGATGAGCTACTTTCCAATTCGAGAGAAGGTACAATTACCTCATCAAGTTCTACCTTCCTCCCACTCACTTCTTTCGAGAGAAACTCCTTCTCTAGAAAGGATCCATTCCTACCAACAAAGATCTTGCCTTTGGATCTGTGATGGAAGGTGTACCCAACAGTTTCTTTTGGATATCCTATGAAGACGCACTTCTCCGATTTGGGTTCAACCTTATTAGGCTAGCTTTTTCACATAAGCATCGCAACCCCAAACTTTAAGAAATGACAGCTTAGGTTTCTTGCCAAACCATAGTTCAGACGGTGTCGTCTCAATGGATTTAGATGGTGCCCTATTTAATGTGAATGCAGCTGTCTCTAATGCATAACCCCAAAACGATAGTGGTAAATCGGTAAGAGACATCATAGATCGCACCATATCTAATAAAGTGTGGTTACGACATTCTGACACACCATTACGTTGTGGTGTTCCAGGTGGCATGAGTTGCGAAACTATTCCACATTGTTTCAGATAAAGACCAAACTCGTAACTCAAATATTCGCCTCTGCGATCAGATCGTAGAAACTTTATTTTCTTGTTACGATGATTTTCTACTTCACTCTGAAATTCTTTGAACTTTTCAAATGTTTCAGACTTATGTTGCATTAAGTAGATATACCCATATCTGCTCAAATCATCTCCGAAAGTCAGAAAATAATGATACCCGCCGCAAGCTCAACACTCATCGGACCGCGTACATCGGTATGTATTATTTCCAATAAGTCAGTGGCTCACTCCATTGTTCCGGAGAACGGAGTCTTAGTCATCTTGACCATGAGTCATGGTTCGCAAGCATCAAGTGATTCATAATCAAGTGATTCCAAAAGCCCACCAATATGGAGTTTCTTCATGCGCTTTACACTGATATGACCTACACGACAGTGCCACAAATATGTTGCACTATCATTATCAACTTTGAATCTTTTGGCATCAATATTATGAATATGTGTATCACTACGATCGAGATTCAATAAACCACTCACATTGGGTGTATGGCCATAGAAGGTTTTATTCATATAAACAGAACAACAATTATTCTCCGCCTTAAATGAATAACCGTATTGCAATAAACATTATCTAATCATATTAATGCTCAACGCAAACACCAAATAACATTTATTTAGGTTCAATTCTAATCCTGAAGGTAGAGGGAGTGTGCGATGGTGATCGTATCAACCTTGGAATTACTTCCAACACACATCGTCACCTCATCTTTAACTAGTCTCTATTTATCTTGCAACTCCTATTTCAAGTTACTACTCTTAGCAACTAAGCCAGTATCAAATACCGAGGGGTTGCTATAAACACTAGTAAAGTACAGATCAATAATATGTATATCAAATATACCTTTGTTCACTTTTCCATCCTTCTTATCCGCCAAGTATCTAGGGCAGTTCCACTTCCAGTGACCATTTCTTTTGAAGTAGAAGCACTCAATTTCAGGCTTGGGTCTGGCTTTGGGCTTCTTCATGGGAGTGGCAACTTTCTTGCCATTCTTTTGAAGTTTTTTCCTTTATTTCCCTTGCCCTTTTCTTGAAACTAGTGGTGTTATCAACACTTGATGCTTTTTCTTGATTTCTACCTTCGCTGATTTCAGCATTGCGAAGAGCTTGGGAATCGTTTTCATCATCCCTCGCATATTATAGTTCATCACGAAGTTCTAGTAACTTGGTGACAGTGACTAGAGAACTCTGTCAATCACTATCTTATCTGGAAGATTAACTCCCACTTGATTCAAGCGATTGTAGTACCCAGACATTCTCAGCATATGCTCACTAGCTGAGGTATTCTCCTCCATCTTGTAGGCAAAGTACTTTGTCAGAGGTCTCATGCCTCTTAACACGGGCATGAGTCTGAAATACCAATTTCAACTCTTGGAACATCTCATATGCTCCACGTCGTTCGAAACATTTTGGAAGTCCCGCTTCTAAGCCGTAAAGCATGGTGCACTAAACTATCAAGTAGTCATCATACCGAGCTTGTCAAATGTTCATAATGTCTGCATCTGCTCCTGCAATAGTTCTGTCACCTAGCGGTGCATCAAGGACATAATTCTTTTGTGCAACAATGAGGATAATCCTCAGATAACGGACCTAGTCCGCATCATTGCTACTATCATCTTTCAACTTATTTTTATCTAGGAACATATCAAAAAATAAAATAGGGGAGCTATACGCGAGCTATTGATCTACAACATAGATATGCAAAAACTATCAGGACTAAGTTCATGATAAATTAAAGTTCAATTAATCATATTACTTAAGAACTCCCACTTAGATAGACATCCCTCTAGTCATCTAAATGATCACGTGATCCATATCAACTAAACCATGTCCGATCATCACGTGAGATGGAGTAGTTTTCAATGGTGAACATCTCTATGTTGATCATATCTACTATATGATTCGCGTTCGACCTTTCGGCCTCAGTGTTCCGAGGCCATATCTGCATATGCTAGGATCGTCAAGTTTAACCCGAGTATTCTGCATGTGCAAAACTGTCTTACACCCGTTGTATGTGAACGTAGAGCTTATCACACCCGATCATCATGTGGTGTCTCGGCACGACGAACTGTCGCAACGGTGCATACTCAGGGAGAACACTTATACCTTGAAATTTAGTGAGGGATCATCTTATAATTCTACCGCCGTACTAAGAAAAATAAGATGCATAAAAGATAAACATCACATGCAATCAAAATATGTGACATGATATGGCCATCATCATCTTGTGCCTTTGATCTCCATCTCCAAAGCACCGTCATGATCTCCATCGTCACCGGCTTGACACCTTGATCTCCATCGTAGCATCGTTGTCGTCTCGCCAATTATTGCTTCTACGACTATCGCTACCGCTTAGTGATAAAGTAAAGCAATTACATGGCGATTGCATTTTATACAATAAAGCGACAACCATAAGGCTCCTGCCAGTTGCCGATAACTTCTACAAAACATGATCATCTCATGCAACAATTTATATCTCATCACGTCTTGACCATATCACATCACAACATGCCCTGCAAAAACAAGTTAGACGTCCTCTACTTTGTTGTTGGAAGTTTTAAGTGGCTGCTATGGGCTTCTAGCAAGAACCGTTCTTACCTACACATCAAAACCACAATGATTTTTCGTCAAGTGTGTTGTTTTAACCTTCAACAAGACCGGCCGTAGTCAAACTCGATTCAACTAAAGTTGGAGAAACAGACACCCGCTAGCCACCTGTGTGCAAAGCACGTCAATAGAACCAGTCTCATGAACGAGGTCATGTAATGCCGGTCCGGGCCGCTTCATCCAACAATACCGCCGAATTAAAGTAAGACGTTGGTGGTAAGCAGTATGACTATGTGACGCCCCCGATTCAATCGTACACTAATCATGCACGCAAACGTGTACGATCAAGATCAGGGACTCACGGGAAGATATCACAACACAACTCTAAAACATAAATAAGTCATACAAGCATCATAATACAAGCCAGGGGCCTCGAGGGCTCGAATAAAAATGCTTGATCATAGACAAGTCAGCGGAAGCAACAATATCTGAGTACAGACATAAGTTAAACAAGTTTCCATAAGATGGCTAGCACAAACTGGGAAACAGATCGAAAGAGGCACAGGCCTCCTGCCTGGGATCCTCCTAAACTACTCATGATCATCGTCAGCGGCCTGAACGTAGTAGTAGGCACCTCCGGTGTAGTAGGAGTCGTCGTCGACGGTGGCGTCTGGCTCCTGGGCTCCAGCATCTGGTTGCGACAACCAGGTAGAAGGGAAAGGGGGAAAAGAGGGAGAAAAGCAACCATGAGTACTCATCCAAAGTACTCGCAAGCAAGGATCTACACTACATATGCATGGGTATCTGTGTAAAGGGGGCTATATCGGTGGACTGAACTGCAGAATGCCAGAATAAGAGGGGGATAGCTAATCCTATCGAAGACTACGCTTCTGGCAGCCTCCATCTTGCAGCATGTAGAAGAGAGTAGATGGTAAGTTCAACAAGGAGCATCGTATAGCATAATCCTACCCGGCGATCCTCTCCTCGTCGACCTGTGAGAGAGCGATCACCGGGTTGTATCTGGCACTTGGAAGGGTGTGTTTTATTAAGCATCCGGTTCTAGTTGTCATAAGGTCAAGGTACAACTCCAAGTCGTCCTGTTACCGAAGATCACGACTATTCGAATAGATAAACTTCCCTGCAGGGGTGCACCACATTACCCAACACGCTCGATCTCATTTGGCCGGACACACTTTTCTGGGTCATGCCCAGCCGCGTAAGATCAACACGTCGCAGCCCTACCTAGGCACAACAGAGAGGTCAGCACGCCGGTCTAAATCCTATGGCGCAGGGGTCTGGGCCCATCGCCCATTGCACACCTGCATGTTGCGTGGGCGGCCGGAAGCAGAACTAGCACCCTTAATACAAGAGCAGGCTTACATTCCAATCCGGCGCGCGCCGCTCTGTCGCTGACGTCACGAAGGCTTCGCTGATACCACGACGTCGAGTGCCCATAACTATTCCCGCGTAGTTTGTTAGTGCGTATAGGCCAGTGGCCAGACTCATATCAAATACCAAGAACTCGTTAAGCGTGTTCTTTTAAAGTAACCGCGAACGCCGACCAGGGCCAGGCCCACCTCTCGCCTAGGTGGTCTCAACCTGCCATGTCGCTCCGCCACAAAGATCCACTCGCGGGTACTCCTACGAGCCGACCCGACTTTAGTCACCACAGGTATGATATATCTTATGTATATAAGTATATACCCGTGATCACCTCCCGAGTGATCACGGCCCGATAGTATAGCATGGCAGACGGACAAGAATGTAGGTCCACAGATGGAATACTAGCATCCTAAACTAAGCATGTAGGATTGCAGGTAAAGGTAACAACAGTAGTAGCAAGGACAGGCTATGCAGCAGAATAGGATTAACGGAAAGCAGTAACATGCTACACTACTCTAATGCAAGCAGTAGAGAGTAGAATAGGCGATATCTGGTGATCAAGGGGGGGCTTGCCTGGAAGCTCAGCCGAGAAGGAGGGGTCGTCAACACCGTAGTCGTACTGGGTAGCAGCGGCGTCGGTCTCGGTGTCTAACGAGAGAAGAGGGGGAAGAAACAATAAATATAATGCAAACATAAGCATGACGGTGCATGGCAAGACAATACACGGTGCTAGGTGTGCCCTAACGCGGTAGGAGGTGATACCGATGAAGGGGGGAAACATCCGGGAAAGTATCCCCGGTGTTTTGCTTTTTCAGACAGATGTACCGGAGGAGGAAAGTTGCGTGTTCGATATGCTAGGGGTGTGTGGCGGACGAACGGGCTGCGTGTCCAGATTCGTCTCGTTGATCTGAGCAACTTTCATGTACAAAGTTTTTCCATCCGAGTTACGGTTTATTTTCTATGATTTATCAAAGTTTTAAGCATTTTTTAAATTTATTTAATTAATTAACTCGAACATTATCCAGAACAGTGAAAGGTGATGTCAGCATGACATCACCATGACATCAGCAGGTCAAACCCAGCTGACCGGAGTCAAACCTGGCATGTCGGTCCAGTGGGACCCACCTGTCATAGACTAACATGTTAATTAGGGTTTAATTAAGCAGGATTAATTAAATTTAATTAAATTAGATTAATTAAGTTAATTAACTAATTAATTATCATTTATTTATTTTTATTTATTTATTGTTTTTCTGCTTTTCCGTTTCGTTCAAAAAAAGGGGGGTCGGGCCCCAGTGGTCAGTGACACATGCCACTGCTGGCGCCCCGTAACGGGCTAATGGGTGCGGGCGATCCCCCGGTTGGCCCTGGGCACCGGTCGGGGCGGAGGAGAGTGCCGGCCAGGGCGGCTAGGGAGCGCCGAGCGCAGCTGGGGGAGGTAGCGGGCAGCAGGGGGAGTGGAGGTGGTCACGTGGGGAGACCAGAGCGGCGCGGTGGAGCAGTCGGCGGCGGCAGCACAGCAGAGATGAAGCAGCAGCGGCGGTGACGGTTGCGGCTGCACGGGAGCGCCAAGGCGAGGCGCATGGTGCGTAGGCCAGCAGCAGGGGGGTGTTGTGGCCATGGCGACCGCACGGTGCGGGCGAGCAGTGGCAACAGGCGAAACATGGGCATGCAAGGGGAGGCTGGGGCGTGGGTGGCCGGGAAGGGGACGTGGGCGCCATGGAGAGGCAGAGATGGCGAGCGGGACGGGCGCGAGCGGCGTGGGGAGCGCGCGCGGGGCGCAGTTAGAGCGGTCCGCGGCTGGGCGAGAGCGCACGGGGCGTGGGCTCCGGCCAGTGAGCGGAGGCGCTGGCGCGGGCGCGCGCATGCTGTGGAGCGGGAGGAGCGAGGCGACGGGCAGCGCGGTGACCAGGTGAGGAGAAGGGGAGCTCACGGGGAAGTACAGGGTTCGCGGGCAGCGGTGCTTGGGGAGGAAGACGAGGACGGCCGTGTTTACGGGGACGACGACGATGGAGTCCGGTGAGCGGCTTGAGGAGGCGACGAGGAGGCCTTGGCGAGGTCTTCGGGCGGCGATGGTGGGGCGGCGCCGGTGAGGCGTGGCGGCGTCGGGGCAGTTGGAGTGCGGCGACGGGGTGGGGCGCCGGCGTCGGGGCGCGGTCGTCGGCCTGATCCCTATCCAGAACTGGATCGGGCGGATGGGGAGACCGAACAAGTGGGAGGAGTGGGGGTGTCGGTTAGGGTTTCGGGTGGGGTGTGAGAGGCCTTGTAGGCCATGGGTGCGGTTGGGCCAATGGGCCGGCGGGCTGGTGTAGCGACCAGACCTCAAATGGTCTGTGCTGCTGTGCACCAGTGTCATCCCTGGATCAGTAATGCTGACACGCACAGTACAAATGGAGGATTTATAACAGAGTAGCAATCACACACTTATTACATCGAATATCTTCGAAGAGATTAAGTATGGTAAACATGGCTTAAGGCCATCTAACAACGATAACAGCGGAAGACTTGGAAGATAAGTGAGTCCATCAACTCCAGCGGCATCACTGAGTATAAGACCACGACCTAAGGCACCTTACTCGTCGTCTGAAAAGTCTGCAACATGAAACGTTGCAGCCCGAAAACGGGTCAGCACATAGAATATGCTGGCAAAGTAACACATAGAGAGTATTGAACAATAATAATGCTATACTACATGCATATATGGCTGGTGGAAAGCTCTATGGTTACAGTTTTGCGAAAAGCCAATTTTATCCTACTGCAAAGGAGTAAATTTTATTTAACTATCATGGTGGTTGTGAATCATTGAGAAGGTACCTCCAACTCAATCCCAATTAGGTGTCATCATTAACCCAACAAAATTAATTAAAAGTAACATGGTGATGAGATTCAAATGATAATCCAGGTACTAGATACTCAAGTTGTCCATAACCGGGGACACGGCTAACCATGATTAGTTTGTACACTCTGCAGAGGTTTGCGCACTTTTCCCCACAAGACTCGATCGCCTCCGTTTTTATTTCTCGCACTGCATGGTGTTTGAGAAACGGATGACCGAGACACAGTCTTTCAGAAACAATCACTCTTTACTCTGGATGGACCGGTACACCTACTTTCCCCTACATCTGCTAGCCCACCTCTTCAAGAGATCCTGTAACCTACTCAACTATGCTAGAGCCCATAATAGCTTGTGGCTGCACACGGAAGTTTCTAGCATGAATAATATTATGATCCCTTTGAGCCTGGGTGGCGGTCCTTATACATACAGACAACACTGGGTTCTCCAGGTGCCTTAATCCACCCAGATGTGAGTTTTAGTTGCCACCTTAAGTTGAACCATTAATAAACATCTCACATCTGTCATGAATATCTCTCAAACCCAATCCACGTCTACGAGCATAGCATAGCAATATAATAGCAACGTAGAAGTAACTCCCAAGGGTTTGATAAGAAAACAGGTAATAGGTACTACCTCAACTACTACCCAGTTCCCACAATTTAATCAGATCCTAATCATGCAATTGTTTGAGGAAAAGATCTAATGCAATAAAACTGGGTATGAAAAGTATGATCAAAGTGTTACTTGCCTTGCTGATGATCCGCAAAACCTAGCGATTCGAAGTAACAAGCGGCACACTCCGGGTACTCTATCGCAAACAAACAAGCATACAATCAGTACTCATCTAATGCACAGGTAAAACTCGAATGACAGATCCAACCAGAAAGTTCAACTTAAGAACTCCGGTTTGCAAAAAGAATCAACTCGAAAGAAGCAACGAAAGTCAAACGGCGAAAGAAAGTAGCTTCGTTTACTAATCTGGATCTAGGTCAAATTTTACTGTAGCAAAAACTTGTTTGAGTAGGTTGAACGGAAAGAGAATTTCGAGATGAAACTCTAGGCGCTTGAATCGCCTGATTCCGATAAACGAGCGAGAAGTTAAACAGAATCGAAGATTCGATCAGAAATCGAATCTGAGATAACCGCAGAAAAATCCGACGAAAAGAAAAACGGACGAACGGTTAAAGAACGGACGTTCGTTAACAGAGAAAAACCGACGAACGTGTTCGTTAAAACGAACGGTTCGGTGAATGCTCGTAAAATAATAAAACCGAAAAAAAACCGATCTAGGGTTTTTTTTAAACGAATGGTTTTTTTTAAGAAAACCGGCGACCGAACAGGCGGCGAGGTACCTCGTCGGGGCGTGCTCCGGCGGGGCTCCGGCGGCTCGAGGCGAGGGGCGGCGGGGTCGGGCGGCTCGGGGCGAGGGCGGGGCTCCGGCGAGCGGCGGCGGCGGCGCAAAATGGCGGCGGCGCGGGCTCCGGTGCGGGCGGCGGCGGGTGCGATGCGGCGGCGGCGGGGTGAGGTGAGAGGAGGGGGGTATTTATATGGGGGGCGGAGGTGGCTTGGGGAAGGGGGCGCCGGCGGGGGCGTGCGGAGCTCGGACTCCGAGCGGCGGCGGCGGCCGTGCCGTGCGCGAGGAGGAGAGGCGCGGGGTTGGGCCGGCGCTCGGCTGGGCTTCGGCCCGGCAGGCGTCGCGCAGTTTTTTTTTAAACGTTCCGCGGAAAATAATTCACAGAAAAATAAATAAAAATCAGAAAAATATAAAATAAATTTTCCCCGTCTAGTTAGATAATCTAGAATAGGGTGAACATTTTTTAACATGAAATAAATATTTTGAAAACATGCAATATTTTTAATGCAATAAAAATTGCAAATAAAATCCAAATAAATTTCAATGAATGATTTTAACCTTTTTCCTCCAGTATTTCAATTGTTTTGGAGAAGTCATATTTTCTCCTCTCGTTTATTTTTAAAATGAAATATTTTTCCGGAGAGAAAAATAATTAAAACCAAAATCCTCGTCTTATTATTTGATGAGAATCAAATATGAAAATTTGAGAAAATCCCCAACTCTCTCCGAGGGTCCTCGAGTTGCTTAGGATTTATTGAGGATTTGTCAAAGTGCAAAAAAACATGATATGCAATGATGATCTATGTATAACATACCAAATTGAAAATTTGGGATGTTACAAACCTACCCCCCTTAAGATGAATCTCGCCCTCGAGATTCGGGTTGGCTAGAAAACAGGTGGGAGTGGTCTTTCCGTAGATCTTCCTCTCGCTCCCAGGTGGCTTCATCCTCCGTGTGGTGACTCCACTGGACTTTGCAAAACTTGATAACCTTGCTGCGGGTAACTCGGCTGGCATACTCCAGAATCAAAACTGGTTTCTCCTCATAGGTCAAATCACTTTCCAGCTGAACCGCTTCCAGTGGCACAGTATCTCTCAGCGGTATCTCAGCCATCTCTGCGTGGCACTTCTTCAACTGGGAAACGTGAAATACATCATGTACTCCAGACAATCCTTCGGGCAATTCCAGCTTGTAGGCAACCTCTCCCATACGTTCCAAAACTCTGTATGGTCCGATAAAACGGGGCGCTAACTTTCCCTTAACTCCAAAGCGCTTCACTCCTCGAAGGGGTGATACTCGAAGATATACTCGGTCTCCGACTTCGTGAACTGTCTCTTTTCGTTTAGAATCAGCATAACTCTTCTTCCTGGACTGGGCTACCTTGAGCCTATCGCGAATCAACCTCACTTTCTGTTCAGACTCCTTAATCAAATCTGGTCCAAACAACTGACGGTCTCCAACTTCGTCCCATAACAACGGTGTTCTACACCTCCTTCCGTACAAAGCTTCGAAAGGGGCCATCTTCAAACTGGTTTGATAACTGTTGTTATATGAAAACTCTGCATATGGTAAATTGTCGTCCCAACTGGATCCGTAATCTAGTGCACATGCTCTCAACATGTCCTCCAAAATCTGGTTGACTCTCTCGGTCTGTCCATCTGTCTGTGGGTGGAAAGCTGTACTAAATTCCAGCCTGGTTCCCAATGTTTCATGTAACTGCTTCCAAAACTTCGAGGTAAATTGGGTTCCTCTGTCTGATACAATGGTCCTCGGAACTCCATGCAAACATACGATCCTGGTCATGTATATCTTTGCCAACTTAGCACTGGTGTAAGTGGTCTTCACTGGAATGAAATGAGCCACTTTCGTCAATCGGTCGACTACAACCCATATTGAGTCATAGCCTGAACGAGTCCTGGGTAATCCCGTGATAAAATCCATGCCTATTTTATCCCACTTCCATTCGGGTATCGGCAATGGTTGTAGCAATCCTGCTGGCTTCCGATGCTCTGCCTTTACTCTCTGACATACATCACAAACTGCTACATACTCTGCAATATCCTTCTTCATTCCGGTCCACCAGAAAGTATTCTTCAAATCCAAATAAATCTTGGTATTCCCTGGGTGTATCGAGTACGGTGAATCATGGGCTTCCTGCAAAATCAACTTCCTGATCTCCGGATCATTTGGCACATATACGCGGTCCTCAAACCATAAGGTATCATGCTCGTCCTCACGAAATCCCTTGGCTTTTCCTTTGCTCATCTTCTCCTTTATCTCGTCAATCTCCTTGTCTGTCTTCTGAGCTTCTCTGATCCTTTCCATCAAGGTAGACTGAATTTCCAATGTCGCTAAATAACCTCTTGGGACTATCTCCAAACATAGCTCGCGAAGGTCCTCGGCTAACTCCTGAGGTAACTCTCCTGTCATGAGGGTGTTGACATGACTCTTGCGGCTCAACGCGTCTGCTACTACGTTAGCCTTTCCAGGGTGATAATGCAATCTCATATCATAATCTTTAATGCTCCAACCATCTCCTCTGTCTGAGATTTAACTCCTTCTGCGTGAAAATCTACTTCAAACTCTTGTGATCCGTGTACACCTCACAATGGTTTCCGATGAGGAAATGTCTTCATGTCTTCAATACATGCACCACGGCTGCTAATTCCAAATCGTGCGTAGCATAATTCTTCTCATGGGGTTTAAGTTTTCGTGAAGCATATGACACAACTCTTCCTTCCTGCATAAGCACTGCTCCAAGTCCTCGACGAGAAGCGTCGCAATAAACTTCATAGTCCTTGCGTTGATCTGGCAGAATCAACACTGGTGAGGTAACCAATCGTTTCTTCAACTCTTGGAAACTAGCTTCACATTCTCAGTCCAATTGAATTTGGTGTCCTTCTTTAATAGCTCAGTCATGGGCTTAGCAATCTTTGAGAAATTCTCGATGAATCTCCGGTAGTATCCTGCAAGTCCAAGAAAACTCCGGATTTCTCCAACTGTCGTGGGTGATTCCCAACTTGTCACTGTGTCAACCTTGGCAGGGTCTACTGCTATTCCTTCTCCAGAAATAACATGTCCAAGGAATCCAACTTCCTTCAGCCAAAACTCACATTTGCTGAACTTGGCGTATAACTGATGTTCTCTGAGCTTCTCAAGTACCAATCGTAAATGCTCATCATGCTCTTGTTCATCCTTGGAAAAGATTGAAATATCATCAATGAACACCACGACGAACTTATCCAGAAACTCCATAAACACTTTGTTCATCAGGTTCATGAAATAGGCAGGTGCGTTAGTCAGTCCAAATGACATAACGGTATACTCATACAATCCATATCTGGTGGTAAAAGCCGTCTTTGGTATATCCTGCTCTCGAATCTTTAACTGATGGTATCCTGATCGTAGATCGATCTTGGAAAATACTTTAGCTCCTTGTAGGCGGTCAAACAAATCATTGATCATCGGCAGTGGGTACTTGTTTTTGATGGTCACTTCATTCAATCCTCGGTAATCAACAACCATCCTCAGCGATCCATCTTTCTTCTCCACTAGAAGTACTGGTGATCCCCAAGGTGACAAACTTGGGCGAATATAGCCTTTATCCAGTAACTCCTTGATCTGCTTCTTAATTTCCTCCAAATCCTTTGCGGGCATCCTGTACGGTCTCTTAGATATTGGCCCTGTGCCTGGCAAAAGTTCAATCAAGAACTCAATGTCTCTATCTGGTGGCATGCCTGGCAACTCTTCTGGAAATACATCCGGATAATCCTTCACCACTGGTACTTCCTCCTGTACAACTCCTGATAAGGAATTTACTTGAGTCCTCTTCGGCATATGCCGGGATACATACTTGATCCTTTTTCCTTCTGGGGTGGTAAGCAAAATCGTCTTGCTGGCACAATCGATGTTCCCTCCATACAACGATAGCCAATCCATTCCCAAAATCACATCCAAGCCTTGCGACTCCAAAACTATGAGGTCTGAGGGGAAAACATGCCTTCCAATGGCCAATGGTATCTGAAAACATCCTTGGGTTGCCATATACTCTGCTCCTGGCGAGGTTACTAACATAGGGGTTTTAAGAACTTGGGTGGACATCTTAAACTTATTCACGAATCCCCTTGATATGTATGAATGCGATGCACCAGTATCGAAAAGAACGGTTGCAGTAAATGACTTAACCAAAAACTTACCTATTACTGCATCAGGCTGAGCTTCAACTTCCTCCACGCTCACGTGGTTCACATGCCCTTTGTTGAACGGGTTCGGCTTCTTCCCAGAGCTTCCATTGCCATTTCCATTTTGGGCTTCAGGACAATCAGTTGCATAATGTCCAGTCTTCTGGCACTTGAAGCAAGTAATGTGACTTAGATCCCTCTTGGTTGGGGTAGATGGGTTGGTGTGGTTCTGTCCGTTGCCTCCTCCATTCCCATTACCAATCTTGGAGCCATTATGGTTGTGCGAACTACCTCCTCCATGGGTATGCTGAAACTTTCCTCCCGGCTTCGGGGTAATTCGTGGCTTCTGCTGGGCTCCAGAATTGTACTTCCCTTGTCCATACTTCCTCTTGCGGTTTTCAATCTGCTGTTGCTTCCCTTCAATCATGAGAGCTCTATCTACCAGCTCCTGGTAGTTGTTGAAGGTTGCTACCATCATCTGCATACTCAGTTCATCATTCAGCCCTTCCAAAAATTTCTCCTGCTTGGCAGCATCAGTAGCAACGTCATCTGGTGCATAACGTGCTAGCTTACTAAAATCCTCCACATACTGGCCTACGGTGCGTCCTCCTTGGCGTAGGTTGCGAAACTCACGCTTCTTCATAGCCATATCTCCTGCTGAAACATGAGCTGTACGGAAAGCTTGCTGAAACTGGTCCCATGTGACAGTGTCAATAGGGTGCGTGGCTGTATAATTCTCCCACCATGATGCTGCGGGTCCATCAAGCTGATGTGCGGCAAAACGCACTCTTTCCGCATCTGTGCATCCTGCAGTGGTTAACTCCCTTCCAACTTTGCGGAGCCAATCATCTGCAACAATCGGCTCAGTGCTACTGGAAAACACCGGCGGGTTTAGCCTTAAGAAACGGGCTAAGTGGTCAACAGGTGGTGGTGGCGGTGGGTTGTTGTTGTTGTTGTTGCCTTGGTTCTGAACTAACACTTGCATCAGGGCATTCCGTTGCTGAATCAACTGGGTGATCTCTGGCGGGAAAACAAATCCGGGGTCGCGTCTCGGAGGCATCTGATAGGTTTAGAAAAGATGAGAATTAAGAATAGAATGAGGTCTAGAGGGAAAACACTACCCATATGCTCATGAGACAAATTCAATCAATATCACTCAATCAATCCAAACAAGGCAAAACAACCGATCTAACTAGCGTTACAAAGTGCTTGAGCTATACTACTAAATGGGGGAAAAACTACTACTGATATGGTAGTCTACTAAAAATTCTGATCCGTTGAAGACTCCATGATGTCTGCTCCAGCTTCATCAACCCATTCCTCTTCACTTGGTTCCGAGTCGGTGTCGTCGATGATGATGTAGTTATCCGGACAAGTGCATTCGTCGACTTCTGCTTTTGGCACTGGATTTCCCACGAATTTTCCAATCTTATTCTCCAGGTCGTCAATCTTCCCGACTAGTGCGTTGATTTCTTCCAGATAATCTTCGTGTGTAGTCTTGAGTTCTTCTTGGAGTTCCTTAATCTTCGTGAATGCCTTCTTCAGTTCTTCCTTGTCCGTGCACATCTGGTTCTCCTGGCGTCGAATATGTTGGTTCTGCTCCTGGATGAAAGCTGCAATTGATCCATCCTTCTTGGTCTTGATCATCTCCCATTGCGCGTCTCGACGTCCACAAATTTGATAAATTGTATCCTTAAGCTCCTGGTGATAGACTTCTCCAATGCGTCCCATGGCGATATGTGCGGCCATGCTCTTCCCTAAACTCCAAGTTGGTGCTTCGAAAACCAATCTTATGGGTTCCGTAATTGGTGCCAACGTTCTTCCTGGAATGATAACTTGAATTTTCCAGCTCTCCTCTTCAGGTAATGTAGCGTTGTAGGTTCCGGTGACGCTTGGTATTCCTATGTTCAAGTACTTGGTGACTTCCTTCAAATGTCGTCCAAATGGCGTGTCTTCATCTGGTTGCATGAACTTG